>NC_090323.1:28478502-29093478 GCF_040869045.1 Eurosta solidaginis
AGGAAATTATAAAGGGTAAGAATGAGAAAAATTGGGAGATACATTTTGAAGAAGATCAATAAAATCTTATATACTGATTGCTTGACTTTGAGTAAAGGGAAGGAATGCGTTAAAATACACCTTATTTAGATTAGTATATGCCCAACCCGCGCAACGCTGGGTACCCTGCTAGTTGTGTATAAAAGGAATAGCAACAAAAAGGCAATATATACTAAGAGACATGTCATTTATTTTACCTTACAAAACAACATTGCACCATTTTTCCAGTTTGAGACTGCTAGCCTACGAAAACTTAATTTCGTTCAAGCCATACTAAGAGACGGAAAACATTGTAGGTTGTAATAATCCGCCTTTAGGAACTGATCTGTGAGACTTTCAACTTCGTCCCTAAGAGAAGATTATATTAGATCGACTATCAACAAATATTTTAGAAACAAAAAGGAACAGAGACCTAACTTATTACCCTCTATACACGCCCATGACTTTCTTCTGTAGTTGACCATGGCTAGTGGCGGCGCATGCTTGATGTCATAGAGCTGACGAGTGGCAACGAACGTCAGACTTCTTGCATGGGCGATGCTGCCGCTTATGAAATAATCACCAACGTAAAAACCAAGCTAATTTTTATAATGAAAAAAACAAGTAGGTATTAACATATGTTCATAGATATGTAAGCACTACCGCATATGCATGTCTGCATACTTAATTAAACATTTACAAATATATATAGCAATTTTTTTTTTCTGTAAAACATGTACCCAGCAAACAGCAAGCAATTAATTTAAATTTTAAACAACAACGAAAAGTGAACAAGAAACTATTATGCAAAGCAGTTTAACAAATAAATGTTTATTAAAAATAACAAAACAATTGTGGCTAGTAATAGAAAAGGCAAACAAATAAAAGCAAAAGCAATAATAAACAATAGTCATATGAAAGCGAAGCAATAATAATAATTTAATATGTGTTTTTGATCAAAAAATATTTGAATTATTGACTTTGTTGGTTCAATAAAAATTTAACATTCATTGTACTCCTACTCACACTCACTTCGATTAATTAAAACATGAAGAAACTTTATTTTTTATTTTTTGCTATTTAAATTGGCTGAAATTGTTTTTGTTGTAATGACTGAGTCAGTTGGAGCCAGTATCATACAACCAATATCTTCTTGTTTTAAGAAAAGGCGAACGAATATTTCCGCTACTTGAGCCGCTCTAAATCTACCATCTCGGTACCTTTTCCCGTCCATTATATATCTGTGCAAATGTTGATCTAAAGTTGATTTAGCCATGCCCGTCTATCTGTTTGAAAACAAACTAGTACCTCAATTTTTGGGATATCTTGATGAAATTTGGTGAGCTACTATATTTGGGTGTCCGATTAATCATTCGCCGGAACCGACCCTATCGGACCACTATAACATATATCTCCCATGCAAACGATTTTTAGAAAAAGAGCGCTTTTGTCATTTATTCTTCATTTTGACAGCTAGAAGATTAATATTTCACAGTATGAGGCATACATTGTTGTCTGCAAAAATTGTTAAGATCATTCATACATATACATATACATATACATATATATATGTATAATATGTATCCATCATCGTTCTCTGAGAACGAAAATAGACACTGATGATGGCACAACGCCGAAACCGGTTTATCTCGAAACAAAATTTGACAAGAGATGGCGGAAAATCATTCCAATATACATTATTTCTCCACCCGGTCGGAAAATCAACAAAACAAAATAAATCAGGTTCAACGTAATTGCTTCCTCATTTTAACCGCTAAAAGCTTCAAATTTTTCCAGATGCTTACAAGTAAGGCATATATTATTGCCTGAAAAAATAGTTAAGATCGGTTAAAAACATATTATTTTTCCAATACAACCGAATGTTCAGATGAAAGGTTTAACATAATTTTTTCCTAATTTAAATAGCTAGAAGCTTGAAATTTCACAAGCTGCTTACACGTATGTCGTACGTTATTTTCTAAAAAAAAATCGTCAAGATCGGTCTTATACATTATATATATCCCATACAACCGATTGTTTAGATAAGAGGCTTAAGATAATTTCTTCATCATTTTAACAGCTAACGTTTGAAATTTCACAGAATGCTTACATATGGATAAGGCATTTATTGCTGTCTAAAAAAATCGTTAAGATCGATCGTATATATAATATATATCCCATACAACTACTTGTTCGGATTTTATGAATTTTTGAAATTTTGGCACATTATTGTTCAGCTTCATTCATGAAAGGTATGAGTTTTTCGGCACAGCCGACGACAGTCCCATCCTTACTTGTTTATTTAAATTCAGAGCTATACTGTTGATGATATCGGTATGGACGTTATTCCGATCACCATAGTAGAAATTTGTTCGAACTTATAAGTTTTCAGTTTATCGTCCCTTTCTTTTAATTGGAAAACAAAAGTTGTTTTGCCGGTGGTGGTACAGGACTTCAAGCACCATAGTAAAATTGGTAAAGGTCCGTGAATTTCAAAATTTGATCTACACGTGCCTAAGAAAAGTGATTAAAAATGTCTAGACAGCATAAAGGGTATGTTGAACATAATCTCTCAAAACAAAAAATTGCCGTCCAACATAAAAAAAAGCATGCCTTTATTTAATTTCGCCAATGAATAGTAAATACACCAAACATTTCGCTGTGACATCGTAAAGTATGTAAGGGTATAGGTTCCAGGCGCTTAGTACAAGGAGGAAGATTTCGTCCCTTCAGCGCAAAGACCAGGTATTGTTTTTTAACAGACTTCAATGTATCACAATGTTGGAAGAGAATAGGGAAGAGTTCTGTTAATATACGGGTCATTATCGGCTACAATCTGCAAAAGGCTTGTTTGGAAGAAATTTCAGTGTATGACTAACAAGCTGTAGTACTAACCCCCTAACTTCGGTGTTACCACTCAGGAAATGTTATACCTATTTCAAAAATAAATTTAATTAGATATTTAATGTAATATATTCCAAATAATTTAATATATTAAAATTAATTTGAAGCCCTGAATAATTTCCTTATTCCACTTAAATTTCAATTAAGCTTTCGCCAGAGTGCAATGAAAATAATTGCGAATTCCATGAACGTGAATAAGCAAAAATACGAAAAGATATTTTTTTCTCGTTTAATAGCTGAAAAAATACTTCTTTTATTATCATTTTATGTTGCCATTACGCCAACTACATGCTAATATTGTCATTTACCACGAATGTATTGTTATCGCTGAAATTTTGTTTTTCGTAAAACTAAACATTTGCACAGCCAAAAATTTCCATTTCTTGACCGTTTTTGGTGACGCGCAAATTTCTTAATTTATTTATTTTTATACTCAGCGTGCTTTGCACACAGAGTATATTAATTTTGATTGGATAACGGTTGGTTGTACAGGTATAAAAGATATATCAAAATCATCAGTATCGAAAAATAAAATAATTAAAAAAAAAAATTTTAGTTAAATGGTTTTATTGAAAACAATACTTACATGAAGTAATAATAATACTAAAAGCTAGAAAATAATTAGGTAGGTCCTAGGTACTAGTCATCACACTCCTCATCAATCTAGGGCGTTGATCCGACAATTAAATAAAAGCGTTGGGCGCTTGAAATTTCTAAAAATGTGAGGCGTAGCATAACTTGATTAAGGTTCAGTTGGTCTTATATATGATCAATAGAAATTTGACGCGTCCAACGCTTTTATTTAATTGTCTGATCAACGCCCTAGATTGATGAGGAGTGTGATGACTAGTACCTAGGACCTACCTAATTATTTTCTAGCTTTTCGTATTATTATTACTTCATGTAAGTATTGTTTTCAATAAAACGGTTTAACTTAACAATTTTTTTTTTAATTATTTTATTTTCAAGTTGTTAGTCTTTATTTAATTGCCTATTATTTCTCATTCTATTTAGTTCATTTAGTGACTCGTTAATCCAAGGACTCTTTCCTGACAATTTGTTACAATCTAAGTCCTCAATACATAATCCTTCGAAAGACTTTACTCGACTCTGCGCCATGTATGCTTGTCCCTCCTCCAACTCCAAGATATGTCATTTCTACCGGACTGTATTTATATTTGTTCCAAATATGAACCAAATCGGACAACAAATACAATTTTTTTGTCATCGGGTTGTGAACTATATTCCAAGTCTCAAGCTTGTAGCTTATCGGAAAGTTACTTAAATTTCAATTACAAAATTCGTGCCAGCCAGCCAACCAGCCATCCAACCAACCAGCCTGTCAAGTCAAGCTAAATAAAACCGTTTAAAAATAATTGATTGAGCCATGCCCGTCCGTCCGTCCATCTGTCCGTTAACACGATAACTTGAGTAAATATTGAGATATCTTCCCCGCGAGCTGCTCTGGACCCAGAATAGATTGTTATTGAAAATGAGCGAAATCGGATGATAACCACGCCCACTTTTTATATATATAACATTTTGGAAAACACAAAAACCTGATTATTTAGTAAATAATACACCCAGAATGTTGAAATTTGATGTGTGGACTGATATTGAGTCTTGATAAAAATTAAAAAAAAAAAAATATTAAATGGGCGTGGCACCGCCCACCTGTGATAAAATCAATTTTACAAATATTATTAATCATAAATCAAAACTCGTTTAACCTATCGTAACAAAATTCGGCAGAGAGGTAGCCTTTACTATAAGGAATGATTTGAAGAAAATTTAACGAAATAGGTTAAGGACCACGCCCACTTTTATATAAAAGATTTTTAAAAGGGTCATGGACGAACAAAATAAGCTATATCTTTGCAAAAAAGAGCTTTATATCAATGGTATTTCATTTCCGAAGTAGATTTATTACTATAAATAGGAAAAAATCCAAATTTTTAAAAATGGGCTTAGCACCGCCCTTTTATGAATAAGCAATTTTCTATGTTTCGGGAGCCATAACTCAAAGAAAAATTTACGTATCGTAACAAAATTGGGTACACATATTTTCCTTATAGCAGAAAATATTTCTAGTGAAAATGGACGAGATCGTTTAAAAACCACGGCAACTTAGATATAAAACAAGTTTAAAAAGGTCGCAGACTCGAATAATAAGCTATAACTTAGCAAAAAATTGTTTTGAATCAATGATATTTCAGTTATCAAGTTTTACTGCAAGAGGAAATGGGGAGACATTTCTTTTAAACGGGCGGTGCAACGTGTTATGTAGAAAAGTAATTTATCTGAAATGAAATGTACAATTGAAGCTCACGCTGAGTATATAATGTTCGGTGACACCCGAACTTAGACACCCCTACTTGTTTCTAGGTAAATTTCTACATAACTGCCTACTTGATGAAGACATTTTCTTTAAAATTTATTTTTTTATTACAATTCTTATTTGGTTTTGTTTTTTACAGCATATAGTAACGTCTTTTGGCTTTTTTCTTTATTGCAAATTTTCCTCTTATTTTTTGTCCGCTTGTTTTCTTTATTTTCAGTTTATCTCGAAATGAGATACACGTTTGCATAATTTCAACATAAAAAGTGTAATTACATACATTTTTTATTTAGATATTTTTGTAACGATATTATTTTTTTTTACGGTTTCCCTTTACATCTTTGGTTTGGCAGCAGTTATGTACCCTATGGTATTCCTAATGGTCCGTATGGTTGGCGTTTTCATTTTTTTTGCATTTGGCATGCGCTAACTATTAACTTAGTTTAAGAGCTACTTTCAGCGATTTCTACACAGTAAGTTAGTTTGGATCGTTGAAATGATTAATAAGTACTCGTAATGACTTGTGGGTGGAGTATTGAGTGAAGAGTAAAACGAATGCAAAAAGTGGTATATGAATTTAATTGTGCGAGTGAAAGGTATGTTAATTAAATAAGCGGTTATGAGGTAATAGGCCCTAATTCTTAACTGTTTGATTTCATGTATTACGTGTGCGATATGTAGGCAAGTAGTCCATACGGAAGGTTGACCATCGTAAGTGAAGTTTTACATAAGACATTTATTAACTTTGAAATATTTCTTGCCCATTTTCATGCATCACATTAGTTAAGAGTTGGTGGGCCACAAAGCTCATACTTTAAAGGTAGGAGTATTTGTTCTTCCTCTAGCTAAGTTCGATGAAATTTAGTAAACTTCCGCTCTCCGCATTTTAACTAAACCCAAAATACAACTATTGACGAGTTTCTCTGCCGGAGAACAACTTGCAGAGACACATACAGCAGCGAACACGAAAAGAGCGGTGCCGATTCTTACCAAGTTTTTGACAGTTAAATAAGTTTTTTTGTTTTGGATAATTTCAGAAAAAACTTTCATAAATCTTGTAAGTGAAACAATATAAAGCTATACCAAAAACGTTTTCGAAAGATAGAAATGGAGATAGAGATAGAAATAGAAATAGTGTTTGGAGAAAGAAATTGAGATATCGATGGAGACAGCGATAGACATAGAGATAAGGAGAGTGATAGAGATAGAGATTATTCCTTACCATAGGAAATTATCAAAAATGTCAAAGCCTTACTTTAATTATTTATGAGTAGACTTGGACTCAAAAATATTCTTTAAGGCGCACTTCAAGGCGGTTGAAGAGAAAGCTTCTAAGTTTAGTGGAGCCCTAATGCGATAAATGCCCAACATTGGTGGCCCAGTTGAAGCTACTGGTCAGCTATTATCCAACGTAACTAGCTCGATAATATAATACCAGAAAGGATAGATATAATAAGAGACGTCAGTTCATATTTTACGCGAAATTCATTTATAGTGTCCCATTTGAGGGGCAATTTTAAATTGCTTCTACACATTTTAATGAGGCATTTTTGTTTGTTTTAAGGGATTGTATTAATTAAACAATTCGTCCTCTTTCCAACAATCCCAATATATATTAATACAAACTTCTTAAAAATGTGTAGAAGGTTTTAATAGCAAAAGACTCTCTGTACACAGAGTTTTTTGGTGACGAACGTTCCATGACGAATGTAGCTCCCCTAATGTGCAGACACAGAGTGTTGGACTGCTGCTCGCAGCTAAAACTCATCTGCATAGCAGATGCCGTTTGGAGTCGGCATGAAACAAGTTGGTCCCGTCCCACCAATTTGTAGGGAAAATTGAAAGGAGCACGACGTAAATTGGAAGAGAAGCTCGTCCTAAAATCTCTTCGGATGCTATCGCACCTTACATTTATTTTTATTTTTAAACCGCTGAATTTTTTATAACAAATCAATTAGAGACCGATAACATATTCATAAAACTTCGAAAACAAATCATTGACTTTTTTATTACAAATCGACAACTGTTTTATAAAGATCGATAGTTTGTTGATTCTGATCACAAATCGATAAATTTCTGATAAAAAATCGAGAGTTTTTTATAACAAATCGATAATTTTTAAATAGCAAATCGATAACTTTTTGATAAAAATCGATAAAATTTTTATAAAACTCCGATAACAAATCGATAATTTTTATATTACAAATCGATAACTTTTCGAAAGCAAATCGATAACATTTTTGGTAACAACTAACTTTTCTATTACGAAATCGATACATTTTTGACAACAAATAGATACATTTTTGATAACAAATCAAATACAGGCCGATAACAAATTGGTAATACTCCGATAACAAAATGAGAAGTTTTTGATAACATGTCGAAAACAAACCGATAACACTTCGATAACAAACAGATAATCATGTGAATTTTTTTCAAAATTTTCTCTAAACTTTTAGTTGAATAAATCCTTCTTATCTCAGAGAGGACCTCATGCTGGCTGCATGATTTTATACGACTCCCCTATCGGAAAGAAAAAAAATTGGAAGTAAATTTTGACGCAGTACTTACGAATCTACCGATGCAGCTAGTTAAAGTTTTTAATTTTTTTTTATACTCAGTTGAGCAGAGCTCACAGAGTATATTAAGTTTGATTGGATAACGGTTGGTTGTACATATATAAAGGAATCGAGATAGATATAGACTTCCATATATCAAAATAATCAGGATCGAAAAAAAATTTGATTGAGCCATGTCCGTCCGTCCGTCCGTCCGTCCGTCCGTCCGTCCGTCCGTCCGTCCGTTAACACGATAACTTGAGTAAATTTTGAGGTATCTTGATGAAATTTGGTATGTAGGTTCCTGAGCACTCATCTCAGATCGCTATTTAAAATGAACGATATCGGACTATAACCACGCCCACTTTTTCGATATCGAAAATTTCGAAAAACCGAAAAAGTGCGATAACTCATTACAAAAGACAGATAAAGCGACGAAACTTGGTAGATGGGTTGACGTTATGACGCAGAATAGAAAATTAGTAAGATTTTGGACAATGGGCGTGGCCCCGCCCACTTTTACAAGAAGGTAATTTAAAAGTTTTGCAAGCTGTAATTTGGCAGTCGTTGAAGATATCATGATGAAATTTGGCAGGAACGTTACTACTATTACTCTATATGTGCTAAATAAAAATTAGCAAAATTGGATTAAGAACACGCCCACTTTTTAAAAAAAAATTTTTTTAAATTAAAATTTTAACAAAAAATTTAATATCTTTACTGTATATAAGTAAATTAAGTCAAAATTCAACTCCAGTAATGATATGATGCAACAAAATACAAAAATAAAAGAAAATTTCAAAATGGGCGTGGCTCCGCCCATTTTCATTTAGTATGTCTAGAATACTTTTATTGCCATAAGTCGAACAAAAATTTACCAATCCTTCTCAAATTTGGTAGGAGCATAGATTCTATGACGGTAACTGTTCTCTGTGAAAATGGGCGAAATTGGTGGAAGCCACGCCCAGTTTTTATACACAGTCCACCGTCTGTCCTTCCGCTCGGCCATTAACACAATAACTTGAGCAAAATCCGATATATCTTTACTAAACTTAGCCCACGTACTTACCTGAGCTCACTTTTTCTTGGTATAAAAAATGGGCGAAATCTGACCATAACCACGCCCACTTTATCGATATCGAAAATTACGAAAAATGAAAAAAATGTCATAATTCTATACCAAATACGAAAAAAGGGATGAAACATGGTAACTGGATTGGTTTGTTGACGCAAAATATAACTTTGGAAAAATCTTTGTAAAATGGGTGTGACACCTACCATATTAAGTAGAAGAAAATGAAAAAGTTCTACAAGGCGAAATCAACAGCCCTTGGAATCTTGGCAGGAATACTGTTAGTGGTATTGCATATATAAATAAATTAGCAGTACCCGACAGATGATTTTCTGGATCACCTGGTCCACATTTTGGTGGATATCACGAGAACGCCTTCACATATACATCTAAGGGCCACTCGCTTTTAAAACCCTCATTAATACCTTTAATTTGATATCCATATCGTACAAAAACATACCAGAGTCACCCCTGTCCCACCCTAATGGCGATATCTCGAAAAGGCGTCCACCTATAGAACTAATGCCCCCTCTCTCTTAAAATGCTAGTAACACCTTTCGTTTGATACCCATATCGTACAAACATTCTAGAGTAACCCCTGGCCCACCCTAATGGCGATATCTCGAAAAGGCGTCCACCTATAGACCTAGTGTCCACTCCCTCTTAAAATGCTCAGTAACACCTTTCGTTTGATACCCATATCGTACAAACATTCTAGAGTCACCCCTGGCCCACCCTAATGGCAATATCTAGAAAAGGCGTCCACCTATAGACCTAATGCCCACTCCCTCTTAAAATGCTCAGTAACAGCTTTCGTTTGATACCCATATCGTACAAACATTCTAGAGTCACACCTGGCCCACCCTAATGGCGATATTTCGAAAAGGCGTCCACCTATAGAACTAAGGATTACTCCCTTTTAAAATACTCATTACCACCTTTCATTTGATACCCATATCGTACAAACACATTCTAGAGTCACCCTGGCCCACCCTAATGGCGATATCTCGAAAAGGCGTCCACCTATAGACCTAATGTCCACTCCCTCTTAAAATGCTCAGTAACACCTTTCGTTTGATACCCATATCGTACAAACATTCTAGAGTCACCCCTGGCCCACCCTAATGGCGATATCTCGAAAAGGCGTCCACCTATAGACCTAATGTACACTCCCTCTTAAAATGCTCAGTAACACCTTTCGTTTGATACCCATATCGTACAAACATTCTAGAGTCACCCCTGTCCCACCCTAATGGCGATATCTCGAAAAGGCGTCCACCTATAGACCTAATGCCCACTCCCTCTTAAAATGCTCAGTAACACCTTTCGTTTGATACCCATATCGTACAAACATTCTAGAGTCACACCTGGCCCACCCTAATGGCGATATCTCGAAAAGGCGTCCACCTATAGAACTAAGGATTACTCCCTTTTAAAATACTCATTACCACCTTTCATTTGATACCCATATCGTACAAACACATTCTAGAGTCACCCTGGCCCACCCTAATGGCGATATCTCGAAAAGGCGTCCACCTATAGACCTAATGCCCACTCCCTCTTAAAATGCTCAGTAATAACTTTCGTTTGATACCCATACCGTACAAACATTCTAGAGTCACCCTTGGTCCAGCTTTATGGCGACATCTCGAAAAGGCGTCCACCTATAGAACTAAGGATTACTCCCTTTTAAAATACTCATTACCACCTTTCATTTGATACCCATATCGTACAAACACATTCTAGAGTCACCCTGGCCCACCCTAATGGCGATATCTCGAAAAGGCGTCCACCTATAGACCTAATGCCCACTCCCTCTTAAAATGCTCAGTAACACCTTTCGTTTGATACCCATATCGTACAAACATTCTAGAGTCACCCTTGGTCCACCTTTATGGCGATATCTCGAAAAGGCGTCCACCTATAGAACTAAGGATTACTCCCTTTTAAAATACTCCTTACCACCTTTCATTTGATACCCATATCGTACAAACACATTCTAGAGTCACCCCTGGCCCACCCTAATAGCGATATCTCGAAAAGGCGTCCACCTATAGACCTAATGCCCACTCCCTCTTAAAATGCTCAGTAACACCTTTCGTTTGATACCCATATCGTACAAACATTCTAGAGTCACCCCTGGCCCACCCTAATGGCGATATCTCGAAAGGGCGTCCACCTATAGACCTAATGCCCACTCCCTCTTAAAATGCTCAGTAACACCTTTCATTTGATTCCCATATCGTACAAACACATTCTAGAGACACCCCTGGTCCACCTTTATGGCGATATCTCGAAACGGCGTCCACCTATGGAACTAAGGATCACTCTTTTTCAAAATACTCATTAACAGCTTTCATTTGATACCCATATCGTACAAACACATTATAGAATCACCCCTGGTCCACCTTAATGGGGACATCTCGAAAAGGCGTCCACCGATAGACCTAAGGCCCACTCCCTCTTAAAATGCTCAGTAACACCTTTCATTTGATACCCATATCGTACAAACAAATTCTAGAGTCAGCCCTGGTCTACCTTTATGGCGATATCCCTAAATGGCGTTCATCCATAGAACTATGGCCTATTCTCTCTTAAAATACTCTTTAATACCTTTCATTTGATACACATGTTATACAACCACATTCCAGGGTTACCCCAGATTGATTTTCCTTATTTTGTCTCCATAGCTCTCAACTGAGTATGTTATGTTCGGTTACACCCGAACTTAGCCTTCCTTACTTGTTTTAATTTGTTTCGCATATTTTTAAAGCCATTAATCGCCTTTCAATGTATAAATACAATTAACTGACGATTGAGACCACCACTTGTATGTTTGTATGTACGTTTGTATGAATATTTGCAAGCACAGCTAAATATATCCGCAAGACTTTTGACATTTCCTATGTTAAATTCTTAATTACGTACAGTGGAGTCTGGGTATAGTGAACCCCCGGTATAATGAACACCTCGATATAGTGAACGCCTAAAAATTTACATTGAGTACTCTAAAGAGTGAACTATCGAAAACTCGAAATAGTGAACAAAGTTCTAAACGCAACAGCAAGCATAAACTGTTAAAAAAAAAAACTTAAACAGAAATAAAGTCGGGTATTCCGCAAAATTGCTCATTTTATGTTTTTACTGCTGCTACGTAGGTATTTGGTGCCAATATTTATTTGTCTCTTGTCGGTTGCAAAACGCTTCTGAGTGAATGTGCAGTGTTTATGTGCTAATAAATTAAATTATCATGCCTGTGAGGAAATTCCTTCCATTAAAGCAAAAACTTGAAATTGCTCAAAAAATCGAGAAAGGTGCTAGTGTTTCATCCTTAGCAAAGATTTATGGTGTGGCCAAATCAACAGTTTCGGGAATAAAAAAATACTCGTAGTATTATATCCCACCAGGCAGTCGGAGCATCTAAGCGGAAGACTCTTATGGATACTGAAGAATCTGGTGATAACAGCCAAGGCGAAGGACAGATCGGAAATTCAATAAAAGCTACTGAAGCCATTAAAAGCTTCGATATAGTTATCGCATGGGCTGAAGCTAACACCACTGACTATGCTGGCATGTTAGTACTGAAAAGTCTACGCGAAAAAGCGGTTCAAAAGTCAATTTCCGAACACAAAATGCAAACATCTATTCGTAAATTCTTTAAATAATATGTCGGTATTTTTCAAAATATTACTTTATACAAATAACCTGTTTTGTTTCCATAAGCAAACATGAATTTAAAGCTAATAAACCAAGTTAAAAAAAAATGTCAAACTTAATATAGTGAACAACCTGGATTCTGTGAACAGGCCTTGCAGAAATTAGTTCACTATATCCAGACTCCACTGTAGTTAGTCGTAGGATTCGTTGGGTTGGTTTTACCTGCTTTTTGACTTGACATATTGGCTGTTGGCTGCCGCCAACGAAGGTAATTCGTTGCGCTAATTAAAAGTAAACAGACCTACAAGAGCTAAAACACAGTATGAAATCAAAACAGCGTAACAAAAATAACAACAAAACATAGTAAATAATCATTAACATCACCTTACAAAGGAACAATAAATATTAACTAGCACTCTATGAACGCTCGCTCAATGCACTTGTTATCTGGATTTTGTGTTGCGCATAAAAATAAATCTCAACAAACCAAAATACTTAAATATGTGAAAAGTACGACGATCACTTAATGCAAAGGTTGAACCTGAAACCAACAATAAACAACAAATTAACGGCAAATAAATACCAGGTCAAAAAATGTAGATATGAATCCATAAACATACATACATACATACGAGTGTGTACATTCATTCGTACAAAGTTGTAATTTTGCCAGCCGAATGCGGCCACGCCTGCGCAATCTAACTCCAACAGTGACCTGCCCAGCGTAAAAAAATTAAAACTGAAACTGTAGGTATATGTATGTAGAGAGCAATTTGCCAATGTAAGCTCATAATGAGCTCATACTTATCAGTCAAGAGTCACGAGGCTGCTATTGGGGGGTGTTTGGCTGATTGCTTGAATACTAAAAGTTAAGTTGGCAATGTATCGGGTTTTTTGCATCGTGCTCGTAAAAATGTATTCTAATCTTAACAGTGACTTTGCTCCGGATATGATTTCAGCAATAAGTTGTTCTTTATCTTTATTGTTTTTGTTGCTAACTTTTGTAGCTTTAACACTTCATCTCAATTAGTTTGCTTATTTGTGTTGTTGTTGTATTTTATATATTTTTTTTTTACTACCTTAGTAGGTGTGTCTTCTTATTTATCACAATTCTAACAGTAAGTCGAAACTGTTTTGCACACCAAGAAATAATGAAAATATATGTAGATCGAATCATGAACTCTACTTCTATGCCTACAGTCAAATTTTAGCTTAGTAAAGGCTAAAAGCTTCATTGGCTGCGAAAACTAGAGGCGTATAGAGTACATAAGTACTAGGGTAAAACCTTAGATTTAAGCCGGTACACTGCGACTTTTTTGTGCTTGACTTTTCAGCCTATTACAATATGTAGAGGGTTTTAATGTATTTAAGTACCTATTCAGGCTTTTTACTCCATATCGCAATGGGGTTAAGAGTCACGTCACCTATATGTGAGGGTATCTGCCTTGCAAGAGTGATACATTTACAGGAATTTCATCCTCGAGCTCACAAAAGCCACTGATTTGTGTATCGAATATATTTAACTTAATAGGTGATATCTTACTTTATAGTGTATAGTACCCAGCGAGAGTTCGTAGGTCCTCTTTGCTTAGATTGATCAGTTTAGCTGATACTCTCGTTTCTGGGAAGTGATGCTAACCTCTCGGCCACTTATCTTTGCAACGAGTACTTTGAATGGTCATAAAGACCATTGACTTTATGAACCATTTTAAATTTGACATAAAGGCATCAATGATATTTCCCTTTGACCATACGACAATTTGGGGACAACGACCATAGCGCAAAACAAAAAAGCTCCACAGGGTGAATTAGAACTTAAGTTGGAATAGGTTTATTCGCGCGATTTTTCATTCCAAATTTTCAATAGGCTTTTAGTTGAATAAGGACTTATTCTTGACCTTGTGGCCATTTGAAGTAGTCATGGGCTGTTGATCTTAAGTCATCCCTCCCCGATCATATTCTGATATTTCTTACCTTTGGCAGGAAAACGACACAATTAGTTTTCCATGTGTGGGAGAAGTAGATAAACTCTCAACGCCCATTCGATTGTGGTATCAGTCAGCAAGCATGTTGAGGGACTTTTTACTATTATTCAACCATTTTCCATTGCCTTTCTTTAGTACCTCTGGATTCTATTTCTCCTTGGCGTCGCTGTTTCGCTGGGGCACTCGATGTCCGCACAGACAATTTTCTTTATGCTAGTTTCGTCCTTTGGGTTTCACGTTCATAGGGATACAAATTTCGATACGCTACTTTACCATGTCGATACTTTAAGTATACTCGATACATTTTGACATTGACTACTTCGATCGCAGCATCTTTCGACAAAAGGTGGCGGCATAGCTACAAGGAAAGAGCTCATCGACTCAACAGGCGGCTCTGATTATCTCTTCCTCTAGTTTTCTGGATAATTCGCAATTAGTTTCGTCAGAAAAAAGGAGACAACTGCACAATCAAAGTTTCCATTGATAATTCCTGTACCGAATTTGTATAGAATGCATGGCCCAGTGCTTGGCTTTGACAAATATGTTAAATGTAAAGTTCAGGTGCGGTTCTGCTACACAAAAATTGTGGAACGTAAAACGAAGCGAAAAGTCAAAATCTCGTCTGTCAAAATTGTAGCTTTTGGCAGAGCGTTCATTGCAAATCTTCTGCTAGTAACAGTATTTTTCCCATCCTGTAGGTGCGATCAGTCCCAAATTGTCATCGAAGTCCTCTCACCAGAAAAGGTAAAAGGTGGTTGGTGTCATGCTGGGATACAATACACGCTCTTTGCAAATTCGGCCCTATTGCAGCATTTAGTTTACACATCTAAGGGTATATTGAGATCTAATTTCAAGATGCATATTGTTTTTAAATTCAGTATCGATATTTTGAGTATCCAGTCTGTTTGATTCGATACTGTCGATACTTGTTGTGCAATACTTGACATGGGTACCGTATCGATATTTTACATTCGTCCCTACAAATCTCTTCTACCTGTCTGCTAAGAAGACTCAGCTCCTTACAGCACAATTTCGGCTATGTTTCTCCACTCAATCTTATCAGTTAGTCTGATATGCAAACCTTACCTGTTCGCTGTCGCTTCTCAACACCCAACTAGTCTGTCACGTAATAATAGCGCCCAACGTTGGGCCCGAAACCAAGATTAAGATGTTCGTAGAGTTATATAGGTGAGTTTTGTTAATGAATTAGTTTTAAGACCCATTTGAAAAAAAACTGTCGTTTCCATCAACTATCCCTAGTGTAGGACGGACTGTAATGATTGGAAAATCTGATAACAATGACGATTGAATCCCAAAATCTGTAAAAAAAAGTTTAGTTTAGAACTGCGAAATCGATTACTGCAACTAAATAATATTGAAATAAATACAATTTCTGTGTTTTGCAAACAAGAGAGTCGTAATAAATATATTTTAATGAAGCAATAAATACACAAGAAATTATGAATACTTAAAATAATCAGATAATCGCAATAAGCACAAATTCGGCAAAACAGCGAATTAAATTGTAATTGAATATGAAAATTTTTCAATTAACCATACAATACAATGCACGCTTAAATCTTAATTTTTCGGTCAAATACATTAGTTGACCTTAGAATAAAATTGGCAATACAAAAAAAAATATGTATAAACAACAAATCAAAAAATGCATGCAACAATGGACACGAGCAGGCAACCAAATAACAATAAAACTTATTCGTGAACAAGCGGCATCGCTCAAGGGGTTGAAGGGAGCCTAAAGGCGCTAAGGTGCAGTGGAGACGAAAACTAAAAACTCGGAAGATAAAAGAAAAACTGACTAGTTTTACTACATGATAATAATTGAAAAACAATAACATCTACAACACATATGAAATGGCGTAAGTTCAATTTCGAAAAATTTTAGTTAATAACTATTTTATTGAAATAATACCAAAATATACTAAAACATCCCTAAAATTTATTTCTTCGCAATATCAACTTAAGCATCTTTCACAAAAGATGCTTCTGACTCAAATGCCTGAAGAAGTATACAAAGATAAGTACTACAAACAACTTACATAAGAAAATATTAAATTGGTTCAAATACAACTAAATTAAAATAAATGTTATTTACAATGCAAGAAAGGCGTCCAACAACAAAAAATTTCAATAGCAAAGCAATAAAGTTATTTAAAAAATCATAAATTGATCAACTAACCACTGCCCATAATTAAGGGGTAAAGCAAATGGAAGTGAAAAAAAATTGTGCACCATTTAAAACAAAGCCTTTGTCGGCACAAAGCCTGCGAGGTTTTTGCTGCCCAACCTATGCGACTAAATGCGTAATAAGTAATTTTAAAAAATTTAATTTTCATATATGTAGACAAAAATTTATCATAAAACAAGTAAGGACGGCTAAGTTCGGGTATAATCGAATTATATACTCAGCTGCCGAATTACAGCTTGCAAATCTTTTAAATTGCCTTCTTTTAGAAGTGGGTGGTGCCACACCCATTGTCCAACATTTTAGTAATTTTATATTCTGCGTCATAAGGTCAACCCACCTACCAAGTTTCATCACTTTATCCGTCTTTGGTAATATTATCGCGTGGTTATAGTCCGATTTCGTTCATCTGAAATAGCGATCTGAAATGAGTGCTGTACCGTAGTACAGAGCCGCAAATTCTTCTTCATATTCATTAATTTTTTTTGCTTTAAAAATATTTTTTTGTGTCCATTTTTCTCTACCACCACTTTTCCAACTCCAAAACCCCAATATACACAGTTTATCTCAAAACCGGCTGATTTTGAACTTAATTATAGACATATATATCCAGCATGTGGGTCTAATACCACTTTCGCAACATAATATCTTTCTTTTCCTGCTGAGATCGAGGACCGTCAACATCATCGTCTTAAAAAAATAAATAAAAGGAAAGTAACGTTTAAAAATTAAACTTTGAGTCGGAGTGGTTGTAGCTAAAGTGAAGCTAAATTAACAAACAAAAATATTTATTAATATCCCGCTATAAAATCAGTGCGCGTAAGTGGCGATTATAGAAAAATAAAAACCAGCGGTAACAAAGAGCAGCCAATTTAGGGCTGAAGCCCTATCTAACCCTATCCAGGACCTTACATACCATATTTCATTAAGATCCCTCAAAATTTACTCAAGTTATCGTGTTTACGGACAGACGGACGGACATGGCTAAATAAATTTCTTTTTCCCCCAGATCATTATGATATGTCTATGTCTATCTCGATTAGTTTATGCCGTTACGAGGGACTGTTATGCGAACAAAATTTTATATACTCTATGAGCTCTGCTCAGCTGAGTATAAAAATAGCCAAAAACTAACAGCGCTGTTCCGGTTCAAGGTTACTTGAATGGAAATCGGAAGATCTTATCGGTTTTCGAAAATCAATCAATTTCGAGAAACTCTTTTTATTTTGAAAAAAAAATATAACTATTAAAATTTTTTACAGATATATTAAAAAGCAATTTCGTTTTATGTAACATTTGATTTTCAAAAATCACGTACAGTGATGATATTTGCTGTTCTAGTAACGTATTGAAATTTACCAATCGTATTGAAATTTACCAAAAACATCAATTTGATTTTTTTTTTAAAAATTTTGAATTTTTTAAATTGAAAAATTGAAATTAATGGTATTAACTGGGAGCAAGGATAATGAAATTCCGTTCAAAAAGTATTTTATTTTGAATTTCCCTTTACCGTTCTTTTACTGTAATGTTTACATATGTTGTCTTTTGGAAACAAAACCTGTTTTTTTAATTGCTTAAAAAAAAGTTTTTTGTGTTTTTGTAAACTTGTATTTGTAAAAAAACTTAATTTCTTTTAACTGCTCAGTTTGGAAATCGTGAAAATTTTAATATTCGGATAGAAAACCTTGATTTCGAGTTTGGATTTAAAAAAATTATAATTTGGAGATTTCTTACTTGAAATTGTATAGCTCGAAACAAAAACTTCAATTCGGAGTTCAGATAACAATTTTCTTTACGGAAAGTTAGTTTTGATTTTGAAAATCTTTAAAATATTTGAAATTTTTTAAATTTTAAAAATTATTAAAATTGTAATATTCGTACAAGAAACTTCGAATCGGAAAAAATATTTTAGTTAAATTTATAAATTTATAGGTATAAATGGAACAGAAAACATCAATTTGGAATTTGGACAACATTTTTTTTTAAATAAAATCAGATACTTCGAATCGGAAAAAAAGTTGTATTCAATTTTTTCGTTAAAGTCAGTTCGATTTTCAAAATATTTGAAATGGTAAAGGGCCCATTACTGATACTTAGCATATACTTGACTTGGCTTGAGAACTGTCACTTACAGTTCTGTTAAATGAACATAGCATATTACTGATTACTCAAAACTTAGCAACACTTAACTTGACTTAGAAGTCTGTTGAATTTTGATTTTCTATGTAAGTTCTAAGTGACGTTTACATTTTGAGATGCCATTTGTTTGTTTCCGTTTCATTTTGACATTTTGTCATACAAATTGACATTTATTTAAAAATAATTTTCAAAGCTGATTATGATGTCAGATTGTATGCGCTAAGTGGAGTACAATCGTGGCTAAGTTGCCAAGTTTACGCCAAGTCAAGTCTATGCTTAGTATTAGTAATGGGCCCTTAAGAATGTGCACAGGAAACTTTGGAATTTGGTTAATATAATTTATACATACAAATTTTCTTTTTGGTCAAATTTTAAAACTCAATTTAAATCAATTTACAAGTTGGGTAAAAATGTTTGATAAAAAAGTCTTTTTAATGTTCAAAATTTTAATATATTTGAAATTTTAAATGTTTTCACAGGAAATTTGGTTTTGAAAACTAACTTTTTTGTTTTGGGCTATTTATTGCTTTTAAACTATGATACAATTTTTTATAGCAATTTTTTATTTATTTAATATTTTAGGAAAGTTACCGCAAGGTGACACCAGGACGTACAAAGCGACAGCTATTTCAACTATACCTTGTAAATCTCTTCAAAGCCTTTCCTTCCAGGAGTGACACTGGAACCTGCACTCCTGTTATGTTTGATATGTTGACATACACATTCAGCCAAAGAAATACCTTTTTATACCTTTCATGAACATGAAATGGTATATTAACTTTGGTCCGATGTTTGTAACGTTGAGAAATATAGAAGATAGACTCACAATTAGGTATACCGAATTGATCAGGGTGACGAACTGAGTTGATATAGCCAAGTCCGTCTGTCCGTCCGTCAGTCCGTCTGTCTGTTTGATTTGTATTATATTTGTTTGTATTATATTAGACTTTTGTCGGATCCGGTAGGATCGGACCACTATAACATATATCTCCCATACAACCGATCGTTCAGATAAGACGATTTTGGTCATTCCTGCCGCAATTTAAAAAGTATAAACGTGAAACTCGGTGATATATATTGTAATATATCGTAGAAGATATCCTGAAAAATCACTTTGATCGGAGCTATATATAGTATATATCCCATACAACCGATCGTTCAGTTAGAAAGATTATTGGCCATTTCTCCCTTAGTTTCCAATATAAAAACACGAAACTTGGTGATATACATATATTCTAATATATCGTAAAAGATTTCCTGTAAAAATCATTTCGATCGGAGCTATATATAATATATATCCCATACAACCGATCGTTCAGATAGAAAGATTTTTAGCCATTTCTCCCTTAATTTCCAATATAAAAACTTTAAACTTTGTAATGTTTTTTCTAAATATCATAGAAGATTTCCTGAAAAATCACTTTGATTGGAGCTATATGTATATACCTATCCCATACAACCGATCGTTCAGATAGAAAATTTTTTGGCCATTTCTCCCTTAGTTTCCAATATAAAAACGTGAAACTTGGTGATATATATTTTAATATATCATAGAAGATTTCCTGTAGAAATCACTTCGATCGGAGCTATATATAATATATATCCCATACAACCGATCGTTCAGAGAGAAAGATTTTTGGCTATTTCTCCCTTAGTTTCCAATATAAAAACGTGAAACTTGGTGATATATATTCTAATATATCATAAAGATTTCCTGTAAAAATCATTTCGATCGGAGCTATATATAATATATATCCCATACAACCGATCGTTCAGATAAGGGGGTTTTTTGCCATTTTTTATTTTATATTTATCTTAAAAATCGTTTAGGTATGTACATCTATATATTTCTTATCTTATACATCCGCTTATTTGCAGATTACGAACGGGATAAGATTATTGTTCAGGTTTGAAGTCTTCGGCACAGCCGAAGACAGTCCCGTCCTTACTTCTTTGTTCTGCAACTTTTCCTAATTTCCTTCTTTGCAAAGATTTATTCTTTGAACAGACATGCTTTGTACATATGTTCGCTTGTACCAAAGCTACGCTTTGTTGTTGTAGGTTCATTTTTAGAACTGATTTGATTTGTTTAATTTTTTTTTTAGACAACTTTTTAATTGTTAATAAACAAATTCTTAAAAATCTGCAAGTTTGGAATTTTGAAAACAGAAAAGTTTTAAAATTTACCTCAGGTTTTTTGGAATCTTTTGAAAGAATATTTTTTTTTAAGCAAGTTGTTCGTGGACTTATCCAACGTTTTTATATTGATGTCTTTATGTGATCGTTAATTTATTTCCAAATTTTTGTTTTTAAATTAATTTTATTGCCTCTTTAACTGAAGAACTGTTCGTGGAATTTTATACTATTGTAGTAGGTTTTTTCCCATCTCTACAGACCTTTGCGCCTGCAGAATCAAATCAAGAATCTTAAAATTTGAATGACGAATAATTGGCTCACTAGTCAACGTTGATAGGAAAATAGAAAAAAATCAATCAATTGAAATCACTTACTTGATATTTTTCTATTAAGAAACGTGTAATTGATGAAAGGTATTACATTCACTTTGGTATATTTTAAACAAATCAATTTCAAATTGAAAAAATGCCATTGAAAATACGCTCACGTAAGCGCTGCAC
Organism: Eurosta solidaginis; assembly: GCF_040869045.1. Classification (NCBI taxonomy): domain Eukaryota; kingdom Metazoa; phylum Arthropoda; class Insecta; order Diptera; family Tephritidae; genus Eurosta; species Eurosta solidaginis. The sequence continues at coordinate 28,500,019 of NC_090323.1, forward strand.
CAACAAAAATGATTCATTTATTTTTCCAGCTAGACATATTGGCGTCAGAATTGGCGTGCATTTTAATTCAATATGTGATTGTGTGCAAAACAAATGTGCAAATGCAAAAACAAATAAACAAATGAATTCATTAAAATATTAATTGTTTCGATTGCACGTTGAACACGTAGCGACAATAATAACACGTGTGATTGATTACAAAAAATTACGACGTTTTTTAAGAATGGCACAAATGCATTTTGGGAAAAAATAAATTTTAGAATTATTTTAGACGCGTGAATATATGTGTATTTTATTTAACACAATTTTTATCAAAAGTTAACTTGCAGCACTTTCAAAAACGGCAGTTCATTTTAAATATTGCTGATAAAAATTAACTGAAAACAAATAAAGGTGTCTAAGTTCGGGTGTAACCGAACATTATATACTTAGCGTGTACATTTCATTTCAGATAAATAACTTTTCTGCATAACACGTGGCACCGCCCGTTTACAAAAACAACATGTCTCCCCATTTCCTCTTTCAATAAAACTTGATAAGGGATATTCCATCGTTACGGGTGGGACACTTGTACGCATAATTGCATGTTTGTTAAAGGATTTTAATAAATTTTACATGTTATTCCTAGTTTAAATATAGATTTCGGAAAACATAGTCAATTGTTAATGCACCAATTAAGAAAAGAACCGTAACATTACAACGTGTTTGGAAAAAATTAAATTTTAAAAATTGTCACGGGTGGGACAGAAAAAAGAAAGTATTTTCTAGTCACATAAAGTATTACTTGAACTCTGCGAATTTATAAAAGTAATTCATATTATTTAAATATCTCCATTTATACTGACATATGCGGAATATAATAACATAAAAATAGCTTTCTTTCAGTTTCTACTTTTATAATAATAATTCAAAATTGTAGTGTCATGGGTGGGACAGCCTGTGTCACGATTGGGACTCGTTCGAACTGAAAGTACTTTGAAAGCTTATTTGCCATAATTTATAGATGCCAAAGGTTTAGAATCGGACTCGTTCGACGCTTTACCATAAATTAAAGATGCCAAAGGTTCAGAGTCGGACTCGTTCCACGAACTTTCATCATCGTCGGAATAAATTTTATTTACGTTAAGTTTAAATACTTTAAGACTAGTATGTTTTGACTTGAATGTAAGTCCCATAGAAAGATCCTTTTGACTACATCTTTTGAAGAAATGGTGTGACTGAACATTTTTAATAGCGAGTACATCGTTCTATCTTCGGTCAAGCATGATTCTGTTAGCTTCAACCTCTTCTTCAGATAAATGCAGAGTCTCAATATTCTTTCTAGCAGTCAACATGAAATCTACAGCATTATTGATATCAGCCTTACGTTGCCGTACTTGACTCCATACCGACCTCTTCACAACGGCGCCAACTCCATCCACTGCTCCTTTTCCATGGGAAGTGGCGAAAAAATACCACTCTACCTGCACATTAAAATCTGTAGGCATATAGCAAAGGTTCGATAAGGTATACTTGTTTTTAAGTTGTGATGCTGCACCATCAGAGAACACTTTAATTGTTTTTAGTCCGGGAATTTCATTGTTTAGTGACACGATAATCTTTTTTAGGCATGCATACACAGTATACTTGTCATGGCATAAAATGCCACTAACAATGATGTATGAATATCTTTTGCCTTCAGCCAGCCATACACATGCAGTAAATACTGTAATCTGTGCATAGACCCAATGTGCAGACTGAATCTCATCTTGCATTATTACGCTATAGTTTTCAGCAAAATCTATTTGCATGATTGCATCGTCAGTAGCTATTTCTAGTTTCACCTTAATAAATTTGTCAGATTGCACTCTTTTTGTATAAAGATGACTCTTAAAGCGGGGGACTTGTTCATCTAACTCTGCAAGGGCGTTTTCGATAGTGCCTTCTACTGATATCAATTTATGCCGTACATCAATTTCGGTAAATTTTTTCCAGCAAAAAAAAAAGCATTTAAATCATTTCTATTAGTGTTTCCTAGAATATTCTTAATTTGCTTTATGCATCGACTGCATTCTCCAAGCATACATTCCTCACATGTGACATCACAACAAATCTTCTGTAATAAGTCACTGCCAGTAGAAGGGAAATCTGGAATCTTTCTGGCAATACTTTCCGTTAGATAATTGAAATTTGCGTGGTACTTACATACACAGACATTATGTGGCATTTGACTAGTCAATAGCACATATTCAGGACGCCGCTCATAAAATTTAGAAATGTGTATATTCGCTTCAGGGTTGTCATTTTGGAAGAGAAAATAAGCTTCTCGTACCGTCATATTCATATGATGCTTCTGAATTGGCACTTTTTTCCCTGTTTCAATATCCTTTATAATCTTATCATCTTTATGTTTGTTATTAATTTTTTTATTACATCAGAAATAGCATGCCTACACATTCTTTTACCTTCAGGTGGGAGAAGTAAGTTACGAGGATTATCAACATTTTCCAAAACAAGCTTTCGAATCACTGCTAGTTTCTTGTTTGGGCTGGAAGGAAGTATTTTCCTTACCTTATTTACAGCTCTTCCCAATGTCTGATTGAAAGAATACGACCCCAAAGATGAAAACGACTCCGCTTTCTTGTATACCGTCTTTGCCTCTCCCTTTCTTTTTATTGCCTGCCCCATTTTATTTGTTTGAAACGAGTTTCCTCCTCATTCCTTACTTTACGGCTTATCTGATCTATTTTCCTTTCCAGCAATAAGTGGCCAGCAAAATTGTCAGGTAATTCCTTTAGTTTCTGTCTATACTTTTTCATTCTTTCCGCCGATGTTGTTTTACCCATAGTTCTGATCAAAATTTCTGTTAACATAATTATAAGAAACATTCTTTGTCACTATAAGGCCCATCAGCCCTGTTAACCCACCTCCAAGAACGGTCCCACCCATATCTGTCACGGGTGGGACATATTTCACTACTGCATATCTCTTAAATATGTTTGTAGAAACGAAATTGCAATTGTGGTATACATTCGCAATATAATTCTAGTTTTAGGCAATAAACACGAAAAAAAACGGTTCATCACTAATTTAGGAAAATAAGAAATTTTGTTTTTTTTTTTTGTCACGGGCGGATATTGTTTTATTTATTGTACAACAAATTATAATAACTTACCCAATGTGAGATAAAACTAAATTTTATTAAATAAAGACGAGCTCCTGTATTCACTACAATTATCATTCACTTGAATTGAGAACCACAAACAATTTGACAGCTATTTCAAAACTACCTTATTCATCCTTACAAAAAATGCGTGCCAAATACTTTACTTTAAAAAGTGAAAAAAGTCATTAAAAGTGTATTTAATGTTAAAGTTTAAAATTTCTCGGATGCGTTAATATATTTAACAGGGTTTGTTAGTTTTAATAAAAAACAAATTTTTGGTCTGAGGTTCTCTTTCTCATGGAAGCTTCCATAAATGAAATATCATTGATCCAAAACTATTTTTTGCTAAGTTATAGCTTATTATTCTAGTCTACGACCCTTTTAAACTTGTTTTATATCTAAGTTTCCGTGGTCCTTAACCGATCCCGTCCATTTTTACTAGAAATATTTTCTGCTATAAGGAAAATATGTGTACACAATTTCATTACGATATGTTAATTTTTCTTCGAGTTATGGCTCCCGAAACATAGAAAATTGCTTAGTCATAAAAGGGGCGGTGGCACGCCCATTTTTTTAAGTTTGAAGTGTTTCCTATTTATTGTTATAAATCCACTTGGGAAATGAAATACCATTGATATAAAGCTCTTTTTTGCAAAGATATAAATTATTTTATTCGTCCACGACCCTTTTAAAAATCTTTTATATAAAAGTGGACGTGGTCCTTAACCGATTTCGGTAATTTATCTTCAAAGCATTCCTTATAGTAAAGGCAACCTTTCTGCCGAATTTTGTTACGATAGGTTTAACAATTTTTGATTTATGATTAATAATATTTGTAAAATTGATTTTATCACAAGTGGGCGGTGCCACGCCCCTTTTAAACAAATTTTCAACATTCTAGGTATATTATTTACTAAATAATCAGGTTTTTTGTGTTTTCCAAAATGTTATATATAAAAAGTGGGCGTGGTTATCAGCCGATTTCATTCATTTTCAATACCAATCTATTCTGGGTCCAGATAAGCTCGTGTACCAAACTTGGTGAAGATATCTCAATATTTACTCAAGTTATCGTGTTAACGGACAGACGGACGGACGGACATGGCTCAATCAAATTTTTTTTCGATACTGATGATTTTGATTAATGAAGTCTATATCCGTCTCGATTCCTTTATACCTGTACAACCAACCGTTATGCAAACAAAATTAATATACTCTGTGTTCAAAGCACGCTGAGTATAATTATATACTCGAAAACTGATTTTATGTGCTGCACACGAAACGAATTTGCTTGAAAATGCTGCAAAGCAATCGGCTTCATTTTCAGAAATATATTGTCTGGTTCTCGTTAAAGTTAAAAAAACGCAGTTGTTACTTACGTCTCAACTGACACTGGCGTGACATTTAAGTCTTGAAAACTAGATTATGAAAACAATCGTTTATCTCTCATCCCTACAAAAATTTGCTGCTCGAACACAAGGGCGAATTTCGAGAAGGAGCCACAAACTCTACATATAATACTGCCAATGCCACGACTAAGTTTAATGTTGAGAAGTTCGCAAACTCTACGAGTATTTTGAGATTCGAGCAACTTGTGGGAAGCCGAGTATCGAAATTTTCGCTTGTGTTCGAGAAGAAATCGTAAGCTCTCCATATAATACTGCCAATACCGCGTCTACGTTGAATTTGAGGAGCTCGCAAGCTTTACGAGTATTTCGAGATACGAGAACCCGAGTTCTTGATTTTTCGAGTCTCGAAATTCTCGTTTGTGTTTAGGAAGAAATTATAAGGTTTACATATACATATGTGGCTTCGCAGCATAACCGAAAAAGTCACTTACAGCTGTTTTCAAGAAAACTTGCCTTCAAAATTTTAAAGCACACTTGATCCTGCAGTTTTTTTTAGTTCAGAATTGAAAATGGAGATTTACAGATATTGAATCGCGCATTAACTCAACTCGAGGAAAGGGTGATTTTTCGGTTAGCCGGGAAGCCACAGGTATAATACTGGCAATGCTGCGACTGAATTGAATGTCGAAAATCTCGCGAGCATTACGAGTTTTTGAGATTCGTAGATCTCGCGAGAAGCCGAGATTTATATTTCACGAGTATCGAAATTCTCGCCTGTGCTCAAAAAGAAAAAGCAAACTCTACACGTAATACTGGCAATGCATCGACAGAATTGTATTTCGAGATTCGAGTGTTTCTTGAGCACACGAATCTCAAGTTTCGTAACTCTTGCTTGTGCTCTACATATAATACTGGCAATGAAGCGATTGCATTAAATATTGAGAAGAACCTTACGAGAAACTCGCGGTAAGCCGGTTCTCCAAGAAATCGAGAAGCTCGCGGGCTTTACGAGTGCTTCAAGATTTGAAAATTGCCCGAGAAGCTAAGTTATCGACTTCGATGAAATCATAAGCTTTAACATTCTAGTTATAAAATCACCAAACTCTTTCCATACATGAGTGTAGCTCTGAAAAGACGATAAGCTGAAAGCCTGTCCTCCTTGTGACAAATCTAAGAATTTTTTCTCCTCAATGCATCACGCATTATGGGCACGTGCCATTTTTTATAGTTCCTGAAACTTAGCTTGAATGCAATCCTTTTTGATAAACCATCTTTTCTAACAATAATTGGTTGAAATATTTGGTACTGTTCCTAATTTTAATGTGTTTATGTTTTACGTTTTACGCTTCTGACATTTTTAGGAAATAGTTTTGATTCCTAGACCTGCTTTTTTTCTCCGCTACCCAATTTAGTGGGAAATTGGCATGTGAATTTATTACAAGTCTAAAAACAAATTAGCTCTTAAGAATTCCTCAGAGTTTTGTACGCAAAAATGCATTTTAATAAGATTCTCGTTGCCGCCTTCTTGTACCAAACCTTATTTAATTACTTAATTAAGTTTTAAATTAAATTATCGCAAATATGTTTTATGTGTGAAAATATTTACAAAAACAAATCTCATTAGCGCTTAACCTGCCCACGACTGTTCTTGCATGCTTCTGCTAAAATAGCAATCAAAACAGTAACAACAAGTAAGGAAGTCTAAGTTCGGGTGAAACCGAACATTACATACCCAGCTGTACACTTGAAATGCTGTTGTGTTACAAGGCTGCGCAATAATACATATACATATGGTTCTATTCTGAACTAATTTTTCTTCGAGTTATGGCTTCCGAAATATAGAAAATTGAAGGGCGGTGCCACGCCCAATTTTTAAATTTGAAGTTTTTCCTATTTATTGTTATAAATCCACTTGGGAAATGAAATACCATTCATATAAAGCAATTTTTTCCAAAGACATAACTTATTTTATTCATGCACGATCCTTTTAAAACTCTTTTATATAAAAGTGGGCGTGTTCCTTAATCAGTCCACACGGCAAATTTCAACATTCTAGGTGTATTATTTACAAATAATCGGGTTTTTTGTGTTTTCAAAAATGTTATATATATAAAAAGTGGGCGTGTATATCATTCGATTTCGCTCATTTTCAGTACCAATCTATTCTGGGTCCAGGTAAGCTCGTGTATCAAATTTGGTGAAGGTACCTCAATATTTACTCAAGCTATCGTGTTAATTTTTTTTCGATACTGCTGATTTTGTCTATATCTATCTCGATTCCTTTATACCTGTACAACCAACCGTAATCCAATCAAAGTTATAGTACCCTGTATACAAGTACAGCTGGGTATAAAAAATAAGGCTTTTACACTTTGTAAGCCTCATTACAACAGTGAAAATCGAAAAAACCCAAAAAAACGCCAACAAGGCGGAGTTGAACTGATTATTTACTTGTTGATTGTTTGATTGCTCTTCGAACGTCAAAGCGTTGAGCTGCATAGTGCGCTGCAGTGTTGTTAGTTGGTGTTGTTGCTGTAATATTTTTCATACATGATTGTTGGGAGTCTACACCAGTTTTGGATCGGTCTGTATGATTTATTAGCTTTTTGATGCACTTCACGCAGTTTTGCAACGCATTGTTGCAGTGAAACACACAAATATTTATAGCCAACAACAAAAGTTGCAAGCAAATTATTTCATAATGAATTTCGATTGAGCGTATAAAATTGAGTATTTTGTTAAGTTGAAAACATTGAATGCTTCTACATTTATGATCAAAAAATAAATACATAAAATGAAGAAGTATTAAATGGAAGCATTTGTGGTGGATAAAACTGTGGGAACTTGAATGCTTTAACGAATAAAAAAAAATTTTAATAAAAATAATAATAATTAATTAATACCATCTAGGCATCATCGGTGGTCTATTTTGCGTAATGTATATGCACGTGAAAATTCGATTTAAACTTATTATTTTACATTTGGGTTTTTCAACAAAGTTATGCGAAGGGCACAAGTGAACATTTTGCCGTACTCATCCCCCTTTACCATCCAATTATGCACACCTCCATATTTTATTTATTTTTACCCAAACTCAACCTCAACTCAAACTACGTCGCGTTAGGTTTTTTTGTTGCTATGAAATTAAAGTAATTTAGGCGTGAGTACTAAGTAATCGCGAAGTGGAGCTCGCTCATGGGTTGATGTTGAAACACAACAGAGGCAACTTAACCAGAAACAAATAATCTTGAGCTATTTGAGAAGGGATTCGTCAGCTTTTTATCTATCGGTAGCAACTGACACCGGAAAGTTGCTGTTTTTTATAAACTTTTTATCGATAGCGACTTATTTTCTTGAAGTTAGCGGTTTCCTATCGGCGAGTCATCAGCTTCTTATTAGTTGTTTATCGGCTTGATATCGACGGGTTACAGATGTGTCATCGATTTTCTATTTTAGTTTTATTGGTATCTGTTCCATAACAAATCGATGAATCGTCCGTAAAGAATTGATAACACGCCCAACAAATTGGAAGCACTACGATAAGAAATCGACAACTTTTCCATAGCAAATCGATAACTAATTGATAGCAAATCAAAAAATGTTCGGTAACAAATCGATAACACGCCTTTAATAAGTTGGTAACACTGCACCAACAAATCGACAACTTTTTGACACTCCTTTAATAAGTTGGTAACACTACAATAACAAATCAATGATTTTTTGATAACATGAAAATTACTTTTCGAGAAATAATATATACTATTCGATAAAAGCCCCATTAACTCTTGCCTACAAATCGAAAGAAATTTCGAGAATAAATCGAAAATACGCGCTAACAAATTGCATTGACCCTGTTTTTGATAACTCAAAAACAAATCCATTATAACTCAACAGCTTTTCCATAACAAACCTCTATAGCAAAATTCGTCGATGAAATTTCGATAACTGACCGCTTAACTCTATTATCGATATCAAATTCATAATATTTAGATAATTCGTCTATATCTGTTTTATAATCCAGCTTATGAGTAACTCGGGAATGAACATATGGAAAGGCAGATAAAATATATGAGTTTCTAAAATTTTGATGTTGCTTTGCCCGGAGCGTGAACCCAAGATCTTCGGTGTGAAAGGCGGTGTACGCTACCAAAACACCACGGCGGCGGCGGGTATATTCTAAGCCGGCTATTAAAGCACTACAGACTTCTTGCGCTATTATTTTAATCCACCAAGGTACCAGCCTGTGATTTATCAGCCCTCTGACGATCAAAGTAGTAAGACAAAACTACAATACCGTATTCTGATTAAGGCCCAAGAAGACTTCAATATAAATCTAAGGATTGTCATCCACATGATTTCTAGCAATTGTGTTTAAAACCAAACTCGGTCACAGTATTTGGTTAGAATAAAGAAATCTTGCCATTCCACCAATGATTTTGCTATACGTCAATTGGTGCTTTCCGCTCCAACAGAAGACAGCCACTTAAAATTAATCTAGCTTTATCATTCTCTCTCTCAAATATGAAAGAAATACTGATCAAATCTCCACTTAAATGAAGATAGTCGTTATGCTCTCATGTTGTAGTTTCCTGCCACTTCAGTAGTTACAAGTACGCCATTAAAAATTCACATTGTTACGAATGTTGGCGGCACTAAGGGGTACTGCCATCTCTAGGCCGATGCTAAGCAGTGACGTGAATTCACATCAACAATTCAATCATTATGTCTACACATGCGCGTGCACAATGCAGATATCTTACATGAAATGCTCCTAAAGGTATGCAGTTGTGATTGTGGAAGTGTCGCTCACACATACAAGCGCATGGGGTATGAGAGAAGCTATAAAAATTATACATCTGTAGTTGTAGCTGAGAAATTTATAACTAACTAGTAAGTTTTGGAATTAGAAAAGCCTAGAAATATGCAACGAGGAGGTCGGACAGTATAAAAGGGCGACAACAGTGGAGGCGGGAGATCAGTTTCATTTAGGCTATCAGTCAGTTTGGTTATTAAGCAAGCTAGTTGCAAAGTATAAGTGTTATTGTGAAGTACTTTAATAAAGGCCATTTTTCCAGAAGGTTGCAAATAAGAGGATTTGCAGTAAATTCGTTACAATTGGTGTCAGAAGAGGAATTGTTGAATAAATTCCAAAGACTTCGAATACAACTTGGACATGGGATTCAAGGGGTTGTGTAGCGCAATATATAGCTTCTCCAACCCAATTGTCAACCTCACCTTCGGGCGGCGAATCCTGTTTCACTAACAGACGAGGCTCTGGCGACCCCAAGCTCCTCATGGAACTTGGGGGTGGGGAGGGAGGGATGGCCTGAAGGTTCAATGTGGCCATATAAATCGTTCCCGAGATGGTCGGGCCAGCACCTTAATGGTGCTGTGTTACCGGAGCGTATCGGATCTGTATCCGACAAAGGACCATCACATCGATAACACTCCCCAAAGCCTTCGGGGAGTAACCTAATCGCTACAACAACAACAACAACAACAACAACTTGGACATGCCAAAGTTAAGTGAATTGAAGATCCAGCAACTGAAGAAGGAGTTGGAGAGCCGAAGATTGAATACAACTGGCATTAAACTAGAACTTCAGGAACGACTACGACAGGCAATGGAATTAGAAGGAATTGACGTGGAAGAGTATGACTTTCCTCTTGATGGCGAGGAAACAACAAAAATGGAAGAAACACCGCAGACAGTTACGAGCACAGACTTGAACATGATATTGGCTGCAATATCTGCACAAACATCGACAGTAACATCAATGTCGTCGCAAATATCATACCAACTGGAGGCACAGGAGGCACGCATTTCAGAAATGTCGTCGCAAATGTCATCTCAACTGAAATCGCAGGAGACACGCATTACATCCAAGATGGCATCTCAACTGGAAGAACAGAAAACATATATGTCATCCCAACTAGAAGAGCAAAAGACATATATAACATCTCAGTTGGCTGAGCAGTTGAAAGCACAGGAGGCCCGCATATCCTCGCAGCTGGAGGCACAGGAGATAAGGGTAACATCGAAGCTGGAGGCCCAGGATACAAAAATTTTACAGTTGCAACTAAATCGCCCGGCAGTTTCAACGAGTAATCCAAAGGTAAAAACTCCATTTTTTGACGGTTCTGTTCCTTTCCAGGTCTTCAAGCTACAATTTGAGAAGACCGCAGCAGTAAACAACTGGAATGCGGAAGATAAAGTTGCTGCACTGTTCGTGGCATTGAAGGGGCCAGCAGCCGAAATCCTACAGACGATTCCCGAAGGAGAGCGGAACAATTATGAACCATTGATGTTGTAGAACGACGTTATGGAAGCGAGCATGGAAAACCGAAATTCTAGATTGAGTTGCAAAACCGCTACCAAAAAGCAAATGAGACATTGCAGGAGTTTGCTTCAGATATTGAAAGATTGGCTCATCTTGCAAATGCGGACGCACCCGTGGAATACACTGAAAGGGTAAAAACCAGAGCTTCATAAATGGCATACAAGATATGGAATCGAAGCGGGCTACATATGCGAATCCAAAACTAACATTTGCTGAAACGGTATCGCATGCACTGACTCAGGAAACAGCCTCACTTTTGAGTAAGCCAGCGTACAAAGCTCATCGCGTGGATGTGGAAAGGCCAGACTGGGTAGACGCAATTTTGGAGGCATTGAAGGGTACGCAGCAGAAGAATAATGATACAGTCAAATGCTTTAAGTGTGGAAAGCCAGGGCATATTGCGCGTTATTGCAACCCCAACCCTAAAAGTTCCAACAATGTGGGTGGTCGTAAACGCAGAGCAGAAGGAGATGAGCAAATCTCCAAGACCACTCAATCGTTAAACTAAATCGAGTCAGCCGCAAGGGGCGACAGCTGGCTCCCACAATTGAATGCCCCATAATCTCTATCTCGCAGATTGGAAGAAGATCGCGCAATCTTACTGTTGGGGGATATGTGGATGGAAAGGCACGTTTACTGACTGTAGATACGGGTGCATCTCATTCCATCATTCGAGCGGATTTAGTCAACAAAAAGATAAGACCATTACTTGGAGCAAGATTACGTACAGCAACGGGAGAGGATACCCAGGTAATTGGAGAAGTAGAATGTGAAGTAGCAATTGGGAACGTCACGGTACTACACAATTTTATAGTGGCAGATATTGTTGATGAAATCATAATTGGAGTAGACTTCTTAATCGACCAAGGCACCAAGATCGATATGCAAAGCAAGACGATGCAATATAAGAACATGGATGTGCCACTTCATTTCGGTTACGAGATAGGCTACAGCAGTAAACGGGTGCTGGTGGAAGAGAGTCAGCAAATACCACCAAAATCCGAAGCAGCCATCTGGGCAAAGGTTGATGGAGATTGTGGGACAAACAAATTGTGGGTTGTCAAAGCAGCAAACAAATCAGCACTGAACATACTTGTAGGAAAAACCCTGACTATGACAAAACAAGATGGACGTATTCCGGTAAGAGTACTCAATGAGTTCAAGTCACCATTCAATTTGACCAAAGGAGCTATTTTGGGAAGATGCCAAGAGGCTGAAGTAGTTATTAACTGTGAACAGATCCAGGAACACGATTCATCTAGTAATACTGATCTTTCAAATGACATCACGGCATGGACGCAGGGACTAGAGGAAGCCTATCAGAGTAAGGCAAAATAACTGCTCCTGAAGTACGCGAACATATTTGACCAGGATTGTTCCAAACCAGGCTGCACCAATATTGTGAAACATCAAATTGACACTGCAGACGCGAGGACGATACGTCAAGCTCCTCGTAGTGTTCCACTTGCGAAACGAGAAGTTGCGAGTCAAATCGTACAAGAAATGAGCGACAGCGGCGTCATCGAACCATCAGCTAGTCCATGGAGCTCACCGGTAGTACTTGTAAAGAAGAAGGATGGAAAAATGAGGTTTTGCGTGGACTACCGGAAGTTGAATGACGTTACGAAAAAGGATAGCTACCCATTACCAAGAATTGACAACACTCTGGACTCGCTATCTGGTACGAAATTGTTTTCCATACTGGACTTGAAAAGCGGCTACTGGCAAGTTGAGGTGAAGGAGGAAGATAAAGAGAAAACAGCCTTCAGTGTCGGTGATGGTCTTTGGCAATTTACAGTGATGCCTTTTGGACTTTGTAATGCACCAGCTACTTTTGAGAGACTCATGGACCAGGTACTGAAAGGTCTACATTGGAAAACATGCTTGGTGTACGTGGACGACATCATCGTATTGGGCAAGAACTTTGATGAACATCTTAAGAACTTGGAGGAAGTTTTCCAGAGAATAGCTGGCGCTGGTCTGAAGTTAAGTCCCAAAAAGTTTGCGCTGTTTAAAAAGGAAGTAAATTATGTGGGTCACAAGGTAACGACAGAGGGCATCTGTACTGCGAATGAAAAGATAGAGGCTGTAAAGGATTGACCAAGACCACAGAACCTACATGAATTGAGAAGTTTCCTTGGGCTGTGCACATATTACCGCCGATTTGTACCAAATTTTCCAGCGTAGCCTATAGCCTCATGAGCTTACAAGAAAAAATAAAGCTTTTGAATGGAAGAAGGAGCAAGAAGTGGCTTTCCAAACATTGAAGGAGCGGTTGTGCACTGCCCCAATGTTAGCATATCCGATTCCAGGAGCAACATTTATTCTAGACACAGATGCGAGTGGATATGCTATAGAAGGCGTTTTATCACAACTGGTCGATGGACAGGAGAAGGTAGTTTCATATTACAGCCGTTCGATTGGAAAACCAGAGAGGAACTACTGCGTTACGCGGAGAGAGCCGTTGGTATTGGCAGAGTGCATTAAATATTTTCACAAATACCTCTACGGCCAGCGATTCCGTGTCAGGACAGATCACGCAGCGTTAAATTGGCTTCTGCAGTTCCGTAATCCGGAAGGACAATTGGCACGGTGGATCGAGCGACTACAAAGCTATGACTTTTCCATTGAGCATCGAAAAGGCAGTACCCATGGAAATGCCGATGCAATGTCACGAAGACCATGTAGTTTGGAATGCAAGCACTGTTCAAAGGCCGAGGCTAAAGAATACATTACAGATTTCCGGCCAATGACTATAACGTGTACGGATGAATGGGACAAGGCACAACTAAGAAAGTGTCAGCTAGAAGATACAGATCTGTCACATGTTATGCAAGGGCTCGAACGAAACGAAAGACCAAGCAGAGAGGATATGTCAGCAGAGAGTCTCTTTGCGCAGTCATATTGGGCCCAGTGGAACAGTTTAGAATTGATATCCGGTTGCTTGCATCGAGTATGGGAGAGTGAGGATGGTCAAAGAAAAAATAAACTGATAGTTGTTCCCAGAAAGAGAATTCCTGACGTGCTCAGGAAGCTGCATAATGGTCCAAGCGGAGGTCATCTTGGAATCACGAAGACGCTCGAAAAGATTAAAAAGAGATTCTATTGGGTTGGTTGCCGTCAGTCGGTCACTGAGTGGATTGCGAACTGCGAGGTTTGCAGCAGAGCGAAAGGGCCCAAAACCCGAAATCATGACCAGATGAAGCAATATAACTCAGGTGCGCCATTTGAAAGGATCGCTATGGATGTCGCCGGTCCATTTCCTACTAGCAACGGCGGAAACAAATATGTACTGGTAGTTATGGATTATTTCAGCCAGAGGCCAGAGGTATACCCAATCCCAAATCAAGAAACGGAAACAGCAGCAGAAGTGTTTATAAACAATTGGGTTGCAAGGTATGGTGTACCAATGGAGTTACATTCTGACCAAGGCAGAAATTTCGAATCAGCTGTGTTCCAGGAAATATGTAAATTATTGGGCATTCGAAAAACACGGACAACTGCATTGCATCCTCAATCCGCTGGTATGGTAGAACGATTCAATAGAACATTGGAGGAGCACTTGAGGAAAGTAGTAGAAAAGTACCATAAAGAGTGGGATACCCGCATACGATTATTCTTGATGGCTTACCGATCAGCAGTGCATGAGACAACGGGCCAAGCCCCTGCAAAAGTAATTTTTGGCAATGACCTTAGACTGTCAGCTGATTTGAAGTTTGGGATAGATGCCAATGCGGAGAGAAATGTCAAGAAATCCACTGGTGATTTGGAAGAAGAGCTAAGAGAAATACATGATCTGATAAGGCAACGAACAAAGATTATGAGTGATAATATGAAAGCCAGATACGATAAAGCAATTAATTCGGAAGGTTTTCAGGAAGGAGATTTGGTGCTGTTATACAACCCACAACGTAAAAAAAGGTTTGTCCCCGAAATTGCAGTGTAATTGGGAAGGCCCATACAAAGTTGTAAAACGGATCAACGGTGTAGTGTAACGCATACAAGCCATCGGTAAACCACGAACCAAAATGAAAGTGGTCCATTTGGAAAGGCTGGCAACGTTTAGATCGAGAGATTTGTCTGATCGGGACGATAAGACTTAGGTGGAGGGCAGTGTTACGAATGTTGGCGGCACTAAGGGGTACTACCATCTCTAGGCCGATGCTAAGCAGTGACGTGAATTCACATCAATAATTCAATCATTATGTCTACACATACGCGTGCACGCAGCGGAGAAGCAACGCACAAGCACATGCAGATATCTTATATGAAATGCTCCTAAAGATATGCAATTGTGATTGTGGAAGTGTCGCTCACACATACAAGCGCATGTGGTATGAGAGAAGCTATAAAAATTATACATCTGTAGTTGTAGCTGAGAAATTTATAACTAACTAGTAAGTTCTGGAATTAGAAAAGCCTAGAAATATGGAACGAGGAGGTCGGACAGTATAAAGGGCGACTTTGCTGGTTGCAAAGTATAAGTGTTATTGTGAAGTACTTTAATAAAGGCCATTTTTCCATTATTCAATATTGGAGTTATTTATTTAACAGTTTAGTGATTCGAACTTATCAGAAGGTTACAAATAAGAGGATTTGCAGTAAATTCGTTACAACATCTAATTAATTCAGATATCCGAGGAGATTCACAATACAACTGACTCTGAAATCAATTATTAAAACAATTTTGATATATGTATCTTAACGATGGATCTTTGATTAGGTCTAAATTAATCGCTAATTGCACCCCATTTCCGTTTACCACATATATTCTTTTCAAATTTTCAAGAGTTCAATTATATTTTTAAATTTACAGCAGCGAACAGAAAAATAGTAGAGGAAATCTCTTTCAAATTTCGTCAATTAAATGCTTCTTTTATTAATTTCGAAATTTAAAAAAAAATTTGTCGAAGTTTATAACTAAAACCATACAAACAAAACTCAAAAACTTTCTCTAAAAATATTCGAAATTTCGAACAAAATTTTATGAAAATTTCGAACTTTTTATATAAAGCAAATACTTCCATGAAGTTTGTAACTGAAACCATACAAACAAAACTCAAAAGGTTTTCGAAAACAGATTCAAAATTTCGAAAAAAATTTTATAAAAATTTCGAACTTTTTATTTGAAAAAAAATACTTCCATGAAGTTTGTAACTGAAATCATACAAACAAATCACAAAAACATTTTCGAAAAAATTCGAAATTTCAAAAAAGATTTATGAAAATTCGAACTTTTTATTTGAAGTACTCTGAATTTTTTTTGAGTATGCAGTTTTGTAGACCAGTCAATTTCGGTCCAACAAATTACAAATTATAGTTCGCATTGATTTTTGAGGATTTAGTTTTTTTTTTTGGAAGTGTAAAAATTTCTTTGATATAAAGACAATCCTAAACCCCCTTCAGAAAAAAAAATTCAAAAATCAATGCAAATTTTGAAAGACCTATAACTTGAACTTTGTTAGACTATAATTCATTGGGCTACAAAATTATATATGTACTCAAAAAAATTCGGTGAACTCCAAAGGAAAATTTCGAAACTCAAAAATCTTCGCATTTTTAAAACGTTTTTGAGATTAGTTAGCACAGTTCCAGTTACAAAATTCATAGAACTGTTTCTTAAAATATTGAAAATAAAAACGGAAGTGCTTAATTGACGAATTTATAAAATTTGAATTAATTTTGGACGCAGTGTCAGAAGAATTTTGAAGTTTGCGTTTTTGAGGTTATAGCGAAGATATTTGACATTAGTAGCCAATATTCGAAAACTTGAAGTCTTAGAGGCATTCTATTGCTTTTTAAGTCTTTTGTGATAAGTTCGAACTTCTGTAGAGATGCTTTTTAAAGCTTTTTGCGCGCTTATTACAAAAACAATTGTGCCAAATAAGTTAATTAAATCTGATAAGTTGCTTCTTAAAAAAACTAGATGAACATCAGCAAAGCACGTATTAACAATTGACATTTTTAAATTGAAAATATTTAATATTCAAAATTAATTTGTATTTCCTTATCATCCTCAAACTTGTTTTCAGTTCAAAAGAAAATTAAATCTAAGAAACATTACACTGAGCAATTAGCGAAATTAAAAAATTCTTGACACTTTTGGCAAAAATACAAATAAGTTAAGTGATCTAACCATATTTTCATACATAAAATAACAACAACAACACTCTTGAAGTAAGTAAACAATAAAACAACGAGCAAAGTGATGACAAGGTCATGCAATGAGTGCTAAACAGCTTTTTTGATGAGCGCGTTAACTAAATATTTGTTGAACAACAACATTAAAAAAAAACACAAACATTAAAACAGAAAAACATTAAAAACACAAAACAGCAACAGATTTTAATTTGTCGTTGATTAACGAAAAAAAAATTAAGTGTACCTTAGCTGTAATATATTGAATAGGGAATTTTATCAGCAACACGAGTTGTCAGATAATTAAACACAACAGCTGAGAGTGGGAAGTGAACAGCTGTTAGTCACCGTTACATGGAGTATGACTGATATGTATAATGTGGCAGAGGATGTAATGGATGGTAAATAACGAGGGTGTTAAATCGTGGTGATATGAAGCAGCGGCGGAGTTTTAGTTCTGTTATAAAAATCGCTTTTTAATAAACAAAAATAAATAAATTTTGCAACTAAATTATATAAAATCTGCTTAATTTGCCTGTGACTGACCTAAGTAGGTAAGAAGGTGTAAATTGTAAATATTTGGAGATTTTCGGCCGATAAATTAAAGACAAAACACAAGGTTTCTCTTTTCCTCCTACGCGTTTCGATGATATTTTTTCATCTTCATCAGGGAGACTGTATATTTATCATAAAATATAACATAAAACAAAACAAACATTAACACAGAAGAAGGTATAAAGACTGCGGTCGAGGTAGCCCAAGTCTGCAATGAAAAGCCATAAAACTCGTTTGAACCTACTAAGTGCGACAATGGATATTTACTTCAACCAGCCCGAGTTGTTTATAAAATCTGGAATATTTTGAATCCCTATTTCCGATAATTTACCTAGATTTTCCATCAGAGACTTCCGAAGAATCTTAAACGAGTTCTAGCTACAGTCGGGCATTGGAAGTGCTCAACGGTCTCTTGTGCAGTAAGGTCTTTACAACTGTTGCAGTAGTCGTTATGCGGAATCCCCTCCCTTCCAGTATGCGTGCGTAAATCTCAATGAACGGTGCAGACCAATATAAGTTTATAGATGTCAACCCTAGATCTACCCAGTAGAAAGACTCCATGTCCTCCTTGCATTGTATTCTGGCCATGTAGTTCTTGAAAATGTACAGCCGGTGTGGCTGTTCCACTTTTGCTGAGCTTTGTTTAGGTAAACATTTCGAATTTCTCTCATGGCTACCCCCAGTGGTGTACCTACTTCTACGCTTATTCTCTCACTTCCTTCCGCTGAGCTCCTACGTGGCAGCTCATCAGACATCTCATTTTATTCGATTCCCCTATGTAACGGAACCCAGCTAATGGATATTTCCAGAGTGTCGGTTATTTATTGTATTGCTGCGTGATTATCAGTAAAGATGAATACTTTGCCTATTATGCTCCAGACCTCGAGTGTTTTGCAGGCCTCCCAAATCGTGATGGCTTCTGCTTGAAACATACTACAGTATGACGACACTTTCAATGATGTGGTTATGTCCAGGGAATACGAATAAATTCCACCCAACACACCAAAGTCCATTTTAGAGCCATCGGTGTAGATTTGTACGCCGTTATTAGCTAGAACCGTCCCCCTGCTCTCGTCATTCCATGCGCCATCTAGCAGGTTATTTTTCCTTTTCCGATGGTATTCTCGTCAAGTACCAATACTTAAATACGGGGGCAAACAAAAGCGCGATTTTCTCTTTGTAGTATAAAGACGATGAAGCCAATTGGTGATATATATACAAAAACAGGGCCGGCAGTATACTGACAGACCTTCAGGGACAGTAGCTGAAGAGAAACACGACCTTTCTAAAAAACACAAGAGCAGGGGTTCATTCCTATTAAAAAATGTAAGTTTTCTAAGACTTCAAATTGATAAATATTCCATTTTCCTTTTGTGACATAATTTTAGACCACCCTCATATACGCTTTATGAAAAACCATTAAAGAAAACTTCATTAAAATTACAATAAGTAATATGAGTAATTAATGATTTAACGAAACCATATGGAAAGGCTTGCGCAAGCCTTCAAATATATACTTGCCGACTCATAAGTATTTGCAAATGTTTGCTATACTTTCATATAACAAAACCACACTCAATATTCTATAATATATACAATCTCAATTTAATAATGGTTTCAGTAAGCGGACGTGTTATATATATCGCCCCGATTAGATTTCATCTAAACAAAAAAAAAAAGACAAAAAGCGAACCTGTATGTAATATATGTAAAATTTGTACGCATATAATTAATAGATACATATGGAATTACTCAATACTGCTGACACCCACATAGGCAAATTTTTTTGTATCAAAGTTTGATTGTTTGGTACGCTAAACCTCCGTTAGGTGTTCGATATAAAATACCAATCAGATTAAGATAAAAGTTTGCATATTTTTTACAATAAAATTCTTTGTTATATGGCGTTGATAGAACTTTTGCGAATTATTACTGTAACGATCATAAAAATCAAACACATTTGATTGGGTGTGTAAAAATGTAATAAGCCATGAATAAGTTTGGAATGATTTCCCTCTTTAATTGCGAGTTCTTAAATGGCCGTTGAACTCTGCGAAACAAAAATTTTATTTAAGTGAGCTTCACTCATTTTAATGTTGAAAAGCTTATACCTTTTCCAATTTTTGGAAAGTTTTGCCAACTCCAACAGTGGTGGCACCCTTGAACCCTTCCATTATTCCTTTTGTTAAGACACTCTCGCAAAGGCTTTAGTGAGTGTTATCGATGCTGATGGTCCTTTTTAGGATATAGATCCGGTACGTTGCAGTACAAGCACCATTAAGGTACCGGCCCGACCATCTCGAGAACGATTGTCGTTCCATTCATATTCTGCTCTTGTAAATGACATTTTGAATTGGTTTATCTATTTTTATACTCAGTTGAGCAGAGCTCACCGAGTATATTAACTTTGATTGGATAACGGTTGGTTGTACAGGTATAAAGGAATCGAGATAGATATAGACTAACATATATCAAAATCATCAGTTTCGAAAAAAAATTTGATTGAGCCATGTCCTCCGTCCGTCCGTCCGCCTGTCCGTCAACACGATAACTTGAGTAAATTTTGAGGTATCTTGATGAAATTTGGTATGTAGGTTTCTGGGCACTCATCTCAGATCGCTATTTAAAATGAACGATATCGGACTATAACCACGCCCACTTTTTCGATATCGAAAATTTCGAAAAACCGAAAAATGCGATAATTCATTATCAAAGACGGATAAAGCGATGAAACTTAGCAGGTGGGTTGACCTTATGACGCAGAATAGAAAAGTAGTAAATTTTTGGACAATGGGCGTGGCACCGCCCACTTTTAAATGAAGGTAATTTAAAAGTTTTGCAAGCTGTAATTTGGCAGTCGTTGAAAATATCATGATGAAATTTGGCAGGAACAGTACTCCTATTACTATATATGTGCTAAATAAAAATGAGCAAAATCGGATGAAGAACACGCCCAATTAATAAAAAAAATTTTTTTAAAGTTAAATTTACTGTATATAAGTAAATTATGTCAACATTCAACTCCAGTAATGATGTGGTGCAACAAAATACAAAAATAAAAGAAATTTCAAAATGGGTGTGGCTCAGCCCATTTTCATTTAGTTTGTCTAGAATACTTTAATGCCATAAGTCGAACAAAAATTTACCAGTCCTTCTGAAATTTGGTAGGGGTATAGATTCTATGACGGTAACTGTTTTCTGTGAAAATGGGCGAAATCGGTTCAAGCCACGCCCAGTTTTTAAGCACAGTCCACCGTCTGTCCTTCCGCTCGGCCTTTAACACGATAACTTGAGCAAAAACCGATATATCTTTACTAAACTTAGTCCACGTACTTATCTGAACTCACTTTATCTTGGTATAAAAAATGGCGAAAAAAAGGATGAAACATGGTAATTTGATTGGTTTATTGACGCAAAATATAACTTTAGAAAAAACTTTGTAAAACGGGTGTGACACATACGACGAAATCAACAGCCCTTGGAATCTTGGCAGGAATACTGTTCATGGTATTGCATATATAAATAAATTAGCAGTACCCGACAGATGATTTTCTGGATCACCCTGGTCCACATTTTTGTCGATATCGCGAAAACGCCTTCACATATAAATCTAAGGGTCACTCGCTTTTAAAACCCTCATTAATACCTTTAATTTGATACCCATATCGCACAAACACATTATAGAGTCACCCCTGGTCCAACTTTATGGCGATATATGGAAAAGGCGTCCACATATAGAACTAAGGCCCACTCCCTTTTAAAATACTCATTAACACCATTCATTTCATACCCATATCGTACAAACACATTCTAGAGTCACCCCTGGCCCACCTTTATAGCGATATCTCGAAAAGGCGTCCACCTATAAACCTAAGGCCCACTCCCTCTTAAAATGCTCAGTAACACCTTTCGTTTGATACCCATATCGTACAAACATTTTAGAGTCACCCTTGGTCCACCTTTATGGCGATATCTCGAAAAGGCGTCCACCTATACACCGAAGGCCCACTCGCTTTTAAAATTTTCATTAACACCTTTCATTTGATTCCCATATCGTACAAACACATTCTAGAGTCACCCTGGTTCACCTTTATGGCGATATCTGGAAACGGCGTCCACCTATGGAACTAAGGATCACTCCTTTTTAAAATACTCATTAACACCTTTCATTTGATACCCATATCGTACAAACATATTCTAGAGTCACCCCTGGTCCACCTTTATGGCGATATCTCGAAAAGGCGTTCACCTATAGAACTAAGGATCACTCCCTTTTAAAATACTCATTACCACCTTTCATTTGATACCCATATCGTACAAACACATTCTAGAGTCACCCCTGTCGCACCTTAATGGCGATATCTCGAAAAGGAGTCCACCTATATACCTAAGGCCCACTCCCTCTTAAAATGCTCAGTAACACCTTTCGTTTGATACCCATATCGTACAAACATTCTAGAGTCACCCTTGGTCCACCTTTATGGCGATATCTCGAAAAGGCGTCCACCAATACACCGAAGGCCCGCTCGCTTTTAAAATTTTCATTAACACCTTTCATTTGATTCCCATATCGTACAAACACATTCTAGAGTCACCCCTGGTCCACCTTTATGACGATATCTGGAAACGGCGTCCACCTATGGAACTAAGGATCACTCCTTTTTAAAATACTCATTAACACCTTTCATTTGATACCCATATCGTACAAACATATTCTAGAGTCACCCGTGGTCCACCTTTATGGCGATATCTCGAAAAGGCGTTCACCTATAGAACTAAAGCCCACTCCCTCTTAAAATGCTCAGTAACACCTTTCATTTGATACCTATATCGTACAAACAAATTCTAGAGTCAGCCCTGGTCCACCTTTATGGCGATATCCCTAAATAGCGTCCATCCATAGAACTATGGCCTACTCTCTCTTAAAATACTCTTTAATACCTTCCATTTGATACACATTTCATACAACCACATTCTAGGGTTACCCTAGGTGCATTTTCCTACATGATGATTTTCCCTTATTTTGTCTCCATAGCTCTCAACTGAGTATGTAATGTTCGGTTACACCCGAACTTAGCCTTCCTTACTTGTTTAAGTTCTTTTTATTGTATATTTTTTGTTTTTCTTGTTTTCTTCATTCATTTTGTCTATTCAATTGTCATTTGTTTTATGACAGTCTAGCATTTTAAACGCTTCATTAACCTGAAATCAGCAAGCAAATATGTGAAAGAGTATTTATGCACTGAATTTCTTCTTTAAATTCGAAAGTTTGAAAAATATTTAGATATCTGTTTCTATTTGAACTTGATATCGTTATTGCTCATACGGTATACATATATGTATAATCAACATTTGGGTGGCTAAAATTGATCGAAGCGATAAGAGTTAATATGAAGAATTAAAGGTTTGAAAATAAATTGTTCGATTTTATAAAATAGTAAATTATTGCACTTACAAAATTCTACAAATATTGCAATCACTTTATGTTTAAATCAAATGTGGTTGTAAAAGCTATGTCTAAGCTTTGGTGATTCGACGGGCGAATAGTTTTTTTGTTATTATATTATTTGTATATTATTTGGGCTGTATATAATTTTATTTAGAGAGAGGTCGCTATGCGCCTGTTACACCTTGTATGTATTCAATGGAGGCGAGCACTGGGGGCTTCAAGGTATTGGCTGCGGGTTGAGCCCCTTGTTTTGCTTTGAAAAACCCCCGCTTTGGGATAAAAAATTTTAACTATGTCTTTAGAATATTTCACTAACCAGTTGAGAATAACAAGCACACTCAATGGCTAACGATACAAAAGAACGAAAAACGTTCATAGTTTAAGTCACTTAAACAAACTACAATTTAAATTATTTCAAGGCATTGTATTGATTGTATTAAAGTTGATTGCAATCATTTTTTGTTAACAATCACTGATTGTGCTAAAATTGCAATTTATAATAGTAATTGTTTAGTCGGAATATTAGTTTAAAAGATCCTTGATTCGAATTGGAGCTCGAATCAATCTACAAGATTTGAATGTAAGTGATTGCAATCACGCTTGTGGTACGGGACGTTATGGATTTAACAAAAATGCTGATTGCAATTAATTGTAAAAGCAATCATTTTCGGGTTTTCGGAAAATTTATTTTAATGAACAAGATTAGCACGGAGGCAACCCGAATGCGACATGATTGCAATCGTAGTGTTTGATTGCGTCTCCAAACTGATTGCAATTAATAATTTTACGGATTTTATATCTGCCGCATATTCAGAAAGGCAAACCCAGCATTTGTGCTTGTTGATCAAGGCAGTGCTCTGTTAATACAGCGAAGTTGACTTATTTCTTTTCGGCATAAAAATGTGGTCCTTGCTTGGAACAATTGCTTGTCGCACTTGACGTTATACATTCGTATGTAGTGTAGTTTCGCCTTATGTTCCTGTAATATAAGACCCAGGTGAATATTCGTCTGCTAGCCGAAGACAGTTCGACACTAGATTAATACTAATTGCTTAGGGTTCAATTGATTATATTGGAACCTGGTTATGACAAAAGATGAAATCACTTCCCTACAGTTCTTTGCGTCACAACTTTCATAATGACTTTCACTTCGACCTGAATAGTGCTGCATTTATTTTTTAATCGAAAGCAGAAGTACAGGCATCAGAGCCAAGAGGTGATATCATCCCCCATTTTTTCATTAAGCTTTGAGCGATCATACGCCCTGTTCTCCACCAGACGTATATTTCATATAGTTATACTTTCCGTCATTAGCGTTGGGCGATAAATTACAGATAACTCTCTTAAAATCAGCTCCCCCCGACAAGTGCAAGCTACGATTACAACCTTAAAACAGTTTTGCCAACATGGTAGTAATTTTTCCTCATAGAAATCTGAATACGATCAAGTTCCTTCTGAAAATATGGACAATTAACTGTAGTGAAGATAACTAAAGGAGAGGAACGAAAAATGTTCCGCTCTTCCAGACAAAGGCGGTGCCGAAGCGATAAAGAGATCTAGTTTGTAAGTAATAATGACTTGTAAAGGTGTGGTAAAATATGAGTCGTGAAATAAAGCTATTGGGTAGTAAATGGTATTCGAGCTCCTTGTTTAACTTTCTAGTGATAATCCTGGGAACGTAACACATGTTTTTTTTTTTATTAAAATCGTTTCTTAATAATTATTTGTTGCGTTTTATTTTTCGCGCGAAAAATAATCATTATTTTTTGGTTTTTTTTATTTCGATAGGACGTTGACAGTTATTTTTTTAGTTTTTTATTTCGCTTGAAAAATTACTATTATTTTCCCGGCGAAATAAAAAAAAACTTAAAAATAATAATTATTTTCGATTTTTATAGTAAAACTCAAAAAAATAAAAATTTATTTGTGGATAGTCTGGGTAATGAGGGGTTCTTCGTATTTACCCTTTTATTAAGATTATTTTGTTTAAAATTTCGATCAACAATAGTTATTGACGATCCCTGTTCGAAATACTTAATTTAAATATTTCAATTTGTCACTGTTAATTCAGTCATAAAAAAAGAAAGAATTTGCGACTATAAAAATAATAAAATGGTTTTAGCATTAAATTGCACGCATTAATTTGAGCTGTGAATATTATTGCTTATTTTTTTATAAAACGGCCTGCATAAAGAGCATGCTTAATATTTAGTTATAATTTATGTATATTTTCGTTATTTATCGTGTCATTTATCTGTGGTTTTTGCTGCCACAAATATATTGTAATGAATTTACTGCAATTCCCCTTAGTTCCAAGCTTCTGCTAACGTTCGAATCACTAAACTGTTGAATAAATAACTCCACTATTCAATAATGCAAAATGGCCTTTATTAAAGTACTTTCACTTACGCTCGCCAGATAGCGTCTTAAATCAAACTGATTGTCGTGCCTCTACTGTTGTGGCCTTTTATACTCTGTGATTTCTCGTTTGCATACTTCTAGGCTCTTCCAGAATTTACTTAGTTACTGCTATAAAATTATAACTACTGATGCACGTATAAAGCTTCTCATATGCGCGTGTATTTGTGAGCAACACTTCCACAATTATAATTGCGTACTTTTGGGAGCATCTCAGATAAGATATCTGCATGTGTTTGTGCGTCTCTTCTCCGCTGCGTGTACGTACATATGTGTAGACATAATGATTGGTCTATTGGTGTGCATACAATTCACTGCTTAGCATCGGCTTAGAGATGATAGTATCCCTTAGTGTTGCTTATATTCGTCACAATATAGAAAAAATTTGATGGCGCCTTTCTAAAATGAGCTCAAATGTTTAACGTAGTTTATAGTGATTTACAAATAAAAGAATTTAACAATATTTAACTAGTAATAAAAACAAATTTGTTGTAAGCAATCTTATTAATAACTGTAAATATAGCCAAGAGTGTTGCATTCATATTTCAAGCTTTTGTTTTATAGCCAAGGGAAATTTATTTTTTTATGAAGCAAATGGGTTGAGTCTCTTATAGGGGTTCTTTATGCATATTTAAATCGTTTTATTTACATTAAAATTTCCACTGTTTTGGCATTAATATAACAAAGCATTTGAGCTGTTATTTTTGTTGCTGAAACTATGAAAACCAACCACTAAAACGTTTTCGAAAAAAATCTAGAAAATTTTACGAAAATTTCGACTTGTTTATTTAGAGTTTTGTACATTATTTTTTGAGTATGCAATCTTGTAACCCAATCAATTCTAGTCTAACAAAGTACAAGTTATAGAACTCACAAAATTTGCGTGGATTTTTGACATTTTTTTTTCGAAAGGTGTTTCAGATTTTAATCCATATGTGAAATGGCAAAAATCAATATGAATTTCGCGAGACCCATAACTTGTACTTTGTTAGGCTTGAATTAATTGAGGCATAAAATTGCACACCTAAAAAAGTAGAAAACTCTAAATAAAAATGTCAAAACTTTCAAGTTTTTTCGAAAATGTTTTTATGATTAATTTGCATAGTTTCAGTTACTCCTAATTTATCGAAAATAAAAAGAGAATAATTTCAATGAAATATATTAAAATGATTGCCACTGCTATTTTCATTTTCGCTGCTGTAAGCCAGTAGCCTTCATCCAGTAAATTGTCTAGCTCCATATCACGCTCAATTCTCGCGGGAATACTCTAGGTCATTGGGAGGCTTGAGAAGCAGATTTCGTGATATTTTTCCACACATGAGTTGTGATAGGCAGATGTCGCTGTTATGCTTCTTTTAACATATGCGGCAAGGGGCTAAGCAGCGACATCTAAGTAGATTCATGTAAGGTCGTTTCGCCAAACTAAAGACAAGAATTGAACAAAGAATCTGGCTTGCAAATTGAACCAGACTTCTATCTGGAATTATCTGGCTCAAATCGTTGTTGTTGCATTTACATGCAAAATTATGTATCTGGCTCAGGGTCTTTGTCATTGGATGATGCCTATTACAACAAATAACGCCTCAGTTATTTTTTTTATTGTATGGAGGAATTATTTTTTAAATTGTTGTTTAAAACGCATTTAGTCGGTTACTACCTAAACTTTATTTCTTAAATTTGCGAACAAAAAATCCTTTTAAGCCTTGACATGATGTTCACCTGATCGTGCATTTTCAACGAATTCCAGTCAGGTATGCTCAACTTTAGAAGTGATATATAATATTTCAATATTTTTCGATGAATTCTTCATTTATCGAAATGTTCTTTATTCACCACGACAAAGGTACTAGAGCTTAACAATTCAAAGTATTCGCGTAATTCACTTGCAATGTGTAAAAATCAAACTGCAGCACCATTCCTTAGATTTCGCTGCTTATATACAACTCAGTTGGTTCGTCACTATTTTCTGACAGGGTCTAGACTTTTCGCGAAGAACTTTACCGAGTAGTTGCTTATTGACTTCTCGTTGTTCTGTGTCTCATATTCGTTGTGGCGATATACGTGTGTGTGTGATTTTTCTAACATCATATAAACTGCCAGTGCTACTTACCGAAACGATTCGTGATAAAGTAAGATATGTGTGCTTGAT
Source organism: Eurosta solidaginis (assembly GCF_040869045.1). NCBI lineage: Eukaryota > Metazoa > Arthropoda > Insecta > Diptera > Tephritidae > Eurosta > Eurosta solidaginis. Next base: position 28,527,563 of record NC_090323.1, read on the forward strand.
TCATCTTTTTTCAGGCGATGTATATTAAGGCCAAATTATGTATGACGCCGTGACACTTCGTGCGGCAGTCATTTACGTACGCATTTGCCGCTGTATCATACCAAAAATTTCACAAAACTATTCACTAATGTGAGTGAATGTTCTTAATTATATCATACGACTTTTGTTTCACACTACAAATTATTACACGTTGTATTGAGTAGCCTTATACATAGTTTTCCCCTAATGTATAAATAAATCTTGATAAGAAATTTACTCAAAATGGTTTTAGCTTCTGAATTAAATTTAGATTTCTTCTCTTTACAGGTATGTATTTCATTAAACTAATTGCAGTATTCAAATCCGGTGCAAGAGTATCGTAAATCAAAATTTATTGGAATATACATACATTTTTTAGGAATCAAGAGCACAGGTATTTATGTTTATAAAAAATCACAAGTTTAATAATTTTGCAATGTTTTGAAAAGAGCCTTTAGAAAACTCTTTCGCATTTGCAATGCGGTCTCTTGAAATATAAAGAGTAGCTGACAGCACATGTTGTATTATACTATGTTAGTTCTGTGATGGCGCTTAATGCAATGATATGTTGCCTTGTGTAACTTTATGCTCTGGCATATTATGTTTGCTATGTTGCGCTATATTACGTTATGATATGGCTTGCTATGTTATCTTTGATATGCTTTGTTACGTAATTTTTAATTTTCTAACGTCAAGTCATACTTTTATTACAAGTTTTCCTACTGACTTTGGACAGCATCAACGTTGGTTTTATTTCAAACAACTGATTCTTCGCAATGAGGATTGACGTTATTAGACTCTCAAAAAAAAGTGCTGCACCCCGAATAAAGAAACCATGGCACTCTATTTTAACACCCTTATATAAACTTCACTGCAAGTTTGTATTGATGTAATTCTTTTATACAAAATCGACTGCTGAGTGGATTATCACCCTATACCGGCTGCCTTTTCGAGAACAAAGACGGTCCATCTCATAAAACTTTTGAATAACGCCCTATTTCAAAATTTTGTTTCAAAAAACTATATCTGAGCTTAAATTCAATACATTTTGGCTTTATCTCTGACGTTTATGAAAAAAATCTTGACATGGGGTATTCTACAACCAAATTCTGAAATAGGGTGATATTCCACTCAGCCGTTGAAATAATAAAAAAAATGTTACGTGTACGCATCGGGACCCGGCTTTTCATGTGTTGCGGATATGTTTGCGTGCAATTGGTTGATTTTTTAATGAAACAACGTACTTATTGTCTTCACTTGACTTCACACGCGAATGTTATTTCTACCTTTGCTTCCTCTATGCTAAATGTGAGTCTAATAAAGGCTGTCATTTTTATAGAAAATTTAGGTAAGAGCTACAGTTATTGAGATAAATTAATGGCTTCTACGGGCGGAATGTGCTCTGGACGGTTATTAGATAAAATTTAAGTTTTTTTTTACATTTCTTAAACTCATGGGACAGTTATCAAATCCCAGTGGAATATTTTCAACTCTTTTTCATGACATGTTCTTATGTACAGCAGCGATTACGAAAATAACAATGGAAATGTTTGAGAAACACTTTTGCGAATTTTGTAACTGAAACTATACAAACCAACCTTAAAAGTTTTTTCGAAAAAGTTCGAAATTTTTCAAGATTTTTATTAAGAGATTTTTGAATTTTTTTTGTACGCTGTATTGTAGCCCAATCAATTTTAGAGCCTCGTTCTCTATTACGAAACGATCGTTCGTTTCGTCTCAGAGATGAATCGCTGGTGTATTTGCACTTTGTTAAAATATGACAATATATAAATTTACGACTGCTTTCATGTTTCATGTTTGACATAAGTTAAGAAACGTAAAGGCCGAACAAAAATGATAGAGAATACCATTGTTAGACGAAATCGTTTGGAGGCGAATCGTTCGTCTGAGCTATCGTTCGTAATACAGAATAAAGCACTTAATCCCCCAAAGTGCAAACTGTAAGTCGCTCAAAGTTCGTATTGACTTTTGACAATTTTTTTTTTCGAGAGGTATTTTATATTTTCTTCCATATAAAAAGTAAAGACAAGCGCCCTTCGTAAGTAAGTAAGCAAATATGAAACACCCTTGGGACAAAAATTTCAAAAATCAATACGAATTTTGAGAGATCTACAGATGTATATATTGTACTTTGTTAAACTAAAATTGATTGGGCTACAAAACTGCATATAAAAAATAATAAAACTCTAAATAAAAAGTGCAAAATTTTCTCGAATTTTATAAAGTTTTCGCAAGGCGAATTTATTACTAGGTGTTGTTATCCCAACAGCTGATTGCTTTTTCTTGATTATTTTCCATACAACGCCTTGTACTACAATATGTCAGGTGATCGAAATCAATGAAAATTTTCTATTGATTTTACATTCTTTTGCACGGCGAATTGGTTGAATTTTTTTTTTTTTTCAGTTAAATAAACGTTGTCTTTAGCTTTAGCATTAAAGTACGTGTATTTAGAATATGATATGAAAAAGGTTACATTAAAAACTCAAGCACATGCGTCGGCTTTTCTTTGCCATTTCATCTAAAACTTCATCAACGGTAACAATTTGATCACGGTGGATGCTTAGTGATGCACATTCATTCAATCAATTTTCACTCATCGTGTTTCTCAAATAGTTTTTAATAAGCGTAAGAGTTGAAAAAGGGCTCTCGTTCGTTACCGTTGTTACTCGAAGCGTACGCAAGGTTTTCAACAACATGTGAACATTAGGAAAAGCCACAGAATCGCATTCCTGTAGTATTAATCAAAGATAAATTGATAAAAAAAAAAACCGAAGTACCTCCTTCAGGAATAAGTAGAATTCATGCTTTTTGAGCCTATGCATGAGCTCTAACGTATACGTATATAAAATTCAAAAGAAAGAAACTGATCGAATAGAAAAAAATTTAATTTAAAAAAGTCCTATCTACACGGAAAAACACTAATGTGTTTTTATACTCAGCTGAGCAGAGCTCACAGAGTATATTAACTTTGTTCGCATAACGGTAATCCGTAACGGCATAAACTAATCGAGATAGATATAGGCTTCTATATATCTAAATGATCTGGGCGAAAAAATAAATTCATTTAGTCATGTCCGTCCGTCCGTTAACACGATAACTTAAGTAAATTTTGAGGTATCTTGATGAAATTCGAAAATTTCGAAAAACCGAAAAAGTGCGATAATTCATTACCAAAGACGGATAAAGCGATGAAACTTGGTAGGTGAGTGGAACTTATGACGCAAAATAGAAAATTAGTAAATTTTTGACCAATGGGAGTGGCACCGCCCACTTTTAAAAGAAGGTAATTTCAAAGTTTTGCAAGCTGTAATTTGGCAGTCGTTGAAGATATCATGATGAAATTTGGCAGGAACGTTACTCCTATTACTATATGTAGTAAGTATGCTAAGTAAAAATTAGCAAAATCGAATTACGAACACGCCCACTTTAAAAAAAAAATTTTTTAAGTCAAATTTTAACAAAAAATTTAATATCTTTACAGTATATAAGTAAATTATGTCAAAATTCAACTCCAGTAATGATATGGTGCAACAAAATACAAAAATAAAAGAAAATTTCAAAATGGGCGTGGCTCCGCCCTTTTTCATTTAATTCGTCTAGAATACTTTTAGTGCCATAAGTCGAACAAAAATTTACCAATCCTTGCGAAATTTGGTACGGGCATAGATTTTATGACGCTAACTATTTTCTGTGAAAATGGGTGAAATCGGTTGAAGCCGCTCCCAGTTTTTATTCACAGTCGTCCGTCTGTTCTTCCGCTCGGCCGTTAACACGATAACTTGAGAAAAAATTCTATATATCTTTACTAAACTTAGTTCACGTACATATCTGAACTCACTTTATCTTGGTATAAAAAATGACCGAAATCCGACTATGACCACGCCCACTTTTTCGATATCGAAAATTACGAAGAATGAAAAAATGCCATAATTCTATACCAAATATGAAAAAAGAGATGAAACATTGTAATTGGATTGGTTTATTGACGCAAAATATAACTTTAGAAAAAACTTTGTAAAATGGGTGTGACACCTTCCATATGAAGTAGAATAAAATGAAAAAGTTCTGCAGGGCGAAATCAAACGCCCTTGGCATCTTGGCAGGAATACTGTTCATGGTATTACATATATAAATAAATTAGCGGTGTCGGGTGATGATGTTCTGGGTCACCCTGGTCCACATTTTGATCGATATCTCGAAAACGCCTTCACATATACATCTAAGGGTCACTCCCTTTCAAAACCATCATTAATACCTTTAATTTATGAACACATACTCTTGTGTGGAGACTTAAATATCTGCTTGTGGAAAACGATCGGTCCAAACATTTTGTTGATAGCATATCAGGCGTAGGATTGGAAGTTGTAAATAAACTTGCTACTCGTTTCGGACCCCATTGCAAACCTAGTTTACTAGATGTATTTTGTGTGGCTGACATGGGAAATGTCTTACATTTTGATCAGCTTTCTCTGGGAGGTGTTAGCGACCATGACTTAATTTTTTTTAGTTATAATGTAGTTTTGCAATCTACGAATACTATCTCCATTGGCAACCTGTACGTTCGTGATTTCAATAGAATAAATGTCAGAGCTTTAGCTGCTGAAGCATCTTCACTTCCTTGGAATGACAATTGGTTTGAAGCAGACATAAATAAAAAAGTTGAAAATTTTTCCAATTTGGTTAACTACCTATTTAATAAATATGACCCACTTAAGAAAATTAGAGTGAACAAAAATAAGCAACCATGGTTCAATCGAGATATACTTCAGGCAATAAAAGCAAGAAATAAAAGCTATTCACTTTGGAGGAAATCCTCTTGTGAAGAAAATTGGCAGGCTTATAAGATATTGCGAAACAGAGCTACGAAAATTACTAGGGTTGCCAAAAGGGGTTATTTCCAAAGCAAATTTGATGTATGCCTACCACCAAAGATTCTCTGGAATAATCTAAAACAACTTGGTGTTAAGAATGATTTAAAATCGGAATGCTCGATTGAGGCTGATGTAATGAATGATTTCTTTACCGAATGAGAGTGAGTCAAATATTTCCAGCGACGATTTTTTGTTTGATTGGTGCAGTAAATTTAACTTTTCTAATATTACTGAATCTGAAACAATACAATCCATATTTTCAATAAATTCAAATGCAACAGGGGAAGATAAAATAAGTCTAAGATTTATTAAACTTATATTACCATATGTGATTGCGCCATTGACGCATATTTTATATTTTGCTTTAACATCTCTAAGTTTTCCTGATGCTTGGAAGGTGGCTAATATTATACCTATTCCAAAAAAGGGTAATGCTTCCCAACCATGTGATTTTCGGCCAATAAGTATTCTTCCCTGTTTATCAAAAGTTTTGGAAAAGCTCTTATCGAACCAGATTAGGAAATATCTGACTGAAGAAAATCTGCTTTCGGAAAATCAATCAGGTTATCGCATTGGACATAGTTGCTCAACCGCTATGCTCAAGGTTTTAGAAGACATACGACCAAACTTTGACAATGGCGAACTCACAATTCTTACGTTGTTGGACTTCTCTAAGGCATTCGACACGGTCTGCCATAGAATTCTCCTGCATAAGCTAAAAAAATATTTTGGATTCAGTAGCGATGCTGTGAAGCTACTTGAGAGCTATTTGACAAACAGGTACCAACGGGTAATATGTGTGGATAGTGGATCCAGGTTATTACCAGTAAAATCTGGGGTACCACAGGGTTCTATTCTTGGTCCAATTTTATTTAGTTTGTACATTAATGACATAGTAAAATGCTGTCGTAAAGTATCCATTCATCTCTACGCGGATGATGCTCAGATATACCTTTCTGCCCCTCTTGGCTTAATGGAGGATTCAGTTTGCCGATTAAATGAAGATTTAGAAGCTATATTTCAATGGTCTAAAAAGAACAAGCTACACCTTAATGCATCCAAAACACAGGCGATCGCTATTTCACATTTTTCCTACAATCTGAATGGCATTTCTTCGATAGTTATAAATCGATGTGTTGTGAAATATGAGAAGAATGTCAAAACTCTTGGATTTGTCTTAAATAAGCATCTTAATTGTGTTGATCATGTGAATTCCTCAATTAGAAGGTTATATTATATGTTAAGGCATTTATGGAAAACGGCTTATTTTATTCGAGAAGACATAAAACTTAAACTTGTCAAAAGTCTATTATACCAATAATATCTTACCATGAATTGATATACGGTTGCCTGGATAAAGCTTCCATGAACAAATATCAACTACTGATTAATAATTGTGCCAGATATATCTATCTTAAACGGAAATATGATCATATTTCGAACTTCTCAAAAACTATTCTTGAATGCAGTTTATCAGCGTTCTTTGACCGTCGTTTACTAATATTTATACATAAGATTATCTTTTCTCGTACGCCGGAATGCCTTTTTGTAAAACTTACTTTCGCACAATCATCCCGTACTTGCAATCTAATTGTACCGCATTTTAAGTATTCAGTAACATCGAGAATGTTTTTCGTTAGGGCTCTGCAGTTGTGGAATGCTTTGCCTAATAAAGTAAAGTTAGAATCAAATCCTAAGCGCTTCAAATTAGCTGTACATCGCACCCTTTGTTCTTGAACATTATTATGTGTCTTACTTTTTCTTTTTCTTTTTTACTTACCACCATGGAACATATGCTGTATGGTTTGAATATTACTTCTATTTTTGTTTCTAGCTTTTAAACTTACTTTGTACTAGTAATAAGATTAATAACAAATATGGAACTGTAAAAGACTATGTCTTATATGTGTATTTTAAATAAATAAATAAATAAATAAATTTGATACCCATATCGTACAAACACATTCTATAGTCACCCCTGGTCCACCCTTATGGCAATATCTCGAAAAGGCTTCAACCTATGGAACTAAGGCCCACTCCCTTTTAAAATACTCATTAACACCTTTCATTTGATACCCATATCGTACAAGCACATTCCAGAGTCACCCCTGGTCCACCTTTATGGCGATATCCTGAAATGGCGTCCACCTATAAAACTATGGCCCACTCTCTCTTAAAATACTCTTTAATACCTTCCATTTGAAACCCATGTAATACAAACACATTCCAGGGTTACCCTAGGTTAATTTTGCTAAATTGTGATTTTCCCTTATTTTGTCCCCAAAGCTTTCAGCTGAGTATGTAATGTTCGGTTACACCCGAACTTTGCCTTCCTTACTTGTTTATATTTTAAAATGTGAAAAACACATTATTTTTTCATTTATCAAATAATTTGAATTTTTCATTTTTGAAATGTGTTTTTGATATGAAAAAAATGTAGATATTACATTATAATAATGTGTTTTCCACATGGAAAATAATGTCAAATTTGCATTATATTTCAAAATAGGAAATGTGTACTTCGAAAAACTGCTGTAAATTTAACATTATTTAAATGTGGAGAATAAAATCAAAGCACCCGAATTAGTATCGTTTAGTTCGGCAAGTAAACAGATGTTTATATGTAGCTTGTCGTCGTGGAAAGGTATATAGCCTCATCGCAGTCAATATAATTTTTTGTATGCATTATTCTTGTTTTATTGTGATTTTTCTATGTACTTAAGCTGAAAATATAAATTGATTATTAATTAACACGTTATGCACCAAACAAAAAATAACATAATACAATAAACATAATTAACACCTATAATAATTGTGTGATAAGTTATAAAATTTCAAAATAGTAAATAAATTTATATAACACTTAAAATATCGGTAGCTCTGGTGCTTAATATTTTCTTAATTAATTTTATTCAAACATCTTGCGATTTAATAATTTTTGTGTTATGTATACAATCTTATTTTTATTTTTTTATTAGCTACTAATTTTTAAACTTTAAGTGCCTTGTTAGCAGCACTATTTTGTATTTAACTTCTAACAAAAACGAATTTTCTTAACAAAACAAGCAATTTTTTTTTCATGCTTAAAATTTCCCATTAAATTTTAATTTTTTTTTTTTTTTTTTTTTGTGCCTTATTTAGCACTTTGCTCATTTAGCAAGGCACCTTGAAATTATAGTTATTGTTTAAATCAAATGCTAACAAACCAATCAGCGTTTAAAAAATATATTTATGTATATGACCGCGGAACAAAAAGTAGATTTCTTTGAGATTTGTATTATGGTAAGCGTTTTTTTATCACTTCATTAAACCAATCTTTGCACCACCAGCAGGCACTTTTTTTCAAACTTCGGTCAGAACAAAGTGCCAAGTTTACGAAAATCAAATCAGCCAAAGCTGCAAGCGCAAAAGTAACGCTGCTAAGATTAAGGCGGTGTAAGAGAGGTGCACACTCGCTTTGTTGTGTTCAGTTTACGTTTTTAAACTTTTAATTTGTTGATTAATCGTTGAACATTGCTCTGGGTATATAATCTTGGGTATTTTAAAGTGCGCGTTTGACTTTGTTCATTTTGAAAAAATTTTTTTGTTCAGTATTTTTGTTGTTGTAATTTTTAGACATTTTGGTCCACGCTTTCATTTAGTTGTTATAAAAAAAAAAAATATTAGGGGCGATAACCTCCGAAGAGATTTTAGGCCGAGCTTCTCTTCCAATTAGCGTCGTGCTCCTTTTTATTTTTTCCTACAAATTGGCGGGACGGGACCTACTTGTTTTATGCCGACTCCGAACGGCATCTGCGAGGCAGATGAGTTTTCACTGAGAACTTTTCATGGCAGAAATACACTCGGAGTGTTTGCCAAACACTGCCGGTGGGCGACCCCGCTTAGAAAAATTTTCTTCTAATTGAAAAACCTTATTTCTAAAATTTGTATGTTGCTTTGCCCGGGGTGTAAACACAGAGCATTCGGTGTGGTAGGCGGAGCACGCTACCATCATACCACGGTGGCCGCCAGTTGTTATGCATAGATCTATCCCCTATTCTGCGATCACTTTCTTTTGCATGTGGAATAATTTATTATATGCAAATTTAAATGTGAACAAAGCTTGCTACGTACTGTTCCAAATTAAATGTTTTGTTTTCACAAGATATTCGTTATTTTTTGTATTTGTATTGTATTGTTTTTTTAAGTTTTTTGCTTAGAAATTTCTAAAAATTTCTTTGCGCTATTTTGTTTTTTTTTTTTTTTGAATTTTTTAGCATTCTTATTGAGTTTTTTGCAGCTCGGAATGACTTACAAATTAATTATATGCAATTTTTTTATTTTCAAATATATCTAATTGACTGTGATTTATGTTCACTAGGGCATCCCTAAGTTTGTGGAAATATTTTAGTCTAAATTGTCCGAACTTAGAATCTTACTTCGATACTATCTTAGTTGTGACTTCTGGTCCTGTGGTCAAATCTGAGGTCATAATGTAAGGTCACACAATTTTTAAATATTTTTCATGACATCCCGGGAACTGTTACTCTTAGAGGCAAAGACCTCGCACATAAGATTTGATCTGAAAATGTTGCACTCTCGCTCCCACGCTAACTCCTACTCACACCCACACTCCCAATCCTACTCCAACTCATACTTCCACTTCCACACCCACTCCTACTCTCACCCTCAATTCAATTTTCAATCCTACTACCAATCTCACTCCCTTTTGTACTCCCACTCCCACTCGCACTCCCACTTTCACGCCAGCTTCCCATCCACATCCTACATACTCATCATTAATTTGCTCTTAACCGCCTAAGTGACTTTGGCCGTTTCGTAAAAAATCACGAAAGCTATCCCTGTTTCACTGCACTTTCTTCATATCTGCGTTAAACTCATACAGCTTATCATTATACCTCCTTCGATACGCGACGTCGGTATCACGGACAGGACCATACATTTTTCAGGGAAACTTTTCATTCGAACACATCAAAAGCTGTCAGCCAACACTTGAAGCTCCTCGGACTCACGCCTTTCTTTTTCACGTTTTTTTCCTACTAAATACGTGCCTCTCTCATTACGCAACGCTGCTGCTGATACCATAGCGAAACCGCAAAAACAAATTATACGATGAGGAGTGTAGCGCTGCGTCCTTCTTTTCCGAGGCAGCGCTACACTCCTCATCGTATAATTTGTTTTTGCGGTTTCGCTATGGTATCAGCAGCAGCGTTTCGTAATGAGAGAGAATATGCCCCTTTGCTCGGCCACATCGGCAGGTCGAAGATTGCTCTCAGTAAGCAGTCCCATCCACACGCACTTCCACTATTTTCGTAATGCTTACTTACTTCCTTAATTGGCGCTTAACCGTCTAAACGGTTATGGCCGTCCAACAAGACGCGCCAGTCGCTCCTTCGCTCCGCCAACCGGCGCCAATTGGTCACACCAAGGGGGTTTAAATCGTTTTCCACCTGGTCCTTCCAACGGAGTGGGGGCCGCCCTCTACCTCTGCTTCCATAGGCGGGTTCTGATAGAAACACTTTCTTGGCCGGAGCATCATCATTCATTCGCATAACATGGCCTAGCCAGCGCAGCCGCTGCGTTTTAATTCGCTGGACTATGTTGATGTCTGCGTATAGCTCGTACAGCTCATCATTAAATCTTCTTCGGTACTCGCCATCGCCAACGCGTAGAGGTCCATAAATCTTTCGAAGAACTTTTCTCTCGAACACTCCCAAAGTCGCTTCATCTTCTGTTGTCATGCTCCATGCTTCTGCCCCATATAGCAGGACGGGTACGATAAATGACTTGTAGAGTATGATTTTCGTTCGCCGAGAGAGGACTTTACTTTTCAATTGCCTACCTAGTCCAAAGTACCATTTATTGGTAAGATTGATTCTTCGCTGTATTTCAGTGCTGATGTTGTTGCCAGTGTTGATGCTAGTTCCCAAATAAACGAAGTCTTTTACTATTTCGAAATTATGGCTGCCAACAGTAGCGTGGTTGCCAAGGCGCGTATGCGCTGACTCTTTGCTGGATGACAGCAGGTACTTCGTTTTGTCCTCATTCACCATCAAACCCATCTTTACCGCTTCTTTTTCCAGTTTGGAGTAAGCAGAACTAACAGCGCGGGTGTTTAGGCCGATGATATCAATGTCATCAGCATATGCTAGTAATTGCACGCTTTTATAGTATATTGTTCCAGAGCGGTTAAGTTCTGCAGCTTGTATAATTTTCTCCAGCATCAAATTAAAGAAATCGCACGATAGGGGGTCACCCTGTCTGAAACCTCGTTTAGTTTCGAACGGCTCAGAGATGTCCTTCCCAATTATGACTGAGCTGATGGTGTTGCTCAACGTCATTTTGCACAGCCGTACAAGTTTTGCGGGGAAACCAAATTCAGACATAGCGGCATATAGGCAGCTCCTTTTCGTGCTGTCGAAGGCGGCTTTAAAGTCGACGAAGAGGTGATGTGTGTCGATTCTCTTTTCACGGGTTTTTTCCTAGATTTGGCGCATTGTGAAAATCTGGTCGATGGTAGATTTACCAGGTCTGAAGCCGCACTGATAAGGTCCAATCAGCCGGTTCACGGTGGGCTTCAATCTTTCGCACAATACACTTGAAAGGACCTTATATGCGATATTAAGAAGGCTGATTCCACGATAGTTGGTGCATTTTGCAGTATCCCCCTTCTTGTGGACTGGGCAAAGAACACTTAGATTCCAACCGTCGGGCATGCACTCGTCCGTCCATATTTTCAGTTACAAGGTCGGTCATATTTTCGTAATGAAGCTTTTGAATATTACAGTTTGAAACTAAAAATAAAAATAAAAGTTTTAAGACACTACTAACCTACTTGTTTAGGCTTCATAACCAATCGTTTAATATTCCGCCCTTTTAAAAATAAATTCGCAAGTCATTTTTTATCGCACCTAATTTTAAGCACAAAACAAACCCACTGCGTTTCTCACATACTTCAAAAACAAAAAACACTAAAATAGATCTCCCAATCATGATAATCCCTATGAACTCATTACTCTATACAGCAGCTCAACAATAAATCACATGTGTAAAGCTGGCAACAAACAAACAACATCTAACTAATTTGGTTTAACATATTTGTTGCTGTTTATATATAGCAGGCAATATAAATAAGATCAGCAATGAGATCAGTAGCAGCTGTTGTGGCAGCAACAATTTTTCACAATTTTTTATGTTTTTTTAGCTTTGATTGCTAAGTAAATCAATCAAAACAAATTGCAATCAAAATCAATTGGTAGCATAAGTGGTGATGTGTGTGTGTGTTTATGTGTGTCTAATATGTGTACGCATGCGCAATATTATTTTAGTTTGCTGTTGAGTAATGATCCAACAACATAATGAGTTCCATGATGAGATGTTTATGGTGCTTTTATTCTAGTATGTATTTACAAATTTTCATATTACTGTCTTGTTTTAGTGACGATGCTTAAATTAGTTTCTTAGTACTTGTAATTAAATCAAATTGTTTGAAGCTTGCTCCGTAGACGTCCCAATTAGACTGGGCGAAATTAAGCGAAGGCGAGAGGTGCACATGATCGACCAAGCACGAAAGGCGTGTGTTCAAGCGCGGGGCTGTAAAGTGTCGAAGATTATGTGCAGGTCTTACAACTTTAGACTAACAAAGTTGCTTCTACCATTAAAAAGAAAGGACTGTAGACTCATGACTGGGCACTGCCTTCTGGCGTCACATGCCTTTAAATTAGGCTTGGTCAGTGATAGCAGATTTAGGAAGTGCGGCCTGGAGGAGGAAACGATCGAGCACGTTCTGTGCTCTTGCCCTGCTCTTGCCAGGCTAAGACTCCAGCTATTAGGAGTGATACAGCTGTCAGATCTGGAAGCAGCAAGTGGCTTAAATCCAAGGAAGCTTCTAGTATTTGCCAAGAGGACGGAGTTATTTTATAACATAGGTCCTGGTTTTTGATAGGGGTTTTCAGTTTGGTCGTTAAAACAGAAGGTTTTCCTTTCAGAGTATTTTATGGTCTGATAAAACAATGAGCTTTTCGAGAAAAGTTGTACTAAGTTGCTTTCCCTTTCTCATTGCACATCGCTCTAGACACGATCAATCCAGCGGTCTTTTCTGCAGAAAAATCGACTTGAGGACAAAAATTCAAAAATGTGTTGATCGTTTTTCCGTTGCTTCAGAGTGTCGTTCTACACTTATAGCGTTTATCATAAGTCTTGGTGTCTGTCTGTTCATTTATTATAAAACTGGCCATTTCACAATCTCTGCTTTCGTAGCTAACGAGTTTGATTCTGTCTTTATTAAAATTTCATTTTTGCAAACTATTTTTTTTCTTTGAAACGCTAATCGCTACAATCTTGGGCCTGAAATAGCCGATAAGTGTAGGCCACTTTTAGAGCTCCGTACACGATTTACGGGCTTATAGGAGCCCTTCGTTGTAAATGTGCTTGCCTACGGTTTAAAGCCTAACTCTATCATCCATCAGTCTGCTTAGCAACGATACTGGCTAGATAGCTTATCTGTCCTACCCTGCAGGGCCAAAACGTTTGTCCTAGTAGATATTCTTCGTCATGTGATTACTTAAGCCTGCTAAAATCCAATAAGTCTATTGTTAAGTTCCCATTAGTCCATAAAATATGAGTCTCTGCACTTTAATGCTCTTTACATAACTTTAAATGTCATTTTGAGAATGTTGATCTTGCCGAGATTGCCAACGATGGCACCATCTGTTTTTTCATAGATTGTACTAAATATATTTCAGTTAAGAAAAATTACGTGTTCAGTCGGCAGACCATTACTTTGCTGAGAGATTATATAAAATGCAAAAACTTACCCCAGAGTTTCTGAGGCATGGTGCTGACTTGACAGACCTTCCTAAAGTACTAATCAGGATTGTTGCTTAGCCTCGACTCTTGTGATAACTTTCAGTAGGTGTTTTAGTTTAACCTCGATTTAGACCCGCCCAAAAAGCCGGAATCTTAGTGCTACCTCCCTTTGGCTTATATCCTACTGTCATTGTCAAATCGCCACTTTTCACATCCTCTATTTGACTTGCAGATTTCGATGTAGTTTCTACCTCGCTATTGGGGTCCATCTGTCTAGGAGTTTTACGTCCTTTCTGCCGAATGTTACCTCTTCTGTCTATTGCTCGAAGCTTATTCCAAAACAATTTGTTGAATTATTTTTCCTGCTCAGAGGAAGCTCTGAGTTATTACTTACGAAAACTCCAGCTTCATTGAATAGCACTAGTGCGCTCATATATAGTGGTCCCTGAAATCACCGTGAACCTGTAAGAAGCATGCTTTGAATATTTTATCAGCATTTTAATCGGACCATCCTTAGCTTCATCTTCGGAGGAGGAGGTGCTCCGCTGTGGTAACATCACATGGTAGTTCTGTTGTCTGTCACTTGTTTTTAAGCAAAGAAAACATAAAAATGCTCGACACTTCTCAACGAAAACACAAAGAGTCGGACATTATGTGGGCATGTCCACCAATTATCTTTTAAAGGTCAAGCAAGGGGAGGTTTTAAACTATTCACAAATTTAGCTGATCTCACGCCTGCAAGGTGACAAATTTTAGTCCCATGATCTCGTGAGTAGTCGTTTATGACTTCAATGAACCATTGCAGATGAGGCTTGTTAGCCAAAGTTTACGACAAGGATTTTAAAGCCATTATTGGATTTCATCACGTCACTCCTTTTAACGCCACTCTATCATGTACATAGGTATATACATATGGATGTATGTAATTGTGTGCCGCAAAAGACCACCGATCACTTTTTAACACGGAGCTCTTGAGGCTATCGCAGTAGAGATCGCTCTTTGGTTATGCGACAATCACTGCACTTTATATTTGTCATCCGCAAGTAAACATCAATTGAGCGTAACGGCGGTAAAGAGCAAAGTAAAATCACGCAGTTGTCAGCAAGTAACAAAAAAAAAAACAAGAAATTTTAAATTATTTATTATTGAAAAGTATGAAGAGTAAATAAAGCACAAATGGGCAATATAGTTTGCAAAAAACACTGTTCGTGAAATATATACGTCAACAGCTTTAAAAGTAGCAATTTATATGCCTCCTCATGTTTGATATATGTACATATAAATACAGTGGCTGTCAGGAAAATGGAGCAGACGAATAAAGGAATACATAGTTTTGACTGTAACAGGATGGCGGTTCTAAATGAGAATGTGGTAGCGATGGCACTTGAGGGTGCTTACGCATCACACTGCCACCTAGGTTTGTCAAAGTGGCTTCCAAGAAATCTATAGAACCTCTACTACACTAAACCAAGACAAACTCTTCTACAGGACCTATACTGCACTAAATCAAGGCAAATTCTACTTCAGAGGAAAACGAGTGCTCCACCGCACTACCTGATCTTAAACGTTTTGGTGCAAACTATATAAGCCAACAGACATTTAAGCACAGAAATTTAAAAAGGTATTACACAGAATGTCGCCATTTCATCACAGCTCTTTGCAATTGTATAGCTTAAAAAAGTGAGGTAGATAGTCAGCGTCAAACTCTGTCACTGTTAATTCGTGGTCTATCAGGGATTGCTTGACCTCACTTGTAGTGGAATTGGTCTACTTTTTGATAAGTATTACTAGGCTGTCGAAGTTATGCTGAGGTCTTTCTGGCCTGTGGTTGAGTGTAAGCGCTCAGCAGAGCTTTTAAGGTTCTCCAAAAATCATCTATCAATGGTAATGGATTGTTAACAGAGCACTCCTGTGCTTTATGCAGACTGCCTTAATATCCTGAACAGCCCTACTGCATTAGGTGAATGTAGGATGCCGAGGTGGAATCATTCGCATTCTTTCTGCTCCAGTCTTTGGCATGACGAGGCGTAAATATCTCGGTCAGGACTTATTGGATTCTCTGAAGAAGGTAACCAGAGTCGATGTCTGCCTTATCCGCAATTTTATCGTTGCCACGCTGGTATACGTTTAATAATTAATGGCTGATTTCACCGTTAGAGAATGTGGTAACAACAAGGACCAGAGAAAAAACGTTCAGGTGAGCTATTCTTTTACTGGGCAGCGACCATATAACCTAACGTCAGCTTACGTCCTCCAGTTAAGTTGCATCTTAATTTGTTCCCGAAAGGTGAAATTTTAGCTGGTAAGAAAGAGAGCAGAGATAGAGACCGCAATAGAAGAGCGAATGGTTGTAGAAAGTAAAAGTGAGAGGGAGAGTGAAAGTTGAGAGTTGGACTTGGAGTGAGGGTAACAGTGAAAATTAGATAGACAGTGCAAAAAATTATTTAATTTCGAAAATGGTGATCGGGCAGAGTAGCATCTTTGGGTATCAGTTTGGCTTACAACTGTCCGGCTCTGCATCCGATTACCACCATCTTTGAGGTAGCAATTAAGACTGCTGTGTAGAACTTTGCGTGACTGTCTCCTATTTGTTTTTTGTAGGGACAGTCACTTCCACAGAAAAATATTCTAAACATTGTGTGTGCCATTTTGTCTACGATCTACTGTAGCTACTAACGTAAAGCAATCAGTGCGTCATTAGGGTTACCAATAGCCAAGTCTTGCAATTGATGCTTTACAAATGCAGAAAATATGAAGATAAATGCGTGCACAGATTGTTTATTAGTGTAAGTGTATTTAGTTCAAAAAGGCGGACAAATGGTTTGAAAATTAGAAATAGGAGGGAGTGGCATAAATTGCGTTGCACGGTAGCAAAAGCTAAAACATATAAGTTTTTAAAGTACACACGCTCGTACAATTCCTTAATTGAACTTGGGAAGTCAATCGTACCAGAAGAGAATAGAGGACACAAAGCAAAAACCACTACGTTCAGTTCCATTGAGTTGAGCTTCATTGAATAGCGCATTATTAAGGTGTAATTAATAAAAAATTGTTTTATTTAAAGCTCAGCTAGAGACATCATGCAATGCAATGCAATGCGACAGTGGCATGCAGCACAAAGCCAATGTTCGCTTATAAAAGGAAAGATAAATGTAACTACATAATAGAAATATTTATTACGCAATTTATTTTGTTTTATTATTTAGCGTGAAAATAAAAATTACAAATTAATTTTCATTGACTTTTCTCAAGGCGAATATGCTTGTGTTGTATGTTTGCTACATTGTCTCTTTGTTGCTTGAATTGTCAATTTTGTAGGGCACACAGTATACGCTTTTGTGTGGCAATAAAATCAACAAACAGTCGTTGACAAATTAATAAAATCAATTTTGCTGACTGTGTGGCCCCTTTCTATTAGGAAAAATAAGCTGTAGTATGAATTTAGGGAAGGGGAAAAAGAAGAGGAGAAAAAGACGACCCACCAACCAGAGTCGGTCTGGAATATGCCAGCGCTGCTGGAGTGGCGAATTAAAGTTTTTTATGAGCTTTGCTATTGTTGTGTGTTTTAGTTTATGTACATTTTTTAGCAAGTGCTATGATTTTTTGATTTACTGGAGTAGAGAAAGTTATTTCGAATAAAAGGTAACTTTCGGTTTCTATTTTGTGTTGACACTAAAGTTCTTATTCAGGTGAAAAAACGAAATGGAAAAAAGTGAATGAAATGAAAGGGAAGGAGAGGAAAGGGAAAGGGAAAGGGAAAAGAAAAGAAAGGAAAGGAAACGGAAGGAAATAAAAAGAAAAGGAAAAATAATAAGAGGGAACATAAAGAAAAGAAAAGAAAGACTAGAAGTCAAAGCCGGAATCAAAACCAGAAGCCCTAACCAAAACCGGATGGTATGTTACCAGTTTGTTATCTAAGTGTTAATAGTTTTTTATATACAAGTTATCGGTTTGTTATCGATTTATTATCGGAAAAGTATCGAATATTTATCGAAAATGTATCGATTTAATTTCGAAAAGTTACCAATTTGTTATCGAAAAGCTATTGATTTGTTATAGGGATGTTATCAATTTCTTATCGGTGTGTTATCGATTTTCTATGAAAAAATTATCGACTTGTTATCAAAAAAAATATTGATTCGATACAGAAGACTGATCGATTTGTTATCAAAAAGTTATTTATTTGTTGTGGAAAATTATCGATTTGTTATCAATAACGATTAGCTATTCGAGTTTTACCAAAATGTTATAAAAAAGGTATCGGCTTGTTATCAAAAAGTTATCTGATAGTAGAGTGTTGTTGTTATCGGCGTGTTATCGATTTATTACTGTACATGGGTTTGTTATGAAGTAGATACAAAATTTCAATATGAAGTCAAGGGCACATTTGTTATCTGCGATAACAATCGTATCGGTTTTAAACTCGTCGATAATAAGCCGATAACTAACCGATAACTCGACAATAACTATTCGCTATCGATAATAATAATAATTTGATGGTATTAGCAGCCGACGAGGCTCATGAAAAGCCTGAAATTATTTGTTTCTGGTAAAGTTGCCTCTGGGTGTGGTCAAGTGAATTTACCTAGACGTGCATCTGTATAGTTATCGAACCTGCTTGAGTCATAGTGAGATGTTCCTCATATCTGCACGGCACGTGCAAAATGATATCAACTCAGCATTCCATCTTTGGTACTCCGCCTATCACACCGAATGTCCTGGGTTCAAGTCCCGGACAAATCAACATCGAAAATTTAGACAAAGGTTTATTACTATTGGAAACAAGTTTTTCTAAGTGCGTCCCTCGGCAGTGATTTGGCAAACACCCCGGATGTATTTCTGGCATTAAAAGCTTCTCAGTGGAAATTCATCTGCCGTACGGATGCCGTTCGAAGTCGGCATAAAACATATAGGTGCCGGCCCGTAAATTTTTTTCAGAAATTAGAAAGGAACGGACGTAAATTCGAAAAGAATCTGGGCCTAAATCTCCTCGGAGGTAAATCGCGCCAAGTACTTATTTTTTTTACACTATACAGAAAGTTGTATGTTATACAACTTCTCATGCTCCTGCATACAATCCAAAGATTTTGGGGAGTCACATTCTTTTTTTCCGAAAACTGTGATAAACTGGTCGATTCGGAAGTATAGTGTTCCGTTTTGATCAGGTTGTATGCTTATCTACATTTTATACATTTAGACACTTCGCCTCATTCCTCTCACTAACTTATTTGAATTTATAATATCATGGTTGATAATTCTTTACCTTTTACAAAACATAATTGAGATAATATAAAATATTTTGACTTAAAGTTAATTTATTAGAGTTTCTCCACGCTTCATTCGAAATTTCTTTCACTGCCTCATATACTTTATAAAAAATCTACGTTGTAGGTGAAGGCGGGATTTGGTAAATAGTTGTTTAATACAAAAGGACCTATAGAATGTGTGAATAGTTGACTTGTGCTTAAAATTACTGGAGGAATAGGTTGTTAATAAAAAACGGATGGATTCGCCTAGAGATTCAGAAACATCAACAACGCCAGTTGTATCTGTAGACTTTTCCCATATGAAAAAATTGATTGCCGAAGACCAAAAAAGGTTTATAACTAGAGCGAAAATCAGTGTACATAAATAAAAGTTATAATAACACGGTTGAGAAGTTTACGCACTCGAAGTTGTAGGGCTGCTGAACGAAATGCATGCAAGCATTCGCCGTGTGTGTGCGCATGAAGTGGTAAGAACTGTGTGTATGAGGACTTGTGATGCTATTGAAGTAGGTAGCATTACAAAGTCTGCAAGAACCAGTATACTCCATGAAATGTGCAACAATATTTTTTATTTGGTTGATTATTTTTGGATAATAATAAGTACTTCTTGCTTCTGGTCATAGGTCTTCCGAGCACGACTTATATTTTTACATAAAAAAATATTTTTTTTAATTAATATGCATACATTACTCACAACAAATACATTAAAAAGCCAAATTGACTGTTAAAACCGGAAAAAAGTCAGTTAAACGGAAGTACACACGTAATGGAATTAGTTAAAAAGAAAAGAAAATTAAGCATAAAATTAGCAAAAGCTGAAAATGCAACAATTTAACTAATATTTCGTACAGAAATAAGAACTCAGCTCCAAAAAGGAAAGAAGATATTAATTTCACGGCGCGCCTCTAAAATATTGCGGTAGAAGGAAGGCAAGACAGCATAGTAAGACAAATATTACTTTAGAACGAACTTGAAGACTCGCTGACTGACTGGCTGTCAATACATATGTACTTACCTATATGGTTGGATATATTAACTTGAAGACAGATACTAAATATGCATTTGTGGTATATTTTTAGTTGATGTAAGCGCGATTATATTTTTTCAATTTTGTAGTTCGACGGCCGCTTAACATAACGTTTAACTTTTTTTGAGGAATGTAAAGGGAGGGGTACTGCAAAAAACACCGGCTCTAATTGTTTAATTTCTAGTTGTGCATAAGCGACAATTTTTGTCAGTTAAAGCAAAAATTCAAGGAAAGAGAAAAGTATGAGAGAATGCTGAGTAGTTTGAGAGCCAAATAGAAAATAAGCAGGCTTAAGCTTTGCAGGAATGAGATAAATGATCACTTCAGAGTATAAGAATGTGTGAGATCTGGTTGGAAGCAAACGCAAACTGAGTTCAAGTCAATAATTCTGAGTAAAATTAGTGCAAAGTTGTGCGCTTAAGTCCAGCTAGTGGTGCCAACATGATAATGTGCTACTGTTTTTTAATACACTATTGTTGTGTTTGCGAGAAAGCAAAACTTTATACAGAGCACACTGAGAAAAGAAACTAGGTGAGAACTCTTGCTTCTCTGAGATTTTTTATCTTGTGTAGTTTGCATTTTCATTAAGTGATCAATTGCCAAATTGCTGTTGCGAACATCATACGCATCAGCGTAAATATGTTCAGTGATCATATCATATAAGATCATATCACATTAGAAAACACCATCATTCACATCAAGTAACACCACTACACTTGATAAAAATTTAGGAAATGATAAGTTGTGATGGTATATTTCGCTGATTTAAGTAACCGCGTTTCATTAAATATTACAATATCATATCAAACGAATCAACGTATCACCATATCAACTTATATTTATGACCGATTATCTTAGCCATTCGTGAACCAAATGATTTGATTACGATACACCCTGTTTTCACTACCGCGAAAGAAGTTGGTCTAGATAATACGATATCTAAATAGGTGTCAGGGAATGTTATCATAACAATTTGGATCACATCATATGCTATGATATTCATCAGAGCATATTAAATCAGAACAAATCAAGTAAAATAATTCAAGTTTAAGTGGATGCGAATGAATGATATCATAGCCTAGAATATTTTAGTTCAAATGTAATCATATCAATGTAGCAAAGACAATATCATGATGTATCATAACCGATGATGTGATATCAAACCAATTATAACTATTATCGTTTAGATATCGAAGCATGAGTCATATTTGGTAATTTGATAAGATAGCATATGGAAGTCAGTTAGAACAACATGAAATCATAGCAAAGCACACATCAAATTAGTTAAAGCGTATCAAATCAACGGAGGCAACATCATATCGTAGCAAAGTATACATACATCTGAATAGGTCATGTCAAGCCACTTGAAACAACATCATATCATATTAAAGTGCTCTTCAATGGTATGTTTTTGTTGTAGCGATAAGGTTGCTCCCCGAAGGCTTTGGGGAGTGTTATCGATGTGATGGTCTTTTGCCGGATACAGATCCGGTACGCTCCGGTACCATAGCACCATTAAGGTGCTAGCCCGACCATCTCGGGAACAATTTATGTGGCCACATTAAACCTTCATGCCATTCCCTCCCTCCCCATCCGCAAGTTCCATGAGGAGCTTGGGGTCGCCAGAGCCTCGTCTGTTAGTGAAACAGGATTCGCCGCGGATAGGTGAGGTTGACAATTGGGTTTGGAGAAGCTATATATTGCGCTGGCAACCTGAAGGGTTGCGCTACACAGCCCCTTCAATCTTGTATTTTAGTCGCCTCTTACGACAGGCATACCCACCGCGGGTATATTCTGATCCCCTAACCCGCTGGGTGGCTCTTCAATGGTATCACGTCATATGATGCCATGAGTGATATCATCTCTAAAATTTCACATTCCAGATCGATATAAATAAGTAAAGTACATATTATATTAAGTCCTTTCATATGAAGTGATATCACGCCCAAAATAAATACTTAATGTATGTATTAGGCCAAATCAAATCAGTTAAGACAATATCATAATAAAGCAAAGCACACAACAAATTAGATCGTTTCAAATGATGTCTTATCAAACTAGTGAAGGCAATATCGTATCATAGCAAAACCCACATCAAATTATAGTTTATTAGATAATGTGAGGTGATTTCAAAACACTTAAGACATGATAATATCTATCATAGCAAAGCATGCACGACATTCGATCATGTCATATGATTTGTTATCAAACCAGCTACCAGTTACATTTATCATGTGCAAAATAACCAAATAAGTTAAAATGCGAAATAATCAGTTGCTCGAAAAGGCAGCCGGGTTATGGTGATATTCCACTCAGCAGTCGATATATAAATCATGTCTTACAATATCGCATCGTATCAATTATCACTATACCAGTGTATCTAAGATCTTATCGCTTCATACCCAATTACTCTAAATTAGATCATTTCATACCGCCACCTGTGGCACAATGTCATCTTAACAACATAGTTGGAATAGGGTTAAGTCAAATCAAATCATGTCATGTCAGATAAAATGAGGTTATGCAATAGCAAATAAATTTGTATATGATATCAAACCACTAAACGTTACCTGCAGTAATATTAAAATAGAAATTAATCGTTAATATAAAGACTGTGGATAGAATCTCTATGAAAATACCATTTATAAATCATACACGTCACATGTTACATCACAACATCATATCTGATCAATTATAGTCGTATCAGGTCATATAAAATCACACTCCATAGAAGCAGTTCATACCAAAACAAATCACACAGATCATGATAGCATCACGTTATGTTACAAGAAATAACTGTCTTACAATCAAATTCCTGTGGAAAATAGCATGTGACGTCACATCAATAAATTTCATGCAATAAGCAATGAATTTATACAACAACCATCCTCTCCCCTTCGAAATTAGTCAAACACTTTTTGTTAACTGTTACTCCACTTCACATATATCTCACCGATCTCCAAAAATTATTGCCGCTCACGAGCGCCACTCAAACGCCACTTGAGCGCCATACTCCACTCTCATTTTGCTATAGCTCCAATTACCCGTGTGCTCTCTTGCTATCTCACCAACAACGGTACACATACCATCGCGCGCGATTCTTAACCGGCACTATATAGCGTTCCACACTAGTATCAACCCTTTTCAGCCCGCTTACGTTACAAAGTTCCAAAAAAATTCATTCAGTCAGTTGAACCGGCAGCAACACCAGCACCAGCAGCAAGAGCAACAACAGCAGTTGGTCTTGTGGGGGCTAACAGCTTGTGTATTGCTTAACATTCTTTGCGGCCAGTCAACCAAGTTCAGTTCGTCTTTGTTGCTCGCTTCGTCTGGTTCATGTTTAGTCAAACAAACGCTTACCGCTGGGGTTGCGGAAACTTTGCTAAGCGCACACGTTATACATTCCGCTTATTAAAACTTTTTTCTGCACAGCTGCTTCTTCAAGTTTCATTTCATTCTTCTTCTTGTTTGTGTATGTGTTTATATTGTTCTGTGACTGTATTGGTTGCGCATTTTTTTTTACCCGCTTGCGGCCAGTGAACCAAGCCTTCAGTCATTGCATAGCGCAAACAGTTGTATATTGAAATTTTTTCTTGCGTGCAAATTCTACAATTACAATTAATAAAAAGAAAATTTAAAAACCAAAAAAAGAGTTAATGAAAGGCACAACAAACAGTGTTTTATAATTTTTTTATTCAAACCATATAAAATCGACCAAACAAACGTGTAGAAGTTACCCCCTCTGCGTAGAGGTAAATATAGATTGTGCTAGTGGGATCGCTAGCGCGTTGGTGCTGTGCGCTATAAAGAAGTAGATACGTGCCTGTAGTAATAACAAAAACAACAACACAAACCCTCTACAACTATCGTAAAAAAGCAAAGTGCAGAAATAATTCGCAAAAACCGGCTGTGGCAATTTTACCTTATGTGAAACAAACAAAGCAGTAAGCACGAAAAAAAATAAAGATTTAAAGTAAGCGCGAAGTAAAAAAAATAACGAGAAAAAATTAATAAAAGAATAATATAATATTAAAAAAAAAATTATTAAATGTGAGCCGCAATTAAAACCAACAAACGAAGACGAACAAGTAAGTGTAAGCCAAAAATAACAATTAAAAAGTCCTAAAAAAAAATATTTCATAAATTTTTGTCGATTTCGCAAATCAGGAAAACGTTCATAAATTTAATTGCGTTAAAAAAAACAAGCGAAGGTTAAGACTTCATGTAGTCAGCGTCATTAATTTGAGGAATTACGAGATTTATGAATGATTTAAAATAAAAACTTAAAAATTTCAAAGAAAAAATTATAGCCAAATAAAATGATTTCAATTCCTCAGCTGCATTGCCAAATCATAGAGATTGTAGTCAAAAAAAAATTATTTACTTTTATAATAAAAAAAATATACAAATTGAGATTATTTCAACTCCTTTTCACATAATTTTTTTTTTTATTTATAACATTTTTCAAACACAAAAAAAAATTATCAATTTAAATTTTTTCAGTTTCATTGCGGCTTTTTTTTTTTGTAATATGTATATAGTTTTTCAAACACAAAAAATATATTTCACACAACATTTTTTTTTTCAAATTCTAAAATTTATTGTTATGAATAAAATTAAATTTTCAATGCTATTACAGTTTCTAAACAGAAACAAATTCTAGTGCTAACTTTTTCGGCTGTCCCTATTCGTACGGAAAACTCAGTACAAAAACTTGGGAAGTTCTGTTTTGCTTTTTTTCTATTTTTCTTCATTTTACTTTATTCTGGACTATAAAAAAAAATTCCGGGCGATTAACCTCTTCCAAAACTTTTAGCTTGATTTTCAAACTTCTAGATATTAAAAAAATTTTTTAAATCGTTTATATTCAATAAGTTTTTCCAATTTCATTTCAAATAAATTTTTCAAACAAAAAAAATGTCTCACATTTTTTTTTAATTAATTGTTGATTGTTATAAAAAAATTTTAATTTTCTATGCTCTCGAATTTCCAAACATAAGCACACATTTTTACAAAAACTTCGAGTTTTTTGTTCTTGTTTTATTTACCTCTTTTTGCCATTTTTACTTTTTTTTACGATAAAAATGATATTTTTCTCAAAAATTGTGTTCAAACTTACGCTAGACTAAAAAAAAATGCATTCGAAATTTTATAAAATTTTTCAGTAACAAATTATTTCATAACAAATTCAAAAATTTTAGAAAAAAAAATATTTCAAAAATTGTTTGAAATGAAGATTCAAATGTAATAATTATTATAAAATTTTTAAAAAAGACTATTTTTCAGTATTTTTTTCCAAATATTCTACTCTTTTCTTAAAATTTCAAAATTTATGGTTGTTAAAAAATTGATTCCAAAAATTATTAAATATTTTAAACATACAAAATTATATTTTGTTCAAATTTCTGCTTTATTTCAAAATGAATTTTATTTTTCAACAACAAGCTATTTCATAAAATTTCCCATACAACTTTTCCTAAATTTTTATTTCCATTTTTAAACTACAATAAACAAATGTACTCCATTATAGGTTAGGTTAGGTTAGGTTAGGTGGTAGCTGCCCTGATGAGGATAGCTCACTTGGACAACACGAAGGTCCGTTGTGATACCACATACACCAAAAATAACGGTGACTTAGATCTAGCTACTTAGAGAATCGTTGGGTAGCAACGATAAAGCTCCGAATGATACCGATCTCAACTTTGGATAAATCCTCGGGAGATCCAAGAGAGTCGCGACCGAAGTACTTTCGCCTAGTTCTGGCAAAAGCTGGGCATTCAAGCATAAAGTGATTTGGTAATTCCACCTCATCACCCTCCATACAGCTGCAGCAGGATGGAGTTTCCAGTATATTGAGACGTACCGTATGAATACCCATGGGACAGTGCCCTGTCAAAACCCCACTGACCATTGATAGGTGAGCCTTGGTGAATCCAATTATTTCTGCAGACCTCCTGCCATCCACTTTCGGCCAGAAAGATCTTGCTACCCTGCAAGACGTGGTGTCCGCCCAAAGTTTGCTGAGCTGACTCGAGGCCCAGCTATGGAGGAGCAATCCACAGGTGGCCAGCGGGATCCTGAAATCCCCACAACCATCTTCATCCGGTTCAGTTGTACCGATGCGGGCTAAGAGATCCGATTGACAGTTATCCGGGATATCACTATGGCCCGGGACCCAGATAATCTTAATTGTAAAATAATTCGATGCAATCGCAAGAGAGGTCAGGCACTCCCAGACCATCCTCGACCGCACTGTAGTTGAACTCAAGGCCTTGATAGCTGCTTGGCTATCAGAGTAGATGTTAAATTCCCTAACCGTAGTAGCACTGGATAGCATTCCGTCCACCGCATCCTTAATCGCAGAAACTTCCGGTTGGAATACACTGCAGTGATCAGCCAACTTAAACTTGCGGCTTAAATTTAGCTCTTGACAAAAAGTCCATATCCCATATCGCGAAGCCTGACCAACGTTGCCCATTGCACTGACACTAAGATTTTGGAGGTGCTCGCCGTGTTCAGTGCTTTCCACCAGACCAGCACCCCATATAGCAGAATCGGTTGGACCACCATCTCATAAAGCCAGTGTACTACTCCTGGCGAGAGTCCCCATCTCTTTCCGATAGCCCCTCTGCAGCAGTACAAGGCAATGGCGGCCTTCCTGGCCCGATCTTCCACATTTGGTCTCCAGGACAGTTTCTCGTCCAAAACAATCCCCAAATATTTAACCCTATCAGAAAGTACCAACCTTACCCCTCCAATGGAGGGAGTTCTGAAATCGGGCATTTTATATAACCAATTCCGCTTTTCCCGGGTTGACCGCCAATCCACATGCCCACCTAGCCACAGTATCCAGGTAGCCCTGCAGAACATCGCGCACGGTGCCCAGAAATTTGATTCTGACTAGGATAGCGAGGTCATCTGCATAGGCAACCACCCGACAACCATTGGCTTCCAGCTCTACAAGAAGCTCGTTGACTACCACAACCCAGGGGAGAGGAGATAGGACACCCCTCTGTGGCGTGCCCCTGCACACCTTCCCCTTAATTATGGCCCCTCCCCACTCCGCTGCGACAATTCTGCCGCATAGAAGTTTGATAATAAATTCAGCCAGAGCCGCCTCGACTCCTAAACCCAAGACCTCTTTCGATTGCCCCCGGTAAGACATTGTTAAAAGCCCCTCGATGTCTGAAAATGCTCCCAGAGCATACTCTTTGTGTTCTTGGGACCCCTCTATTTGCTTTACAATCGAATGGAGAGCCATTTCCGTCGATCTGCCCTTGCAGTACGCATGCTATGAAGCCGACAGTAACACCCCAGGTATCCTTTCCCAGCCTTTCCTTTCCTTATTTTTCAAAAATGTTTAAATTTTTTGTTCCGTTTAAATTTTTAAATTTGTTAAAAATAAGACTAAAAAAAAATCATTTCCAAAAAAACTTAACCAAAGAAATGCACCGTAACTTATTGCGGAACACTTTCGTTTTTGCCTAACCATATTTATCCGCCTGTCACCTCATTCGTATGGCCTATGCAACAAAAAAACCGCAATACACGCGCAACAGATGTCAATGTTAATTAGTGACACAGGCGGTAATTGAGGTAAACGCGATTTGGCTTAGTAGGTTAAGAATTTTCGGTGAAAGAATTTTAAAGAGAAACAACTAAAGAGGCGCCAATGCTCTAAACCAAAACTCCCCAGGAATTTTAAAACTGGTAGGGACGAGGAGGATGCTAAGCTCTGGCCAGTACAAACAGATATTACCTGTTTGGACAAGATATTAAAAGAAATCCAAGCAGAGATTACGCTATATAACTCTAATAGTGGTCTGTGATTGATTTATAGATTTCAGAACATTTGCCGATACGCCTTAAGTCTACAAGTTATGGTAAAGAACGACTTATCACTTGAGGAGGCTGCAGGCATTTATTGATTCGAAATTACTTCAAGACATCCCTGCGTTGAGCACCGAAGCAAAGGCTTATAAAACTCTGCGAGTATTTCGCTCAACCGTGATTAGGAAGCATAGAGGGATTGCAAATGAGTTAACCTATTAAACTCATCGTACATAAGTTAATATTGGATCAGTAAGTTACCCCATCCAATTCTTGGTGAAACCATCTAACAGCTGTAAATATAAAAAAACCAATCCTAATGGTGGAACAAACTTAAAAGTGAAAAAAAAATACTTTTAAAAAGGAAACTGCACCAAAAAAATGTCCGAACTGAAACCAAACCATGGAAGAAATTAAAACCTTTAACGAAGCCTTAAACAAAAACCGGAAACGAAAGTGAACCCAAACCCGGAACTAAATCCACTTTGAAGAATAATCCGAAAGTTGAATCCGAAACACTTTGGAAACGAAACTCAATGCCAGAAATAAACTAAGAACGAATTTGGAACAAAAATTTGAATAATCCCAACATTGACTAACGTAGTAGAACAAAGTAGAGCCAGTTTACAAACGCACTAATAAATGATATAAAAAAATGAATGCCAACTGAAACCTATACAAGAAACTAAAACGAGCCCGAAATTTAAACCAAAGTCGGAAAAGATAAAAAGATAATGTTTAACAACGGAATCGAAACTAAAATTAGAACACACATAAAACCAGTTTTAAGGAACGAAAAGGGCGAATCCCACAACAAACTCGGAACTAATGTGCCAATGATAGAGTGCCAAAAAAGGTGAAACTGAAACAATTTGAAAACTAAACTTAAAAGGAACGAAACTAAAACCGAAACAGGATCTTTGCCAAAACCAATTCAATAAAAATGCAGAATCGAAAGCTCTTTAGATGAAAAGGCGAAACCGAAAAAAATCACGAACTTAAAGCAAAACTAGAACGAAACTGCTGGCACAAAATTGCAACCGAAACGAGCTCGAAAGCGATTCGACAAACGAAAGAAAAATCATAGCCGAAATCAAAGCGAAAGCAGTTTTGTACAATGAAGGAACGCAATCAAAACCATTTTGAAAGAACACAACCGGAACTGTATTTGGAATCGCTTGCATGGCTTGAAGCAAAATGTTTATTTTTTTAAGACTTTAAGCTGACAAATATCCGCAGAATTTTTATTATTCTAATTTTCAGCTAACGTTTTTATGTTCATTTCAGTACTTATTTCTCGATATTTTATAATTTGTGTGGTTATTTTTTGTGATAACTGAAAGGCACCTCAGCATACCTCTTTAAATCTTCAAAAGAGCCCATGTGCCATGCGCAATGAAGTGTAGCATTAATTGCTTTAGATGCCCAACACTAAAAAACGAAAATTACAAACAAAAGGCGCGAAAAGTACATAACGAAATTTGCTAAATTAATTAACTTCAAACCAACGGTGAGCTTGACGAAAAAAATTTTAAATGGAAAAATTTCAATAAATGTGTACAGTTGCGAACACGAAAATAGCAGTGGAAATTTTTGTAAAATGTTGTCAATTAAGTTCTCCTTCATCCTGAGGATGACTTTAGAATGAAGTCGAAGTATTGAAAAATAAAATACACATCCGGCCTTGAGCTTGACCAAAAATTTTAGGTAGCCGTAATTTAGGAAAAAGTTCTGGTGTATTTAGTAACTGAAGCAACCCAACTTAAAAACGTTTTCAAAAAAATTTCGAAAATTCGAAATAACCGAATTTCTTATTTCGAGTTTTTAGAATTGTTTTGACTATGCAGCTTTGTAGCTCAATCAATTTTAGTCTAACAAAGTACAAATTATAGGTATCACACAATTCACATTGATTTTTGACAATTTTTTTTCTGAAGGTTATTTCAGATTTTCTTCCATATAAAAAAAAAAACTATGGGAGCATAGCTTTGTACGGATGAAAATATACACACTCTACGGAAAAAAAGTTTTCAAAAATCAATACAAGTTTTGTGACACCTATAACTTGTACTTTGTTGCACTAAAATTGATTGGGCTACAAAACTGCATACTCAGAAAACTCTAAATAAAAAGTTTGAATTTTCGTAAAATTTTCCCCAATTTTCGAACTTTTTCGAAAACGTTTTTGAGATGGGTTTACATAGTTGCAGTAACGAAATGCATGCAACTTTTTTTTTTTTTAATTATCAAAAATTAAAAAAAAAACATAATTTAATCGACGAAAGTTGATAAAAGTCACCACTGCTATTTTCGTGTTCGCAGCTGTACTAAGCCCTTATATAAATATATGTACAAAACTTTGAGGCTTGAGTAGTGCAAAGCACTTGCTTTCCTATTCGTTTTAAATTTAATTGTTTTTTGCCTTTTTGCTTATTACATATTTACATAAATATGATATTTAGCGAATCTTTCTCAATTAAAAACAAAAGAAATTCCAACTCAAATGAAGAGCAAATTGTGAAAATTTTTACGTTATAGATATGTAGAAAAATAATAATACTAAAAAGTGAAATTTTCTTACTTTCGAAAAAACATAATATTGTTATAAGCCATAATAAATAAAACTGCGTTGCGGCATTTTCACTTTGCAAATAAACAAGCTCATGCAAATATTTCTTTATGCAAACTCGTAGCAAATATTTGTCGTTGGTGTGAACAGACGATAAAGCTAATTGAATAGGAAATTAAATGAAGATTGTGCTGTTGTTTGTATTTGAGTGCATATGCCGATTTTGTTGTTGTTATTCAGAAATTTTAATAATAATATTAGTATTTATTACTTTTGTATTGATACTAAGTAAAATATGTGAAAATCGAAAAGTTGTTTTCGTTGTGAAAAATGTGCTCATTTCTTATGGATTTCGAGTAAAGTGAGAGTGGGAGTGGAAGTGCGAGTTGGAGTGGTAGTTGGGGTGCGATTGAGTTGGAAAGGTAGTGGGATGAAGGTGAGAGTAGGAGTGGGAGCCACAGTTGGAGTAGGAGTGAGAGTCATAGCGAGCTTGTATAAAATTATAAGCAATTCTCCTTCTGTAAAGCTTACAAGATTCTTATACACTATCAAAAACGTTAACAAAAAATAAATAAAAACGAAAAATTTCAAAAAAATTCTACAATCAGCAACAAAAAAACGCACAAAAACTGCTACGCATGCGCATTGTCTGCGTGAAATGTAAATTTAATGTATTCGCAGGCTTGTCACACTATTAAAGCGTCTCTCACATTAGCCGCATTTCTTCAAGGCTGTGATGTGTACAATTTTTTCTGACATTTCCCCACACGCAGTAACTTAAGCATATAAGCAAATTTGGTAACGTGTTAACAACCTCGTTAAATGTGCTACATAAGCGACAAACGCACACCCACATTGGTTGAGTGGCGGAGCTGTGAGAATGAAGTATCGCAACTTTGCGCGGTGAACGCGAATTTCTTTTAATTTAATTATTCTTTGCACTTATTACTTATCTTTATTTTTTTAAGGCTTTCAAATGTATATACATACTTATTTAAGTGTATATTAGGTTAGTTTGAAGTGGTTGCCCGAGAGCTCTCTTAGACCAGTGACATAAGGCTCGTTGTGATACCACGAAAAATCGCCACCCCTTGTCCTCTTCGAGCCGTTTTGAGGAGTTGATAAAGGCTACCAAGTCATTGATGTAATACTCCACGGTCTGGCGCAGATTATCCTGAAAGAGAGTTCCCAAAAAACGCTGTTTAAAACGTCTGTAGCCAAAGCGCTCCCAACCTTTATGTATGCCTGGGCAGTGTCCAGTTAGTACTCCTACAAGTGTGGAAATTTCATCCCTACTTAGGGTGTAAGCTTGACGAAATCCTTTAGGACCCCATTTCGGCCAGGTTTTCTGCGATGTCCCTCACCCCGGTGTTGGCCATACCTAAGCATGTTCTTGGTCAAAAAAAAAACGACCTGGTCGTACAATGCCTGGCGAGCTCGTCTGTAATGCAGTTTCTCTCAATGTTCCTGTATACTGGTACCCATGTGGGCTGTACACGGTTATATTGGGCTATCTCTTGAAGAGATTGGCGACAGTTTAGTGTTAGTTCAGAAATGAAGGAGTAAAAGCCAGGAGAATTGGATAACACTCTTAAACGCAGGGCTGACGTTGCCGCTGCTCGAAAACCAGCAGATTTGATGGTAGGATACCAAGACTTATATAAAGAGCCGATCATACTTGATTTGTAGACTTTACCCAACAAGTTTAGATTTGATGTCCATTTCAAGTCTGCCCAAAATACGACTATCCCATAAAAAGGTATAGTTCAGATAATCGCGTTATAAATCCATCTACAAAAATTAGGGGGTGAGCCCACATTTCCTGCCATTGGCTCTTTTAAATGTATGTATATTGAATTGAGATTGAGATTAAGGTATCGGTCGATATACACGGATATTGAAGGAAGTCCTTAAAAACCGTTTGTCATTACAAATGTTAAAAGGGATACATACCAATATATGTAGAAGCAAACTATCGATAAATCGATAAAAAAAAACTAAAAATCGATGCATTTCGATTTCGAGTTTTGTGAATATCCCAAACAATGAATGCAGAAATGGACGCAAATCAAAACTTTACCAAATTGGGAAATTGTCGAAAAAAAGCTAGTATCGAATATTATCGAAAAAAACTAGTATCGATTGAAACACCGATCTCTAGCGAAATTTTTATTTCCTCTTCGATTTAAACATACTTTTGTGAAATCTGTTTCGATTTCGCTTTTATTTTTTATCGTTTAATATCGATATGTGTCTACTACTGATTTATGAATATCGATTGTTGTTTTATGTACGCTTCCTCAGGTTTTCGTTCACTACCGGTGTGTTGTTAGTTCACGTCAAGGGGCCGTGTTTCCTACACAGGCCACATACTTAACGCTGAACTGATTGTTTGATACTTTTTTTTTATTTTAGCCAATTGAGTGCGCATTCGCTTAAATAAAGCTTACATTGCATTTTAAATTGTCACACCGATACAATGGCCATCACTTACTTACCTCTTATCTATACATGGCTATACAGCTGCGCTCACAAAAATAGCAGTAGCAATTTTTATCACATTTCGCCAATTAATTTTTTATTATTTTATTTTCGATTGTTGGAGTGAAAAAAAAACAAATCTCAAAAAATGGTGATTAGCGAAGCATTGCTAATAATGCTTTGCTCAAAAATTCAAAGTCACTGATCAAGTTCTGTTGAACGAAAAATATTCCGCACTGTTTGGGATTAAGTAACAATATGGTATATTTAAACCAATTTGTGTAAAAAATTAATAGCAACAAAAAGGCAATACTGAAAGAAAAATTATAAAACGTGCAGTGGAGCATTAAAATGGGTGATTAGATAAAGGCATTTGCCATAACATCAGTATAAAAGCAGGTGAACTCGAGTTCAAAATTCAGCATCCGAAAGAAAGCTGATGAAGAAGTGATATTCAGAATATGTCCTAGTAACCATTGTCATGTGCAAAGTTTTTACATTTTCCTCAACATCAGCAATCTCGAAAATGTTTTCGAAATAATTCAGAAATTTCGGACCTTTTATTTAAAGTTGTTTGAATTTTTTTTTTTTTAATGAAGTTTTATAGCCCAATCATTTCAAAATTTACGAAATACAAGTTACAGGCCTCTCTAAATTTACATTGCTTTAAAAAAAATGTCCACAGTGTGTTTCAGATTTTTTTCCATATAAAAAATAAAGCTATATGCGCCCTTCGTATGGAAGCAAATATAAAACGCCATTCGAATAAAAACTTTGAAAAATTAATGCTAATTTTGAGAGACCAAACCTAAAACTTGTACTTTAACAAAGTAAAATTTATTGGGCTGCAAAACGGCATGCTAAAAAAATTTCAAAAACTTTAAATAAAAAGTTCGAAATATTCGAATTTTTTCGAAAACGTGTTTGAGATTGGTTTGCCTGTGCCTTAACCGAGTAAAATTGATTGCGCTGCAAAATTGCATATTCAAGAAATTCAAAATACTGAAAACAAAAAGTTGGAATTTCTTACAAATTTTTTCGAACCTTCGAATTCTTTCGAAAATATATTTAAAACTACTTTGCATAGTTTCAGTTACAAACTTAATCGAAGTTTTTTCTAAGAACTTAATTGTCAAAATTTGATAAAAGTTGCCACTTCTATTTTCGTGTTTGCTGCTGTTTAACTCCATATGAGGATATATACATGAGTACTCAACTATAAGCTATTCGGTGAACATATATAAATAAAAATATATACAATCCTACAAAACAAAGTCTTTTTGCCCTCTTTTTTTCACCTGTTAGCAAATTCTGCTGGTTACTGCTTCCATTTTAATTTAATTGTATGGCATAAATGTTTGCATAGGTACATTTGTACATATATACATACACATTTATGTATATCAACAACATTTCGTCTTCTGCTCTTCTTTGTTTGTGGTTTTGTAATGCGATTTGGGTATGCACTGGAAACATAAAAATTATTTCGAAATTAAAAGAAAAAAACAACAAAAAATGGTAACAAAAGTAGGGAATTGTTGATTTTGCAGTAATTTCCATTGTCAAAAATGCAATAAAAGCAAATGTTGTCGTACAAAAGAAGACTGTCTATATAAATGTATGTATATCTGCCTTAAAGTATACATATATCAATGAACTACATCGGTACTTAAAATTTTAAGCACATTTTGTGAAGTTACTTATACGAGTATCGTCCACATGCTGACTTTTATTTGGGTAATAAATTATGCAGTTTTATTAAACTTTCAAAGTCAGAGCAGCTAATTTTTTAAATAATTTAAAATTCAATTCAAGGTTGCATTAATGAGCGTAATCTTCATTTTAAAATATTTTAACCTTTTTTTTCACAAATACAAGATTTTTGAAAATCGCTGAAGTCCATACAAATCGATAAACATCGAGCCAGTTCTTAGTAAAAAAAACTTCAAAAAAATTTACTCCAAAAACCAATGTGAAATAATAATGAATTTGGTTTGAACTATTGAAAAGTATCGATAAACATTACATTTAATTGTCAATCGATACTACTTTTAAAATTTATAATAATCAATGAAAATCGAAAGCAGACACGAAGAAGACAAGCAATGTCAGAAACATCTAATTCGATAAAAATTCCAAAATAAAACGCAAAGTTGGGAATTATCGAAACTGCCTTTAAATATTTTGCAAGACAATGAAAACCCAGCCAAGCTAAGATTATATGATTTCTTAGTCTATTAGTTTTGAAAAGCCAGTCGCACTTCAAAAAAAATTGTATTTCACAAAAATCGATTGACATAATAAGAATCAATGCACAATAGTAAAAAAAGTAACCCACACCGAAATTATTGTTCAGTTATCGATTTTTTATCGACGAGTTATCGAAAAGTGCACGATTTTTTACAAAAAAGTTATAGATAATTTATCGAAAAGTTATCGGTGTGTTATCAAAAAGTTTCAAAGTTCAAAAAAAATTTTTATTTCACAAAAATCGATTAACATAATAAAAATCAATGCACAATAGAAAAAAGTTACCCACACGAAAATTATTGTTGAGTTATTGATTTTTTATCGACGAGTTATCGAAAAGTGATCGATTTGTTTTAAATAAAAGCATCGACTTGTTATCGAAACGTTATTGATTTCTTTCCGATAAAGATCGATGTTTTATCAAATTTTATTTAATAGCTCTGAATAGTTATCGATTTATTATAAATAGTGATAGATAATTTATCGAAAAATTATCGATTTGTTCTAGCAAATTTTACCAATTATCAAAAATTTATCGATTTTTAGTCGAAATATTATGGATTTCTTTCCGAAAAGTAAGCGAATTTTTATCAAAAACTTATCGCTTTTTTATTGAAAATAATCGATTTGTTGCGTAAAGCTATCGATTTCTTATCGTAAAGTTATCGTTAACAGAAGTTAATGATTTGTAAACGATAAGTTATCGATTTTTCATAAAAAAGTTTCGACTTGTGAAAAGTAAGCGAATTTCCGAAAGGTAAGCAAATTTTTATCAAAAAGTTATCGATATTTTATCGAAAATAATCGATTTGTTGCTTAAAGATTTCGATTTCTTATCGAAAAGTTATCGATTTCTTGTAACAGAAGTTAATGATTTGTAATCGATAAGTTATCGATTTTTCATAAAAAATTAAATGTTATCGATTTATTTTCAAAAAGTTATCGATTTAATATCGACAGGTTATCGATTCGCTAACGATAACTCATCCGTTTTTTACGAAATAGATACCGACATAGCTTTAATATAAAACCGATGACACATTTGTAACCCTTCGATAAAATGGCGCATATTCACCTATTTTATGGTTTAACCCTTTCAATAATGTACCTGAAGTAGCAGTCTGACACATATTAGGCAAATTTTCCCAGATAGCTAACTTTGCAAGAAACACTTTGAAAAAGATGGAAAGTCCTTGAAAAATAGATTTTCTGCTGGGATAATATGTTTCAGCAAGCTGTTGCTTAGGACTCATTAACCCATCGGTATTATTTATTCAAATATATTGACTGTTGTGCCATTTTTGTACACCAATGTGATGATATATTCCCTTTTTGTGGCCTTACCCACATTGATGGGATATATAATCCCAAATTAGATCTAAAAAGGTTTATTTTCACTCGTAAATATACGCACTTTTCAAAAGCACCATCAGATGGAACCATAACAGCTGATCGTGAAAGGAAAAAATTCATAAGAACCAGTGGGACGCAGCTTATTCAAATAGGGCGGACAGTTTTTTTTTTAATTTCTATAGGGATGCATAATCCCTATGGTAGTGAAAGGGGGTCGCCCCTCGGCAGTGTTTGGCAAGCACTCCGAGTGTATTTCTGCCATGAAAAGCTCTCAGTGAAAACTCATCTGCCTTGCAGATGCCGTTCGGAGTCGGAATAAAACAAGTAGGTCCCATCCAGCCAATTTGTAGGTAAAACTAAGAGGAGCACGACGCAAATTGGAAGAGAAGCTCGGCCTTAAATCCCTTCGGAGGTTATCGCGCCTTACATTTATTTTTATTTATTTAGTTTTCTAGACGTATGTACACCTGTTAGTTGACATATAAACTTCAAAGTTTTTCCACTGAGCTTCACAATAAGCATTCTCATTCAGCATATCTGTTTTCTTTTAAGGAAATTGCGGTGGTGCCGACGCATAGATTGGACTGTTCGGGGAATTACTTTTAAATAATTGTGTATAATTTCTGTAGTCTTTGACAAACTGAACGATTTTTTGTCTAAAAAAATTGACGCTTAATCTCAAATGCAGACGACACAATGCGGCCTCCGCCATCGCTGGCTTCAACAACCCGCAATTATTTCAAATACTTCGAAATCGTCACAGTCATTTCACACATTAATTTTTTAGCCTTACAGGGTATTATCTACTTTTTCAGTTATTTTGTGCTTCTCTATTTTGCTTACAACGCTATTAGCGTCCCTCTTCTTATATCAACACCAACGGCGAACATTTTATATGGTCTTTTGCGGGCATTCTTGCGCATTCTGTTATGCCTTTTTTTTCGTAAATGAATGCAAAAGTGAACGAATTAAAATTTTTTTTATTTACATTTACTAATACTAAAGCGCAATGCATACTTCCACTTATATATTCCAACGTTGGTATAAATGTATCGCATATGTGCATGTGGCTTCGGAAAAGCCCAAGCGTACTTAAATATATATGATCCAACTTTAAGTAATTTTATTGTTTTAATGCAATTTTTATCGCAGTAACACTTGTCTTTATTTATAGGTATATGTATATACCTTTGTACCAAAACCCAGCTGCAAAAACTGGGTAATGAGTAATTTATACCTTACGAAAACTATCAAAGCTTTTACAAACGATAGATAGACGAAGAATGCTAACGAAGTAACAACTCTTGCACAGTAATGAATTAGGGTAATTCTGAGACTTAGACTCGACTCAGAATTTCTTAGTGCTACAATCTTCTATCTCTCTATTGGAATAGAGAATACAGATAATTGTCAGTCAAATTCAATTTTCTTATTTCCACATCGTACCAATACTCAACTCAAATGTTCTAGTCTCAAACTAAACCACTTTCTTCTTGGGTATGCAAATTTTAAAGTACTTCAATGCCCCTTTGTTATTTTCGTGTTACAAATTCGCTATGCATTGATTCATTCGCTCATTCAGCTGTTCAAAAGTGTTGCTTCAACTCGTCCACCACCCCAGGTTACTCTTGCATGACGTTGTCCGCAAAAGCAGCTGTCGTCAAAAAAAAATTATAATACATCCTTTAAAAAAACACAGAGAGCAAAAATGTAAGCTTTTCTTTTGTTTGTAATTTAGTATTTCTTAAAAAGTGGGAAATACGTTAGACATTTTTCCATAGAACTTCTTTTGAGTAATAATTAAATATTGAATGCACTAAAGCTATTTTCCACGACGCATTTCTCAGAAGTAGTGTAGAGGGTTAACGGAATATGCATTAAATGCTTATAGAACCTTCTTAACTAGTTTAATTATTGAGAAATCTAATTGCATGAGTGAATCAAAAAAAGAATTCGTGCATGAGCACTTGGTAAGGGAATGGGACTACATTTTAATTTTGGATAAATCTTTAAGTTCGAAGCTCACTCGTCTCAACGTTCAATTGGTAGGCTCAAACTTGCATATTTCAGCTCGATCCTCAAATAACGTGAACATACGCGAAATTTTAAAGAAGATTATAATCCATACCAGAGTTATTAAGGAATGCATTCCATTTAGAATAATTATTCCTTTAATTAGTGGATTGCAATCCTTTTTTGTTAGTCCGGAATAATGAATAAAAAGTTTCAGTCAATATTACTTTTTGCATTCTGGACTAATAAACACTTTTTTCTTCTATTTTTTTAATTCCATGGATTGCATTCATTGGACTGCAGTGAATTGCAATCCTCTTTTGTTAGTCTGAAATAATGAATAAAACGTTTCAGTCAATATTACTTTTTGCATTCCGGACTAATAATCCCTTTTTTTATTTCTCTTTTTTTATTCCATGGATTGCATTCATTGAACTGCAATACTCGCAGGAATGCATTCCGCAATCCTTTTCATTCCTTTTGCTTTTCAATGTTATTATTCAGTTGCGAAATGCTTTAAAATTTTGTTATTCCATAAGAGGAATTCTTTTAAATCTTATTATTCCACATGAGGAATGCAAAAAGGAATACCCTGCAAAAATCGTTGGATCATGTGGTCCACTGGAGTACTTACCATTATACTCCACTGTAATGCAGCAACGGACCAACTCATGGTTCTACACGAACATATTGTAAGCCGAGCATGGATCGTTTTTAACGATTGTAATCACTACAAGATGTTTATTGGACGGTGGGTACTCCATGGATTACTCTGATGTAATGCGGAGCTGGAGTATATGGTCCAGTCCTAGGACATCGCAATGTTAACTGGACCATATTTTTTGTATGCATTTTGGTTAATTTTGGAGCACTCGCTTGGTCCATAGTGAGTACTCCATACATACATGCATGGAATACTCGCGATTTTTGCAGGCATTTTTGCTGGGTAGTTAGTAAGGACTAACAAAATTGAATAATGGCTAAAGAAATTAATTTACTATTCCAAAAAAAAGGAAGAAAGGCTGCAATCCAAAATCATTAGTCCAGGAATGTGAATGCATAGATTGCATTCTGGGGTAATTGATTTCCATAACAACTCTGATCCATATTGTCCAATTTGATATACTTAAGCACCGTGGATCCAGATGTGCCACTGACGTGTTTAATATTTTCTCATTCCAATACATTTTTTGTTCTATGAATTTTAGGTGAATGCTACCATGAAATGTGGTCTGTAGTAACACAAGTCTCATTCAAACCCCAAATTATAATGCGGTAAACATATGACTTGGCAACCAAAGCTCTAAGAAGTTTTTTATAAATCTTTAAAAAAAATTTTGTATATATATATGCTTTGAACTCTTATGCTGACTCCGAATATCTGATCCAATTTTAGATGGTACATATGTCTACCAATACCCACAAGCAATATGAGTCTGTAATCGAAGCGAAAGACCATTGCACTACCCACTGCGGTACAAAGACGGCTTACAAATAATTGACTGCGCCCATTTAAAGCTTCAATCTTTTTGGTAGCATCGAGCAAGTTTTCGGTGAGCCTTACCCGGCCCTAGACGCTTTTTGGGAAATCATTATCTATTTTGTGGAAATTGGTATAAATGCCCCTATATATCCATCCACTTTTTTCACCTCGCCCAAATATTTCTGCATACAATTTGATACTTTTGTTATAGTGAGAAAGGATTCTGAAACATATGATGAAAATTTATTATTAACTAAGCGTATTTCAATACATCTCTCTTCGCACAGAAGGTTATTTACATTTTAAGGCTTAGCTAGCTCGAGAGAAATACTTTTCATGCTTGCTGTTCATTATATCGAAATGATTGACGTCAAAAACCTCAAGCTAACCCCTGGTCAGTTGGGGTCATAAGTGTTTCCATTATGTCACATTACTGACAAGTAGTTGATAAAGGAGTGCGTTATCAATTTTGTGCCCATTCATTTAATTAAATCCAGTGGTTTCACGCGCTTT
Source organism: Eurosta solidaginis (assembly GCF_040869045.1). Lineage (NCBI taxonomy): Eukaryota > Metazoa > Arthropoda > Insecta > Diptera > Tephritidae > Eurosta > Eurosta solidaginis. Next base: position 28,568,070 of record NC_090323.1, read on the forward strand.
GGCATTATTTATTGATGGGACGCCTGTTGGCAAACGAAAATAAAATGTTAGCAAATTAAATTTGAGTGTAAAAATTGTCATACCGTTGAGCAATATCCGTTTTCACTTATTGGTCAATTTAATTGTCACTTTGTAGTCAAAACGGATGGCAAACGTATTTGACGTTGTATGACAAGCCGTATTCATTAATATTGCCGAGTTTGTGGTCAAATTGGGCATAGTGACAACCAAGCATTACATGCAATTAAACTTTTAAATATTTGTTTTAAAACTTTGTTCAAATAAAACGACATTTACAAAAAGCAGGTTATGTATTTGTTTACCGTGAACCAAACGCTTAAAAACGTTCGTTAGCATACCTACGTATTCATTTAAGGCAAAATAAGTCCATTTCCTAAGACTCCACTCAACCGATTTTAATTAAATTTCCAAGATAGCTGTATAAACGCCCAGAGAGTGCTCCTATTCATTTTTTTTTCGGGACGTAGGTAATTGACCAATGAATTCTAGCGAATAGTATTTAGGGGATGCGTATGCGTTCATTGGTAGGTTATTGCTTAGATTATGAGTGGTGTGGTGGTAACGTGCTCCGCCTCCCACACTGAAGATCCCCGGTTCAATTTCCGGGCAAACCAACATCAAAAAATATAGAAAAAAGTTCTTTCAATTGGAAAAAAAGCTTTTCTAAGTGGAGTCGCCTCTCGGTGGTGACTTGTTAAGCGCTCTGCGGCTATTCTGCCATGGATAGCTTCTCAGTGAAAACGCCCTTGCGGATGTCGTTCAGAATCGGCGTACAACATGTAGGTCCCGTCCGGTCAATTATTAAAAAAAAAATTAAATAAGCGCGACACAAATTGGAAGAGAAGCTAGGCATAAAATCTCTTCGGAGTTTATCGCGCATTGTTTTTATTTGTGAGACACTTAGGACATCTGTTTTCCGAGCCACTACCTGGAAGAACTAGGAACCAATCTATGAGAAAAAATCTTATTTATCTACGGTGAGATTCATTGTATTTCGCCTACATAAATAAATATTTCGAACATTTTAAAATTGGCATATCATCAAGTGATACTTGTTACTGTTGTTGTTGTTGTTGTTGTTGTTGTTGTTGTTGTTGTTGTTGTTGTAGCGATAAGGTTGCTCCCCGAAGGTTTTGGGGAGTGTTATCGATGTAAAGGTCCTTCGCCGGATACAGATCCGGTACGCTCCGGTACCACAGCACCATTAAGATGCTAGCCCGACCATCTCGTGAACGATTTATGTGGCCACATTAAACCTTCAGGCCACATCCTCCCTCCCCACCCCCAAGTTCCATGAGGAGCTTGGGGTCGCCAGAGCCTCGTCTGAAACAGGATTCGCCGCGCATAGGTGAGGTTGACAATTGGGTTTGGAGAAGCTATATATTACGCTGGCAACCTGAAGGGTTGCGCTACACAGCCCCTTGAATCTGGTATTTTAGTCGCCTCTTACGACAGGCATACCGACCGCGGGTATATTCTGACCCCCTAACCCGCTGGAGGGGGACACTTGTTACTCACTTATTGATGATCTCAGCAATTTTTTCACATGCCAATTTCGAGCAAAAAAATTTATGTTTTGATTCTTTAATTAACTTATTAGGTATCAGCTGATAAGCTTTTACATGATTCGTAATGGACAGAGTGAATTCTGCCAGCGCAACAGCCAATCATAGAAAAGTCTTAGTCACTTTTTGCTAAATTAAATTACACAAAAAATCGATGACATAAGAAATAACTTTTTTCTATCATAGTTACTTATGTGTTCATACATATGTATGTACATGAGGGTGGTCCTTATAAATCTAAAGTACCGATTTTTTCCAGTCTTTCCCCTTCAAACGGTAAAACTATGGACATAAATATCACACATAATATTTGGTTCCCTTTGAAGATGATTAAGTGATGTCGCACTTTGACCTCTATACGACTTTGACCTCTATATAACCGTCTCGAATCGGGACCGAAATTTGCATGTGATATTTTTGCCGTTAATATGACCGTTTGAAAGGCTGACACTGGAAAAAATCGTATATTCGATTATTAAAGACCATCCTAATATGCATGTGTTGGTGATTACTTTTATATATATAAGAGTATCTACTTAGCTTTAGTAAAATAATAATTGTTTCACCTTAAACACTCAAGGTCGTCTTTTTCCTTGAACAAAATGCATTAAAAATGAAGTACGAATGCGATATTGAATTTAATTAAATTTGATTTCTTTGTTTACTTTTCGTATTGCTTAAATTTATTTATGCGCAATTATTCTTTTGATTCTGAACTTTAAATGCATACAAAGTATTTTATTTGTTGACATGTTTTATTTTTTTGCAATCATATTCATATTTTTTGTTTTGTTTACACTAGCAAAACACTAACGTCAATCAACTTGATCGCATTTGATAATTTCAAGTATCATCAAAAGTGTGATGTAACTAAGGCCTATAAATGCGAATATTTTTTTTACAAACAGTAGGGAACAGAAAAATAGCAGTGGCAATTTTAATCAAATTTCGTCAATTGAAATTTTCTTTTTTAACTGTGCCAAAACCGTTTTCGAAAAGATTCGAAAGTTCGAGAAAAATTAACGAAAATTTCAAACTTTTTGCTTAGAGTATTTCTGAATATTTTTGAGCATGTAGTTTTGTAGTCCAATAAATTTTGATTTAACAAAGTGCAAGTTATATATCTCTCAAAGTTCGTATTGATTTTTGACAATTTTTTCTCCAAAGTGTGAACATTATCTTTTAATTTACGAGATGCTGAAATGCCTTTCAAAAAAAGTTGTCAAAAATCAATGCGAGTGTTGAGAGGTATATAACTTGCACTTTGTTAGACCAAAAATTAAGGGACTACAAAAATGCATGCTCAAAAATATTCAGAAAACTCTAAGTAAAAGTTCGAAATTTTCGTATAGTTTAAGCGAATTTATTTTACTTTTTGAAAACGCTCTTTTGATTTTGGTTACACAGTTTCAGCTACAAAATTCATTGAAGTTTTTTCTTAAAATATCAAATATGAAAAAATAGGAGTTCCAATGGACAAAATTTGATAACAGTTGCCACTGCAATTTTTCTTTTCGCAGGTGTACAAACTTTTGATTATCACATCGTTCGTGATCGTTCGTATGTTTATATGAATAAGCTATTTTTTTTAATTATCAAAAAATTTATGCATATATTTTTAGTATATATTTATTATCAGCTCCACCTGCATAAAAAGCTTGCTGAAAGCAAAGGTAGTTCAATTTCAATTCTATTATCAGCTAATGGTTGAAATACATTTTAATTAATTATATTTATGCGCGTCACCAATTAAGGGAAATATGTATCGCATGTATGTATAAAAAATGATAAATTTGGAATAATAATAGCTTTCGCTAATGACAAGTTTCCTCTAGATAACAATTGCTAAAATTAAAAGCTGATATCATTCTGTTCAAACGACTTTCAAAGGCCGCCAAATGAGCTAAGTTGGCGATATAAATCAAGATCTTTTGCTATAATAGAACTAAAGATACACGATTAAAAATTTAGCAAAGCGAAATTGGGTTTAAACTATATCTTATATGGTATCAATTTTAAACCATAGAAGTTTACACAAGCAATTCGAATAAGAATAAAAGCTATGCGATCCGTCGGAAAATTTTCTGTAGATGTTGTCCGAATCAGAGTTGTATGCACCCAAAGAACAAAATACCACAATCAGGCCTGTTCTGAATTCCGACTCGGAATGAAAAGTAAAACGACATTGATTTCGACTCGGTTTCTATTTGGTGTTGTCAATTCCGATTGTAAAAAATCGATTCGAAGTCGATTTCGAATCGTTTTCATTCCGATTCGGTAACCAGTTTAATCAGCTGTTTTTGTTTATGTGTTTTGTTTTAAGTATCATAAAATTTTATTTTAATTAAAAAATGCCTGCAGATATGGTTTTTGGATACGCAGACGCAAGAAGACGTGCTATTGTGCGTGCGAATCATAAAAATGCGCTTGATCGGAATTCAGAACAGGTCGACTTCATTTCGATCAGCATCGATTTGTTTGCCTAATAGATTTCTTGATAGAAGTTTTTAAAGAAAGATTTATTATGCCAATTTAACTCAAATTTAAACAAAGAAATACATACAACTCTTCCAAATAAAATGAAGAATTAAAAAAAAATTATTTGAAAGACAAATATCGCAACATTTGTGTATAATCTGCCAATTAATTTTCATTCCGACTGCTCAGAGGCAATACTTTTCAAACCGATAATTTTTGGTCGGAATCGAAATTGAGAACACCAATCCATTTCGATTCCGAAAAAATTGATCGGAATCGGAATTCAGAACAGGCCTGAATGTTCTGAAAAGAAATGCTTAGCTCCCCTAAATAAAACGAAACGAAACAGCAATTCTGCTTCAAATTTTAGATTTTCAGTAGCAAATTTAAACTTTTTTGTTTTGTTTTAAAACAATTTTGGAATCTTGTTTATTTACTTACTTACTTACTTAATTGGCACTTAATTGTTTTAATTGTTGTTGCCGTCCAACAAGTCGCACCATTCGTTTCTTTGTTGGGCCAACTGCCGCCAATTTGTTACGTTTAAATCATTTTCCACCAGGTCCATCCAGCGGTGTGGGGGTCGCCCTCTTCATCTGTTGCTGTAGGCGGGTTCCAAATAGAATACTTTCATAGCCGAAGCATCATCTTTCATTCGCATAACATGATCTAACTTACATAGTCTCTGTGTTTTAATTCGCTGCATTATTCGCCGTCACCGACGCGTAGAGGCCAGTAAACCTTTCGAAGTACTTTTCTGTCGCACACTCTCAGATCCGCCTCACCTGATGTTGGCATGGTCCATGCTTCTGCACACTATAGCAGGACGGGTACGATAAGTCACTTGTAGAGCAGGATTTTCGCTTGCCGAGATAGAGGACTTTACTTTTCAATTGCCTACCTAGTCCAAAGTCGCATTTATTGGCAAGGCCGATTCTTCGCTGGGTTTCAATACTGATGTGTTGATTAAGCCTTTTACCGGGAAATCGAATTCAGACATAACAGCATATTGGCAGCTCCCTTTCGCGCTGGCGAAGACTATAAAATCGACGAAGAGGTGATGTGTGTCAATTCTTTTTTCAGTATTGTCAGGTCTGAAGCCGCACTAATAAGGTCCAATCAGCCGATTCACGGTGGGCCTCAATCTTTCGCACAATACGCTTGACACGACCTTATATGCGATGCTAAGAAGATTGATTCCGCGATAGTTTGCGCAGTCTTCGGGCATGCACTCGTCCGACCACATTTTGCATAGAAGTTGATGCATGCGTCTTACCAACTCCGTGCGGCCCTATTTGAATAGCTCTGCAGGCAATACATCACCGCCCGCCGCCTTTTTATTTTTTAATCTGGTTATTGCTTTTCCGACTTCGTCATAGTTGGGTGGGGGAACATTAATTCCATCCATAGCGGGTGATTCATCGCTCTCTCCACTTAGGAGCACAGAGAAAGTGTTCCCTGCATAATCTTAGCATTCTCTGGACATCGGTTACCAGGCTCTAAATTCCAACCTTCGCTTACGCTAAAACTCCATCGCCAAAAATATCGAAAACACTATAATATGCACAGAAAAGTATGCAACATTTTATTAAAATACGAGCCGGACCCGGGCGCATTTTAAAAAATAAATGTAAGGCGCGATAACCTCCGAAGAGATTTTAGGCCGAGCTTCTCTTCCAATTTGCGTCGTGCTCCTCTTCATTTTTCCTACAAATTGGCGGGATGGGACCTACTTGTTTTATGCCGACTCCGAACGGCATCTGCAAGGCAGATGAGTTTTCACTGAGAGCTTTTCATAGCAGAAATACACTCGGAGTGCTTGCCAAACACTGCCTAGGGGCGACCCCGCTTAGAAAAAATTTCTTCTAATTGAAAAACCTTATTTCTAAAATTTTGATGTTGCTTTTCCCGGGGCGTGAATCCAGGATCTTCAGTGTGGATGGCGGAGCACGCTGCCATCACACCGCGGCGACCGCGCATCTTGCTCAACCAATATAAAAGTCTCTTATCAAATATCAACAGAAATCGGCTGTTCTATCAATCAATTAAAACTTACAGCTTGCGCTGCCATCTAGCGTATGGTAGCAACTGCCTGTAATGCACTGCAAATATTCACAATAGTGCCATAGTACAAATAGATTTCTTTGTGTGCCCACAATCGTTTATTTTTAACAAATTATTTTAATAAAATATAGCTAAAAAAAAAAAGCACTACGACCAAAATGCCCAAATATCGCTCGAATCTCCATTTTTACAACCAAAACTTTATTTATAGATTTGGTTTCCAAATAAGAGCGAAAAAGGGACCCTTAGATAAAAACAGCAATTAGAAATAATATACATATATATGATATATACGATAGTCTCCAGGAAAATACGGCCTCACTCCTATACTTTTACATAGGACTTAGGCTGTTATGCGTTATGGTCATATCATACTACAGGTCGCCGTTTTCCTACGATGGGCCCGTTTTGGCTAAGATGGGTCAAAGGATGTGTAAAGAAAAAGATAGTCTTGATAATTGTTAATATTTTCGAAGCTCAAATTTCCTTGATGCATTTGCAGGCGATTTGTTGTTACAAATGCGAACGGCTAATATAAATTTAATTAAACGCCATTAGTTTTTGGTAATGAGCAATAGGATTGCAACAAATTTGAAGACTCTGTAAGAGAAATAATAAGTGTAGTTAGACAATTTACAAATTTAAATTACAACTTACACACTGCAACACTTTCGGACGAAATTACGAAAGTATATCGCAAGATAATACATATTTGATAGCTGATTATAGCTGACTTTGTTTGCGCCCCTCGCTGCAAGTTTAAGATTTGAAACTCTTAAAATTGTCATAGTTAATTTGCGCAATTAGACCATAAACTTTGTATCACTTCCTTATATGGCAGACCAAATGAATGAGAGCACAAAATTAAAAGACACTTCAGGCCCTTTGCTATGAAATTTGGTTAATTGTAAGTTTTACGGAAAATTTCTATTAATGTTCAAGTGGAAAGTTAAGCTTTATAGGTCAACATAATGACGCTTAACTGTAGTATGAAGATGCGACAGTGAGGCACATCAGCAGTAGTAGAGTAGACACAGTAGAGAGCAATGAGTTTGGGGTGATGACAAAAATTGTTGATGGTACACTTTGAGGAATTACAAAGCAAAAAAAAAAATATGGCGTGCGTGTAATTACGCCTGTTTTTTTCTTACAATTGTACATATTTACAACAAAAACCTCAATAATCATTCTTTTACAATTGCTTGATATTTTGTGGTTTTTAATACAAAACAATATAGTAAGGCAAAAAAAAAATAAATTTTATCCTAAAACAAAAAAAAAAAATTTTATTGCTCTTGATGATCGCCACTAAAAATAAGTTCTTTATGCCATTGTTTGCCCTTTTTTCTTACAATTGACTGCATTTCGTTTTTGTTACGCCAACTGATTGTCAGCGCGTAAGGTAATCAGCCAAGCAGTCAACAGCACAGCTGCGGAACTTAACGCCTTTGTTCTATTTGGTTAAGAATTAAACTTTTGCCATTGCCACCAAGTTGTGCGATAAGTAAGAAGGGCAAAGAAGGCAGGGGTGAAAGTGGCGTTGTTATTCTAGTTCGCAGTTGGCGGTTAGTTGGTAGTTGGCGGTTGGCAATGTGGTCAACATTGGCCATCACCTTTGCACTGCTATTGCTTGGCAACTGACCGCTGTAGCTTAGCTGACAGTCTGACTGACTGACTGAGTGCTTACTTTACCTATGAACTGACTGCATCAGCTGCCGGCAAAGCCAAGTAGCAGCGCCTATTATTGAAATCAGCCAAGCGTGTGGTTTGTTGACGCGACCGCAAAAGGCAACTCTATTGTAGCAAAAACAAAAAAGATTTATAAAAAAACTATAAAACAGAATATTATATTAACCCCGATGAGTTCTTACATATAACTAGGCGCGGTATACAAAAAGGATTGAGATTAGGCTTTTTATGAAGACGTGCGCAAGTTAGCATGTGAATTCTATAAAAATATCATAAACACAGTGTAATCCGGAAGTGATCCTGTAACTGTCCTGAAAGTATTCTGTATTGTTCCAAAACAATCTCGAAATAATTCCAGAAGTAGTCCAAAAGCGTACCCGAAAGAGTTCTTCAACTGTCCGAAAATTGTTTTTAAACAATCTCGAAATGATTCTGAAGTTTTAGCGAAATGATACCTACACTAATTCCGAAGTGATCCTGAAATTTTACCGATTCCGTCCTGAAATAGTCTCGAAACGATTCTACCGCGAGCCTGTAATTGTCCTGAAATGGTTTCGAAATAGTCCTGAAGCGATCCTGAAATTGTTTCGAGGCGGTTCCGATATAGTCCCAAAATGATTATAAAGTCATCCCAATATTTTCAGGAGACGGTACTGAAGTAGTCCCAAAATAGTCAAAGAATATGCGATACAGTTCATCCACAGGGAAAAAGATGCAATTAGATCCATATTAGTTGATATACAAGCGCAACAGCTCCGAACATAGTTTAAATATTATTCTGAAATAATAGTGAAAAAATTATGCTGAAAACAACTCAGAATGAATTGGTACTCAACTTCTTTTGTTTTTTCTCGAGCTCGTTCATTAAACCGTGCACCGAAGCCTGCGGTACCTTTAATTCAAGAACTCCCCATCTGCATAATAACAATGTAAGACGACGTCCAAACGCTTGAATATTGTTTTCATAACATAACTTTCTTGATTCGCAGCTGCGTCCTTTTAAAAGTTCGTAAGATTTGAACTCAAGCTACCATTACCTTGATTTGTATCTTTTTATCGCTTAGCTCTACTAAATGAATGTACTAAACAAGAAACGTCAAATGCTGTTTTGCATTGTTTGTTTTCACAATCTGTACAGAGCGGCAGCTAGATATGCTGAATAACCAACAACCACTGTAAAATATAAAATATTTATTAACAACAACAACACACAATTAAACTAGCAAAAATTATCGAATGCTGGTTTTGTTTGGTTTGTTGTCATACTCTGCACAGTACGGCACAAAACAACTTTTGCTACTTTCTTTTGTATTTCCTTAGCCTGACGACAGAGTGGACGCGAGAAGCGTTGTTATAATAAAACGATAGAAGGCTATGGAAATTATTTCTTATGGAAAATTCTAAAAGATGTCAGAGTCCTAGAAACGTTTGAAGCTTGTAAAATATATGAAAATAAATATTGCTTCTTGTCGTGCATAGCGAGCACTCTGTTGTTGTTGTTGTATTAAGATAAAGACATTTCCAGAAGGCTTTAGGGAGTGTATCGATGTTGATGGTCCTTTGCCGCATATACATATATGTATCTGGTACGTTCTGATAACAAAGAACCATTAAGGTACTAGCCCGAGCACTCTGTCGCCCGCCTTACCGTTTAGATTTTCTAAATGAAAGAAACTAAACAAAAAACATAAAAATGCTGTTTTTGCATTGTTCGTTTTCATACTCTGCCCACTAAGCGGCAGCTAATTGTTGCAATTTAAAGTCGATTGCATCGTATTTTATGTGCCACCTTTTTATTGGTATGCTGAATAACCAAAAACAACAAAAAACAATACAAAATATTTATTAACAACAACAGCAACAGTATAAAATTTTTAAAATTCTCAACAATGAAGGAAGTGAATGAAATATTTGCTGCATTTGTGTTGCTTAAGTTTGCGCATAGAATCTTCTTCGTTGTGGCAAAGCATGGAAAATTTCGAAAATGTTGTAAATGCTTTTGAGAAAAACATTGACAATAAATACGCATAAGCGACAAGTTGCTGTCAATGCGGTAGTTGGTTGTTGCTACGAAAACAGCAACTACAACGCCAGAAACATTAGTAGTGCACTTAAAAGAGGCAACAACAATTAAAATAACAGCAAGAAGTGCAGCGGGAGATTAGAATGGACTACCGTTCTGTACGGCAAGAGATCAAACGTATAAATGTCGACTGATTGTTGTTTTACTTATATGTACATTTTTGTGCTTGATTTTGTATAATACTGTACTTATTGTTGTTGGTATTACTATTGTGGTTTTTCGTTTTGCTTCCATACATTGTTTTATTTTCCTGCATTTTATGTCAGACTTAAGTACTTAGATTACTGTCATAGCTACGGTAAGAGGCTAGTTTGCGCTCAGATATAACTGGCGGGTAAAATCATGGCCTGATTAGCCTTTTACTCAGGTACGTTTTTATATTTTTTAGGATCTTAAGTTACCACTTCTCCCACCACTAGATCCAACGAAAGCCTTTATCTCAGGCAGTCCGGCCTTCGTCTTTGATCTTCAATATCTCACCAACATTGATCACATAGTTTCAATCTCCTGAGTGGATTCTGTCCAAGAATTAACCCTCGGTTTCTCTTTAAAAAATTTTAATCATCCATTACTCACAACAGTAAGGTTAAAGTATTAAAGAAGTATGGGAAAACAACTTTATGCGGCTTTTTAATTAAAAATATATTTAAAAAAATATAAATTTTCCAGTTTAATGCAGAATGACTCATATACAGCAGCGAACGTAAAAATAGTTGTGGAAGTTTTTATCAAATTTCGTCTACTAAATTCTCTTTTTTATATTCGATATTTTACTTCTATAATTTTTGTAACCGAAACTATGCAAGCCAACCGTAAAAGAGTTTTCGGAAGAAATCCCAAACTCCAGAAAGTTTTACAAAACTTTCGAACTTTTTATTTGGTTTTCTCTGAATTTAAGTCTAATAGATCTCTCATAATTTGCGTTGATTTTTGAAAATTTTTATCTGACTGGGTTTTCAAATTACAAAAGTTTCACACTGCGACTATTACTAGGACATGTTTCTTAATTTCACTTCTTTATGAGCTAGCTTTTCGGTTTATAAGTTTTGAACTCGGTCCTCTCATTCTTCTGAACCCCACCCGGCACGCTTTGTAAATTGACTCTAAGTATTTCCTTTTGGTGCTATTCTTTTATACACAATTTTGGTATATACATACTCCATATTTTCAAACCCAAATTGTGAGGAATATTTTTTGGCTCATTCAAGAGAACTTGATCAGTTGTATTGTATTTAAAACAATGCTTTATTCGGTTTCGTTTACATAATGTCAATTACATAATTATTCGAAGTTTTTTTTAAATATCGAATATCGACTTCTTTTTTCGTGCTCTCTACTGTACATACAAAAAGAAGTTTGCATTTAATTACAAATAAATATAACTTAATTATTTATTTTTGCAATAAAACTAATTAAAAATATTTTTCTTGTATTTTCTTTGCAGGTATGTATTGATTTCACGGCTAAGAAAAAAAATCTTTTTGCTGAAACTTTCGTAATTTATGTAATTTAAGTAAGTATGTTATAAAATTAAAATATATTTTTAAAAACTGCTGAATATATTATATAAACTGAGCAGACGAACGCAACACCCCAGTTCGCATGGTCAAATGGTTCACTGAGCCGACCAAAAAAGCACTGATGACCGAAATAAAGGGCCGTTGACTCGAGCATCCCTTAAAACTGAAATAAATAGCTAAAAATCTTTAAAAATGTTTGCTAAAATTGAAATGTTTTGACATGATGTGGGTTTTCAAGCTAAATGGACTTAGGGATGGGACACAGCACGTAGAAAGTAGAAAATGCTCCTTTCATTTTGTGTGTTTATCAATATAACTGGGGTTCACGCAGTAGTTTAAATTCAACCACTACACGCGACACTACCTCCACTTTCCTTTGCTTTTTCCTTTCATCCTCATTTTCCTTCCTTTCATATTCTTTTCTTTCCTTTACTTTTCTTCCCTTTCTTCCTCTCCTTTTATTGCCATCACTTTCCTAACTTTCCTTGGCTTGCCTTTCCTTTCATTTCCTTTTATCTCCTTTCCATTCCTATGCTCATTTTATTTGTATACCTTTCATGAACATGAAATGGTATATTAACTTTGGTCCGATGTTTGTAACGTTGAGAAATATAGAAGATATACTCACCATTAAGTATACCGAATTGTTCAGGGCGACGAACTGAGTTGATATAGCCATGTCCGTCCGTCCGTCCGTCTGTCTGTTTGAACGCAAGCTAGTCCCTCAAATTTTGAGATATCTCAATGAAATTTGGCACAAGGATGTATTTTTGTATTATATTAGACATTTGTCGGATCCGGACCACTATATCTCCCATACAACCGATCGTTCAGATAAGACGATTTTGGTCATTCCTGCCGCAATTTAGAAAGTATAAACGTGAACCTCGGTTATATATTTTCTAATATATCATAGAAGATATTCTGAAAAAATCACTTTGATAGGAGCTATATATAGTTATATCCCATACAACCGATCGTTCAGATAGAAAGATTTCTGGCCATTTCTTCCTTAATTTAGAAAGTATAAACGTGAAACTCGGTGATATATATTTTAATATATTATAGAAGATTTCCTGAAAAAGTCACTTTGATGGGAGCTATATGTATATAGTATATACTAGGGCGGGTCGATTTAAAAATCGCTCATTGCTCTGTGAAAATCGTATTCTAGGGATCAAAATAAGAAACTTTGCCGAAGGAACCATACCTCTGAAACGAATTCTGATGTCCCCCCCCCCCCCCCCCTTTGGGTCGAACTTTTGGGTAGGGGCAATTTCAATTCTACCTGCTGTGTCTTGTGGTGGCTTAAAAAAAACAACAAGCAATTTTACGATCTGCAATTGTGTCACAGTGATATCTTCATTTTTTAAAACGGTTGAATAAAAAACCCACACAACTATGTTTACGACATGCAAATGCATCACAGTGATGCCTTGGTTTTAAAAGGGGGTTGTAAAAACGCTAATTTCTAATAATTTTTTTAAATTTCTTTTCTATTACTAAGTTAAATTCATTTTTTCATTTACATATGTTCTGACTAAATAAATTTCTAAAGAGAAAAATAAACTCCAAAAAGAAAAAAACATAGGCATTTCAAAGTTGGATTTTTCAAAATTTGTCCCTACGACCCAAAGGAGGGGACATCAGAATTCGTTTTAGAGGTATGGTTCCTTCGGCAAAGTTTCTTATTTTGATCCCTAGAATATGATTTTCACAGAGCAATGGGCGATTTTTTTGCCTCCCCACAAATCGACCCAGCCTAGTATATACCTATCCCATACAACCGATCGTTCAGATACAAAGATTTTTGGCCATTTCTCCCTTAGTATCCAATATAAAAACGTGAAACTTAGTGATATATATTCCAATATATCATAGAAGATTTCCTGTAAAAATCATTTCGATCGGAGCTATATATAATATATATCCCATACAACCGATCTTTCAAATAAGGGGTTTTTTCCCATTTTTAAACGGTTTTATTTAGGTTGACTTGACAGGCAGGCCGCACGGCCGCATGCACGGCCGTTGTGAACGAATCTTTTAATTAAAATTTAAGTAACTTCCCGATAAGCTACAAGCTTGAAACTTGGAATGTAGTTCAGAACCCGATGACAATGCAATAATAAGAAAAATATCGCCGCTAGGTGGCGCAAGAATCGAGATATTCGCAAAATTCGCATTTGTGGTCCGATTTGGCTCATGCTTGGAACACATAATACACACAAGAATAGAAAGCGACCTATCAAAAAAATCGCCGCTGGGTGGCGCAAGGATCGAGATATTCACAAAAATCGTATTTGTGGTCCGATTTGATTTGGTCCATATTTGGAACACATAATACATACATGAATAGAAAGCGACCTATGATGCCCGATTTGGCTCATATTTGGAACAAATATTGCATACAGTCCGGTAGAAGTGACATCAAAATATTTTGGAGTTGGAGGAGGGACAAGCATACGTTGCGCAGAGTCGAGTAAAGTCTTTGGGAGGATTATGTATTGAGGACTTAGATTGTAACAAATTGTCAGGAAAGAGTCCTTGTAATAATGAGTCACTAAATGAACTAAATAGAATGAGAAATAATAGGCAATTAAATAAAGACTAAAAACTTGAAAATGAAATAAATAAAAAAAAAAAAATTTTAAGTTAAACGGTTTTATTGAAAACAATACTTACATGAAGTAATAATAATACGGAATAATTAGGTAGGTCCTAGGTACTAGTCGTCACACTCCTTTTCAATCTATGGCGTTGATCAGACAATTAAATAAAAGCGTTGGACGCGTCATATTTCTATTGATAGTCATAAGTAAAACCAACTGAACCTTAATCAGGTTATGCTACGCCTAACATTTTTAGAAATTTCACGCGCCCAACGCTTTTATTTAATTGTCTGGTCAACGCCATAGATTGATAAGGAGTGTGATAACTAGTACCTAGGACCTACCTAATTACTTTCTAACCGTTTAACTTAAAAATTTTTTTTTATTTATTTTATTTATTTTATATTTATCTTAAAAATCGTTTAGGTATGTACATCTGTTCACTATATATTTCTTATCTTATAAATCCGATTATTTGGAGATTATTTGGATTATTTGGAGATTACAAACGGGATAAGATTATAGTTCAGCCCCATTCATGAAAAGTATGAAGTCTTCGGCACAGTCGAAGACAATCCCGTCCTTACTTCTTTTAATTAGTATTTCATTCTATTTAACTTTTTCATTTTATTTTATTTTATTTTTAGTAACTTATTTTGTTTTATTTTACTTTTTTGTTTTATTAAATTTATTTAAATCTGTTTGATTTTATTTATTTTATTTTGTTATTTTTTTTTTTCTGGCGGCCACCGTGGTGTGATGGTAGCGTGGTCCTCCTACCACACCGTATGCCCTGGGTTCACACCCCGGGCAAAGCAACATAAAAGTTTTAGAAATAAGGTTTTTCAATTAGAAGAAAATTTTTCTAAGCGGGGTCGCCCCTCGGCAGTGTTTGGCAAGCGCTCCGGGTGTATTTCTGCCATGAAAAGCTGTCAAGGAAAACTCATCTGCCTTGTAGATGCCGTTCGGAGTCGGCATAAAACATGTAGGGTACCGTCCGGCCGATTTGTAGGGAAAATCAATAGGAGCACGACGCAAATTGGAAGAGAAGCTCGGCCTTAGATCTCTTCGGAGGTTATCGCGCCTTACATTTATTTTTATATTTTATTTTATTTTTTATTGCCTCAGTTTATTTTCTTAAATTTTTTGTTATTTTGTTTTGTTTTTTAGTATTTAAGGTAAAATACTTTTTTTATTTCATTTTATTTTATTTTTGTATTTGTTTTTTTTTTTTTTGCTTTATTTTATTTAGTTAGTTTTATTTTATTATATTTTATTTTGTATTATTTTTTTGTTTTGTTTTATTTTTTTAATCTTATTTTAATTTATTTTATTTTATTTCATTTTATTTTATATATTTTATTTTATTTTATTAAGTAGCAGTACACGAAATTTCAAGGGGCGCACAGTTTTCAATGTGTCTATTTATATACAAATGACAGGCTGACAAAAACAACAAGTACAGTAGTCTAAAACAGCAAAATATTTAACTGTTATTAACAAAAAGGTCAGAGCAATGTGTTAGCATTTTGTGAGAGCTTTCATGCCTTTAGGGTTAAACATTCGAAAATATTTAGAGATTTTTTTGTTAACATTATTAAGAATTTCATTTCTACCTTTATCTTCTATTCTTTATTCCCATTCAATATGCCTATGCCTTTCTAATATTATGTTTTTTTTTTTTTTTTTTTGCTACTTAAATTGTCATCTAATTTCTATTCTTATTCCTCACAAATTTAGAAATATT
Organism: Eurosta solidaginis; assembly: GCF_040869045.1. Taxonomy (NCBI): domain Eukaryota; kingdom Metazoa; phylum Arthropoda; class Insecta; order Diptera; family Tephritidae; genus Eurosta; species Eurosta solidaginis. The sequence continues at coordinate 28,583,849 of NC_090323.1, forward strand.
TAATCACCTACTGATCTCAACTTTTGCCCTATTGTAAAGGTCAGAAATTTTTACATTACACATTTTTCATTTCCCATACACAAATTCTCACCAAATAAACGTTTAATGTTTACGCGCATAACTCACCTGCCAACAACAACATATGTAGCCACAATTTTAGACAGCAACCGATTACCAGATGCCCAGTGGCGATCTCTCAGTAGCAGCCAGTTGCCGTGTAACTTATGAGTTTATATCTTTTTCAACATAATTTCCAAGAAACTTTTTAAGGACATATAAATGTGCGCATGTGTAACGTAAATAAATTTAATATACCTAAAACAATAGTTATAACATATTAATGTGGCCATGTTGGCAAGAGCCGAAAAATGCGCTTTCAATTGTCACAATTTCATATGAAATTCGATTGTTATCATTCAATTGCTGTAGCGTGTTTATACATAAATATTTTTTTTAAATAAGCATCGTTGTTTTTTGGACTATAGACGATTAAACAATGCATAAAGAGGTGGAAAGAAAATAAAAATAAAATAAATTTGTATTTCACGGTAGCATTTAAAAAGCATTAATATGTTGAAAAAAAAACTTAAAGAAAGATAAAAGTATTTGAGATAAAAAATAAACATTTAAGTTTTCATTATTATTTTTTTTAATTTTATGGTATTGTACAAAAATAATTTACCATAAACAACTAATCAAGAAACAAAAGAAAAGTTGGGATAAAATATTAAAAAAAAGCAGTATTGCATAAGATTTATTTTGAATACAAAAATACAAAATAGCAAAATTATACAATTACAATTTAAATGCATGAAAAAACTTTAATAGTTGTAAAAAAAGTTTTAATTAGTTAAAATTCGACACAAAGTGATTATTTTAGTGTGTCATATTTGTTAAGAGAGAAAAAGGAAAAAAAAAACTTGAGTATCAAGTACTCGTAAAGTTCGACAAGTTATTGTTTTACTGTCGTAAACGAATTATCATCGTCGAGTATCGGTTATTTATCGCCTTGTTATCGCCAGTCATCGGCTTCCTATTGGTTTCATATCGGCTTAATATCGACGTGTAACAGATGTGTCGTTATAGTGATGTTTTATTCGGTATCTGGTTCATAACAAACCGATGAATCATCACTAACGAAACAATAACACGCCGACAAGAAGTCGATAACTTTTTGATTCAGGCTAGGGTGAACTGGCTGGTCAATAAAAACCTCTTACAGACTGAATGTGTCCATAGTGATTCCAGAATTTGGCGACCGAACTGAAAACCCACAATTAGGTACCACTTTTAGGTAGTTACCTCTTGACAAATACTATAAATTTTCCAAAACCTAGCTTAACTGCTGCCTCGTATTCTCGAAACTCTGCCTCCCCTAGAAGCTGAAGCTTTGAGCTTGCGAGCGCAGATCACGAGCACGGAACGCGCCCAACCGTTTCTTCTCCGTACATCTTCTCTCTTCAGAGGCAACTTTGTAAATCTAGGATTTGCACACAATCTTAGAAACTTTGCAGCGTCACGCTTCTACCCACGCCTTTCCTGCTTGGTGAATCATAAGCAACTCCAGTCTCCTTTTAGATTCATCGTGTGCTTCTATCCCTTTCTGTAGAGAAACCCAGTATAGATTTTTGGCCTGAGCGAAGTCTGAAGCTTATTTGCATTCCAGGACACTTCTTGATGAAGTACTGTGTGAGATTATTGCCTTGATCGCAGCCTGACTATGAGTATATATATTAACACGACTGCAGCTTATCATGCTTCCTCTAGTATTTCTGGTGTTTTTTTCACGGCTTCAATTTCCGCCTGAAAGACACTGCACTGATCTGGCCTGTAGAATCTAATTATTACTCGATCGAGTCAGCAAACTGCATGCCGATTCCTACCGTTATTTTAACCATTGGTACACTTGTGTATAGTATGTTCTGCCATTTCCGCCTCCGGCTCTATTGTGGCCCCAAAGTCTCTTTCAAAGCTCAGGCATGAGACTTTCGATATCAATAAATCGATAACTGTTTGATATCAAATCGATCCGTTTTTCATTAAATAATCGATAACTTTCCGATAATAAATTGATAACATAGTTATAATTTCTTGTTAACACATCGATATCTTGTCGATCCAGTAGTTCAAAAATATCACATTTCAAGGAACTATATTTCCTTGAATAGCGTATCGCCGTCAATTTCGAATGCTATCGCCGATATATTTTCTTCTCGATATGTTTATGCATCTAGTATCCAAACACTGGTATCACAGAAGCAAGAAATCATTTTTAGCTGAGAAATTTCCGCATCCCCTTCATATTGCCGTTTAACAAAAACTCTGCTCCATGAATCCTGAAAACTTAACTGTGAGACAAAAAATAATAAATTTTGTACACTTCTTATGATACATACATCCATACCTCAAGTTCTAGGCCATGAGGAGTAAACAAAAACTGCACACTCAGAAATTCGAATATATCCCTATCTGGACCCATTTTTAAACGGTTTTATTTAGCTTGACTTGACAGACCGGCCGGCCGGCACGAATTTTGTTATTAAAATTTAAGTAACTTCCCGATAAGCTACAAGCTTCATACTTGGAACATAGTTCAGAACCCGATGACAATGCAATAATAAGAAGAAAAAACTCCGATAGTTGGCGCATGGATCGAAATATTTCAAAAAGTTGTATTTGTGGTCCGATTTGGCTCATATTTGGAACACATATTACATACATGAATAGGAAAGAAATGAAAAAAACGGCGCCAGGTGGCCCAAGAGTCGAGATGTTAAAAAAAATTGTATTTGTGGTCCGATTTTGCTTCTATTTGGAACACATATAACATACAGAAATAGAAATCGCTTTATGAAAAAAAAAATTCCGCTAGGTGCGGCAAGGATCGAGATATTAAAAAAATCGTATTTGTGGTCCGATTTGGCTCATATTTGGAACAAATATTACATGCAGTCCGGTAGAAGTGACATCAAAATACTTTGGAGTTCGAGGACTGCGATTGTAACAAATTGTCAGGAAAGACTCCTTCTAATAATGAGTCACTACATGAACTAAATAGAATGAGAAAAAATAGGCAATTAAGACTAAAAACTTGAAAACAAAATAATTTAAAAAAAATTTTAAGTTAAACGGTTTTATTGAAAACAATACTTACATTCAGTAATAATAATACTAAAAGCTGGAAAATAATTAGGTAAGCCCTAGGTACTATTCATCACCCTCCTCACAAATCTAGGGCGTTGATCAGACAATTAAATAAAAGCCTTTAAAACTTGTTTACAAGAAACAAAGTAATCTCACAGGTACAACAGACAAACACACAGCAACAAATAAACACAAAACAATTAACGCACGAAAACAACAAACCCACAAAGAAGGTCAAACGACTAATATTACGGACTTTTACCTCCCTCAGTCAGCCATACAAATCGATTAGTAAAAACCACCCTCGGTTCTGAATGAACACACAGCACATACACATAACAAAATATACACAATTTTGACAATACCTGTACCGTTACGGTATACAATAAACGCACCGGTACCCTTCTTTTAAGATTGTATGGTTAAGTTTGCGTGTAATTAGTTGGTTTTTGATAAAATAAAGCACTTATTGGCTTTAAACAAGATCCATCTCAGAATTTGTTTCAAAAAAGCCGTATCTGAACATAAATTTAAGACATCTTGAAGTACGTTGTTATGTCATTAAAAAAATATTAACCCCTTAATGCTGTCCATTATTTAAAACGCCTGTTCCTTCAAACATTGGCTTACACTAACAATAAAAAAATAGATGTTAGCTATGTAGACAAAAAAATCAACTATTATCTGTTAAAGTACTCACGATATGCATAGCTTAAATAAGTTACGTCAATTTAGTAAGTGTAGATTATTATCATTAGTATAAATATAATAATAGCGTAATAAACACTTTAAGTTACGCTTATAAAGTTTGCCCCGTAGGCATTCACATTCAAAACTTAATGCAAACTTGAATACCCTGCAATAAATACGATTGGTACATATAGACCAATCGTAATGTGTGCTAATGGAGTATACATATATGTCCTATGTATTGTTTGGAAATTACTTATGTAGAAATGACTTATGTATGTCACGTGTATACTCCTATTGGTGTGGTGTGAGTGGTCATCCTGCCCCCAATTCTATTTCTTTCTTTACTGTAAGTAATCAGAGTATATTTCTCTTAATTGATTGATTGTCTAAGGGTTTTAACCAGTTTTTAGCCAACTTTAAAACTTGAGATGCTTTCTTTTAAAAAAGTTTTCGAAAATCCCGGCTTTTCATGTAAGAATCAGAGCTTTGCTTATTTTTCAAGGATCTACCCTTTCACATATGATTGAAATTCATCATATCTTACATCTTCTAAATTTCAACTTTTCCAATTCCATCCCATGAAAAAGCGTTAAGTAATAGTTTCAAAAACGTACAGCCTTATTTTCGTTCATACGACCATGTTAGCCCGACGTTTCATTCAGCTTTGAAGTTTTCGCTTCGTTCCTTGTTTAGCGAATATATTCAAAGTTGTTAAGCGTCGCAAACATTGAGAAACAAGCATCATTTTTCGTTCTGAGATTTATTTGGTCCGAGATACCATGTGTTTTTAAGGAACGTGGTGAAATGAACCACATCTCTCATTAATGACTTCATTCAAGCTGTGATTTAGCAAAACGGTGATTACTTAATTCTCTTTAGCTTCGTTTAGTCAAAAATTGTCTACTCGAGTAAACTTCGGTTTTAATTAATCAGGAATAGAATTTATTGATTAATTTATTAACTTGAAATGTGATTAATCATAATTTTAAGTAATAAATTGTTTGTGATTAATCAAAAAAGCAATTATCAATTCATTTTAGTTAATCAAGAAATTGTGTGATAGTGAATAGAATTTATTGATTAATTTATTATATCGGTATGTGATTAATTATAATTTTCAGTAATAAATTGATTGTGATAAATCAAAAATTTTCGTTAATTAGTTGTGGTTAATCAAGGAACTGTTTAAGCGAGTAAACTTCGGTTGTGATTAATAAAAAATAGAATTTATAATTACAATTTTAAGTAATAAGTTAATCGCACGTTTCCACGAAAAAGTTGAACCTTCGCTTACAATTAAAAAATGCTTCTTATTGGCTGTATGTTGTTATATCGACATTCAATTTTCAATAGGAACGAAATGGTATGAAACACATTAACTTAAGTAACTTTCCTGTTTGATAAGTCAAGAATAATTCATTGATTAATTGAGTAATTTAAGATATGATTACGATAATTCAATTAATCGCCTGTCCCCACCAAAAAGTTGAAGTTTCGCTAACAATTAAAAAACCTAATTTCTCTATGTTGATATATATAAAAATTTCAGAAGAAACGAAATGGAATGAAACACGTAAAGTAGCTTTCTTTCAAAAGTTTTAATTAGTCCAAAGCTTTAATTTGTTGAAGGTTTAAGAAAATTTCAAGATAAACACGCAAATCCGCGGATTTAAAAGAATTTAAAAGTAAGATAAATCAAAACTTATCGAAGAAACGAAGTGGAATGAAACATATCTGAAACGCTTTGCAAAATTAAAAGTTTTCTTAGATTTAAATGCAAACCTATCTAAGATTCCGTTCAATTTAGCATGCGTTAGTTTTTTTTATTTTTTAATTATATATAAAAATAAAAAAATAAATAAAAAGGAAATTGAAAAAAATAAAAAAAAAATAAAAAAATAATAAAAATAAACAAACGAAAAAAAAATAAAAGAAAAATAAAACATTAAAAAAATTAAAAACTAAATATAAAAAAAAAATATTACAAAATTAAAAACACAAAAAAATTGCTTCATAAAAATGTCTTCATACATCTAAATCAATAAGAGTACTCCCCACTAAATACGAATTGCGATTTCGTTGGAAACTTAAACTAGTTGAAGATAAGCACGCAAAGAGGTGTTCTAAATGAAAATTACCGCACCTTTAAGGAACAAAATGGAATGAAACTTACCAAAAAGTATTTTTTTCGCAAAATATTAACATTCTGAGAATTCGTGAATATTAGAACAAAATCCTCAGCATAATGAAATGGGATGGAACGCGTAAATACATATTATATTTTGTAAAATATTTGTTTTATTATTCAAAGCCTTTTTGGCAGTAAAAAATCTTTTAAATGACTTTGCAAAAATCAGTCAAATATATGTAATCTCTCAAATTAAAGATAAAAAAATAAGTCTTGGTTTGTGATAAATAACTTTACAACAAAAACTCGATTCCCAAAATCTGTTATGAACAGCAGAAAAAGAAAATATTCACACGTCAAACAGATAAACAAAAGCCGGAATTCGAAAAGAAACCAACAGTGAGAAAAGTTCACTAAAGAAGAAGATGCACTGACAACGGAAACTAAGCAACAACAGCGCCAGCGCGGCTACACTCACTATAAATTATGTTGTCTTACAAGAACGTAAGGAAACTTTTCCCAGCCATTTAAGTCAGGCCGATTAAAAGTTGCAAATGTCAAGTAGGAGGCAAACTGGAAATGTGAGAGAGCGATGGCAATTGTTGTTGCTATGATGCTTTACAAAAGCAATATAAAATGTAAGCAATTTGTTCTGGTTTTATGAAAAGAAGCCTGAAGCAAATGAGTAATGCAAAAAGCATAGAACAAGAAAAAAATACTACAGTAACAAATGCCAAGGTAAATCAACAGTAAAGCGCATTATTATAATTAATTAAATAAATTGCTAGTAGGTGTTTTTTTCCGCACACATCTTTTTTAGCTTTACCGCAAAGCGCAAACATACGCATTCCATACAACTTAAAAGTTTCCCACGGCGCCACAAATATATAATCGCCTTTTAGGCGCGTAACGGGTTAAACACTTAAGTACCCCCCAAGTTCTAGTTAAATTAACAAAAACAGTTTCCAATGAAATCATTAATCTTTTAAACTTTTCGCATGTGCGAAGCGACACTATCTGCGCTTCCGGTTGCCCATGCGGCTTTTTTTTTCAAAATCCTTCGCGGAAACTTACAAGAAACAGCGGACATACCGTGAAACACAAATCAAGTTGAAGGTGAAAAAAAACAACAACAAAAAGCAAAAAAAATGTAGGTATTTGTCATAAGTGAAAAAAATGCGTAGCTGCTGGCTCTGATGTTGTTGTTTGTGTTGCTGCTGCTCTACGGAAGCTCAAGGCCTGGGAAAGAATGTGGCCAACTAATAAAATGTTATGACAAATGGGTGGAGTCCCACATTGAATTGAGAACGATGTGTTGCGGCAGTGGGGCGGCGAGGAGCTGCAAGAGCAAAGGCTGCAGGCATAAAAGCAGTGAAGCATTATAAAAGCAACAATAGATGCTACAGAAACGACGCAAAAGTAAAAGAGCTACAAAAATCATTGGCTTATAGGTTATTGGCGTTGTTGGTGGCGAACTGAAGCTTGAGTTTATTAATAGACAAGGAAAATATATAAATGTTTGTAGGCAGGCATTGAATGAGCGTTTCAGGCATACCAATACACAGTGAAACCCTACTTTGGCAGACACTCACTGTCTGACAATTTTCAATCGCGCATCCCGTTCATGAACTTAAAAATTTTAAAAAATTTCTATCGATTTATTTTCGTTAAATTATCAATTATTTAGCGAAGAGTTATCGATATGTAATAAAAAAACAAACGCTATGTTATCAAAAGTTTATCGATTTGTTATTGAGAATATAACTACTTGCTATCACAAAGTTATCGAAAGTTATCGACTTTTAAAAAGTTATACATTTGATATCGAAAGTATATCGGTTTGTTATGGAAAATTTATCCATTTGTTGTCGCGATTAATGGTGTTAACCGTTTGTTATCGATAAGTTACCGGTTGGGTGTGTTTTTGATGAGGTATAGACTTTTTATCGAGAATTTATCTATGTGTAATCTAAAATGTATCGATTGGCTGTTAAAAAGTTATCGATAAGATATTGATTTCAGATTGGAATGCTACCAATTTGTTACCAGCGTATTATCGGTTTGTTATCTACGATTAATCGGTTTTTTATGAAACCGATACCGATAAGCATTCAATATAAAATTGATGACACATCTGTAATACGCCAATAGCAAACAGTTAAGAAATCACTAAGTCGATGACACGATGATAATATTTCAGTTATCGTTAACAAGCCGTTGTTAAAACAATAACTTCTTAGTATCGGTTGTACCGCTAAGAAGCCGAGGAAGCTCTACATATCGCGCCGCTAAGTGTGCACGCACTTTTTGTCTTCCATGGGACCGACGATATGTTTCTGGTTAAGTTACCTCTGCTATGGTTGCCTTGAAAACATTCGTTTTTATGCGGACAACTGTCTGTTTACGCATTGTACCTCACAAGTACTTGGTACTCAACATTTTTTTTTTAAATATGTGGTGCATAGAGACATTATTCCATCCCAGTTCAGTCTAAAAAGATTGAAAAGATGCAGGCATTTGTCCGGTATCCGTAGACTGTTCATATAACATGAGAAAAACCTTTAGTCTTATCGATAAATAATCGATAAATTCCTTAACCGAGTCAACTTGTCTTGGCTGCGGTTACAACAACTCCTATTCAGAAAACTTCCTTCTCCTCCCTGAGAATTAATCAAAAATCGAAACCGAATTTCAAAATAAGCCGATTTTGATCTGACAGCCAAGATAATGGGATATTCTACTCAGCAGTCGATTTGTTCTGAAATTCATACTGTTGATGAAATGTGCACCCATACAGGTGTCCGTTAGAAAATGTTCCCACTGTATATAACTTTAAATTTTTGCTCATGTGTTGCTTCGTTTATTTATATAACAAGCAACTTGTAGATATGTTTGTAATTATTTATTATTGCCAACGCATTAAAGTCAGACTATTAAGTAATGAATTTATTTCAACTTGAAGTCGATGAGTGTGTTAATATGTCTGTAGGTAGATATGTGAGTTGAATAGCCCCGCTGGAACGAGATAAGTAACACAATACCAAAATGGTGATACATATAGTACTTCTTTTTGAAGCATATCATCGGCTTAGAGTGTAAACCTGCTCATAAACAAATTTAACATGGCATGCAAAAAACTATTTGAATTTTTCATTGAAATCATATAATGGAAACGAACATAAATTTGACTTCCTTCGTTGATAGTCACTATATTTTGTTACTGATTTGTCCGATTGATGTAGTAGCTCTTGCTATATATATAAAAAGTAATTTTGGACAATTATGACACTTAGCAGGTTTGCATTCGTAGTCCCACCCGTCACTCTCAGAAAATGTCAATTTTTCGTATAAATTCCACCACCTAAATTTTATCTTGCAATAGCTTCGTATTAATTTAGTACTTGCCTTTAAGCGGTAAATTTTCCAAAATTCTATAGTTACTAGTAAACGAGAAGTTACCTAATGTTCCACCCGCCCATATTGAAACCTTTTTGAAGAAATATTTCGCAAAATTGGAATTTAAGAACTATTGGACATATTTGAAGTTATAATAAAGTGCTAAGCAGATACCATCCGTCTCCTTCATGACGTACATCGATTTCGATTGACAGCACGTTACGTCACGTAACGGGGAACACATAACAACTGACGTAAATATTGTTTTTTATAAAATAAATTGTGGCCTTAATCCTCAAAATAATATTGTAACGAATTTTGGGAATTCCATTTATCTTGCACCTTCTGATATCGTTCGAATCGCTGAACTGTTGAATAAATAACTCAATTTTTAAATGTTATATTAAAAACTCTACTGAAGTAGTAGTACTTCACAATTACAATACTAGCGTAATTCGCTAAAAGCATGTTAAAATCAAACTGATTGACCATTCCTCAGCTTGCGCTGCTTTTATACTCTCTGTTGCCCCATTTGGATATTTCTCCTAAGGTCTAGACTTTTCACGAACATGCCTTCTGGAACAGTTGTATCTCATACTTGGTTATTTAGCTATATGCGTGTGTATGTGTGAGTAACAGCTTCTGCTCTTAGCTGATGATAACGTGATATGTGATTGTTTTTCCTTCTTCGAGCTGCTGGTTATGTGTATGTGTGGCTGCTTGCTATGGTGTCTTCATGTACATAAGTGTGACTGCTTGCTTTATTATTGTTGTGCATTTATTTAGTAGCAGCATAGTGATGTATAGAACTGCCATAATATTAATTTATGAAGCAATCCAAATTTTTCACACCAATTTTTCGCGAACTTGTACTATAAATGGCAAAAAATGCTTTGTAACATAAGAAACGGGGCTGACGTGCCTCAAAAGTAGAAAATTCGCAAATTATGCCGAATGTGACAACAGACGCGTCGAATGTCTGACGTTTTACTATTAAAGTACAAACCGCCAAATCATTTGGCAGTCTCTTCCTTGTCCGCCACGTATGTGACATATTGCATATGTTAAGCCATAACAGCTTGACTTCGGAGCCGCCTGCATCTAGCCTTTAACCATCTCACAGTAATGGACTCTTAAAAAGAACAAACACTTATTAGGCTTTGTTTTAGAAGACTGACACCAAAAAGAAGACTGAAGAGAAATCAAATTTTTTTGATTCAGGCTCGAACAACGTTGTCTTCAACCTTTCTGTTTGTTCTTTATGTTTTATCCATCATGGTGAAATGCTGCTCTACACTGATGTAGCCGAAAGTAAAACACTTAGACTGGAACAAACTTTTATTGTTTGTGGGAGGACTGCCCTTTATATGGCCGCATCCCATTTCATTGCCAAGCTTTTGACCTCCAGGTTAGGTAATGGTAATATTGCTCCGATTGCACTAATAAGGAAACTAGGTGAATTAGTTCATAAAAAATCCGAATGTTGTTTTTTGTTTTGTTTTGTTTTTTAAATGAAACCACTATATGAGCCATCCTTTACATTTATATATCTACCGCCATGTGAACGTGAAGCAAAATTAAGTAGTGCGAATTATTGTGCACAAATATGAACATGTGCTATTTGGTCGATGCACATTCTTACTATAATAAAATCTGATGAGTCATTCAGAGAAGTGACGATGATGCAGCTGGAAGTGTGTTAATGCGAACCAGTCAGTTACCCAATAAACAAAAGAAATTTACTTAAGGAAAGCTAAGCTCGCAATTAGTTATCACTTAAGACGAAACGTTAACTCAAAGTATACACATTCTTATTTTTCAACGTAAGTACCTTTTGAAAATGATTTCAAAATGGTGTTTCGATTCCATATCATTCCATGCATATATAATTGCGAAGAAAGATAATCTGTAATTAAAAATATGATTTTCAGTTTGAGTATGCTATAAAATTTTAAGTTTTAGAACGCGCTCAGTTATGAAGTACCCTTCAAATTCATATTGCTCAAAAATGTTTATTGTGTTTATAGAAGTAGCCTCTTTTAAATACCAGTAAACGCATGGGGTTGTTAATTCCTGCAGTTTCACGACATACAGACATAATCAAGGCAAGGTAAATTAATATAATATATTATATATTTTCTTGTTTTATTCCACTGTGTTCCGTTAAGAAAAATATAAGATGATCAAAAACAGGTACTTAGGGCCGTTTTCACTATCTTCAGTTAGTCTAAGTTAACGAAATTATTGAAAAAAGTTTAAACAAAAGTTAGTCGTTTTGTTGGTAGTCGTATATTAGCAATCCAGTTTCGCCATTTTCTCTACCAAACATTGACAATTATCGGTTCAACTGGGGAGCCACCCTGTCTTGATGAGAACGCAAATATAAAATGAAGCTATCTGAAGAATGATTTTAAACTAAAGTAGAGATGGTGAGAATGGCTCTTATAAAGGTTGTGGGTACATTAGATGTTTCCTTCCATTTTGTTGTGAGCGAAATAAAAATAACACAGAACTATTAGCGCTCTCATGATAAGATCAGTTTGGGCACAATTTGAGCAAACAAAAATTGTACTAAGGTAGATCTAAAAAAAGAAGAACTTTGCAAGTAAAAGCTCGTAAAACTCTTCAGTAAATGAATGTCAAAGGAAATACTATCCCATAACCACCTTCAAAACGTTACGTTATTCAGATTGGGCTAAGCTAATAGTTAGTGGAAATCTAATGGATAATGTTAGGCAAGATTATGGGTTTAATACATAACCCGGCTTAGGATTCAAAAGCAACCAAAGAGTTTTATATCTAAGGAATCAACAAAAGAACGTCCTATCTTGGATTTTTCATTCAAAGCCGACCGAACTCAATATATATTCAGTTGAGATAGAAAGTTTTCGAACTGGCTGCCAAAATAGACTAATCCACCGGTCATCCGTCGGAATCGGACTGTATCTTCTATCCTAAGTTGGCATTATTCTCCGTATATAACCGATACCATTTAGGTAAGATACATATAGTATATGGGTACCTGTGTTAAGGAGTTATGTATGTCAGGTTAGGTTTAAGTTGAGATTGCGTAAATGTGATTTCTCACACTTCCACTCGGAAATATTTATTTCCATTGTAAATATGTCCATGCTCCCAACCACAAATATTTCATACTCAATACATTTTAAAACACTATTGACTCATTTAGTCTATGTGAGGCCCTTACGGACCAGCCAGTTTATTCTCTTTTAAGCCACTGAATTTCCCCATCAACTTAATTAGCAGCAAGGTATACACTTCCATTACCCTCACAAACTATCGGTAAAACATGCACTCAGTCCTGGATTTAGCAGAGAAAATGATGAATCGACTTCACTTTTGCCTTATTCTGCTTCCGCAGTGTCAACTTGTTGGTATGCGTCATCACCGAAAGAACGGTTGCTAGTTAAATCAACAAATCGCGTTTATTGCTCTTGAATTAACAGACATTAATTGCAATTGATCGCATTATGGTTAATTTAACCGAGTGTTTTGTGAAGAAAACAATTTTTTTAGTAACTTCAGTAGAAGAGAAACTGTACGTTTTATGCAAAAAATATTTTGTAAAAATTACAGACTCTCAATGAATCTAACTGATTATTTGGTTAAAAAACTGATTTCTTTAGTTATTTAAATAGCGAGCAACTGTGGATGTTTTACAAATACATCTGCAAAATTTTGAAGAGAACTTAAGCTCACTCATGGCACGGACACTGGGCACTCACTGGTTTGTTTTTATGATCATGGTGCCACAGAAATTTCTGTCGTATCAACAGCCTTCTTTGTTAAAATAATGTTGGAAAAAGTTGTTACTTTAACAGTTGTCATTGGTAGTCTTATGCGAATAATGGTTAACAGAGCTATCTATGGCTTACGTTTGACAACAAAAATTTGTGCGAAGTTGATTCAATAGCTTATTTGTTAGAAATTCCGGCTATATCGACTCGTGATTCGGTGGATTTTATCAACTTTTTTGTTTCAGTGATTGTTAAAATATCGGTGTGAGTGCTTAATGATATTAATTATAATGGTCATGATACATATGTGTTGCCAATTTTAGTATCAGTAAATACATACATAAGTAAGTGTTAATAAGTACGTAAATATTACGAATTGTTAAATTATTTACCTAAAAGTTATAACTTCATTCATGAATCAGTGCTAATTTTTTTCACCTCGGCAAAGACAAAAATAAGAACTGCATATACTCACAGCTTAATAATGTTGTCCCAAAAAATATTTAAATCCTTTAAGTCTAAAATCAATGTTAAATCATGATTTGCAAAACAATAGCAAATAATCGTGCTCGTTTTACCGCTATACACTCACCGGAGAAAACTTCTCGAGCACCCTTGGCAAAAAACTTTTTGTAAGATTTTTTTGCGATTTGTTCGCAATACGTTTGTAGACATTTGTATATCTTCAATGCATGTACTTGTATGACTCATTTGGTGACTCGCTGGTCTTGTTGGCCTACGTTGTTGGTGCTGTCATTCCGTTGCCAATGGTCTGATTGTTTATTTATTTGCACTGACCGGCATGACGTGTTTTTTGTGGACAATTCATATGTCAGAGCTATTGACATTTCGCATAAACACATTTGGCCAAGAAATTCTGAATCAACTTTAAATCAGGGGTTTTTACAGTTATGTAAATATGTACTTTTCTGTATGTACGCAGGTGTTTATCTATGCTTCAAGGGAAAATAGTGAGGTGTTAATGGTAAATGTTTTTAGGAAGAGTTTACAAGAAAAATTATGAAAATTTTTATGTATTTTCTTCGTTGTTAAACGCTATGAAGTTTTGGTTATATATTGGTCCATCAATGTGGTCTAAAAGGAACAGAATATAATAGAATAATGCTCTACGATTAATGGGTCTCGTGTGCCTCATCCATGCCGGGCACTGTCAGAAAACCGAGCATGGCACTCGGTTTCACGGAGTGTATGTGCTTATCTTCAAGCTTGAATGTGCCGAAAATGTTTAGTCTTCTTCTCGCTATTGCATTGCAATCGATAGTGATATGTTCTACAGCCTCACCAGCGTTGTCGCTGAACCGACAGATACTGTTGGAAAAGATGCACAGATTGTGCATGTGGCTATTGAGTCTGCAATGACCTGCAAGTATTCCTGTTAACATTCTATATTTACTTTTGGAGAGGTTTATAACAGCTCTGTATCACTCGATTTTGTATCCCACCAGCAATGTCTTTTCTTGTTACAGCCCTATGGTTTGGTTCCAGTGTTGCTTCTTCAGATTTGCCTTTTCCCTTCTAAGCTCATTCTTTATTACGTGAGTTCCTACGGCCAGAAAGGGTGTAATGCCTAAGGACCTTTTAGTACTTACCTTCCTGGTTTGTCTGCTCATTGCCTTCCAACCCTCTGTGGCCTGAAGCCAAGGCCAGCCTGATGTCGGTATTAGCTGCTAGGCTATTCAGTTACTTCACATAGTCAAGGACCATTGAGGATTTTATTTCAGTCGAGGCTAAATATTGCATTGAGAGCCGCTTGATAATCGCTAAGAATCGCGATAGTTTCATTTGGGTAGCCGCGTTGCAGATTTACAGATCTCTACATAAACTTATGGCGAATACTTCAGAGAGATAATGAATTACAGAGAGATGATTAATAAAAAATATAAAATCCTAATTATTTCGTTATCAATATATCAACCGATACTAACGCGTGGTGCAGTAGTCTGATGGAAAGCGCTAAACAAAAAGAGAAATCAGCAGAAGGTTGGGAAGGTGCAAAGTTTAGCATGCTAGGGAATATCAGTCATCCTTCACTTGGTGCCTATGCATATATTCGTGCTGGCTTTGGCTGCAAAATTCTAAGACTGCGAGAACCCAACATCAGAAAAACAATCGACCAATATTAGATAACAGGTCAGAATAACGAATGAACAATATACAAACTGACCTTATGTATGTCTGACACGAACTCTTTTACGCAACTGTTGACTTCCAGAACATAAGGTATTCTTGGAGGGGGGAATGAAAGGAGGGCGATGGTAAGGAAATTACAGTGTATACAAGTGGCTCGAAAACGAAAAAGAGAAGTGGGGCTTTGCTGTAATCGAAGTATCTGCGGCTCAGTCAATTTTGCCGACTACCCAAATCTTGTAATGTCTTCAAGGCATAGGAATATGCCTTAGAGACAGCAACTAGGATGCTTCTGATACAGTACAGTATTAGAAGCCAATGTAACGACTTTTGCTGAAAGTCCGACTGTGTTTGAAGCATACAAATCCACCTTGAAAAAATCGGATATCTTACGGATATATCGAGCCTGCATGGTCTACCTCTGCTGCGTGCCAGAGCACAGCAATATCGAAACAATTGAGTTTGCTGAAGTTATTACCAGGAAAGGAACTACATATACCAAAAAGCTTTCTTCTCAGAAGCTATCAGCAAGAGAAGTCGATCAAACATTTTTTCTGCCCAGGGGTGCAAGCAATACGATTTAGATTTCTGGGCGCACGGTTTTTCGACAGTCTAGATAAAAAAAAAGGCGGATCTTCGCTACTACGTAGGACTATAAGGGAAAGCAAGTGATTTGT
This sequence comes from Eurosta solidaginis, assembly GCF_040869045.1. NCBI lineage: Eukaryota > Metazoa > Arthropoda > Insecta > Diptera > Tephritidae > Eurosta > Eurosta solidaginis. Next base: position 28,599,793 of record NC_090323.1, read on the forward strand.
TGAAGACTAATTATAAAGTACGAAAGACGAATGTGACTTCACGCCACGACACTCACCGAGGTCATTCACAAAGTACAAAATGCACGTACTCTCAAACTAACCTCACTTAACGTTTGAAAAATCTATTTGTACCAGCGATTTTAATTTCAGGTTCGATTTCTTACAAATTGAGGTGCAAAACGGTGTCAAAGTGGCTGCTCAGTAGAAGATAATACTATTTCGACAGCCATTTCGAACGCACCCTATCTCAGAAAATATTATATCAGAATTTGTTTAAAGAAAGCCCTTTCTCAGAATTTGTTTCAAAAACATGCTACCTGAGCATAAATTCATACACGAGTGATATGGCATTTATGAAACAAGTTCTGAGATATAGCATTCTTCAGCCCGGATTCTGAAGAAGGGCGTTTTTGAAAAATATTATGAGATAGGGCGTTTTCGAACTGGCAGTCATATATTTTTCGCAAATAAAATTAAATAAAACGTTTTGGATTAGTTTTAATCTTATACTTGAAATAAAAAATAACCATTTAAGAAAAAGCTTATAAATAAAAGATTTGAATAAATAAGTGAATAAAATTCATCCATTAAAAGTTTCTCACATTGGCCTGACTCATTTCATCGAATAGTGAAAGGGGTTTCAAAAATTAGTGTAATTCCTTTTTTCGCTAATCCTTCAAAGTCGACTAATTGCCGACTAGTTCGACTAATCACCTAACTAACTATTTTCTTTCAGGATTTCTTCAGACTGCAGTTTTTAGTTTAATTAGTTTTACGAATACGTTTAGTTATTATTGTTTTCCATCCTATATTGTACGACTTCTTTTGCGTCTTTAAAACACTAAAGTGAACATTTTTGCTTTGAAGTGAGAAAAATTGCATTCAACCTATTATATGATTAATGCCAGTTATATGATTTATGACATTTAGTCGATTTAATGAAATTTTAAAACGCTAATATACTTTCAACTCCATTTTGAGTTAGTTCAAAATTTTCGACTATTCAAATAAACGACTAGTCGGCTAGTCAAATGCATAAAAGAATTTTTAATATATATTAAAAAAATGATTTATATATATCAAATATAATTAATTTTAATAATTTTGCATAAGGTTTATCAACAACTTAATACATCATTTCAATAAATTAATCAAATTGGTGTCAAAGTGTCAATAGTCAAAGATTTCCAATTTGCCTAATGGTAATCTGTCAGCAACACAACGAACTTTGACGACCTGCAAAAATATGAAACCAAAACTAACAAATCAAAACTAAAGCTAAAAACATTAACTAAAATCTATTTTTTTTTGTGTTTTTGTTTTATTATAATCAACAATCAGTAATGTCTGCTGTCATAAAGTTTTACACATTTTTGCTAATTTAATCATTGGCTAAAGCAAGTCTTTTTATAACTTTCATGAACATGAAATGGTATATTAACTTTGGTCCGATGTTTGTAACGTTGAGAAATATAGAAAATAGACACACCATTAATCAGAGCGACGAACTGAGTTGATATAGCCATGTCCGTCTGTCCGTCCGTCCGTCTGTATGTTTGAACGCGAACTAGTCCCTCAAATTTTGAGATATCTCAATGAAATTTGGCACAAGGATGTATTTTTGTATTATATTAGACATTTGTCGAATCCGGTAGGATCGGACCTCTATAACATATATCTCCAATACAACCGATGGTTCAGATAAGATGATTTGGGTCATTCCTGCCACAATTTAGAAAGTATAAACGTGAAACTCTGTGATATATATTCTAATATATCATAGAAGATATCCTGAAAAAATCACTTTGATCGGAGCTATATATATGTAGTTATATCCCATACAACCGATCGTTCAGATAGAAAGATTTTTGGCCATTTCTCCCTTAATTTAGAAAAAATAAACGTGAAACTCGTTGATATATATTTTAATATATCATAGAAAATTTTCTGAAAAAATTACTTTGATCGGAGCTACATATAGTATATATCCCATACAACCGATCGTTGAGATAGAAAGATTTTTGCCAATTTCTCCCTTAATTTCCAATATAAAAACGTTAAACTTGATGATATTTATTCTAATATATCATAGAAGATTTCCTGTAAAAATCATTTCGATCGGAGCTATATATAATATATATCCCATACAACCGATCGTTCAGATAAGGGGGTTTTTTGCTATTTTTTTATATTTAACTTAAAATCGTTTAGGTATGTACATCTGTTCACTATATATTTCTTATCTTATACAGCGCATTATTTGGAGATTACGAATGGGATAAGATCATTGTTCAGCCCCATTCATGAAAGGTATGAAGTCTTCGGCACAGCCGAATACAGTCCCGTCCTTACTGGTTTTTTTTTTTCATGAAATAATGTACACACATTAAAATTTGTTAAGATTGCCACACTTAGTTCAATCAATTAATCTTTTCTTATTTGAGAAGAATACAAAAAAACACAAAGATTTGCAAATACAGGTTTAACGGTTAATTATTTTAACTAATGCGAAACTTTTGTATTTTTGGCTCTTTTGTATTTTTTTTTTCGCTTAACCTAATTAACTTGCTGAATATTTTGCTCAAGGTTGTTTACTCCTTTTTGTTGTTCAGCTAATTAGTTCATAAGAGCGCTGTGGATACATACATACATTGATAATTCCATAAAAATTAAAAATTGGAAAGCGAAACGATTAAAGCTTGAAAAAAGATGGTCACCATGGAGCAGTTTTCATCGTTGTGATGCACTTCGTTGGGAAAAAGAAAAAAAGGAGGAGGCAAACGTGTAGGTAGAGGAAAAGAAGAGGACGGATAGACGAAGGGAAAGAATAAACAGAACATAAAATATAACATAATTACAGATAAGTAGATATCAAGGGATAAAGAGCAAAGACGTTTTGAAATGCTTTGGTAAGCTAATTTTTGGGAAATGTCTTTCGGTTCTATTAGTGTAAATTCCGTTTGTTCTACAAAGTTTAATTGGTAACCTTTGAATAGATAAGGATAATTTTGGGTATAATGTGTGAGCCTGTTATTAGGTATAGTTCAGGTGTTCGATGCTTTTCCTTTTTGAACTATCAGCTTGCGCTTCACTCTACATTCCTTGTCGTAAAATTTGTGCTGCCAGCCTATTAATATTGCGATTTCACGAAGTATTTTTGCGAAGATATCTAGCGCGAGAAATATTTTGGATTTGGGGCGGCTGCAAAAACCAGTTCAGATTCTTTACGGTATCTCCGATCCATGAATATACGATACAAGCTTATGGGCTGGCGAATACTTTGCCTAACTACAGACGCTCTTTTGTAAATTTTTTTTGTTGGTTGAGTAATATCACCCCCGATAAACTGGTAAAGTCAGAGCTTTTCTCCAACACTGAAGAGTCGATAAGGCTTTTCCTTGCGATCATTGCTTCTTGCAGATGAACTTCTGAACTCTTCTCTCTAATGCCGGCGTTTATATTCATGTTGTCAAAATCTTATGTTTTAGAACCTGTTGCCTCAGTGGAGCTATCCGATCCGTCAGGCAGTACATTATACTACACCATAAAGACTTAAGAGTACATGTCTCATCATTAACGATTTTTATACTCAGTTGAGCAGAGCTCAGAGAGTATATTAACTTTGATTGGATAACGGTTGGTTGTACAGGTATAAAGGAATCAAGATAGATATAGACTTCCATATATCAAAATCATCAGCATCGAAAAAAAATTTGATTAAGCCATGTCCGTCCGTCCGTCTGTCCGTTAACACGATAACTTGAGTAAATTTTGAGATATCTTGACGAAATTTGGTATGTAGATTCCTGGGCGCTCATCTCAGATCGCTATTTAAAATGAACGATATCGGACAATAACCACGCCCACTTTTTCTATATCAAAAATTTCGAAAAATCGAAAAAGTGCGATAATTCATTACCAAATACGCATTAAGCGATGAAACTTGGTAGGTGAGTTGAGCTTATGACGCATAATAAATTTAATATCTTTACAGTATATAAGTAAATTATGTCAACATTCAACTCCAGTAATGACATGGTGCAACAAAATACAAAAATAAAAGAAAATTTCAAAATGGGCGTGGCTCCGCCCTTTTTCATTTGATTTGTCTAGGATACATTTAATGCCATAAGACGAACAAAAATTTACCAATCCTTGTGAAATTTGGTAGCGGCTTAGATTCTAGGACGGTAACTGTTTTCTGTGAAAAAGGGCGAAATCGGTTGAAGACACGCCCAGTTTTTATGCACAGTCGACCGTCTGTCCTTCCACTCGGCCATTAACACGATAACTTGAGCAAAAATCGATATATCTTTACTAAACTCAGTTCACATAATTATCTGAACTCACTTTCTATTGGTATAAAAAATGGCCGAAATCTGACTATGACCACGCCCACTTTTTCGATATCGAAAATTACGAAAAATGAAAAAAGTGCCATAATTCTATACCAAATACGAAAAAAGGGTTGAAACATGGTAATTGGATTGGTTTATTGACGCAAAATATAACTTGAGAAAAAAACTTTGTAAAATAGGTGTGACACCTACCATATTAAGTAAAAGAAAATGAAAAAATTTCTGCAGGGCGAAATCAAAAACCCTTGGCAGGAATACTGTTCGTGGTATTACATATATAAATAAATTAGCGGTACCCGACAGATGATGTTTTGGGTCACCCTGGTCCACATTTTGGTCGATATCTCGAAAACGCCTTCACATATACAACTACCACCACTCCCTTTTAAAACCCTCATTAATACCTTTAACTTGATACCCATATCGTACAAACACATTATAGAGTCATCCCTGGTCCACCTTTATGGCGTAATCTCGAAAAGGCGTCCACCTATAGAACTAAGGCCCACTACGTTTTAAATAATCATTAACACCTTTCGTTTGATACACATGTCATACAAACACATTCCAGGGTTACCCTAGGTCGATTTTGCTAAATTGTGATTTTCCCTTATTTTGTCTCCAAAGCTCTCAGCTGAGTATGTAATTTTCGGTTACACCCGAACTTAGCCTTCCTTACTTGTTCAAATATCATTGTAACTGATTATATAGTATAAAGATACCATTTCAAATTTTCATTTGGGATTTATTTCATTTTTTTGGGACTTATTTCATTGGGAGTTATTTCATGGGAGTTATTTCATTTGGGAGTTATTTCACTGCACCGACTTATAGTCACAGCTCGGGTTTCTATGCAAATTAAGTACATATATGTATACATATGTCAAATATATTCAAATAATAAAATATGCCAGAAATATGTAAAATTTATGTCCGTAAAAAAGTTCGCGGGCGTATGAAACGTACAGATGTACGTCTATGATTAAGACCATTTGCGAAACCATTTCTGGAAAATGAGAGACTACCACTTCATTAGTTTGTGGCTATTTTCAAAAGGTTTTCTTCACTATTTTAAGGTCTTCTTCGGGAATCGTATAGGGTGTTTTTAGAATGTTGTCCACTTCAAGGATCATTTGGGATAAATTCGTATTCGTTTGTAATATTTTCGGAACGACTTGGGTTTCATTCTGTGTCAAATTTGAAACCTTTTCGTAATGATGTAGGAACTAGTTCAGATATCTGGGGGTCATTTCTCACCTAAAAAAAAAAATTTGGAATTTATTTCGTAGATGATTTGGGACTTTTATTGGGACCATGTTGGCAATAATTTAGCACCATTTCGCTTCAATTTCGGGACTTTTTGAACAGAGTTTCATCAGCTCAGTGATCGAAGAGTTTGCCGTCTGTTATCGAAAAGTACACTATCGTCGAGCTATCGATTTGTTATTGGATTGTTATTGTCGAGTCATCGGGTTATTATTGGTTTCTCATCGGCTTGTTATCGAGGGGCTATCGATTTATTATGGGCTTGTTAACGTTGCGATATGTAACAAACCGATAAAACTTAGAAAACTCGCCGATAAAAAACTGATAACAGACATCATTAATACAACACCACTCGTATCACAATTAATCACAACTGAAGTCGTATAAAATTTTTGAATGAAAATAAAAAGCACACAGAAAAGTTAATAGCGGGGCACTAAGCCCCTTAAGCTTAGGCCTACTTGCAGAACGACAAGTTAACTTTTAACTCAGAGCTAACCTGACATAAGGGGTTAAACTGATATATTTTTGAAAATTTTTTTACACTAGCTCTGATCTAAGTGAATGAAATATGCAAAAACGTGTAAATATGCAAGAAGTATGCAAATATGCAAAACACATCAGAGATATATTAATCCTTCTGACACAAAACGAGCTTGCAACTTGGTCTGGGGTTTCTACGGCCTCGATTAAAAATATGCTTTTGCATACGATTATAAATAAACAAAACCCAGTAACCTATTTTACGAAGTGCCTACTGACTTCATCACTGCTTACACCAACATTGTATCTTCTGCCGCAATTTTCTGAAAAAAATTTAAATTAAAAAAATTTCGCAGTTGCGATAACAATAACTTTCACTGTCTCTGTGATGTTTCAGGCGGAAAAATCACATATTTTCTGGCAAAAAAATAATAAAACAATTAAAAATGTCAACTAAGCCGAAAATGCATGGTGGAATCACCAGGTGAAGTAAATAAACAAAGGCAGAAGATTTACGCTATCTGAAACGGTATGTATTTTGAACGGTAGAAGAGGGTAAAATTTTTACCCGCTTTGAAAAAATAGGAGCAGAAAAATTAATACCTTGCTACAAAGGCTATTACAGAAACTGTTTTTTTTTCAGCATATCAGTGTCACCTAACGCCAATACAAAAAGGGGATTTAGAGGACCAGTGCGAGTGTGGCATCGAATAAAATGAAAGTAAAATTCAACAATGCGTCTAAAGTAAACTTACCTCAACTTCAACTGAAGTTGAAGCTTTCATCGAAAAACCGGACATATAAGGGGAGGTGTTATCCATTAATTAGCTGAACTGCAGTAAATTTGTGCACTTAAATGGGTTTCGGGTTCGGTGAAAAGTTTTACAGTCCCACTTGGAAGTGACCATAATACTTCTAAATGTGTTTCCACCCCTAAAAATTCATTGATATTGCCATCTGCTCTGTTGATTTGTCGTTGAGAGTCGGAACTAAAACTTATGCGCTTCTAATATATTATACAAACTTTATCAGAAGATCCCCCAAAAACTCCTGACAGCTCAATTTATGATGTATTGCTAATATTACCAAGTTATTAATTTCTAAAATATGCCAGGGGATATACTAGCCCCACGGAAGTCGGCCTAGAACCAGAAGATGCTGATCCGATCGAGCCGGATTCATATATATATTCTAAATAACAATCCATAACTGTAACATTACTCTTATCTTAGTGGTCTAATTTTTAGGGCAAAACAACTGCAGTGAGTTACAATTTTTATTTTTTGTAACTATATTCAGAAATCCATTGTTTTAGCGAAGTTTTACATAAATAAGGTGTAATACGATAGTTTTGGTGTTCTTGATGCAGGAATGACAAATACATTTGTCGAAAGTCTTCAGTAGCGCTGCACAGGCGAAAATCCTTATTGGATATGGCGTGAATACAAATAGTTTGTTTTAACAAAGCCCTGTTTCAATTTATATATAATGGAAACATCAACAATATGAACCTAAAAGTTAGGCACGGTCTTACTTATGAAAGTCAATACGAAAGATACTCAAATGACGAATATCTGTAATTAAGGCTGTGTGCGAGTTGACCTAAATTTCTACCTAAATAGAGAAAAAACCTAAATCACTGGAAACTGTCGACAAGGCAGTGCAAAATAAAAATTTAGAACTTTTATGAGCATACTTTTCAACCTAAATTCAAATGTCAAATTTCAAAAACAAATATATTAATTTTTCAATATTGTATATGCAAATAAATAGCTCTTGTCCATTCAATTTAAGTAAATCATAGATAATGGAGCGACGATCCCTGCTGCGATTAAGGTCCAATCGATTGTACGTGATGGTGAGCTCAATTCTGTTCAAGCTGATGTTGGCGACACAAGAATTTGATCCTTCTCAAATATGGACCGCAATCTGAACATATTTGGCAGCCAAGTGCACTAATTGGCTTAAACAAGTTATTGGAGACGTATCAACATCACAGTATTGAATTCGAAATTGTGCAAAAGGTCCTTGTACACGTGCTCCATTATGTCCAAAACAAAGTCTTATAAAACGGAGCCACTGCATTTTCTTGAACTGCTACCTTGGGATAGGTACTTAACGCGGACCCTAATTGACCTCTGTTCTTTTTAAGCGTGAAAACGCATCAAAAATACCAAATTTCCCGTATTGTTATTATTTTCTTAGCAGAAATAAACAATTCAGGGTTTCAAATCAACTCGCACTGTTTTGAGAGCTTTTTCCTAAATTATTGCAGTGTTGGAAAGTTCCTGTGGAATATTAGTTAAGGTACCTAAATTTGAGGCGAACTCGCACCCAGTAAAGGTCCATCGATATTCGCTTACTAGTTTATGTGAAAAAAGTACTAATACTGACATACTTTACTCCTGAAAAATGCAAAAAAAAACAACAAGTTTTCGGGGACAACATTAGAGAAAAATTTTCAGATAGCCGAATGACAGAACATAGAAGAATTTAGAGCGAGACAATTGACGGCTTACTTCACCTGGTTATTCCACCATGCGAAAATGAAATGAGTGACTTTCGTTTTTTTCGACATATGTACAAATTCGTAAATGAAGATTCATTTTTAATGTCAAAGCAATGTAATTATGACATAGAAAACCACAAAAGAAAATCTCAAATAATTTGAAAAACAAAGAGCGCATCATTAAAGTCGCAAATTTTTTTTTTTTGAGGTTAATGTATTACATATTTGTGTTGCCATTTTTTTATATAGAAACTTTTTGGTTTTTTGCACTTGAAATTGGTTTCTTTTTTATTTTTTGGCAATTTTTCATATATCTTATATTTTCTATACAAAATTTACATTATTAATTTCGTGGCGGTGGTTGGTGCTTGCCTTGTAATTAAAGTAATTGCATATGGCGCTTTTTTAGATAACCATTTGCTAATGACAACAACAACAATAACTATTAAAAATACCGCCCAAATATGTATCTAAGTATGAATGACATGAATAAGGTACTTTTGAGTATACGACTAAATATGAAAGAAATGACTTGTGCCACATGCATTACTTAAAGCGGTCACATGGAAGGGCACCATGACGAATTTGCTTTGAGCAAACAAAAAATATCTAATAAAATGGCAAAGACATTAGCCAAAGAAGAGGTCAAGCTAATTGTCCGAATATTGCGAAATAAATTAATGATCACTTTTGTTCAGATGTAGCTCGCTGCTTTAATTGTTTATTTCTTTTCAATGTTTTACAAATTGTTTTTAAATAACAATCCATTTGATGTGCATTAGTTTGGGTGGAAAAAAATTTAAAATATTTGGCATTAAATTTTAAGCTTGCTCTGAGATCAACTCCGCGTAAATTCGTTTGTTTGACATTCGATTTTTGAAATCGATAACAAATCGTTAATACGCTGATAACAAATTGAGAATACACCAATATCAAATCGATAACTTTTCGATAAAGAATCTATAACGATAATCGAAATCGGTAATGCATCAATAAAAGGTCGATAAAAATCGATAAATTGATAATATATCGATGAATTTCGATTAATGTTTGGTAAACTTTCGATAATAAATCGTTAACATTTTGTTAATAAATCGATAACTCCTTAATCATATGTATATAGAAAGTGCTTCGATTAATTTTTGATAACATACCTTTTTATAAATAATCGATAAGTTTTTGAGCTTTTGAGTTTTTGGCGGCCACCGTGGTCCCCCTACCACACCGTATGCCCTGGGTTCACACCCCGGGCAAAGCAACATCAAAATTTTAGAAATAAGGTTTTTCGATTAGAAGAAAATTTTTCTAAGCGGGGTCGCCCCTCGTCAGTGTTTGGCAAGCGCTCCGAGTGTATTTCTGCCATGAAAAGCTCTCAGTGAAAACTCATCTGCCTTGCAGATGCCGTTCGGAGTCGGCATAAAACAAGTAGGTCCCATCCCGCCAATTTGTAGGAAAAATGAAGAGGAGCACGACGCAAATTGGAAGAGAAGATCGGCTTAAAATCTCTTCGGAGGTTATCGCGCCTTGCATTTATTTTTTTAAGTTTTTGAGCTTTATGCTTGCGTGAAGCAAATCAAGTTTGCTAGTAATCTCATACATACCGGAAATAACCGATTGAATACATGTGAAAGCCGAGCATAGTTCGTTGCGCAGGCAAGCAAATTACTGCCATTGATATAGATTATGAGCGACGCAGGTAGCAAAAAAATTAATAAAGTTTAAAAATTGCTGTATATTGGAAGGAGTTTCCGTTATCCCTAGTCAATCAAGCTAACCGGTTTTAGCACTGTTCCATCTTCAGTGAACGGAAAATGACACTGAAGATGGCGCAACGCCGAAACCAGTTTATCTCCAAACCAAATTTGACAAGGGATGACGGAAAATCGTTCCAATATACATAAATTCTCCACTCTATTGGAAAATCATTCCAAATAAAAATTAATCAGTTAAAAAATTGTCTTAAAACGCAAAATGTCATTTTGATCCGTTTTAGTGCAGTCCATTCAAACCACATTTTCTGATATAACAAATGTTGGAGGTTTGTGCCCACGAATTTGTATCCAGCATGAAAATTCCTAACGAAAATAGCTGCGTACAGTGCTACCTTTCGTCGCGTATAGACGTGCTTTTGTTTGCTCCGCGATTTTATTTAAAGTTTTTCCTAAATGTATGATTTTTGTGCTCAGTGCAATAAAGGCTTTGCGAGAAATGACTTACTTGTGTCATGTGCGGGTTTTGTCAAAAACGGTTTCATAGAAACTGTTGTGATGGCCAGATTTATTCAATGAAAAACAGCAGGTTCACTGAATAGTTAACTATAAACAAGGGGGCTATTTATTTACTTATTTTATTTTTTTAAGTACCAGTCATTGCATTCAGTTCAAAAGCATTTCTGAACCGTACAGCCAGATTTTGGAGTAAGGAAAGGTAAACAAAACTCCCCAATGTCTGATGTAAACAAAAAACAGCTGAGCTTTTGCTATTCATACAAAAAGAGTTACAAAGAATTTAAAAAAGAATTCGCCTGTTACTAAAAGCAAAAAATTAAATTAAAGAACCAAAGTACTCAATATAAATAGCAGAATAACAGATGTTTCACAACAGCTGACTGGATATTGCGACATTCGTGTCTTTCTATTATGGCGGGTGTAACAACCAGACGCATGCAAGGTTGAAGAAAAATTAATAAAAATATTAAAAAAAAAGCTTGGCGCGTTATAACTCCAACGGAATCTAGGCAGAGCTTTACTTCCAACTTGCGCCACAATACTTTTTAATTTTTCCTGCAAATTAGCAGAAAGGAGTCTACTTGCATTATGCTTGGGAGGTTGAACTGGACGGTCCATGATGACCTCACATAGACTAATTGAGTCCGTAGTGTTACCAGAAGTTTGTTTTAACGACCAAACTGAAAAACTCTATCAAAAACCAGGACCTCTGTTATAAAATAACTCCGTCCTCTTGGCAAATACTAGAAGCTTCCTAGGACTTAAGACACATAGCTGGAGTCTTAGCCTGTCAAGTGCAAGGAACGAGCACAGAACGTGCTCGATCGTTTCCTCCTCCAACCCGCACTTCCTACATCTGCTATCACTGACCAAGCCTAACTTAAAGGCATGTGACGCCAGAAGGCAGTGTCCAGTCAGAATACCCGTCATGAGTCTACAGTCCTCTCTTTTTAATAATAGAAGCAACTGTGTTAGTCTAAGGTTATAAGACCTACACATAATCTTCGACACTTTACAACCGCGCGCTTAAACCCACGCCTTTCCCGCTTGGTCGATCATGTACACCTCTCGCCTTCGCTTAATCTCGCCCAATCTAATTGGGACGTCTACGGAGCAAGCTTCAAGGGATGCGCACTTTTTACCTAGTTCGTCCGCTTTTTCAGTCCCATCTATTCCCATATGCCCTGGGACCCAATATCTGAAGGTGCCCGCGATTTAGAGGTACTATGACATTTTTTTTAATTCAGGAGAGTCTTTAGTTGTGTAGAGAGTAATTTTCACACCCCTGGGTGAGTAGGGTCTCGAGATATAGGCCAAAACGTGGGCCAGTGAATGCCTAGAGACGGAAAAAGTTTATTAAAATGTATGCAGATAGGCCAAATTTAGGGCAGGACAAAGTCTGCCGGATCTTCTAGTAATGTATAGTATTGGTCCCAGTTAAGTGAAAGCCAAGCTTTAGCAATTTATAAGCACATTTCGTAGAGGGAAAAAAGAGGGAGGGAGGGAGTAGGAGAGTGCCAGGACTCACCTTTTTTTTTATTTGAATAAAATTGGCTTAGAAGTTGAATAGTCAAAGTAATTCATAATTTAATTGAAGGGAGAAGGTTAGGTTGTAGTGGCTGCCCCCCTGTAAGGCCGTAGGGAACACTTAGGCCAATGGGAAAGTGTGATACTACTGCCTTCAATGTCATGGGATGCAAACTCTTCTAAACCGCCAATGAATTGCTGGTTGAGACATTGTATGCGTGTTCTGGCTGGAGGTGGGCATCTTCTAAGAAAATGTTCAAGACTTTCCATCTCCTCCTTGTCCCTGCAGCTTCAAACAACAATTCATTCGTTGGGATTCTAATGCGTTCGCCGCATATTCCCACCATACACCGTTTCATTAAAATCCCGATCAGTGGACCTAAAGAGAGGCGATTGAGATTGGTAAGCAAACTAGTTTATGCGAGGCCAAGTTTATCGAGACACCTCACGGGTGAGTTCTAGTTCTAACATTGACTTTCGTTGTAAATGTATACATGTGGAAGTGTTTGCACGTGGCGGGAGAAGGAGCGATGTGCATTAACTGAATTACCTCTGTCTGTTCAGTGGTGTGGTTTTTCTCACTAGTTCATCAGCAACACAGTTCCCAGGTACACCAATCTGACCCGGGATACACATCACCATTGTGAGGCTAGTTCATTTAGCGACTAACTGCATTCTATAGCAAAACACGAGGAAGTGCTCCTACCTTCAATAGCTTTGATCGCTCTTGGACTGCCATTGTAAATTGCAACGGAGTTAATAGTAGCTATCAGGCATTCCCTTTTATGGCTCTTAGTTCTGCCTGAAAGACGCTGAAATGGCTCGGTATCTCAATACTTAAGGCGAGCGAAAAATCTTTTGAGTATATACCGCTGCCCACATTTCCATTCATTAAGGAAGAAAAGAAGCTATAATTAAGGGATTCATTCTGTGTTGCGAACGATTCGCCTCCGAACGATTTTGTCTACCAGTGGTATTCTTTATCATTTTCATTTGACCTTAACGGTTCTTACTTTATATCAAAGCAATTGTCAAATGATATGTTGCCATCGTTTAAACTAGTGTAAATACACTTGCAATTCGCCTCTGAGGCGAAACAAACGTTCGTTTCGTAATAGCGAATGAGGCCCTAAGTTTTTGCTCATGTGGTTAAATTTAAATAATCAGAACAAACCTTTGCAATTTTTTTAAATGCAATATTGACATTAAAATGGTGTTGGATTCACATAGAAAAGAATGCGTATTTTGCAGCTTTTCGACCTTAGTATCATTTAAAACGCTTTTGAATTTAAAGAAAAAAATAATTTGGATTTTAAATTTTTTCATATCAAAATATTAAGATTTCTATTTACATCTATCAAAAAAGGTTGCCAATATAACTATTAACTAGAGTCCAAGAGTTTATACTCATACATATGAGCTTTCACGACAAACTTACCTCGCTTTACTCATTAAAAGCATTAACCGTTCTTGAATTGACCAACGTTTTTCTAGATTTAGCAATTCCAAGGCCGCCTACGCAGCAAACTCACATTGTTTTGCAGTTCACTTTCATTATTCATTTACTAATGCTGTTGATACGAATGATGTGATTCACGAAATTTCGATTCAGACAAGCCATGAAAGATGCTTAAGTATTTAATTTAAATATGACAAATCGCAATAATAAATAAGAAGCAAAATGTGACTTTCTAAATTCTAGCAATTTTTGCCGGATTCGGCGATTAAACTCAATTTTTTTCGCTAAAGAAAAAACTTGCCGCATTTTACAATTAAAACTATGCAAACCAATTTCGATAACATATTCGAAAATAATTATAAATTCTAGAAACTTTCGAGTGTGGCATGTTTGCTTCCATATACGAAAAATTGTTCGCCCTTTGTATATACAAAAATATAAAACACTCTTTGGTAGGTTAGGTTAGGTGGTAGCTGCCCTGATAGGGATAGTTCACATGGGCAACACGAAGGTCCGTTGTGATACCACATACACCAAAAATAACGGTGACTTAGATCTAGCTACTTAGAGAATCGTTGGGTAGCAACGATAAAGCTCCGAATGATACTGATCTCAACTTTGGATAAATCCTCGGGAGATCCAAGTGAGTCGCGACCGAAGTACTTTCGCCTAGTTCTGGCAAAAGCTGTGCAATCAATCATAAAGTGATTTGGTGATTCCGCCTCATCATCCTCCATACAGCTGCAGCAGGATGGAGTTTCCAGTATATTGAGACGTACCGCATGGATACCCATGGGACAGTGCCTTGTCAAAACGCCAAATGACCATTGATAGATGAGCCTTAGTGAACCCAATTATTTCAGCAGACCTCCTGCCATCCACTTTCGGCCAGAAAGATCTTGCTACCCTGCATGACGTGGTGTCCGCCCAACGTTTGCTGAGCTGACTCGAGGCCCAGCTATGGAGGAGCAATCCACAGGTGGCCAGCAGGATCCCGAAATCCCTACAGCCATCTTCATCCGGTTCAGTTGTACCGATGCGAGCTAAGAGATTCGCTTGACAGTTACCCGGGATATCACTATGGCCCGGGACCCAGATAATCTTAATTATAAAATAATTCGATGCATCGCAAGCGATGTCAGGCACTCCCAGACCACCCTCGATCGTACTGTAGTTGAGCTCAAGGACTTGTAAAAAATTAGTGAAAGTTTTGAGGGAGCTATATTTTGTACTTTTTTTTTTATATGTGGGCTTGATTGGAAAATGCCTACTGCACCAGATTTTCTGCCGCCGCAGCAAACAAGTGTCCGTGAACTAAAATCCACCTCATTTGGCACCGAATTCGTCACCTTCCCCGGCACGGCTTTCGCATATCTTCAAGGTAGCGTTCCATATTTATCGTTTTTTTAATAGCCTTCTGCTGTTCCTGCATCCAGGCACAGCTTCTTTGCTCTGTGTATGGTTTCTATTATATTAAAATTACTGATTTATTGCCACAGTTTTAGGCCACTCAGTATTTTTGCTGTAACATTATAGATAGTGATTTGGTTGACTCTTCTCAAGCATTTGTCGGTTCTGGCTCCATCCATTTAAGAAAGTATTTTCAGCATAGTTTCTCGTCTGCATAGCCGTAAATATACTTAGCAACTTCGGCCTTTGTTTTTTTTTTCTGTGCAAATAATTTTTAAATACCCCTGGCTGCTGGTCATTTGGGTAATGTAGTAATTCACCTTGTCAAAGCGTCTGGTGCTCAATGCTTCAACATCTGTTTATTTGTTTCGCTTTCCATATGTCTCGTGGTTAATTTTCCCTCCTAGACGCTTCTTTCCTGCTCTCTTTGCTATCGTGTTTTTTGCGCTCTTTATCCTTCTGCTTTTTTGTTTAATATTTAATTTTATGATGGAGTATACAGTACTCATAAAATTCCATATCGTGAATATCTCAGTTCGTTATTTGCATCGAAGACTATCTCAGTTCGTTTTGATTTATGAAGAGCAGACACCTTTCGCTTGTTATACTCAGTTGAGCAGAGCTCACAGAGTATATTAACTTTGATTGGATAACGGTTGGTTGTACAAGTATAAAGGAATCGAGATAGATATAGACTTCCATATATCAAAATCATTAGTATCGAAAAAAATTTGATTAAGCCATGTCCGTCCGTCCGTCCGTCTGTCCGTTAACACGATAACTTGAGTAAATTTTGAGATATCTTGACGAAATTTGGTATGTAGGTTCCTGGGCGTTCATCTCAGATCGCTATTTAAAATGAACGATATCGGACTATAACCACGCCCACTTTTTCGATATCGAAAATTTCGAAAAATCGAAAAATTGTGATAATTCATTACCAAAGAGGGATAAAGCGATGAAACTTGGTAGGTGGGTTGAACTTATGACGCAGAATAGAAAATAAGTAAAATTTTGGACAATGGGAGTGGCACCGCCCACTTTTAAAAGAAGGTAATTTAGAAGTTTTGCAAGCTGTAATTTGGCAGTCGTTGAAGATATCATGATGAAATTTGGCACGAACGTTACTCCTATTACTATATGTATGCTTAATAAAAATTAGCAAAATCAGAGAACGACCACGCCTACTTTTAAAAAAAATTTTTTTTTTAAGTGAAATTTTTACAAAAAATTTAATATCTTTACAGTATATAAGTAAATTATGTCAACATTCAACTCCAGTAATGATATGGTGCAACAAAATACAAAAATAAAAGAAAATTTCAAAATGGGCGTGGCTCCGCCCTTTTTCATTTGATTTGTCTAGGATACATTTAATGCCATAAGTCGAACAAAAATTTACCAATCCTTGTGAAATTTGGTAGCGGCTTAGATTCTAGGACGATAACTGTTTTCTGTAAAAAGGGGCGAAATCGGTTGAAGCCACGCCCAGTTTTTATACACAGTCGACCGTCTGTCCTTCCGCTCGCCCATTAACACGATAACTTAAGCAAAAATCGATAAATCTTTACTAAACTCAGTTCAAATAATTACCTGAACTCACTTTCTATTGGTATAAAAAATGGCCGAAATCTGACTATGACCACGCCCACTTTTTCGATATTGAAAATTACGAAAAATGAAAAAAGTGCCATAATTCTATACCAAATACGAAAAAAGGGTTGAAACATGGTAATTGGATTGGTTTATTGACGCAAAATATAACTTTAGAAAAAAACTTTGCAAAATAGATGTGACACCTACCATATTAAGTAGAAGAAAATGAAAAAGTTCTGCAGGGCGAAATCAAAAGCCCTTGGAATCATGGCAGGAATACTGTTCGTGGTATTACATATATAAATAAATTAGCGGTACCCGACAGATGATGTTCTGGGTCACCCTGGTCCACATTTTGGTCGATATCTCGAAAATGCCTTCACATATACAACTACCACCACTCCCTTTTAAAATTCTTATTAGTACCTTTAATTTGACACCCATATTATACAAACACATTATAGAGTCACCCCTGGTCCACCTTTATGGCGATATATCGAAAAGGCGTCCACCTATACAACTAAGGCCCACCCCCATTTAAAATACTCATTATCACCTTTCGTTTGATACCCATATTTTACAAACGCATTCTAGAGTCATCCCTGGTCTACCTTTATGGCGATATCTCGAAATGGTGTCCACCCATAGAACTAAGGCCCACCCACTTTTAAAATACTCATTAACACCTTTCATTTGATACCCATATCGTACAAATTAATTCTAGAGTCACCCCTGGTCCACCTTTATGGCAATATCTCGAAAAGGTGTCCACCCATAGAACTAAGGTCCACTCCCTTTTAAAATACTCATTAACACCTTTGGTTTGATACCCTTATTGTACAAACGCATTCTAGAGTCACCCCTGGTCCACCTTTATAACGATATCCCGAAAAGGCGTCCACCTATAGAACTAAGGCCCACTCCCTTTTAAAATACTCATTAACACCTTTCATTTGATACCCATATCGTACAAACAAATTCCAGAGTCACCCCTGGTCCACCTTTATGGCGATATTTCGAAAAGGCGTTCACCTATAGAACTATGGCCGGCTCCCTCTTAAAATACTCTTTAATACCTGCCATTTGATACGCATGTCATACAAAGACATTCCAGGGTTACCCTAGGTTCATTTTCCTACATGGTGATTTAACCTTATTTTGTCTCTATAGCTCTCAACTGAGTATGTAATGTTCGGTTACTTGTTATTTATAAAATTAATTTAAAAAAAAAGAGAAAAACCTAAGTAATAAACACAAAAACAAACAAAATAAAATAATACAAAAATAGGTAAAAATAAGCCAAATAATACAAAATTAGCAAACAAACGAAAGGTGTTAGTTTTTAAAAAACAAAACGAACTGAGATAGTCTTCGACGCAATTTGAACTGAGATAGTCTTCCATGGAACCAACGATATAATCACTTCAACAATTTTCAAATATTTTAAATCAAAAGTTGTGAAAAGTGTGCAAATGACATAGGTATAGAAATCAAAAAGAAACGATTGAAATCTAACCAAGTTCCGCAAGATCTAGCTGATTATGTCAAGGTATCAGTCTTTTACCCATTTATTGACCACATAATAATGGAAATTAATACTCGATTCAATTTTTTTTTTTTTATTTTAACTTATATTTTATTTGCAATCTATCTTACATGAGACATTCAGCAAATTGGATCTTATAAGATAATGACAGCGGTAGGTTTGCCTTGTACAAATCTACATAGAGAAATATGTATAAAATTTGATATATTTACATACATTCTTAAGTTGAATTAATTTCAAAATTACTTCAAAGTTGCTTAGCTTCATTTTTGAATTCATTTCTTAGTTAAAATAAAAAGAAAAAAGGGTCTTACTTATATTTAACTTAAGTTTTCTAGCTTTTTATTATAGTTATTAAAACTTTTTAGTTTATTTTTGTATATAAGTATATATATATAATATATATATGTATATAAATATATAAACATCTATATATATATATATATATATATATATGTTTATACATTTATATATATATATATATTTTTATTCTTAGATAGATTTCAAATTTAGAAGAATGGCAGGTCTACGATATGGCGGCGCTTTAGCCGTATAGTTTCGTTAGTGGTGTCTAATAAACAAATAGCAGTTGGGTTTATGTGGTTAGATTTCAAATTTAGAAGAATGGCAGGTCTACGATATGGCGGCGCTTTAGCCGTATAGTTTCGTTAGTGGTGTCTAATAAACAAATAGCAGTTGGGTTTATGTGGTTAGATAGGCGTGTAAGATATCTAGCACTGTATTTTGATATTTCACACTTTATGAAAGGAATGCTTAGATCATTGTGAATAGCTTCATTAGTGACAAACCAAGGCGCATTAACCATTGATCGTAATGTTTTAGATTGATACCGTTGCAGGATCTCCACATTGGATTTGCTAGCAGTACCCCAAAGCTGTATGCTGTAGGTCCAAATAGGTTTAAGTATAGCTTTGTAAAGCCGTACTTTGTTTTCTAGACCTAGTTGAGATTTGCGACCCAAGAGCCAGTACATCCGTTTTGTTTTTATTTTTAGCTGTTGTTGCTTAGCCTTAATACGGGGTTTCCAGGTAAGGCGTCGATCAAGATGCATTCCTAAATATTTGACCTTATCACTAGTAGGAATCTGATTATTGTTTAGAAATACAGCGGGACATTGATCTCTTCTTAATGTAAAAGTCACATGTGTGGATTTTTCTGTGTTAACTTTAATTTTCCATTTTATAAGCCAAGATTCGAAAAGGTCAAGTTGATTTTGAAGAATAGAAGAAGCTTCTACAGGGGACTCACTACAAGCGATAAAAGCGGTATCATCAGCAAAAGTCGCCACTTCTACTTCTTCTGATGTTGGCATATCCGATGTAAATATAGTATATAGGACGGGACCTAAAACACTACCCTGAGGTACACCAGCATAAATTCCGTGAATTTGTGATGTCGCATCCTGGTGACTTACGTAAAAGTGTCTGTAACTTAAATAGGACTTGAGTACTAAGTAGAAATGTGCTGGCAAAAGCTTTTTTATCTTAAAAAGAAGTCCCGGATGCCATACTTTGTCAAAGGCTTGTTGAATATCTAGAAAAGCTGCAGAACAGTATTTTTCCCCTCAAGTGCATCTGTTATAACATTTGCAATTCTATGGCATTGCTCTGGTGTACCATGCTTCACTCTAAACCCAAACTGATGTTCAGGTATGATGTTGTGATCCTCAATTACTGGCAACATTCTTTGCAAAAATATTCTTTCGAATATTTTCGAAAATGTTGCCAGCAGACTAATAGGACGGTAAGACTTGAGACAGTTTTCGGGTTTATTCGGTTTAGGTACCATGATAACAGCAGCACATTTCCACTGAGTTGGGTAGTGGTTTGTATTAAGAATAGCATTGTAAATAATAGTTAGAAATTCGATAGCTTTCTCAGGAAGAGCCTTCACAACTTTGCTATCAATATAGTCGTATCCAGGCGTTTTGCCATTACTTAATTTAAACACTTCTGCCGAAACTTCACTATTTAATATCTTACTGATTGGCAAGTCCATTTGACATGGACATTCTAGAAAACTTAGTACCTCTGTATCGTCGCTGTTGCTATTCAAAGAATTAGGCTGGAATGTTTGATATAGATGTTTAGCAAAAGCCTCTGCTTTGGTTTCATCACTCCTACACCATACACCATCTAAATCCCTTACGGCGGCGTTACGCTTGGTTGGCCGTTTTAAGTACTTTGTAGCTCTCCAGAGACTGTGTTCGTCATTTTTAGTAGGTTCAAGGTTTTTAATGAATGAACTGAAATACTTATTTTTAAAATCAGATAGCTTTAACTTTAGTTGCTTCGTCGCTCTATTCAGAGCTCTCTTTTCTGCAGGATATCTATTTTCCTGCCAGGCTTTTCTTAATCTTCTCTTGGAAGCAATAAGCTGCAATATTTCAGCTGGGAGTTGAAAGTTATCATTAGAAGTAGGTTGATCCTTAGGGCTTGATAGATGTGCAGCCTCATGGATAAGATTTGTAAAAGATTCTATTGCTTCGTCCAGGTCAACGCCTTTTTCCACCGATACATTTAAGTCAATATGTTCAGTAATCCACTGTTGGAAGTATTCGATGTTAGTTTTTGGGGTAAGGATCTTATATTTCTTAGAAATGTTATGAACATTGCCATTGTATAGTACAATTAAGGGAGAATGATCGGAACTAAGATCATTACTGCTCTGTATGCTTAGTTTGCTAACGGGTATATCAGTGTATACCACAAAATCAATAAGATCCGGGATTTTTCTGGGATCACTTGGCCAGTACGTTGGCGTGCCTGTTGATAAAATGTCATAATTTCTTTTACTTATGCATCTTTGAAGCTCTCTGCCTTTAGGGTTAGCGAGCCTAGATCCCCACCATGGGTGCTTAGCATTAAAGTCCCCACCTACAAAGAATTTGGAACCAAAATTTTTAAAGATGTCATCATACTGATCAGTTTTTATACTGAATCGTGGTGGAAAGTATACTGAGTATATGGGTAAATCGTAAGCATCACATTTAATTTTAACACCGGCCGCTTGTAAATATTCTTCCCTCACTTCTTCCAAAACTTCATATTTGATGGTAGTTCTGATTAAGATAGCAGAGCCGCCATGAGCTCTGTCGTGGGGATGATTGGCGCAAATAAGGTTGTAACCTATAACTTTAAAGTAGGATTTACTAGTGAAATGAGTTTCGGACACTAAGAAAATATCAATATTGTTTGAATTGAGAAACATTTTTACTTCATCTAAATGGCTGTTCAAGCCGTTGGCGTTCCAAATCGCTATTCGCAGGTTTACTTGCATAATTTTTCCAACAACAGGGACATCATTTTAAATAAACTTTGAGTCATTTCAAGTTGTTTAGAAAGTAAGTTTTCAATCTTTTCAAGGAGATTATTATTTTGATTGGAATTATTTTGAACACATTGTGCATAAGACATATTTGGGTTGGAATTAACATTTTCTCTTTGTGTAGAGTTATGCAATTGAGGGAAATGTTGATCTGCATGAGAATAAGTTAAAACATTTTGTCTTTTGTCGGAAAAAGCTGGTTTTTTGGCAAGGCTCTGATACACCTTACATCCCTTATAGTTCGCTGGGTGGTTTTGCAAGCAATTAATGCATTTGGCTGGTGTATCTTTGCTTTTACCACATTCCACTGTTGCGTGATCTAGACCACATTTAACACATCTATACGGTTTTGTGCAATATGATTTAGTATGACCGAACTCTTGGCATCGATGACACTGTACAATATCAGTTACCCTCTTTGGTGGGTCAACCTTTACAATAGCATTACCGAGATATTTTAATTCAAATATATTTTTATTGTTATTGTTTGGTTCTAGGTCAACGAAATGCATACATAAAGGCATGTTTGTGAATCTACTTCGTATGTTACTCACATTTCTTACCTGAAAACCCAACGCTTCTATTTCTTTTTTTATTTCGTCTACTGGAGTAGAGAAATGTAAATTTTTTAACACAATTCTATACGCACGCTCCTGCTTAAGTTGATATGTATGGAAGTTAATTTCTTTTTCTTTGATAGCTTTTATCAAAGTTCTGTATGAATCTATAGGCTTCACCATTACTCGAATTTGACCATCTCTCAGAGACTTATAACTAAACTCGGATTTATTTATAACACTTTCAAAATACTTAATCATACCGCTAATGTCTGTAATATTTGGTATAATAATTGGTGGTGGTTTTGGTGTAGTCTCTTCGAAGTTCTGTTGATTTCCATTATTACCATCTGACTCGTCTTGTAAGCCGGCAAACATGTTTGTGCTGCTGGAATTGCTGATTATGTAATTGTTGTTGTTGTTGTTTGGAATTTTGTTAATATTTTCTGCTAAGTTTTTATTGTTGGCTGTCTTAGTTCTCTTATGATCAATAGTGGGAGAGCCTAACTGGCGTCTTTTGTTTGTCACAGTTTGCCATTCCACTTTGCTGTCATTTTCGTTGCTCATATCAAAGTCCACGATAGCAGCATTATCATTAGTTGTGCTCAAAGATGTCATATTGATTGAGTTGCCTTGCAACGCAGCATTGAGGTTTGTTGTTTGTGCTGAGTATTGGTTAATTAAAGCATTTAACTCATTGACTATGTCTGCTGATCTCTGCACAGTGTGACCTTGCTCTGAAGGTGAGCGTTGGTCACTCATTTGTTCACGTGTTAATTTTTATTGTGATAGTTTTATTAACAAAACTTCACTTTGGAATAATAACACTCTTGAACTTAAATATGTTAAGCTTTAAATAGCTATTGTCTATTGTTTTTTATATTGTAATATTTATTTGGTTATTGTTGTAACAATAACTATTTCGAAACACTTAAAGTTTCTGATCCACATGTGCACTTGTTCACTACCTCAACCACAATGTGACTCGATTCAATGAACATAAAATAATCTTCAAAGGATTTGCTTCAATTTTTTCGGCTAACTGTACTGATGTTAATGACGCGAAATTATATATTGAAAGTAAAATACTGAATATTGAAAGTAAAAATATTGTAGCAGAAACCAATGTATGGAGGGCGTTTTTAAAGCGACAAAATCTTTCATCACAAACTGCGCTGGACGCTGATACAAAACGTCATTTAATAACTTATTTCAATTGCTTAAATTTTTTCAACACTCCCCGTTTCCACTTCCACATCAGAGCGTACTTTCTACGGGACAGGTATTTGAAATATCACTACATTGCTTTATATAGATTAATATCTTAGCTTAATTTCTATTTAACTTAAAATAAATTATTGCTCATCCCCCGCCCCCTCCCCCGCCTTGGCAAAATCCTGGATACGCCTCTGTTCTTACGTAATGTCTTTGCCCACAGTTCGGAGCCGTATAGTAACGTGGATAGTATGATCTCCATCAGCAGCTTCCTTTTGCTTTCTGTTGGTCCTCGAATGTTTGTCAGCAACCTGCTTAGCAAAGATACCTATTTAGATGCCTTCTCAGTCGCATGTTGAACTTGCGCTAAATGTGTCTAACCTTACTACTAAATATTTGATCACCCTTTTAAGCTAACTTCTAGTGGTATACGCTTTTTTGTTAGGAACATTTACTTTGTTTTTCTGCTGCCAACTGAAGTTCACGCGAGTCACTCCTTTGTACGTATCATAACTAGATTAAGCTTTATGTGTTCTTCTTCTGTGTTTCGGGCTTTAATGACTGCAGCAATGTCGCCTGCGATTCCAACTAAAAATGTATCAGCAGGCGTTCAACAGAACCAAGCTTGCTGCTCCACATGTGCTTTTCATAGTACGCGGCCTCTCTGAGGTGTGATGTATATGGATGCGAGCACTGAGGTAACTTCTGATGATGCGCTGTAGTCAGCATGATATTTGGAATCGCTGTTCTAAGGCGGTCAGCATATCTGCCCATCTCGCGCTGGTAAAAGTGTTTCTTGCGTCTAAGGATGCAAAGAGAACAACTCGCTTGCATTAAGCATTATCTCGCAGTGCTAAAACGTTTTCAAATGCGCCTAAAGTGCATTTTCCGGGCCTAAGCCCTTTTGCCTGGGTGATAGTCTTCCTCCTAAAATTATCGAGAATAAAAAAATAAGTACGAAATTTTATAAAAATTGCGACTGCTATTTTAGTATTCGCTACTGTAAGTGTAAATCATATTTTGGCATTAAAAAATATTTAAGTAATTTAAAATTCGCTTGGTTCTAGGATAATAAATAGTAATTTAAATAAGTTCTATAATATAGGTATGTCTGCATATGTGTGTGTTAATATATTTATTTTATTGCACAATTTAATTTATGCAGCAATTTATCATCCGTTTCCTAATCTATATTCTGAAAATTCCTGTAATCAAAATAATATATGTATGTTTAAAGCAGAAAAAGTTCACAAAAATCACAACTATGTAGACATGGAAACCGGTTTCCATTCTTTTCATCAAAGACAAATTAATCTATTCTTTTTGTTACTTCTTATAATTCAGATTTCTTCATATATTTCACGCTCGTAACTGTCATTTAAATTTATGTTTCCACTCTTAATTCTGGGCGATTTTGAATATTGTTGGCCAGTGTAGTTGAGACAAAGCAGCACAGTGTGCGAGGTAGAAAATTTAACAACAAATGGCTACTGAAACTAACAAAATAACAGCATAGCAAATGTTAAGCTTTTTCGGAAAAAGTTGGTATGTGCAAACAGCATGCTCCATGCAACTTGTGTTCCAAATCTATAACGCATCCCTTTGGTCTAACATGGTAACCCTTGCCCCATTCTCGTTATTCGCAGATATAATCAAAAATCGATTTAGCAACGAAGACTTAAGCTTCGCATCCAACTTTTAGGTTATTTTCGCTTTTTGCAAGATTAAGAATTGAAGTCCAAAGATATTCGTCCGAGAATGTGCATCATACATTTTGGGTCCCTAGTATACAATACCAGTTATTTTTCGAAGCACGATACGCGCATGATTGGTTATTCTTCTCTCAACCAATTACCATACATATTGTAACGAATTTAGGGAAATCCTGGTTATTATGCACCTTCTGCTAACGTTCGTATCGCTGAACTGTCGAATAAAACTCCAATATACAGTATTGCAATATGGTCTTTATTTAGTCTACTTTGGGAGTACTACAATTATACTTCAATATCACGTATTTCACAAAAGCGTGTTTTAATCAAACTGGTTAGTCGTCCTCATCTTGCGCTGCTTTTATACTCTCTGTTGCCTCGTCCACATATTTCTACTAAGGTCTAGACGTTTCGCCTTCTAGAACTGTTGTATCTCCTGCTTGGTAATTGAGCTATATGTGTGTGTATATGTGAGTAACAACTTCGGCTGATGACTACATGTGTGTGTGTGAGATATCTCTTCACTTCGAGCTGCTAGTTATGTGTGTGCATGTACATAAGTTTGGCTGCTTACTGTATTTGTTGTTGTGATTATTTACTAACAGCATAGTGATGCTAATATTCGTCACAATATATACCCATCAGGAAAAGAATCTAGGAAATGTAAACCAAAGTGCATTATTATCTGTTTGTTTTGTTTCAAAAAAGCTAACTATTTTTGTATGTCAAAGACCAAGAAATAGTCAAGGGTGGTTATTTCTACATTACTTTTCATCTCACTTCTATTTAACTAATTTAAATCGAAAATTAAGTTGAGCTGTCACCCTGCTTAATAAAAATATTTCCTATCTGCGATATGAACTAAAAGCTGGGTATTGAAGGCGTTATTAAGGCCTTTCGACAGTATTAAATATCAAGACAAGGTAAAAGTCTAGTTGAAGGGTCGACTCCTAATACGCTTCAAAAAATATCGATAGGGATGTCAAAAGACGCGTATTAACCTCGACAACAATAATGCGAAGGCGGAAAAGAGAAAATTATATCTCTGTCTGGGGATATTTGCAGTTGAAATTGGCGGTTTTCATGTGGTTGTTGCAATGTTGTTGTACCCACAAAAAAAATTGAGAACATAACTGTTTTGCGTGGATATAGTTTTGGTCTCCAAACCGGTGTTGGCCCCACCCATGGTAATTTTTTATAAGCGCGGCCGAAGGCCGCCAATGCAGAAAAGTGTTCTGCGCAAAAATACTCTGAATCCCACCCCCTGCATCGGAGGGACCGCGGGTAATTTTTCGGTTTTTTTTAATATCTATTGAACGAGTTAAAGTTTTTATTTTCCGCCTTCGGATTATTAATACTGATGTCAAGACGCGTCGTTTGACACCTCTCTCGATACGTTTGATAGCGCATTAGCAGTCGACCCATTAACTAGACTTTTACCCAAGACAATATAGTGGTATATATCTGGGTGTAGTAGTGACTTGTAATCCATTTAACACGTTGGCTTCCAGTGTATCAACGGTGCTTACAAAAAGAAATAATTCCATAAGCAAATGTATCAGCGGTGACTTGGGTGAGGATAACCTGGGGACACCTTCGGCAAGTTCTTGATAAGATCAACGGTCATACGCTGGCAGCCAGTGTGCTAAAAATTGAGTAAAAAAAAACTTAATGGATGTGCTTCAATTGAATTTCTGGGTAATATTCACGATACTGCGATTCTCATTGTAATCTACATATGTAGATAAGATTTGACGGAAATTTGAAGCATCCATTGTAGGCGAAGTTCCTTGAGGAATAGTAATTTAATTAACTGACTTGGAAGAGGAGGTTACATATATTGCATTTACGGTTCGAAACACTTCTTTGTACACAGCAAAGCATACAAACAAACACTACAGTATACACTGAGTAAATAAATGCTCATTAACATAGTGGGTTCCATTAACACCTAAGGCCCACTTTCTGAATGAAAAATTAACTTTTATCATTAGCTCCTCATGGAAGGTTAAACTCGTATAACTTGCCGTTCTGCAAGTGAGCCTATGCTCAATCTATCAGATTTCATATCTGTTGGTTTTTGGAATTGGACAATGGAATGGCAAGAAACGCAGAGTTGCATTTGCCCTTTCAAGATCGACACCTGCTAGATGTACCGACTCTTAATTATTTTAAGAAATGTGCGAAAATAATATAGGTTCGTAAATTTATGCTGAGAGGATTCAGTATGTAATACATAGCATAACATGACATATCATAACATTACATAACATAACATAACATTAATCAAAGAACATAACGTAAAAGTACTTTACATTGCATAACATAGCGTAACAGAACATTACAGAATAAAGCATAACAAAAACTTACTTGGCTTTAACAGCCTTAACATAGCACAACATAATACAACAAAACTTAAAATGACATATCATTACGTAATGTAACGTGACATAACATGACCCATAACATAGTATAACACATTACATTATAGATATTACGTACACCACATAACATATCATAACGTAACCAAATATAACATAACATAACAATAAAATTACATAATATAGTATAACATAAAATAACATAACATAACATAACATTAATCAAAGAACATAACGTAAAATTACTTTACATTGCATAACATAGCGTAACAGAATATTACAGAATAAAGCATAACAAAAACTTACTTGGCTTTAACAGCCTTAAATTAGATGCAAACTTTGTACAATCATACATTTTTTTTTTTCAATTTTTTCCCCGCCACTTTTTGATTTATTATTTAGCTGACCAACATAACAAATTTTGGTTTCATGATTTATGCGCTTTGATTTGCTTACGAGTTTGACAACTTTTTCGTTACAACTGCTTACGATTGCATTACTATGTATAAAGATATGTAAATATGTAATCGCTGTGCCTGTTACGATTTAAGTATGATTTTTGTCACATTTGGTGCATAAATAATTATTATTAATGTATGAACAAATGGGTATAACCGTTGGGTCTATTATTGCAAATGCACCTATTATGTACACACACTTTGTACAATATACTTAGGTCTTTTTATATACGACATTAGTATTATTGCCTTTTTGTGCAAAACTGATAAATAGTTTTTAATATATCTTTTTCAATTTTTAATTTACTTTTCTTTGAATTCACACACACCTACATACTACATACTCAATCATGTAAAATTATTATGCTTACATATGTGACACAGATTATTTTTGTCGTTCTTATTATTTGTGATTAAAAGATATGTGTAAATGTATAGAAACCCACAGCCTACATATGTTTAAAAACAAAAACGTATCCCCTTTCAAAAAAGTGATTGAAAATACTTTTTTGGTATTTTCAAATAAGATCGAAGTTTGAAAAACCATCCCTTTTTCAGGCACTCAGAATATTCACCCTTCATGTAGACTCGTATTCCTCCTCTCTTAATTTTGATCCGCCTGCCTGCGTCATAATATTGTAACGAATTTAGTGAAATTCCGCTTATTGCAAACCTTCTGCTAACGTTAAAATCACTAAACTGTTGAATAAATAACTCCAATATTCAATAATGCAAAATGGTCTTTATTAGAATACTTTGAGTGTACTTCACAATAACTCTTACTTCACAACTAATTGCGCGTTTAAATCAAACTGCTTAGTCATGCCTCAGCTTGCGCTGCTTTTATACTCTCAGTTTCCTCGTTCACCCATTTCTCCTAAGGTCTAGTAATTTCGTAAACTTCATGCTTGTTTACCAGTCATATACATGTATATTTGTAGCTTGTAGCCATATGCGTGTGTATATGTGAGTACTACTTCGGCTGATGATGACATCCGCTTGTGAGTATCTCTCCGCTGCCTTGTATGCATGTGTGTACATGATGATTAATTTGTTTACGTACATACGAGTGGCTGCTTAGTATCGGCTTAGTGATGATAGTATCGCTTAGTGATGCTAATAGTCGTCACAATATTGTTGTGAATTCCATCTAAATATTGCCTTCTGTTATTGTGCGAAGCACTTAGCTGTCGCATAAATAAGCTCAAATGTTTGACATGCAAAATACTCTTCATTAACAGCACAATTTAATGTATTATCTCAATTACCTCGTTCGCCTATTTCCTCTTGGGTCTAGACTTCTCATGAACAGCCTTCTCAATTAGCTGCTTATTTAGTTCTCTCATATCTCTGCATCTCATACTCGCTGTTCTCTTCTTTGTAGCTATTTGTTGTCTCATCCGCTTACATTGCTGTGGTTATGTAGCATTTATTTACTACATGCATAAAGATATGCCGGAATCGCCACACTGCTCTCCACCTAAAATCGTCGATCAGACAAATTTCCCGATCAAAATGCTGTTGACCCTTCCAAATGAACCAACCTTCTTCTACTTCGTGGTTTCCCAATTTTTCGTATGTGGTAGGGGACATCGCTGATCTTTTTTACTTTGTATGGGCCTTACCACTTACACTTTTGATGAAAAACCTTTCTGTTGGTGGGTGTTGTATAAAAGCAGCAAATCTCCCTCCAGGAAACCTTCCGAGCTTTTATCCTTGTCCCAACTCTTTCTCATCTTACGCCTCATGATATTGCTGCGTTGTCTCAAACTTTGTTGTTTGGATAATACAATTCTTCAAAAATGTAGAAAAAATTGTTTTCAATTAGAAAAAAGTTCCGTCTCAATCTCTTCGGAGGTAAATTGCGCCAAGTATTCTTGTATTTATTTTCGGATTTCATTTATTTGTCCTATTCTCTCCATCAATCTTTGCTCGGTCAACTGAGAAGTCCACCCATATTATGACTTCATCAACAATCTCTGCAACTATGAAATTATATAGAACCGGGACCATCCCAATAACAACTTCACATGTCTCTTCTCCCAGGACTTGGCTGTACGCACGAGTGATATGTACTCGTTTACCTGTTCGTGAGTTTTTTCATCGGTAAGTGACTGCAGATAAAAAACAATTTGAAGCTTCGAGCTTTTATGCAGCGCGTGAGGAAAGGTTCCTTGATATCAGTGAACCGAATTTTGCCCTCCTTTACTTTTCACTTTCGGTAGGCGTGGTAAAGTGCAATGCCTACACAATGGTTCCCGTACAATTGATGAGGTCAGCCCCCTTACTTCACGAAGGCATAATTCAGCTGTTAGAAGTAAATTAAGTTTATCCTTATACATAATCAAATCATAAAACATGAACGACATAACAAATGGTCCAGCCCCTGATAAATTTAGTTTTAATTTATTATTATTTTACATACATACGATTTTTCTATTTCCTACCACTGTGTTTGCCCCTTTGACTAACCATTTATTTGTTTTCCTTTTGTTTGTTTTGTTTCTTCCACTCCCGCACAGATCTTGACCAAACACATTTGAGTAGCAAAAACAAAATGGAGAACGGCATACAGGTGGTGCCGCAAACACCGTTACTTGTCAGCGATTATCTAACACTCAGCTCACCACCCACATATTCACGCTTGCCACCTGACGGGCATGAATTCCCACCCAATTTCAGCGAACCACTCATAATGCCCCCGCCAAGCACAAACTTGTTAAAGGTAGCTAGCCTTATGCAGTCCACCTCCACCACCATGACAATTTCCAGCACTAAGGGCAACACTAACAGCAAAAACAACACAAACACAGTTTACACAGAGAAATTATGCACTGCAGCCAGCGCCAACGGTGGGCAAACAATGGTCGCTAGCACACGCACAACGCATACAACACACATTAGCAATAAAAACAACAGCGCCGTTAACAATACAACAGCCGCCAGTACTACGTCTGACATAACAACCGCTGCAACGACGATGGCTAACGCACAGAATGGAAGTTTGGGATTTTGTAGCAGCAAGGTCGAGATGCCGACGCTGGAATTCACCATCAGCAATGACGGCAATGGAGCAAAAGATACCGCCGCACCGCCACCACTACCAAAATCGGGACCACCACCAACTGTGCCCCGTAAGGTTTATCGCCAAGATCTTGTGGTGAAAGTAGAGGATGCGCGTCTTGCGTCTGATAAACGCAGTGATGTGCTAGCCGAAGCCACTACACCCTCAGGTGCGGGTAGCGGCAAATTAGTATTCGAGTCACGTCACAGTCGTTCCACGCAGAATCTTTCGTCAAGCGGCGGTAGCACTCCAACAGCCAACAAAATGGAGCCACCCTCCTTTGATGTGGTGGGTACAGGCAGCAGCGATTATAAACGTTCATTGAGTGCGCCACGCCGTCATAGCGATTGGCGTAAAGATGAAAAGTCAGAGAAGAGCGTACGCGATAAAATTGCAATGTTTTCAAATGAAGCTGAGAGTGGGGCTGCAGAAACACCAGTGAAACCCTTGAATTTCTCACGCACACAAAGCGCAACGAAACCACTCAATTTGAGTACTGAGAATTTGCTTGATACGGCAACAAGCGCGCGCTATGCGACAACAGCCACGAATCTGACAAAGACGCGCGCAATGAGCGTAGAAAATTTGAATGATGTGGCGCGTCAGGTGAAATTGGCGAAACAATTGCCCGCGCAAAACTATTCAGATTCAATGTATGCTTTAAATACGCTGGCTTCAGATTATACACAAAATTATGCTTCATTGCCGCGTCGTCACATGCAGAGTTTGGAGCGACGTATTAGCTTTTCTGGTCAGCCGACTTATATGCCAGACGAGGCATCGCGTAAAGCAGCAATAACAAATATATTGGAACAGCGACGGCGCAGCATGTCAAAGTTGCGTGGTTTGGTCATACCGGAACGTCCACATGTGCCGCTGGAGCCCATACTTGATCTGCCAGAGATCAAGAGTCGTGATAATAATGAAAAGCCCAAGTCAGGTAATACATCGTCCACAGATTCGACAGATAGTGGCGTCGGTTCGAGCAGTAGTTACTTTTCAACAGTGCCGCGCGCTGCCAAACGTAACGAGATCTTAGCGCAGAATACACCTTTGCGACCGCTGACTGTAGCTACAGCAAATAATAGCGCCGCCAATATTTCCGCTAATAATGGCTATCGTAGCATTTTTGTAACGCAAAATTCATCACCGCGTCATCATGCAACAACGGTACAATCGCCGCTGACCATACCACACCAACCACGCCGTTTTGAACCAATGCTCAATAGCACACCACCTGCAAAACCGCCGCGCACATCACTTAGTGTACCACCACGTCATCAGCACGCTATGCATGAAGAAAGCGATTCTGATTCAGTTTTCTCTTCGAAAGTTTCCTCGCCACCCATGTCGCCTTCAGTACCGCAAGTGCCTGAAAAGTTTGCGCTCACACGCACACTTTCCTCAGAAACAAACACTTCCATTGCCAGCTCAACGACTTCCACGCTCACATCGGGCTCGGGTTCGCAAGCTAGCTGCTCTTCAGTGGGCAGCACACCAACAGTTGATCTCTCAAGACGTGTGCTCAAATCAGGTTCCAGTGACTCGGCAACGAATCGCAAAAATATACTTGCATCAGCTAAATGTCGCAATGGACGTGGTGATGCTTCGGCGTTGCTGCGTAATCGTCCATACGACGATGAGGATAGCACCGACGGTTATGATGAAGATGAAGTTCGGCGTGTGCATAAATCCAAACCACGCTCTTCATCAGGTGCCTCGCTCGTGATAATGCCTAACAAAACGTTGTCAGCATCGGCGCCTATTAACTACAAGCTTGTGTCCAAAAACGAGCAAAGTCTCGTGGACAAAGTAATCAATGTAGCCGCCTATGTTGAGGTAACCTCTGATACAGATGATAGCAGTCGTAAGTCGGATAGCAATTCGCCATCAAAACTCAGTGCCATGTTCATCGATGAAGAACGCAAAGCTAGCTTCAAAGCCGATTCCAGTCAAAAGGCCAGCACACCACCCAAAGTTGTTGTGAAACCAAAACCAATTGCTATTCTTCCTGCCGTAAACGCCGTACCTGTTCAGCATGTCACGCCACGCAAAGCTACCGAAGTGGTAAGTCCAAAGAAGATGCAAATAGAATCTAGCAATGAGTTATCACAATGGATGCAAGTTGAGGTAGCTAAGAAGGCCACACAAATGCCGAGTAGAGTTATACCCGAACGTATGTCACTCAAGCCGGTGCTAGAGAAGTACGAATCGTCTGTTGTGAGCTCGAAAATATACAACAGTAAAACTTTATCAACATCGACAACAGCTAAAGTCACTACCGCCGAGATACGTGAAAAGTTCGAGCGCACAGCTGCCGCGGAGCGCGCCGCTGCTGCTGTTTCAAATGCCTCATCCGTAGCCTCACCTGCGGTCTCGACAAATATTTTACTTGCCACCAAAGCTATTGGCGGTAAAGGTGCTAGCTGTCATGAGCGTTTTCCATCACTCGATTCCATAGCTTCATCATCGTCCGGTGTGAGCTCGAGTACACAAAATGTTTCAACACAAGAAAACACTACAGAGTTTGGTAGCTTTTCATCGCTTGGTAGCAATCAAAGCTTGATTACTGCGCAAGATATACAACAAATTATCGAAGAGGCAGAACCTCCACTCAAGACACCGGAAGCTTTCATTGTGGTGCTACAACGTGAAACGCCCGAGAGCAGTATTGGTATAACGCTTGCCGGTGGATCCGACTATGAAGCTAAGGAGATTACGGTAAGTCGTAGTTTCTTTATTTAAAAAAATTTCCTCGTCTCTATTTTTTTTCGTTACACAGATCCACAAAATTTTAAATAATACACCAGCGGCTAAGGATGGCCGCTTGAAGAAGGGTGATCGCATTTTGGCGGTTAATGGAATGAGCATGCGTGGCTTAACGCACCGTGAGTCTATCACTGTGCTGAAGGTGAGTATAATAAACAAAGTTGTATTAACATACTTATCCTACATTTTTTTGTTTACTCCTTTGCAGAATCCCCGTCCCGAAGTGGTGCTTGTTGTAACCCGTTCAGAATCGGTCATTGTGAAACCTCTTACCAAGAAACGCTCATCACTTGGCTCACTCACCTCGCTAAATGAGAAACCCAATGAAGTGGATTACGAGAAGAAGCGTAACTATCACAAAGCGTCGCGCTCTCTAGACTTAGATTTAGATATTGTTTCAGCAAGCGAAGATGCGGGTGCATCCAAAACACCCAGCACTGTATCAAGTGCTAGTCCTACGCCGACAATGACCGATACTACGGCTTCCACATTGGCTAGCATACGCTCACGCCGTCAGCAATCACGTATCGATGCCAGTAAACTAAGTACTAGTGAACTATTGGAGCGTGCAGCGGAAACGCGTAATGCCATTGCGGCAGAGATCCGTGCGCAAGGTGAGTAATGCAACATTAAGAACTAAAAATTAGAGAAAACTAAAAGTAAAAAATATAGGAAGAAGTTTATTGCAAAGGCGAGCTAGCTAAAAAGGGGCATCTCACAACGTCTCTACCTTAGACGTCCTAGTCAGATTGGGTGAGTTTAAACGAAGGCGAGAAACGCACATGATCGACCAACCACAAGGCTGCAAATTGTGGAAGATTATATGCAGGTCTTACGACCAACAAAAGTACTCTTGTCGCTAAAAATAGAGAACTAAAAATAAGACACCAGCTATTAGATGACACGTTTATCAGATGTATAAAGAGCAAGTAGCATAGAGTTGCTTTATGACATCGTTCGTGGTTTTGATACAGTTTTTCAGTTTGATCGCTGAGTAAACTTCTGGTCACATTATGGACTCATTCATTTAATGTGAAGTTCTCATGAACCGGCGAGTTCAACTTAACCCGGCCTAAAGATAAAAACAGTTAATCATGTATCTTTATGCATACAAATATATGCAGGGTTGGCCATCTAGAACATATTCAATCGATCCCCTGCCAAATGAGTTTAACCCTAACTTTTTTAAAATCCTGCTTAGATACCCTCCGAACAGGTTTGTCTACATCACTGTTGTTGTGGTGTTGTTGTTGTAGTGATAAGGACACTCCCCACCCCCTAGATCCATGAGGAGTTCGGGGTCGCCAGAGCATCGGCTGTTGATAAAACAGGATTCGCCACGGATGGATGAGGTTGGCAATTAGGTTTGGAGAATCTATATATTACGCTGGCAATCTGAAAAGGTTGCGCTACACAACCCCTTAAATCAATATGGTATTTTAGTCGCCTCTTACGACAGGCATACCTACCGCGGGTATATCCTAACCGCCTATCCCGCTGGAGAGTCTACACTCGTTTCCGTTTGTACAAAAACCCAAGGAAATAAGCTTCGGGTTCTTTAAAAAACATTCACACTTCCTCACTGAAAAATGCACTCAGGACAACTTCTCTAAAATCTTTGATATTCACCTATTTACAGTATATCAAGAAGAACATTAAGGAGGTTTAAGCTAGCTTTCATTCTATCAACTGAAACGTGCTCCGCTTCCACTACCAATGATCTTTTCTTTTTCCTTTATTTCTACCATAACATTTCCAAATTGCCTTTTATGTGCACCCTTTAGGTTTTCAGGTGAAAGAATTACCCTTTCCAAAATGATTCAGTTTTTCGAAACTCGTTAAGTTATATCTCATTAGAAATCGAACTTTAATCATTGTTAAATTTCCACGGGTTAGCAAGTGAGTGATAATATCAGCTGCGCCTAAAATCCTGCACAACTTTATTAACTGTCTATTCCAAAGTCAACAAAATATTTTTATTTTTAACCTTATTATTTCTCTCCACAGAAGATGCCGCCACTGGTTCACGCATTGTGGAAATCATTAAAGATAGCTGCGGTCTTGGTTTCTCCATTGAGGGTGGCTTCGATTCGCCTTTGGGAAATAAGCCGTTGATTGTGAAGAAAGTCTTCATGGGTAAGTAAATGAACATCAGTTAAATACAAAATGACTTTACGCTTTGAATTGAAGTAAGAACAAAAGAAGGGCATAGCTGAGCTAAATAACATTGAACGCCTAAAATTAGGTAACACTTTTTTATTACATCCAACTGATATAACAAAGCATCTGTTAAAGTAGTAAAGTAGTAATGATCAAATACCTAATTAGGACAAGCAAATATGTACTTCAACAACCTTAAAGAAATTGACATACATGTGTTGGATTAGCGTCAAGGCCAAAGGCTTTCGTCCATTCGCTTATCTTCTTTAGTGTTTCTTGCATAGTCGCTCCAATAACTTTATGGCGCGGATAAAAAAAACAATAGCACACCGTCATTCGCACATGTACTCCATAACAGTTGTGTTGTGCTGAACTATGTGGCATGTTTCCTGTATGAGGATAGTTTTCACTAGTTACACTATTGTGGAGCCCTACAGAATTTGGAATCTGGAACTCAGTATTAGATCTGACGGTCGCAGTTTCGAATTTCCAACTAGATACTTTCGCGCAAACATTTGTTGTTGATTACTCGATAAAAAAACCCCTACTTAATGATTTAGGGCTCTGCCGTAGTGACATAACACAATATGTTAGCACTGTCATGAACATTTTTTCCAATATCAACGAAATCATGATCCATGTAAAGCTCAAAGCTCATATTTCGGCAATATACTCTGTTTTGGCAATCTAAAAGCTGCTTAAAAACATTACTGTATATCTACCTTATAACAGAGTAAGATTCAGACACACTAGCGTAAAATATTTTCAAAGAGCGTCCTATCATCAGAATGTTCTACATGACTCGAAAGTCTGATCCACGGATGGATCAAAATTTGATGGCGGAAAAACAAGAGCTGACTTCTATGAGCCGAACTTCTCTCCCACTATATTTCAGGCAGAAACCTATGCAATAGAATTCTGCGGTAGAGAATGTCTACAAAGAGGCTCATTTTGGAGGAATATCCTCATTATATAAGACAGCCGACAGTTTTACGTGCCATGCATGAATGCAATGGGAGCCAAAACAAAGTTTTCTTAGAATCGATTCTCGGACATCAGGGAAATGAAGGAAATGTACAATAAGACTATCTAGCTAAGCAAGACTTTATAGCAGCATTCTATGGTCCAAAGCCTCTCTATGGACTCAAAAAGGCACACACTAAGGAAGCCATAAGTAATTGGGAAACAAAGCAGTTCAAACAATACCCTGGGTACTATACGGGACATTGCAGTCTAAGATATAGCTAAGTGAGTTAAATTTATCCGATACACAAATCTGTCGCTTCACATTGTCTGCGACAGTGTTGCTCTGCAAGGTAGATAACGCCATAGATGTAAATAAAGGTCGCAGCTCATCGAGGCAAAAAGAGAAAAACCAAAAAATTTTCGGAAATTTTTTTCTAAGCTTTCCGAACGAGCACGGATGGCTTTATATGTATGAATTTAGTTTTATAAATTTTAAAGCTATTTTCAGAACAAAAAAATCTTGATTTTATAATATTTTGTTTGACTGCAGGCGGTGCCGCACACAAAACAGGTCAAGTACGCAATGGTGATGAGATCCTAACCATTGGCGGTGCCTCTACAGCCAAAATGACACGCGTCGATGCCTGGAATTATATGAAGCAATTGCCAATGGGACCAGTCAAAATTGTTTTTGCATAAATTGGCGCAGCAAATACTTATTGTCACAATATTATGTAATTAGTATATATTTTAATCGAAATAGGCATAATTTTTTTTTTTTATGTTAAAAAAAAATATTTCTTAATTTTAAGTTTTGCTTTATTTTATATAATTTTTTTTTTTCTAAAAAATGTATGCATTTTGCTGTTTGATGCTTTATTGCTATAACTTATTATAATTATAATTATTTTTATATAATAAGCTGGGTAAACTTTGTACTTTTTAAGCATTACGAAGGCATATTTGTTGTTAATTATTTTGTAATTTTTTTATTTTATTCTGCTTGAATATAAATGTTAAATAAAACATGCATTTGCTTAAGTTGAAATTCGAGAACGTACGAAGATAAGCAGAATATTGAAAAAAATTTAAATGTATTTAAAAAAGAACTAAATTTAGGAAGGCAAACTAATTTTTTAAATTTTTAAATTTTGTTTTGTAGAATTTTTTGAAAAAAAAATTTCCATTACTCTCAAAAAAGTTAAATTTATTAAAAGCTTTCAATCTTTGTGTATTTTGTACAAAGGTTTTAAGAAATTAATATAAATTTTTTTTTCTTACATTCTTTTTTATTTTTTATTTAATAGAAAAAGATTTATCAGTTATAAAAGCGCATTCTTATTTCAAAGTCTTGCCATTAGCAGCGAAAGAAGAAACAAATATTTTTATGTGCGTGCAAATTTTGCCAGAAATGCATACATGCAAATTGCTATAAATGTGTGTGTACGTATGTGAAAAAAAAACATTTAATTAAACAAAAATTTTGAAAAAACAAACTTAAATACCCAATGGCTTTCGTGTAGGCATTTATATAATTATTTTTTGTACTAAAAATTTGTAACGAAAAATGTGTAAAAAAATCTCAAAAGTGCTTAAAATATGTATATTATTATTATTATTATTATAACTAAGCGTGTTACTATTATTTATTAAATACATATTTGTTTATGTTTTGTAGCATTATGTGCAATTTTTTTCCGAGTACATATGAAAATATTAAAATTTTTCGAAAGTGTCACATTTTTTAAGAAACAGGCTATTTGTGCGGAAATTTATTTTTATAGACCACAAAGAAAAACAGCAAAAAAAAATTCAATAAAAAAAAGAAAAGATTTGAAAATGTTTGTACTGAATTAATTAAATCAATATTTAATTTTTTTTTTAATATTTTATTTTAATGCTAAAGATTTAAGAAATTTGCTTTGTTAAAACATTAAAAAATTGTTTAATGTAAGAAGTAAATATTTTGTTTTAAAAAATTTTTTAAATCTAAACATTTTCAAAAAGATTTCAATTTTTTTTTAATATTTTGTTATTTAACATTTTTCTGAAAACTTTTATTTTTTGAGTTTTTGTACAAGAGTTTCAAGAATTTTAAAGAAAAAACAATTTTATATCATTTGTGTATAAAACAGTTTTTTCCTCAAAGAGCACCATTTTCTTTTTTCTCAAAAATTAATTCGATGAAATAAAATCTCAAAACCCTCAAAAAAAATTTTTTTGTACTGAATTAATTAAATCAATATTTAAAAAAAAATGTTTATATATTATTTTAATGCTAAAGATTTAAGAAATTTGCTTTGTTAAAACATTAAAAAATTGTTTAATGTAAGTAAATATTTTATTTAAAAAAATTTTTTTAAATCTAAACATTTTCAAAAAGATTTAAATTTTTTTTAAATATTTTTTCTATTTAAAATTTTTTGAAAACTTTTATTTTTTGAGTTTTTGTACAAGAGTTTCAAGAATTTTAAAGAAAAATTCAAAACCCTCAAAAATATCAATTTTTTTTGGAGTGTTTGAACAAAAATTCTAAGAATTAAAAAAAAATGATTTCCAATTTGTGAAATTAATCGATTTTTTTTTCCTTTCAAAGGATCTTTTGCCGTTTATCAAAATTACATTCGATTCTCCACAAATTATACAAAATTTTTTTTAATTAACATTTTTTTAAAACTGTTTTTCTTTGAGTTTTTGAACAAAAGTTTTCACAATTTAAAAAAAAAGTATCATATTTTCAATTTTAAAATTAATTAATTGTTTCCCACAAACAGCATTTTTGCTTTTTTCTGAAAATTAGATTCCCTAAAAATTTTATATATATTTTACTTAAAAAAAGTTAAAAAAAACTCAAATTTTTTTATAACTATTTTTCTTTTAAGAACGCATGTTCGAGTCGAACTCTTTTTAGTTTTTGAACAAAAATAAAAAATTATAAAAAAAAATTTTTCAAAATTACATTTGATTCTCCAAAAATTAAATATATACATTTTTTTCTTTAAATTTTTATTCTTGGAGTTTTTGAACAAATATTTTAAGAATTAAAAAAAAAGATATTTTTTAATTTGTGGAATTAATAGATTTTTTTCCTATCGAAGAGTAAACATGAAATATAAAAGCATTTATGTTTAAAATATTCACATTTTTAAATTTTTTTCTTTCAGTTTTTGTACAAAAATTTTAAAAACTAATAAAATTTTTTAATTTCAAATTTGTGAAGTAAATAAATTTTTTTCCACTCAAAGAGCACTATTTGCATTTCCTCAAAATATTTTTCTTTAAAATAAATGCGCAAAATCACTAACAACAAAACGAAACTAAGCGCGCAAACTTTTACTTAGCTAAATAGTACATATTCGTGCTTCAGTACGTAATATTTACCTTTTATGGGCAGCTGGCGCTAACACTTAAAATACGATAAACAAAATTTGTATACAATAGTGCAGCTGAAAGCTTACTGAAAAAGCTTACTTATAGTTACATACATATAAACAATATAATATTAAAGAAATGTTAATAATAGTGAATACATACATACAAATTTGAAATGCTGCTTTAAGAAGTATGACATTTTATGTGAAAAGATTATACGATATATGATACATATGCATACATAAATATACGTTACATTTATAATACATACATATTATGTTCTTTATACATATACAAAAATACTTATAAATATTCATTTATTATACTTAATACATACTTATGTATATCCATAATAAAACGAAATATGTATGTATACTGCTTTTAAATAAATTAACTAAATATCAAACAATAATTTAAAAAAAAAGTATTACATTGTTTCATTGAAGGTAATAAATGCATGCGGCTCGCCATACAAGAAAGAGGCATTGGGTAAATGCATTTCAATTTTTTTTGCATTCATATAGCTACCCACTTGTACATCAAACCACAATTTGGTATAAAGTTCCATCACTAACACTTCAATTGTACGCACGGAAATGATATGCAACATAAATAACGTAGCATACTTTTAGGCGCAAAGTGTAACATAATGTTTCCGTTGTTGCTTGTACTTCTATTCTGAGCACCTGTTAAAATGTAGAGTATTTCACTAAAAGCGACGTCCGCAACAATTATTGATGATGGCGATCGTGACTGACATAACAGACAAGCTGCATTTTAAATACATAGCTGACCTGTGAAGTAAAAAACACAGAATTCAAAGTGACAAAGAGAACGTGGCACTTTCTGGCGCACTTCATACTGCGTTATAATGATTTGCACTGGCGTTCAGGTCACCAGATCCTGAC
Source organism: Eurosta solidaginis (assembly GCF_040869045.1). Taxonomy (NCBI): domain Eukaryota; kingdom Metazoa; phylum Arthropoda; class Insecta; order Diptera; family Tephritidae; genus Eurosta; species Eurosta solidaginis. The sequence goes on from NC_090323.1 coordinate 28,641,085, forward strand.
TTCTTTTTATGGAGTGAACATTCGACAGAAAATGTTCGAACCACATGCCCTGAGCTACGTCAAATATTATACATAATTTCGAGAGCGAACCATCCCATTTGATAAATTCTCATTGTAATAATAAATTCTCTTCTTCCGTGCTTCGCCCCATCTAACAGCTGTGGTAGCTCACGAATTATCATCTATATTCTCCAACGGAAGCACAGGGAAACTGGCAGTTTCAACAGAGTTTGAGCATAGAGACTTTGTAGTTAGAAGCGATAGTTCTACAATTCAATTGAATATAAGTATGGTTGGTGGAGACACAACACAAATGAAATACGTAACGTGTGTGAGAGGTTGATTTTTGATAACAATCCCAATATACACATCGAATTTGGTAGTGAACTCTAAGAAGAGAGCTTACCGGGCATAGCTTGCCATAAGAATTTAATGACCGTGCACAGGTAAGGCAAAGGGTCTTTCCATTCTTTTTTTGATAAATCGGATGAGTTCTTGGACGGCCGAACTTCGTTTCCCTGAGAGGCGAGGTTGCATTAATTAGTTGGCTGTTTTTTGGGAACTTGCCAATTTTAATTGATTAATTTTCGGCAATGATATTAAAAGGAATCAGAAAAGGCAGGGAAAGAGGACAGCGTAATTACAGAAACAAACAAATTAAGATAAAAATCGAATTCTATCAAAGCAAGATAAAATTGTAGCAGCAGACTCCGAACCTTCAGTCCACATAAAACTGTAGAGCTGCTTTCTGACATCGTCATAGAGGTTTATTTATAGTTTGTGGGCTAAATGAACTCATAAATTGTTCCTGAACTGTATGCTCTAGCGATTCATAATTTTAAAAATGTTTTGTTTGATCTCAAATTATTGTGTGATTTGTTCTTATTGACAGCGACATGGACCCTGCTAACAAAACCAAGTTTTACTTCGAAGTTTAAAAAAGTCTGAAAATTTTACAAAACCTTGCATATTCTAACAGGAGCTCAGAAATTGAACACAAGCGGCAGCTGAAACAATTGTTTTATGAAATGCGCCTAAATATATGCTACATATTAACAACCTGAGGCGGAAGCTCAACCCGTGCAGAGGAAACATGTTCTTAGTGTGTAGCATTCATTTAGGCGTAGTTCATAATGCTTTGCTTCCGCTGCGGCTTCTGTTCAATTTCTGAGCTCCTGTTAGAATATGCAAGATTTGTAAAATTTTCGGCCTTTTTTAAACTTCCGAAGTAAAATTTGGATTTGTCAGGTCCTTGTCGCTGTCAATAAGAAACAAACCACACACAACTTTGGGATTAAACAAAACATTTTTAAAATTCAGAATCCTTCGAACTTACGGTTAAGGAATAATTTATGAGTCCTTCTAGCCTTCAAACATATCTATGGCAATGTCAGAAAGCGGAATTTTCTTGAAGGTAAAACGTATCTTACACCATGCAGGGACTATTTAAGGTGCTCATAGTTTAATTAAGACGGATAAACTATTATCCTATGTCAGAATTTAGCTCGAAATTATCCGATACTCTCAGGTCTTCCTTGACAGATTGGAATATTCTACTGCGATGGACCTTGATTGTACTCCAATGTTCACTCGAACATGGTCGTTTTATGTCTGTCATTGGATTTTATGGCTCTCCAGCAGCTCGAGAATCTGCTATAAGTGACTTTGTAGCCATCGAAGGGGCATGTATTAGGTTTATATGAGTCTTCTATGCTTGTCTGGGTGCAGTGTAAAGTTTTTGCTGTCTAAAAAGCTAGTATGTGTGCAGCCGTTGAATTACTGATTAGTATCAGCCACGACTTAATCCTAAGTAAGACAGATTACTCTTTCACTCTGGTGAACTTCGCTGATGGATCGGAGTTAGGATGACAGTTCTAAAGCAAGTTTTTATGCGAGCAGCTCGATGTAAGCCACAAAAGCTAGTTTCTTAGCCTCTTTGTGTTTTCAGCGCAAACAAGAGCGTCTTAAAAGTGATACGATGAAGGGTAGACTGAAGATGCCTTTGATTTCCTCGAAATTATTTGTTTTAGGATTAGTTTCAACTGGATACAGGGGCATGACAATATTCTGAGCAGTAGCTGTCATATAAATTTCATGGCCATTCTGTAGGGAATTCGGAACTCAACTATCCACCTGTAATCATTCGCTGTGCAGATGTGTAGCGAGATTGGTATGCTCGCAAGTGTATGGAGGGCGCTTTGCTGAACTCATTGCTTTCACTAATGCTCGTTTATCGTTGGAACCCAGTTATTCTCTTAGACTATTTTATATGGTAAATATTAAAAATGAATTTCGTGGTGTCCAAAGCCGCTGCTCTTGTCCACCTAACCCAACATAAACTTCACAGGCCGACAAATTTTAGAACCAGAAGGATGGAGTATAGGACGACTTAGAAGGTTAAATATAGTCGAACGTAATATTTACACAAACAAACAAAAAGGAAATCACGCCCACTTTTATAGCAAGATCATACAAATTATATTCAGCTCCTACAAATAGGGTATATCATGCTCTACACAAATGAGTAAATTTGTAGTAACTTTTAGGAGCGTTTAATAGTGGAATTGCTTTCGCTGCCGCTGGTATTTGAGTTCTGAACTCCTGTTACTTTGGATAAGAAAAAGAACGACACTAGACCGTGAGAATAAAAAATCAGCTGCGTTACTTTCATGTGTTTGTTATCTCATTTGAAAACTATAGAACCGGCTTTATCAATTTTGTTGGAAACACTAAAATAAGAAACATTCACATTGTTTTTAAAATATTTGAATTCATTAAATTTGTTTATTCAATTCAAATAAGATAAATTAAACTAAATAATGGTTAATCACTAGATAAATTTACGTTTCCATGGAATTGCCTCTCCATTTTTTTTTTCAACTTAAATGAAAATTTGTTTTAACCACAATTATAAACTTCCAACTTGTTAAATCATCTGGCCGATGGTAGATTTACCAGGACTGAAGCCGCACTGGTAAGACCAATCAGCCGATCCACGTTGGGCTGCAATCTCTCCCACAATACGATTTGCAGCATCCCCCTTCTTGTGGACTGGGCAAAAAGCACTTAGATTCCAATTGCCACGCATGCACGCGTCCAACCATATTTTGCAAAGAAGCTGATGCATACGCCTTACCAACTCCTAAGCGCCGTATTTTTATGTAAATAGCTCCGCAGGCAATCCATTTTCCATCTCTTGTTGCATTCGCTTTTAAGGTAGCCCTGTAGGCGGCGTTTTTTCTTTCGGTTGCAAAGCGGCATCCTTCATCGTATCAGTTGTTTTCCGCGGTCGCCAATCACCAATTTTTTTCTCGGCGGCGGTACGAAGTGCTTTAAAGATATGCTCCTGCATTCAATCGGGTTGACTTGTGCGCTCAGAGAGTAGGTGTGAGAGTTGCGAAATCAAGGGCGGTCTGTTGCGATCCCTGCAATAAAAATTTTAATTAATATTAATAAAATTAAAATAAATTTATATCACTATAGCAATAAGCAATTAAAAAGCCGTAACGACTAGGGCGCTACAAGGGTTTATCGGTTAATCGATGACTACTGTCAATATCGGGTTAGTCGTCTGTAGTTAGTCCATAAACCGGATATCTCACGTACCGCACCGTTAATGCTAGAACCCTGAAATAAATTATGTCTTATTCTACAAACAGTTAGCTACATAATGCAAAACGAGAGTTTAGAAAATCAAGTTCAAGAGGAAATAAGGCAATTTTGGGGGTGGGCCTTTTGTGTACCGATAATTATATGTATTGCAAAACCAAAAAAAATGTAACTTTACTTGGTTCAAGGGATATACCCAAATCGAAAGTAGTTATCGATAAACCGATTAACCCACAGCGTATGAACCGTTACATATATTTGTATATATACATATTTTCCGGCAGATGCAGGTCTTGTATGTTCTTGAACGGGTACTGCGCTCAATACCTGCTTAGAACAGTTTGTTGAACGTCAAAAAAAAGAATTGTTTGCTTCAGAAGATATCAGCTAATTTTTCTGGTCTTTGATGCCTTTACAGCTGTTATAAGTCTGCTCAGTTAGGAATCGAGAAGTAAATATCTGTCTAAGCCAATTTATATTAAAATAACTATTCGATCAAGCAGACGTTGTTTTGCCCTATATTTGGCTTATTTGCATAACTTTAAAGAAGGTTTTATCTCTTACTCTCCCTCCCCTTCTCTCCCCCTTTTCCTAATTATTTTATTCATTTCTCTCTCTGCTTTTCTCTTTCTTTGCGCCTCCCCTCCGTCCGTTCCCTCGCTTCTTCTCCGCTCTGTGCATCCCTTTCTATCTATCTTCATTTAACTTCAACTCTATCTCTTTCTTCTTCCCTCTTTTCTCTTCTCTCTAGTTCTTCTTACTATTCTCAATCTCTTATTCCAAGTCTCAATCTAAGTTTATGTTCCAGTTATAGTCCCAGCCTCAGTTCGAGTCCCAATCGGTCCCTGGTACGTTTCTCGGAAAAGTATTTTAAAGTCGGGTCTAGGCAAAGGGCTACCTACATACTAAATTGCAGACAAATCGAACCATTCACAGAATTTGTTCGAATAGATAGGTCCCTAACCCACTTCCCGACACTGGAAGCTCAATCAATGGTAATAATAAAAAAGTGACTAAAACGCAGCTGTAAGCTCAAAAAAACACAGCATTTTTGGAAAAATATTTACAGTTTTAACCTAAATCGCCAAAAATATCGCTTAAGGCCTCGGGCCAGCTTGAGAGTAATACTTTTCGATGTAAGAATGTTTAAATAGTGAAAACTTACAATATATATTTATGAAGCCTAAATCGGAAATCTTTCGGTGTAGGATGATCTTTAAGACTAACATTACAACGAATAGTACCGAAGAAGTGTTTGAATAAATCTCGCCCCACCACCCTAGTTTCATGAGACTTCGGTTAGAGGATAACGATGACAGTTCCTGAGTGATCGTAGCTATTCGATGGGCGTACCACTTCTACAAGAAGAAAAACATATTGTGACGAATATTAGCAACACTAAGGGATACTATCATCTCTAAGGCGATGATAAGCAGTGACTTGTATGAACATCAATAGATCAATCATTATGTCTACACATATGTACGTACACGCAGTGGAGAAGAGACGCACAAACACATACAGATATATTATCTAAGATGCTCCCAAAAGTATGCAATTATAATTGTGGAAGTGTCGCTCACAAATACACGCGCATATGAGAAGCTATACACGTGCATCTGTAGTTATAATTTTATAGCAGTAACTAAGTAAATTCTGGAAGCGCCTAGAAGATGAAACGAGAAAATCACAGAGTATAAAAGGCAGCAACAGTAGAGGCGCTACAATCAGTTTCATTTAAGCAAGCTATTGGTTGTGAAGTATCAGTGTTATTGTGAAGTACTTTAATAAAGGCCATTTTGTATTATTAAATATTGGAGTAATTTATTCAACAGTTTAGCGATACGAACGTTAATAGAAGGTTGCAAATAAGAGGAATTGTATTAAATTCGTTACAATTGGTGTCAGAAGAGGAATTGTTGAATAAATTCTGGAGATTTTGAATACAACTTGGATATGGCAAAGTGGAGCGAATTGAAGATCCAGCAACTGAAGAGGGAGTTGGAGAGCCGTGGATTGAATACAACCGGCAATAAACTCGAACTTCAGGCACGACTACGAAAGGCAATGGAATTAGAGGGAATTAACGTGGAGACAACAAAAATTGAAGAGAAAAATGAAACATCGCAGACAGTTATGAGCACAGACTTGAACACAATTTTGGCTGCAATATCTGCTCAAACATCGACAATGGCATCTCAACTGGAATCACAGGAAACACGTATAACATCCAAGATGGAAACACAACTAGAATCCCAGGAGAACCGTATAACATCCAAGATGGAAGCACACGAGACACGTATATCCGAAATGTCGTCGCAAATGTCATCTCAGCTGGAATCGCAGGAGAACCGTATAACGGTGAAGATTGAAGCACAATTGGATGAACAGAAAACATACATGGCGTCACAAATTGCAGAACAATTAAGAGAGCAAGAGGCACGCATAAGATTACAACTCGAAGCACAGGAAGAGCGTATCTCAACGAAGCTGGAGGCACGGGAAACAAAATTCTCATCGCAGCTGGAGGCTTTTAGTGAACGACAAGATAAAATGGAGGCAGAGATGGATACTTTGAAAGATCGTATGCAGGAGTTGCAACTAAATCGCCCAGCAGTTTCAGCGAGTAATCCAAAGATAAAAGCACCATCCTTTGACGGCTCTGTTTCTTTCCAGGTCTTTAAGCTACAATTTGAGAAGACCGCAACAGTGAACAACTGGAATGCGAACATAAAGTTGCTGCACCCTTAGTAGCATTGAAAGGACCAGCTGCCGAAATCTTACAAACTATTCCAGAGTACGAGCGGAACAACTATGAAGCATTGATTGCTGCTGTCGAGAGACGTTATGGAAGCGAGCATAAAAAACAGATATACCAAATGGAGTTACTGAATCGCTTCCAGAGGCCTGGTGAAACATTGCAAGAGTTTGCGTCGGATGTTGAAAGGCTGGCACATTTAGCGAATGCGGACGCACCCGTAGAATACACAGAAAGGGTAAAAATTTATAGCTTCATAAATGGCGTACGGGACGTCGAAACAAAGGGAGCTACATATGTATGCAAACCCAAAACCAACATTCGCAGAAACTGTATCACATGCTATGATTCAGGAAACAGTGTCGCATCTGTGTAAGCTAGTTTTTAAAGCACGCCGTGTGGAAGTAGAAAGGCCAGGGTGGGTAGACGCAATTTTAGAAGCTTTAAAATGAACACAACAGAAGAATAATGGTTCAATCAAATGTTTGAAGTGCGGAAACCCAGGGCACATTGCTCGTCATTGCAGCACCGGTCCTGGTAGTTCCAACTTGGGTGGCCGTAAACGCAAAGCTGGAGGAGATAAGCAAGAGCGAGTCAGATGTAAAGATCGAAAACTTGCCCCAGCTATTGAATGTCCTGTGATATCTGTGTCGCAAATTGGAAGGAAATCAAGCAGTCTTACCGTCGGAGAAATGTGGATGGCAAGGAGCATGTACTGACTGTAGATACGGCCGCATCTCATTCCTTGATTCGATCTGATTTAGTCAACAGGAGAGTAAAACCGTTACCTGCAGCAAGGTTGCGTACGGTCACAGGCGAGTATAACCAAGTCCAGGGAGAAGTGATATGTGAAGTCTTAATTGGTCATTCGGAAAGGTTATGGTTCTACACAAATTTATTTTGGTGGAGATTGTTGATGAAGTCATATTGAGAGTGGACTTCTTAGTTGACCATGACATCAAGATCGATATGCAGAGAACGGTTATGCGTTATGAGAACCAGGATGTACCACTTAACTTTAGTTTGGAGGAAGGGTTCAGCAGTAATCGAGTACTGGTGGAGAAGACTCGACAAAGACCACGGAAGTCAACGGTAAAGTTTAATGGATCGAATGGGCCAAATAAAGCGAAATTAAAAGTACCTGCGAGAGAAACACTGGCATTGACAAAAGCCAAGGGACGCACGAAAGCGAAGGAAAGAATTTCCCAGAAGGAATGCGAGGGTAGTTTCAAGCCAGGGTGCACCACTGTTGTGAAACGTGGGAACGATACTAATTATGCGAACCCAATCCGTCAAGCGCAAGGTCTGCGAAGTAGTTCATTGTCTAAACAACAGAGTGCGAGGGAACGATCCAGGATAATGAGTAGTAAGATGAAACGCAGGTACGATGAGAACAATAATTCGGAAGGTTTCTTGGAGGGAGATTTGGTACTGTTATACAACCCTCACCGGCGGAAAGATGTTCCATACAAATTTCAATGCAGTTGGGAAGGCACATACAAAGTTGTGAAGAAGATCAGTGATACCATCTACCGCATACAAACCATTGGGAAACCACGAAATAGAAGACTGGTACATTTGGAGATGCTAACAGCGTTTAGATCGAGAGATTTGTCTGATCAGGACCATCAGACTTAGGTGGAGGGCAATGTGACGAATATTAGCAACACTAAGGGATACTATCATCTTTAAGGCGATGCTAAGCAGTGACTTGTATGCACATCAATAGATCAATCATTATGTCTTCACATATATACGTACACGCAGCGGAGCAGAGACGCACAAACACATGCAGATATCTTATCTGAGATGCTCCCAAAAGTATGCAATTATAATTGTGGAAGTGTCGCTCACAAATACACGCGCATATGAAAAGCTATACACGTGCATCTGTAGTTATAATTTTGTAGCAGTAACTAAGTAAATTCTGGAAGCGTCTAGAAGATGCAACGAGGAAATCACAGAGTATAAAAGGCAGCAACAGTAGAGGCGCTACAATCAGTTCGATTTAAGACGCTATCTGGCGAGCAATAGTAGTGTTATTGTGAAGAACTTTAATAAAGGCCATTTTGCATTATTGAATAGTGGAGTTATTTATTCAACAGTTTAGTGATTCGAACTTAGCAGAAGGTTGCAAATAAGAGGATTTGCAGTGAATTCGTTACAATATTTACATTATATGTACATATGTCAATTCCTCTGCGTAAATATATTCAGACACATTGTTCATACGAATTTTTCCAAGTGTCTAACTCTTTAAAATAATTTTATTCAAAAAAATTAATAAAATTTACGTATGAAAATTAAATTGTTTGTACGTGACATTCGTGTTTGTGCGGAACACCTACGAAACTCTGTTTTATCCAATGTAGAAAAATTGATGCTGTGGTTATCTAAAGCATTGTTTATACATGTAAATTTACTCTTATTTACTTATTCCAGGAAGAAGCCATTATGTACAAAACAAGTGTGATATCTTATCTGTCAACTGCCTGGCAGGATGTTCAAGATGGCTACTCTTAAGCGTTTTTACAACGCTTTGACAGGATACTCAATATGACGGCGCATACGGTCGGCTATCTTTAGCGGATGATAGAGATACAGGATGATACCGCGATAGTCACTTTAAAAAATAGGTGGTCGGTTCTATTTGTTATTTTAACGTCTATGCTGAAGCTATCATTATTGCCTTATCCACAATGGCACAGGCTTAGGCTATTTCTACACCTTTTTTAGTTTAAGTTCAGAAATTTACAATTCAAGTTAAGAAAATTGCAATTCAAGTTCAGAAAATTACAATTCAAGTTCAGAATTTCCAATTTAAATTCAGAAATTTACAATTCAAGTTCGGTTTTTCCAATTCAAGTTCAGAAAATTACAATTCAAGTTCAGAAATTCCAATTTAAATGCAGAAAACTACAATTCAAGTTCAGAAAATTGCAATTCAAGTTCAGAATTTTCATTTCAAGTTCTGAAAATTATATTTCAAGTTCAGAAAATTACAGTTCGAATTCAGAAATTTATAAGTAGGGTGTTAATTTTGAAAAGTTATTTTAATTAATATTAATTTTATACTTATATGTTACTTGCGGATGTGGTGATACTTCGTTGACCATGCTGCCAAAATGGTGGCTTGGGTATAGCGCACCCCAAGTTTTCTTCGTGGTGTGTCCATCCCGAACCTTGAAATGAAATGGAGGACAATTCTTTCCAACAAGTGCATGATGGCGCTGCGGCCAAGAAAGTACTTCAGTCGAAACAGCAGTTTGGAAGCAGTGGAAGGGAGAGACCTCCACAGAGTGGCCAAGGTGGAGGAAGACTTGACCTCTCATGGTGCTCCCAATCGCCGTCAGTTAGCGCGAAACAGGGAAAGCTGGCATGATTTGTTACGAAACTGCCAAAATCGCGATTAAGTGCCAATTCATGATGAATGGTGATGATGGCGGATAAGTTGAGATATTTTGGCAAATGGCGCTAAGATCTATGCAGACAGTACCTATACGTTACTTCCGGGAGTGTGTACGCTCCGTTGACTGTTTAAGTGGACATATCTTCGCCATCACTGCTGTCATACTCTGTGCAGTTCAATGGTTGTCACGCTAAGAATATAGCTGGATGGTATTGCAATTGCTTCTTATGAGCGAGAGTTTTTTTCTTCGCTATCACCGAATAAAGGTATGAGATGAGCCGTTGAATCATGGTATATACTTTGAGAGATTTAGGCCCGGTTTTTCAGTACATTTTCAACTCAGTTTGTCAGTTACGCTACGCTTAAACGTATTCTGCAGTTTTTCAGTCTACTTTAACTGAAGTTTAAGCTAAGCTTAAGCGGCCGATCTGGCAGGGTTAAACTCTAGTTAACCTATCAGTTATTTGAGTTCGTTCGAAATGGCGTCGAATATACCCACCAAGCATTTGGGCTTACTTCTAAAATCTCAAGAGTTGTTTCGAAACAGTGGCTCAACTCGAGAATCATACCATACTCAGCAAATGAGCGCTTTTTTTTATAAGGCAAAAAATGCTATCGCTCGAAGCTCAGCCTTAGATCTCTTCGGAGGTTATCGCGTCTTACATTTATTTTTTATTAAAAATGCTATTGCTTAAGTTGAAAGAATTTAATTCCCAACTTGTGGTTCTCTAACTGGACTCAAAAGTAAAATTCCATACTACAGTATTTTCACGAAAATAAAATAAAATATATATATAATTTCTTTTTGATTAATTATGCTTAATTACTGCTATCAACCAGGTTTTTATTTCTCACAATAAACAGCTGTTGGATTTGGTGGTACCACCACTCCACCTCAACTCGATATTCAGCGTAGGATATCAACCAGGGAAGATAAATGGATTTTTTATACTCAGTTGAGCAGAGCTCACGGAGTATATTAACATTGATTGGATAACGGTTGATTGTACAGGTACAAAGAAATCGAGATTGATATAGACTTCCATATATCAAAATCATCAGTATCAAAAAAAAATTTGATTCAGCCATGTCCGTCCGTCCGTTAACACGATAACTTGAGTAAATTTTGAGGTAACTTGATGAAATTTGGTATGTATGTTCCTGAGCACTCATCTCAGATCGCTATTTAAAATGAACGATATCGGACTATAACCACACCCACTTTTTCGATATCGAACATTTCTAAAAACCGACAAAGTGCGATAATTCATTACCAAAGACGGATAAAGCGATGAAACTTGGTAGGTGAGTTGGACTTATGACGCAGAATAGAAAATTAGTAAAATTTTGGACAACGGGCGTGGCACCGCCCACTTTTAAAAGAAGAAGGTAATTTAAAAGTTTTGCAAGCTGTAATTTGGCATTCTTTGAAGATATCATGATGAAATTTGGCAGTAACGTTACTCCTATTACTATATGTATGCTTAAAAAAAATTTGCAAAATCGGAGAACGACCACGCCCACTTTTAAAAAAAAAATTTTTTAAGTAAAATTTTAACAAAAAATTTAATATCTTTACAGTATATAAGTAAATTATGTCAACATTCAACTCCAGTAATGATATGGTGTAACAAAATACAAAAATAAAACAAAATTTCAAAAAGGGCGTGGCTCCGCCCTTTTTCATTTAATTCGTATAGAATATTTTTAATGCCACAAGTCTAACAAAAATTTACCAATCCTTGTGAAATTTGGTAGGGGCTTAGATTCTAGGACGATAACTTATTTCTGTGAAAAAGGACGAAATCGGTTGAAGCCACGCCCAGTTTTTATACACAGTCTATCCTTCCGCTCGGCCGTTAACACGATAACTTGACGCAAAAATCGATACATCTTTACTAAACTCAGTTCACGTACTTATCTGAACTGACTTAGAATTGGTATAAAAAATGACCGAAATCCGACTATGACCACGCCCACTTTTTCGATATCGAAAGTTTGGAAAAATTAAAAATGCCATAATTCTATACCAAATACGAAAAAGGGATGAAACATGGAATTGGGTTGGTCTATTGACGAAAAAGTTCTGCAGGGCGAAATAAACAACCCTTGAAATCTTGGCAGGAATACTGTTCGTGGTATTACATATATAAATAAATTAACGGTATCCAACAGATGATGTTCTGGGTCACCCTGGTCCACATTTTGGTCGATATCTGGAAAACGCCTTCACATATACAACTACCACCACTCCCTTTTAAAACCCTCATTAATACCTTTAATTTGATACCCATATCGTACAAACACATTCTCGAGTCACCCCTGGTCCACCTTTATGGCGATATCTCGAAAAGACGTCCACCTATAGAACTAAGCCCCACGCCCTTTTAAAATACTCATTAATACCTTTCATTTGATACCCATATTGTACAAACGCATTCTAGAGTCACACCTGGTCCATCTTTATGGCGATATTTCGAAAAGGCGACCACCCATACAACTACCACCACTCTCTTTTAAAACCCTCATTAATACCTTTAATTTCATACCATATCGTACAAACACATTCTAGAGTCACCCCTGGTCCACCTTTATGGCGATATTTCGAAAAGGCTTCCACCTATAGAACTATGGCTCACTCCCTCATAAAATACTCTTTAATGCCTTTCATTTGATACACATGTCATACAAACACATTCCATGATTACCCTCGGTTCATTTTCCTACATGGTTATTTTCCCTTATGTTGTCACCATAGCTCTCAACTGAGTATGTAATGTTCGGTTACACCCGAACTTAACCTTCCTTACTTGTTCAATTTGTACCAAACGAGGAATAAAAATGTACCAAATCATCCAAATATGTACCAAAAGTTTTCGGATGCGAATTTGAACCAAACTAGAGTTATATTCTGCTTCTTCATCCAAAAACTGTTTTTAGTCAGGAAACTCTTTGAGTTCTTTAAATACCTCAGTTGACAAAATGCTTTTTTTCGTATCTATATTATGACAACTACTGTTAGCTGATTTCATCGAGTCTTTAGTTTTTATTAAATTCGAAACTGTGTTTATTTGAAGTATATTTCTGCACTTAGTTTTAATTGAATTTTGTATAAAAAATATCCTTTCTACGTTTGTAGATGAATGTGGAATCTACAATACGCCTTGAACTATTCTATAAATATTGGAAAACATTTGCGCGTTTAATTCATTTTTAAGTGATCTTAATTCTGCCCAAAAGCTGCATATATTTAAATTCTTGAATTTTTAAGTCTCTCATTCTCTGCTAAAGCTCTAATTTCGGAATTAATTTTCTCTATTTTATCAAATTCAGATTGCGGAAACCAGTCCATAACTAAAGGCACAATACAATTTGTTTCGCCGCTTAAAATACTTTTTGGTGAAAGCTTTGCAGCCGACAACAAAGTTTTATCATTTAAATTTACTTTACGTACTACAAATTTGTATATAAAATTGTTTAGCACAGCTCTTAAATATGTGTATTCAGCTTTTTCGAAAAGATTGGTTGATATAATAATATCCACATTAACACAGCAGTAAACTTCATCTGGGGTTAAGTGATTGTCGTCTGAATCAATATTTAACATCCAAATAGGAGTGGAGTCTAAATAAGGTTTTTTATCAAATTTTTAACTTGGTAATAAGTAAATGTATGCGAATATCTTCAGACTGCATTTCTATATTCACATTATTTATTTCATTTAAAATATAAGAAAGAAATGTAAAATATACTTTATAAATAGGACTTTGAAAATTTTCAGATATAAGATTAATATTTTGATTACTGCTTTTATTTTCAAATACGTAAAGTTTTAAATAATACCTGAGGGTATTCCATTGCTCAAGAATTCTATCTATGACTGCTTGTCCAGAAAGCCACCTTGTGGGGGCGTACTTTAGTATAACATGCATTTCTGTACCGAAATGTTCTTGAAAACTCTGAAACTCCACAGTCCTTACGGCAGGTTATCCAAAAATGATAGTTTACGTCTTTTAAAAATGTATCAATTTTGTTGGGAAATGCATTACAAGCGGCCATTGAAGCTAAATTTAAAATGTGACAAAGACATCCATTAACATGCAGATTTGGAACAACTTGCTTCAGCCTTGATTGCACTCCGCTTTTGCTCCCATCATAACCGAGCAATTGTCGGCAGTGAAACCAAACATTTTTTCAAGTGGTATTGAATGGTCTTTTAAAGATTTAATAATGGCATTAAAAATACCCTACGTGCTACTATCGGTCAATGGTATGAATCTATCTATCACTATAATCTATCAATGCACTTTTTATAAAAAATTCGAATCGAAACTGCCAAATTTTTTGATATACATATATCAGTCGTTTCATTTATTATTAGAGAGTAACAATTCTTCTGACAAAATGCAATTATGGATTTATAATTTTCTGGCCCTGTTATTTGAGTTAATATTTTGGAACTGCACATACCTCAAAATCTCTCGAAAGTTGGATAATAATTGGAAAATATTAACGACGTTTGAGATCAACTCGAAAACTCTTAATTTTACAAAATGTCTCAAAGGTCGGTAGTGATTGGAGAATGAAGTTGGATATGAACTCGAGAACTATCTGGTTTAAAAATAATTAAATAGTGATGTTGGATTTCACTTTTGGAACTAGATATATATTTTCGCTGGAGTATGTTTCCATGTTTGTTGGGTAAATAATGTTGCCGCACATAAAGCCAACACGAAAGGTGGCCTTAAACTGTGACTGAAAAACTGCTGATTAGTTTAACTGGAGTTTAAATTAAGTTAAGGAAACTTAGTTTAAGTTTAGCTTAACCAACTACTTACAAACCGGACATATGTACACGCATATACATATGTACATATATGTAATATAAGCACGACAATAACAAAAAAGAAATGACAACAAGTTTCGCTTATACAAAAAGAACATTAAAATACGATAATGTATAACAAAAAACGGCCCTTATGCTATCAGAACCAAACACGTGTGTAACCTTGAAACAATAATAGATATAAGTTTTTACCTGATGAGTATGTTATTTTAAAAACAGATCGCAATATTGTCCTTGTTTTGTACTGCCATCAGTTTCTGAAGCATGTATGTTCCAATTTTCAACTTACTCGAAATCGTTTGCAAGATTCCAAAATATTGTACTGAAATGTGCAGACACATATGGATGTGACCTGAATATGAAAATGAAGATCAGTTTTTTTTATACCAAGCTGTACTTGTACACATGGTATTATATCTTTGATTGGATAAAGCTTGGTCATACAGGTATAAAGGAATCAAGGTACATATACATATGTATGTATATACATTTCATTTCATTTCATTTATTTGAGTTTTTTTGTACAAGTAAGACATAGTCTTTTAGATAGTACATCAATCGTATCACATTATCAAAAATAAAAGTAGAGTAATATAATATAATATAATCTATATAATATAATATAACGTAAATACAAGAGTTAAAAAGATAATAAAATAAACTTATTTTTTAACAATTAAACATCCTCAGTTCAAAATTTTTGTGACAAGGATAAAGATATATAATTAAAAGGTAAGTTAAGAGTTGAGAAAAAGTAATACTGCCTGCTTAAAACATCCTGCTTTCCTAATAGCTTTAGTCGCGTATGGGAGTGAGTTCCATAGACGGATTGTACTGACAAAGAACATTCTGGATGACGTTGTGTACTTAAAATTCGGGACTAATAGATTCAAAGTCCGTGTAGATTGGCAGAAACTTAGTTTGTTAAATAAGTACGGCGGCTTTTGTGAGTGTATTAGCTTATGCAAAAAACAGAAATTTCGCATTTTTAGGAAATTATAAATATCGCATCCGAGAATCTGCATTGCATATGAAGAAATGTGATCAAATTTATTTTTAGAAAAAACAAACCGGGCAACATTGTTAAAGGTCAGCTGCAATTTGTTGAGTGACATTGAGTCCAGGTTACCATATATTAGTTCACCATAAGAGACTTGAGGTATTATTAGAGCTTTGAACAGTTTCATCTTAGCGTCTCGTGGTAACAAATAGGTAGTTCTGTATAAATTACGCAAGGTATTATATATCTTCCCCACCACAAGGTTGATATGGTCAACACGAGTCAGTTTAGAGTTGATTTTATAATAACCTAAATTAGTTACCACATTATGAAAAATGATTTTATCTCCATTGAGAATAATATCAGGAAAGTTGTTTACGTCATTTGATGTGTTTGCTAACGCAATCGCCTTAGATTTAGCTGCATTGAGAGATAATTTATTTAGGTTAGCCAATTTGCTATACGTCTTAAGTCTTCATTCAGTCTAGCAAATAAGTCTTCAGAAAGACCGATAGGTCGAGACATGTATAATTGGCTATCGTCTGCATATAAATGTATGGAGGCATTGTGGCAACAAGTAACTATGTCACTGATGAAGAGTGTAAACAATGATCGACCCCTGTGGAACACCAGATGTGATTGGTTTTAGACTAGAGACTTGGTTATCGCATTGAACCTGTTGAAATCGCTCGAGGAGATAACTTCTCATTAACTTGATTGCAAAAGGGCTGAAATTATAGCTGGCTTCGAGCTTGAAAAGAAGTATTTTGAAATCAACCGTATCAAAAGCTTTGGAGAAATCCAGTAGTACTAACACAGTGAGTTCATTATTGTCATAGGCTGGTCGTATATCTTCAAGAATCTTTAACACGGATGACGCACAGCTGTGCCCTCTTCTGAATCCCGACTGGACGTCCGATAGCAAATTATTCGTAGTTGTATGTTCAGTTATTTGCGTTGCCAATAACTTCTCATATACCTTCGATAAAGAAGGCAATAGACTTATCGGTCTAAACTCATTGCAGGAACTCGGAGACTTAGTTTTGGGGACCGGGACAATATTGGCTATTTTCCATTGTCTAGAAAAACTACTGCTAGTTACAGAAAAATTGAAAATGTGAGTAAGCGGAGAGATAACAACAGGAAGGATTAGTTTGATAAATCGTATGCTAATTTCATCGATTAATATCAAATATAGCGTTTAACACTTCAGCTTCTGTAACCACTGAGAAATCGAAGCTATTGATATTTGGTCTACTGCCTACACTGAAAGACATATTATCGATACTATCATTAGTATTACCATCAGAACTACTGCCCAAAAAATGTTGGTTCATTTCTTTGGATCAAAATTACATTGAATTTTACTGTTATTAGATATTCCCAATGAGCGAAGATTTTTCCAAAGCGTTTTAGGGGGCAAATTATTATTAAATTTTGTGTTTAGGTATGCTATCTTGGCATTCCGAATGCACAGGGTAGCTTGGTTACGCAAAAGGCGGTAAGCTTCCCAGTGGTTTTTACTCTGAGATATCTTCCATTCCCCGTATGCTATACCCCGTCTTTTTATTAGATTTAAAATTTCTCTTGTAAACCATGGTTTCTTATTACTTCGAACTCTAATGGTTTTAAGAGGTACAAATCTACTGAAGAGGTAGTGGACAAGATTATTAAAATATTTCAACTTTTCGTCTAACTGAGAAAATGAAAAACATCCACTCCAGTCCAGACGAGAGGCCTCTTCATTTAATGCTTCTATCACTATGCGATTGAAATCTCGGTACGTTAATTCTATGTCGTGCTCTATTGCATTAAATTTTAAACCATAGGATAGGAAAATCATTTCATGGTCAGAGATACCCTCCATAGGAATTTGGTCAACATGGTTTACAAACTTAGTATTGTTAACGCATATAAGATCTAGCATGCTAGGTTTACTATTTGGCGCAAAGCGTGTCGCGAACTGGTTAACAATGTTCAAGTCATAAGCCTGAAAATTACCAAGAATGCTTCTACTACGGGAATCGTTAATAAGAAGATCAACATTAAGATCTCCGCAGATGACAACATGTTGGTATTTAACTGTAAATTCAGAAATTTTCTTAAATAAATCTGCCAAATCGTTAGTCCTACTCTGGTTATAAACACACGCTACGAAGCAGTTTGTTCGTGAGTCACCTATTTCAATGAAAATATATTCAACCACACTTGCGTCATCTGAACAATAAACTATCTTTGGGTTTAAAACCTCTCTGCAATAAATTGCAACTCCACCAACAAATACATAAGAAAGATAATCTAATTTTTCAACCGTAAGACTACGAGTAATTAGGTGACATAAATCAAATGCATGTTCTTTTTACATACTTCCATATACATAACAAAATCTTCAGTATCGAAAAAAAAATTTGATTAAGCCATATCTGTCCGTCCCCTAACAACATAGCTTAAGCAAATATTGAGATATGACCAAAATCGGTACACGGGCTTATCTGGACCCAGAATAGATTGGTATTGAAAATGAGTGAAATCGGACAACAACCACGCCCACTTTTTTGATATCGAAAATTTAGAAAAGTGGGAAAGATTTGAAAATTTAAACACGAATACCGCTAATCTAATGAAATATAGTAAGGGGATTGGTTTTATGACGCAAAAAATAAATTGCAAAAAAATTTGGCATATGGGCGTGCACTACCCACATTTAGAAGAAGAAAATTTGGAAGTTTAACAAGCCGTAAATCAAAAGCCGTTGTAAATTTGGCAGAGACACTATCCTTGCCAAGTTATATAGACTGAGTGAAGATAATCAAAATCGGTTAAAGACCACGCCCACTTTTCCTTAAGGTCTACCCTTAACAAAGTTTGCAATAACTTTATGGTATTTAACTACATTTGACAGATATTCTACCCCAGTAGTGGTATGGTTGAGCTTAGAACAAATTTTTCAAATGGGCGGGATGCGCCCCTTTTTTATTACTCTTTCCAAAATACTTTTAATGCCAAAAGTCGAACAAAAATCTCCCAATCCGATTGGGTGATTCTTGTATGTAGGAAATTTAACGCTCTTTCCATGGAACAAACCGCAGTTTTCTATCTTTCTTAGTTTTTTCACAAATCGTATTTAAATCGAAAGGGGACCACAAATGCGATTTTTTGAAATATTTCGATCCACGCGCCAGCTATCGGAGTTTTTTTTCTTATTATTGCATTGTCATCGGGTTCTGAACTACATTCCAAGTTTCGAGCTTGCAGCTTATCGGGAAGTTGCTTAAATTTTAATTATAAAATTCGTTCACAACGGCCGGCCGCAAAGTCAAGCTAAACAAAAACTTTAAAAGCGTTTTTCTCGAAAACGTGTTTTCACACAATAGGTCCCTTTCATTATTCCAGGTCACATATATATAATATAAGCACGACAATAACAAAAAAGATATGTCAACAAGTCTCGCTTATACAAAAAGAATATTAAAATACGATAATGTATAACAAAAAACGACCCTTATGCTATCAGAATCAAACACTTGTGTAAATACTTAACTTTGAAACAATAATAGATATAAGTATTTACCTAATGAGTACGTTATTTTAAAAACCGATCGCAATATTCTCCTTGTTTTGAACTGCGATCAGTTTCTGAAGTATGTTCCAAGTTTCAAGACTCTAGCTTCACGAGAACTTACTCGAAATCGTTTGCAAGATTCCACAATTTTGTACTGAAATTTGCGGACACATATGAAAGCGACACGACTTTTATATCATGATGATAGAAAAGTCGTGCTTGGCGACTTTAACGCCAGGGTGGGCAAAGAACGTGTTCTTGACCGTACAGTCGGAAAGTTCAGCCTACGCAATGAAACTTCTCCTAACGGAGTGAGGCTGATTAACTTTGTCGGTACTCGAAACATGGTCATATCCAGCACGAGGTTCATGATGTCTGAATTTGGTTTCCCCGCAAAACTTATAGGGCTGTGCAAAATTACGTTGAGCAACACCATCAGCTCAGTCAGAATAGGAAAGGACCTCTGCGAGCCGTTCGAAACTAAACGGGGTTTCAGACAGGGTTACCCCCCATCGTGCGATGTCTTTAATTTGATGCTGGAGAAAATTATACTAGCTGTAGAACTTAACGGCTCTAGAACAATATTCTATATATATATGTAATACTCCTATATTGCTAATAGAAAATGCTCGCAATGTGTTTTTAATTCGAAATCAAAACAAGACAGCCTATACAATTTTTGCGATTGTAGCAGCATAAGTGTGAAAAAAAATTTAAATTTAGGTACATTCGATTATTGAATACAAAAACAAAAACGTATAAACAGAAATATATCGGCACTCTGATGTATGGGAATGTACCTAGCCTTTTGTAGCAATATAGGAGTACAACATATATGATTCTATAAAAGCGTGCAATTACTAGCATATGCTGGTGACATTGATATCATCGGCCTAAACACCCGCGCCGTTTGTTCTTCTTTCGTCAAACTGGAAAAAGAAGCGGTAAAGATGGGTTTGATGTTGAATGAGGACAAAACGAAGTACCTGCTGTCATCTAGCAAAGAGTCAGCGCATACGCGCCTTGGCAACCTCGCTACTGTTGGCAGTCATAATTTCGAATTAGTAAAAGACTTCGTTTATTTCGGAACCAGCATCAACACTACCAACAACATCAGCTCTGAAATCCAGCGAAGAATCACTCTTGCCAATAAATGCTACTTTGGACTAGGTAGGCAATTGAAAAGTAAATTCCTCTCTCTTGGCAAACGAAAATCATACTCTACAAGTCACTTATCGTTCCCGTCTCTGGGAGTGTTCGAGAGAAAAGTTACTCGAAAGATTTATGGACCTCTCGCGTTGGGGATGGCGGGTACAGAAGAAGAATTAACGATGAGCTGTACGAGCTCTACGCAGACATCAACATAGTCCAGCGAATTAAAACGCAGCGGCTGCCCTGGCTAGGCCATGTTATGCGAATGAAAGATAAAGCTCCGGCCAAGAAAGTGTTTCTATCGGAACCCCCCTATGGAAGCAGAGGTAGAGGGCGGCCACCACTCCGTTGGAAGGACCAGGTGGAAAACGAATTAAACTCCCTTGGTGGGCGCCGGTTGGCAGAGAGAAGGAGCGAATGGCGCGCCTTGTTGGACGGTCATAACCGTTTAAACGGTTAAGCGCCAATTAAGTAAGTAAGATTTGGCTGAAGAATCAAATAACAAATAAAAAATATTTTTTATTTGAACGCCGAGTAAATAAAAAATAGAAATATCTTTCATTCGCCTGAAGAATCAAATAACAAATAATAAATATTTTTTATTTGCACGCCGAGTAAATAAAAAATAAACGGTATCTATGATTCGGCTGAGGAATCAAATAACAAATATAAAGTACCTTTTATTTGAATGCCGACTCAAATAAAAGATAAAAAATATCTTTCATTTGAAAACATTTTCAAATAAAAAATACATTTTATTTTTGGATTCGTAATTCATTCAAATAAACATCACGTAACCCTGCTAATTTCACTTCAAATGAAACATTTTCCAAATCGCATAAAATATTTTACAAATAAACTGAATCTCTTTTCCAATCGGATGGAATTTTTTTCAATTTCTCCCCATTTCCTCTTACAATAAAACTCGATAAGTGAAATATCATTGATTCAAAACTATTTTTTGCTAATTATTCTAGTCTTTAAACTAGTTTTATATCTAAGTTGCCGTGGTCTTTAACCGATCCCGTCCATTTTTACTAGAAATATTTTCTACTATAGAGAAAATTTGTGTACCCAATTTTATTACGATCCGTTAATTTTTCTTCCAGTTATGGCTCCCGAAAAATAGAAAATTGCTTAGTCATAAAAGGGGCGGTGCCACGCCCATTTTTTAAAACTTGAAGTTTTTCCTATTTATTGTTATAAATCCACTTGGGAAATGAAATACCTTTGATATAAAACCTTTTCTTTGCAAAGATATAGCTTATTTTATTCGTCCACGACCCTTTTAAAAATCTTTTATATAAAAGTGGGCGTGGTCCTTAACCGATTTCGTTAATTTTTCTTCAAAGCATTCCTTATAGTAAAGGCAACCTCTCTGCCGAATTTTGTAACGATAGGTTTAAAGATTTTTGATTCATGATTAATAGTATATGTAAAATTGATTTTATCACAAGTGGGCGGTGCCACGCCCATTTTAAAAAAATTTTTCAAATTTTTATCAAGAGTCTCAATATCAGTCCACACGTCAAATTTCAACATTCTAGGTGTATTATTTACTAAATAATCAGGTTTTTGTGTTTTCCAAAATGTTATATATATAAAAAGGGCCGATTTCGCTTATTTTCAATACCAATCTATTTTTGGTCCAGATAAGCTCGTATGCCAAATTTGGTGAAGATATCTCAATATTTACTCAAGTTATCGTGTTAACGGACAGACGGACATGGCTCAATCAAATTTTTTTCGATACTGATGATTTTGATATATGGAAGTCTATATCTATCTCGATTCCTTTATACCTGTACAACCAACGTTATCCAATCAAAGTTAATATACTCTGTGTACAAAGTACGCCAAATATTAAAACTTACCATAGGGTTGTATTTATAATAGAAAGCGTTGTAGACAGTGAAAGTATACTTTATTTATGGTAGAAAATTCTTCGTTGTTAACAAATATAATTTAAATTACGACTCTTGGTAACTATTAAAACAACTACCACCACTCTCTCTTAAAACCCTCATTAATACCTTTAATTTCATACCCATATCGTACAAACAGATTCTAGGGTCACCCCTGGTCCACCCTTATGGCGATATCCCTAAATGGCGTCCACCTATAGGACTAAGGCACACTCCCTTTTAAAATACTCTTTAATACCTTTCATTTGATACCCATGTCATACAAACACATTCCAGGATTACCCTAGGTGCATTTTCCTACATGGTGATTTTCCCTTATTTGACAAAGG
Organism: Eurosta solidaginis; assembly: GCF_040869045.1. Lineage (NCBI taxonomy): Eukaryota > Metazoa > Arthropoda > Insecta > Diptera > Tephritidae > Eurosta > Eurosta solidaginis. The sequence continues at coordinate 28,663,675 of NC_090323.1, forward strand.
ATGAAGGAACATCGTTCCAAAAAACGTCACCCTTGGTCTACAATTTGGTCGATATTTCCCAAATGCATGTAATATGGAATTAAAAACCACTTATAAACCATCTACGAAATCCTACGAAAGCAACGCAGCTAAGCTCTCAGCTGAGTATGTAATGATCGGTTACACCCGAACTTAGCCTTCCTTACTTGTTTTTATTTACGTTTAAACCTAAAAATAAATTTTAAAGGGCAGATGAGCTGCCGGTAAATTTTTCCGCCCGGTAATTTAAAAAGAACTTGAGCAAAGGAAAAATCATTTATAGGCAGGATAAAGTGAGCGCTAAAAATAAAGGCTACATGAGAAAACGGCCCTTAAGCTAACATCAACAGCTCACACATCCAAGAGTTACCCAGGTCCACGTTTTGGTCTATATCTCGATACCCTAGTCACCCAGCAGTATAAAAAATACTCTGTACTAAAGCACACATCAACAGCTGCAATTTGATACCCATATTGCATAAACATATTCTAGGGGTACCCGGGTCCACGTTTTGCCCTATATCTCGAGACCCTAGTCACCCAGGGGTACAAATAATACCCCGAATCAAAGTACACATAAACAGCTTCTATTTGATACCCATATTGTACAAACACTTCCCAGGATTACCCACGTCCACGTTTTGATCTCAAGACCCTATCCACCTAGTGAAAAAAGGTAGACGCTGGCCGATTCTCTGACCTACACAATATGCTCACAAAGTTTCATGAGAATCGGTTTAGCCGTTTCGGAGGATTTATGCCTCTAACACCGTGACACAAGAATTTTATATATTAGATTGCACTAAATATATGTACATACATAGTTATTAGGGCGGGTCGATTTAAAAATCGCTCATTGCTCTGTGAAAATCGTATTCTAGGGTCAAAATAAGAAACTTTGCCGAAGGAATCATACCTCTAAAACGAATTCTGATGTCCCCCCACCCCAATTTGGGTCGAACTTTTGGGTAGGGGCAAATTTTGAAAAATCCCACTTTGACCCATTTAGAGTGCTCCAATCGAGTCCAAATGTATGACCGATCCCCACTAACTTTGGAGGCCCGACCCACCGATGCCAGTGGCACACCCCCTGCAACCCCCCTGGGGGTTCACCATACAAACATTTTTGCCTCCCAACAAATCGACCCACCCTAATATATATGTAATCAAAATTTTTGTAATTACAACTCAACATGAAAAAGCCGCTGATCACCCTCCAATAAAATATGTACACGTGTATGTAGATAAGAAATATTTGAATTCAACGCGGGAAATATTAAAATTGTGGTTGAGCAATGGCGATAAAGTTACATATCTACATACGAACTTTCTAGAATAAGTACGGAATACAGATGTATGAATAATCAGAAGTCGAATCGTAAAATACGGTTATGGAATGGCAACGACATAAAAAAATTTGCACGATACGTCAGTCTTTTAAGTCAAATGGGATTTATCAAGACTTTTGAAGGTGTCAAAGTTTTGTTAAAACATTTATATCTAAGGACACTTTTTTCAAGTCACATGAAACTTTTTTCACCACAAATGGAATTTTTTTCAAATAAAATAAAATTTGTTTTAAATCAAAGGAAACCTTTTTCAAATCAAATGAAACGTTTTCCAAATCAAATTAAAGCTTTCACAAATCAAATCAAATATTTTTCAAATAAAATGAAACTTTTTCAAATCAAATGAAACTTTTTTCAAACAAAATTAAAATTTTTTTGTAATTATTTGAAGCTTTTAGGCTGCTAAAATAAAGACAAAACACAAGGTTTCTCTTTTCCTCCTACGCGTTTCGATGAAATTTTTTCATCTTCATCAGGGAGACTGTATATTTATAATAAAATATGATATAAAACAAAACAAACATTAGCACATTACTTAGTATTACACAATTTACATCACTATGTTGTTAACATAATACTTACATTCAATCTATAACATTGAAAATTTTAACATCTAACACATAAATAAACAAAACTTTACATTTAATTTACTGCCACCTTTCATGTTTCCTGCTTCATCCATTGGCTGATAATGCCGTCATATAAGCGCAGTTTATATTGTTGACGTCTTCTTTGAAATTCATTGCAGTATTGATTTTTTGTTGTATTCGGAGAGCTTCCAGCGTCATTCGTGTTCGTTCATTCCCCTCAACGTCTAATATTTTCGCGTTTTCGAAGTCCGCTGTGTGTCCTTTGTTGGTCAAATGTTCGCATAGTGCTGTTGTTGTTTTTCTATTTTTGGCGTCTAGTCTATGTTCGTTTATTCGTACACTTAGCGATCGCTTCGTCGTTCCAATGTATATTTGATTGCAAGTTTCTCCTGCGCTCCCTTTACATTTTATTTCGTATACCACATTATGTTGTTGTTCTTTGTCGATTTTGTCTTTTGTTTGTGTAAAGATTGTGTTCAAAGTTCGATTTGGTTTATGCGCAAATTTTATGTCGTTGTTGCGTGTTATGCTATACAATGTTTTGTTCATTGTATATCTTACCAAGTAGCGCAATTAACAGCTGATCGGTGAAAATTCGCACATTCACACGCACAGTTCTCGACTCAGTTTCAAAAAAAAAACTTTAGTTTATTAAGCTTAAATTTTAAAGTGAGATAATCCTTACGACTTTATGTATATATAGAATATATAAGGCGTTTTTGTTGTTATTAAAACAATCTTTTTATTTATATTAAAGTTTTTATCATTTTTTTCAACTTTATTTTAACAATTTCATGCGTTTTAAAGCATATAAACATTGTAAATTTTACCAAGTAGCGCAACTAACAGCTGATCGGTGAAAACTCGCACATTCATACGCACAGTTCTCGACTCTGTTTCAAAAAAAAACTTTAGATTATTTAATTCAAATTTTAAAGTGAGATAATCCTTACAAATTTATGTATACAGAATATATATGGCGTTTTTGTTGTTATTGAAACAATAGTTTTATTTATATTAAAGCTTTTATCATTTTTTTTTTAACTTTGAAAAATCTCCGAACACCATTCCTTCATTATATGACATTCGACTGCCTAGTCCACTGCCTTCCACTCTATTCGCAACATAACCTTTACTTAAGCTGCCAAACTATATAGTAAACAATGGTTTTGTTGTCCGTTAATCCTGGTATGTAATTGACGCCTGCATATATGTATTTGCTTTTCTTTTGCATTCTTTTGTTCAGTGATGCTTTGCGCGCAGTTGGTTTGACTAATTGTTGTTGCTATCCATGCGTCCATTAATGTATTAAGGTAGCCATTCTTATATAAAATATTTTTAATTTTTTTAAAATTTGTGGTCATGAACATTTTTGAGTTTAAATGTTGTTCTGTATCAGTGTTTATTTTCTTGGTAAATTGTATTTGGTTTTCCAAAACTAAGTTTAAGTCCTGTCCGTCTAATCTCTTTTTAAGATCCTCCCTTTCGACGTGGTATCCTTCTTTACTAATATACCAATTCATCTAGCGATAAATACGATCATAAAACAGTGGAGTGACCTAGAAATGCACACAACATTATCGAAGAAACAATTTCAAGCCTGTCTCGAATTCTGCTTGAGGGATAACAACTATTTCACCTATGATGGTACGTTCTATCAACAGGTGTATGGCATGCCCATGGGGAATCCTCTATCGCCCACTGTAGCTGATATAGTCTTAGACAAAATAATTGACGACAGCATTGCTGAGCTTAAATTAAAGGACATATATATCAAATACATAAACAAATATGTAGATTATATATTCGCTATAATTAAAACTAAGGACGTGGAAGAAATACTTAAAACACTAAATAACCAACATACCAAAATAAAATTTACAGTAGAGAAAGAGAAAAACAACAAGTTGCCCTTCCTAGATATCGAAGTTATAAAATCGAACCAAACCCTAAAATCTAATTGGTATGCTAAAGCCGTATCATCATCTAGAATAATAAACTACCATTCAAATCACCCATGGATACAAAAAAAGAACACGGCCATAAGCTTTATAAAGAAAATCTACAATTTAAGTGAACAGGAGTTCATGACCACAAATTTTAAAAAAATTAAAAATATTTTATATAAGAATGGCTACCCTAATACATTAATAGATGCATGGATAGCAACAACAATTAGTCAAACCAACTGCGCGCAAAGCATCACTGATCAAAAGAATGCAAAAGAAAAGCAAATATATGCAGGCGTCAATTACATACCAGGATTAACGGACAACAAAACATTGTATAGCATCACACGCAACAACAATATAAAATTTGCGCATAAACCAATTCGAACTTTGAACACAATCTTTATACAAACAAAAGACAAAATCGACAAAGAACAACAACATAATGTGGTATACGAAATAAAATGTAATGGGAGCGCAGGAGAAACTTGCAATCAAATATACATTGGAACGACGAAGCGATCGCTAAATGTACGAATAAACGAACATAGACTAGACGCCAAAAATAGAAAAACAACAACAGCACTATGCGAACATTTGACCAACAAGGGACACACAACGGACTTCGAAAACGCGAAAATGTTAGACGTTGAGGGGAAAGAACGAACACGAATGACGCTGGAAGCTCTACGAATACAACAAAAAATCAATACTGCAATGAATTTCAAAGAAGACGTCAACAATATAAACTGCGCTTATATGACGGCATTATCAGCCAATGGATGAAGCAGGAAACATGAATGGTGGCAGTAAATTAAATGTAAAGTTTTGTTTATTTATGTGTTAGATGTTAAAAGTTTCAATGTTATAGATTGAATGTAAGTATTATGTTAACAACAGAGTGATGTAAATTGTGTAATACTAAGTAATGTGCTAATGTTTGTTTTGTTTTATATCATATTTTATTATAAATATACAGTCTCCCTGATGAAGATGAAAAAATTTCATCGAAACGCGTAGGAGGAAAAGAGAAACCTTGTGTTTTGTCTTTATTTTAGCGGCCTAAAAGCTCCAAATAATTACAATTGTAACAAAAAATTGGCCCAAAATTAATGTATTAAAATTTTTTTAATCAAATAAAGATTTTTTTTTAAGTCACGTGAAACTTTTTTCGAATAAAACGAAATTTTTGTCAGATCAAACTTTTTCCCAAATCAAATGAAACTTTTCAAATTAAACGAAACTTTTTTCAAATCAAATTAAACCTCTCACAAATCAAATGAAACTTTTTTCAAGTCAAATTAAACTTATTTCAAACCAAATGAAACTTTTCAAATTAAATGAGACATTCTCATACCAAATGACCTTTTTTCAAATCAACTGAAACAAATCAAATGACACTTTTTTCAAATGGAATGAAACTTTTTATTTCATTTGAAAAAAAAACTCTGTTGATTTGAAAAAAAGTTTCTTTTGAGGTGAAAGATGTTTCAATTAATTTGAACAAAGTTTCATTCAATTTGCAAAAAGTTCCCTTTGATTTTAAAAAAATTTCATTTGTCGTAAAAAAAGTTGCATTTGATTTGAAAAAAGTTTCAGTTCATTTGAAGAAAGTTTCATTTGGTATGGAAAAGTTGTATTTGGTCTCATTTGATTTGAAAAAAGTTTTATTCATTTGAAAAAATTTCGTTTCATTAGATTCACGGATGTAACGATTCAACCGCAGAAATGAGTCATAAAATTCCCGCCAAAAGGGCATATAAAAGCGCAGTTAAATGGAGCTGTGCCATCAGTTGCAATCAAAACGTTTTAGAGTGAAGTTTACTTAAATTGGCGTATTAACCGTGCAGTTATAGTACGAATACCAGTAAGAACCGAATAAAGTTAATTATTAGTAGACAGTATTAGAAATATGAGTATACACTTTGATGAATGAAAATGGATATGTCGCGATATTGTTTCAACGTAGTATAGGAAGCTGATAGTGTATTTCAATAAGGACGATTTTGTGATTAAGTTCAGTATCTCGTATATGTATATCGACTGCTGAGTAGAATACCACCTTATCTCGGCTGCCGTTTTAAAAACGCTTTTGAATAACGCCATATTTTATAATAAGTTTGAAAAACGCCCTATTTCAGAAATCGATTAAAAACCGTGTTATCTCAGAATTTGTGTTCAAAACTGGTCTGATACGATATGTCGAAAATTTAAATGTCGAAACTAAAAATGCCGAAAAAAAATGTCGAGAACCAAGAATAGTCGTGTTTTTTCACAGGTATATACGTCTACGTTTGCGCGTAAAAAACGCTTATTGTTACTTAGATAATGCTTAGGAGACCCATCTAGCGGCAACTTGCTACAGAACATGTACCGAAAAGCGAAGACACAAACCTCTGTTGTGTGTCTGTGTATAACCTATAGCTGAATCGGTTTCTGTGAATAGTGGACACACACCATTTGTAGAGGTAATACATAGAATTAGTGTAGAGCTGAAACATAGACACATATTTCAGTGGCATCTGAGTATAATGCGTATTGAAATTTAGGAGTACCAATTTTCTGCGCAGCAATTTCAGAAGAGTTTATTAAGTTTAACGCTTAGCAGTCCATATAAAGTTTAAGCGAACGCGTATGTATATATGTAGTTGTTAAACAAAAACATAGCTAATTTTGAAAATTAAAATATCGAAAAATAAAATGCCGAAGAACAAAATGTCGAAACAATGTAATGAATGATGTGCCGAATTTTACACATCATTCATTACATTGTTTCGACTGTTTCGTAGGAAGTATTTTTCTTTCTGACGTCGGCAAAATGAAAATGCAGATGTGTTAGTGAGAGCGCGATGATCACACACATCACTTAATGCATCGGTTTGCTTAGTTCATTCGCTTATTAGCAAGCAACAAGACAAGACCGTTTATTAATTTTTTAAGGCGCACAATGGCAAGCAAAAGGTTTATACAATAAAACATATTGCATTTGCGCAAAATGGTCGGTGGAAATAAAATATTTTTCCTTGTGCGCATTGAAAGAAACTAACAAACGCAAACGCATTTGCTTGTTGCTTGCTAACAACATTCGTCAACATTGCGAGCGACGCAGACAATCGATCAAAGATGACTTGATACGAAACTCTCTCATTTTTTGCGCTCTCACGAGGGATTTATATCAATATTGTGCTGGTAAAAATCACAGATAAATCCCTCGCGCCAGCTGAAGCGGGTGCCAAAACAAAAAATGTGCCAGCTAAAACGAAAAACGGTCCAAACTTTAGTTTGACCTACAACTGTAGAATAGCGTTCAAAAATTATGTGAAAAAGGATAAAAATACTTGTTTTAGTGTAAATATTATTAGTTCGAAGGCGGAGGGTAAATATTATTTCCCATTCAAAAGCTATCACTAAAAACAGGTTTTGTAAATATGAAGTCCCGATGAAACCAGTCCATTTTGATCACAGAACGTGGAACGTCAGACATGTAGGATAAGCCCTATCCATTAAATGATGTTGACTATTATATCATAGGTTCGATTTACTGAAATTTCAAAAGAATATATTGTTTTTACTGTGAGTTAAATGCGTTACAATATTTGACTAATTAATTTAATCACAATGTAAATTTTACTTAGATTGGTTTATATTTAACTCTAACTAGTCGTATTATTGTAAAATAAGTTTAAAGAAATGAATATTTTACGGCTATCATTTTATCAAATGATTGAAACTATAATCGCCGAAATGTATGTCAAAAATCCTTATATTCAGATCTATTCATTTTTGTTTGGAGTGGCATCATTGGAAAAAATGTGCATTTTGAAAGCGCTCTCCCGAAACAAAGAGTTACAAATCCATTTATCTATGCAATCGATGTTGCTGCGCCAAATTCTCAGCGACTACTAAACTAAAGAGAATAAGAATACGTGTGAATTGAGTGTGCACAATTGTTCCACTATTTGCCGACGTCTGATGTAAATGCTCCAACTAAATATATGCGAGCTACCCTTCAAAAAACGCGAGTACTCTATAAATAGTGTAAAGAATACTCCTTTAGGAGTATAGGAGTGTTCCAAAACTAATCTGTATTCATACAAAAAATGTGCTCCAATTAACATTGCGATGTCCTAGGAGAGGATTAGGTGATACCACTCTCGCTTTGTTTGTGAGTATTCCATAGAGTACATGCGTGAGAGTACTTTCCAAAGTGCTTTCACTGTAGTACTCCATGGAGCACCCACAGAGGATCATATGCCAAAGTACTAAAGAGGAATTGTGCCGGAAAGAATTATCGGAGTGAATTTAATTTAAAATGAAAGTAAATGAAGAGGCGCAATACAACTTTTATATTTTATACTACGAAAATTCTTATGTTATTTAGCATTTGCGTGAAAAAAGAAACTAATATTTCTCCATACTATAGAATGTATGCATAAAACTAGTGCGCGGTTGCATTTTATCAGACTACCCATAGTAAAATTTTATTATCAGTTATTTGTATGCAATATTTTATTTTTGGCAACTCTGTTCGATCGCCATCGTGTCGTGGTCACGGTCGTTAAAAAACGAGCAATTATCGGCTGATGGTGGTCCGCAAACGCATTGCAAAGGAGTATTGTTAGAGTACTCCAGCATGAAGAAAATCGAACACGTAATCCAACAATTTTTGCAGGGCAACGGTAAACCTAAATATGCTCAACAAACCATCAGCTTTTCTCAATAAAATCAGCTTAATTAGTACTGAAAATGCAACAAAACCTAAAAAAGTATATCAAAAGAGAAAAGAACGCATTAGAAATATTCTTAATAAAAAGACAGGTTAGGTTAGGTTGAACTGGCCGGTCCATGACGACCTCACATAGACTAATTGGGTCCGTAGTGTTACCAGAAGTTTGTTTTAACGACCAAACTGAAAACCCTATCAAAAACCAGGACCTATGTTATAAAATAACTCCGTCCTCTTGGCAAATACTAAAAGCTTTCTAGGACTTAAACCACTTGCTGCTTCTAGATCTGACAGCTGTATCACTCCTAATAGCTGGAGTCTTAGCCTGGCAAGTGCAGGGCACAGATAAAAAGACAGGGTATACAAAAATTTTAGTTTTGAGAAATTTAGCATATTCCAATTCGCTATGCTAACGCGTCCGTAATTTGTTTGTAACTCTAGATACTTCGACATATTTATGGTTGTTAGAATGTAACTTTGAAATAAATTTAGTTTGTTTAATATATCCGAAATTATGTTATGTAATTTGTGTCTTTAATTTAAATTAATGAAAGCAATTTTCTGTTATAATTATATATGAATACTATTTCCAAAAATTACGTTATTGTGATTAGGAAACAGATTTTTTATATTGGTGCCGTCTTAACGCCCACCATTCATTGTACAAGTATAGTTTTCTTGATGTTATCATAATTTACAACCACAATAATAAAACACTGCCTTAAAATTTTGTTTTTGGAATTTTGCTTTAAGTATACCAATTTCGACTTTTTTTGGCCATTTTCGGTCGTTTTTCTTTTTTCGACATTTTTTAATTCGATAAAAAAAAAACGATTCGGCCTTTTGTGTTTCGACAATTTTTTTTTCGACATATCGTACGGATCCCGTTGAAAACGCCCTAATTGAGCGTTAATTTATGAATTCTCAGATAGGACATTCCTCGACCGAATTTTGAGCAATAGAGCGTTTTTGAAGCAAACTCTGAAATAGCGCGTTTTTGAAAATATTCTCAGAACTAGCACCCGACATACGGTGCGACTCTGAGACTCATTATGAGTGAAGATTGACGCTAACACAATTCTCATAAGTCGAGTGAAGTTAGCTCTGTGGTCGAAAATCAGATTAAGAAATAAACAGTATGATATATTAATTTGATAAATATCTGCCTTCGAGAAAATTAGTGTGCAGGATGTGGTTTAAATTTTCGGCATGAGAAGTTTCCGAGTCGAAGTTCTATGGATCTGCGTCGTGTGCTCTACCCGATTGAGCTCTGTTGTGCAAAAAGTCTAGGAGTCGCACGAACATTCCATGGAAAATCGTAAATTCTGAAAAAGCGTGAAAGCATTGGGTGAATTCGTGCATTGAATATACTTGAAAAAAAAATATATATATAATTAATTGTAGTTTACTATTTGGAGGAGGATGCTCTAAAATTTTATACATTTTATACAATACAAATCCTTGCAAAAACAAGCATTAACATGTGTCAATGCTCTCGGTCCTAAGAGAGCAGCTTTCCCAAATAAGGTTAGTCGACCATATCGGAGGCGAGTAATATACTATCTGTTGGTACTTGGTTTGTGTGTTCACAGCAAACGACTTCAGATTTCGTTACGCCCATGTATTTTAGAGGCAATCGAGGTGGTAGATAAATTGATACAGTCAGATTCACGGAGTTTGTCTGCGCGCCGACCTGGTGGATCTTCGTTCGACCTTGTTGCAAATTGTTGATAGAAAGGCCTTGCGTACTCTTTCGGACTCGACATACATAATTTCATTGCCAAAAGCAGTATTTTTTCATTATATTTTGGCGAACTTAACAAGGACTTCACAGATGACCATAGCTTACCCTTTAATAGTCAACCAGTCGTCTAATTTCCATAATAAAGTCCTCTATTTAGGGATCTTTTGATCTTGTAGGCTAGGTTGAACTGGCCGGTCCATGAGGACCCCATCTTGTAGGCTAATTAGTCTCACAAATAGTGGAGTTGGCTATCAGTCAGAATGGTGACGACGAATTCGTCGTTCTGAAGTTATGAAGACAGCTGATCGAACGCTTTGTTGGATCGCCTAAATAGTTGGTCTTTAGTTCAGATCTGAAAATTTATACGATTTGTCCCGTCCCAGGTGCGGAATGCTCCCACTACACTCAGATTAAAAAGCTAAGCAACCACCTTCCCGTTTTATGAGTAAAGTGTGCCTCACAGGGTCCCATATACTGTTTTCACTGATCATCGTATAGATGATAGGTACTAACAGCGAATGCGTCTCACGGTTTGTTTACAAAACTTATTTGCTTCTAACACAATAGATATTTTCGTCAAGGTTTCTTGTTATTTTGATCATTTGTTTCCCCATATGTTTTTTGTTTGTGTGTTAATATTAATATTTTCTATTATGATAATTGAGGTTGCTATTTTGTAGCATTTTATTCAACATTAGGGTTATCTTTTTTTATACTCAGTTGAGCAGAGCTCACAGAGTATATTAAGTTTGATTGGATAACGGTTGGTTGTACATATATAAAGGAATCGAGATAGATATAGACTTCCATATATCAAAATAATCAGGATCGAAAAAAAATTTGATTGAGCCATGTCCGTCCGTCCGTCCGTCCGTCCGTCCGTTAACACGATAACTTGAGTAAATTTTGAGGTATCTTGATGAAATTTGGTATGTAGGTTCCTGAGCACTCATCTCAGATCGCTATTTAAAATGAACGATATCGGACTTTAACCACGCCCACTTTTTCGATATCGAAAATTTCGAAAAACCGAAAAAGTGCGATAATTCATTACAAAAGACCGATAAAGCGACGAAACTTGGTAGATGAGTTGAACTTATGACGCAAAATAGAAAATTAGTAAAATCTTGGACAATGGGCGTGGCACCGCCCACTTTTAAAAGAAGGTAATTTAAAACTTTTGCAAGCTGTAATTTAGCAGTCGTTGAAGATATCATGATGAAATTTGGCAGCAACGTTACTCTTATTACTATATGTACGCTTAATAAAAATTAGCAAAATCGGAGAAGGACCACGCCCACTTTTAAAAAACAAATTTTTTTAAAGTAAAATTTTAACAAAAAATTTAATATCTTTACAGTATATAAGTAAATTATGTCAAGATTCAACTCCAGTAATGATATGGTGCAACAAAATACAAAAATAAAAGAAAATTTAAAAATGGGCGTGGCTCCGCCCTTTTTCATTTAATTTGTCTAGGATACTTTTAACGCCATAAGTCGAACAAAAATTAACCAATCCTTTTGAAATTTGGTAGGGGCATAGATTTTATGGCGTTAACTGTTTTCTGTGAAAATGGGCGAAATCGGTTGATGTCACGCCCAGTTTTTATACACAGTCGTCCGTCAGTCCTTCCGCATGGCCGTTAACACGATAACTTGAGCAAAAATCGATATATCTTTACTAAACTCAGTTCACGTACTTATCTGTACTCACTTTATCTTGGTATGAAAAATGAACGAAATCCGACTATGACCACGCCCACTTTTTCGATATCGAAAATTACGAAAAATGAAAAAAAGGCCATAATTCTATACCAAATACGAAAAAAGGGATGAAATATGGTAAGGTAATTGGATTGTTTTATTGACGCGAAATATACCTTTAGAAAAAACTTTATAAAATGGTTGTGACACCTACCATATTAAGTAGAAGAAAATGAAAAAGTTCTGCAGGGCGAAATAAAAAACCCTTGAAATCTTGGCAGGTATTACATATATAAATAAATTAGCGGTATCCAACAGATGATGTTCTGGGTCACCCTGGTCCCCATTTTGGTCGATATCTGGAAAACGCCTTCACATATACAACTACCACCACTCCCTTTTAAAACTCTCATTAATACCTTTAATTTGATACCCATAGCGTACAAACTCATTCTAGAGTCACCCCTGGTCCACCTTTATGGCGATATTTCGAAAAGGCGAACACCTATAGAACGAAGGCCCACTCCCTTTTAAAAATACTCATTAACACCTTTCATTTGATACCCATATCGTACAAACAAAGTCTAGAGTCACCCCTGGTCCAGAAAGGCCCACTCCCTCTTAAAATACTCATTAACTCCTTTCGTTTGATACCCATATTGCACAAACGAATTCTAGAGTCACCCCTGGCCCACTTTAATGGCGATATCTCGAAACGGCGTCCACCTATGGAAGTAAGGATTACTCCCTTTTAAAATACTCATTAACACCTTTCATTTGATACCCATATCGTACAAACGCATTCTAGAGTCACACCTGGTCCATCTTTATGGCGATATCTCGAAAAGGCGTCCACCTATAGAACGAAGGCCCACTCCCTTTTAAAAATACTCATTAACACCTTTCATTTGATACCCATATCGTACAAACAAAGTCTAGAGTCATCCCTGGTCCAGAAAGGCCCACTCCCTCTTAAAATACTCATTAACTCCTTTCGTTTGATACCCATATTGCACAAACGAATTCTAGAGTCACCCCTGGTCCACCTTTATGGCGATATCTCGAAAAGGGGTCCACCTATAGAACTAAGCCCCACGCCCTTTTAAAATAATCATTAACACCTTTCATTTGATACCCATATCATACAAACAAATTCTAAAGTCACCCCTGGTCCACCTTTATGGCGATATCTCGAAAAGGCGAACACCTATAAAACTAGGGCCCACTCCCTTTTAAAAATACTCATTAGCACCTTTCATTTGATACCCATATCGTACAAACAAAGTCTAGAGTCACCCCTGGTCCACCTTTATTGCGATACCTCGAAAATGCGTCCACCTATAGAACTAAGGCACACTCCCTCTTAAAATACTCATTAACTCCTTTCGTTTGGTACCCATATTGCACAAACGAATTCTAGAGTCACCCCTGGCCCACCTTTATGGCGATATCTCGAAACGGCGTCCACCTATAGAACTAAGGCCCACTCCCTTTTAAAATACTCATTAACACCTTTCGTTTGATGCCCATATTGTGCAAACAAATTCTAGGGTCACCCCTGGTCCACCTTTATGGCGATATCTCGAAACGGCGTCCACCTATGGAACTAAGGATTACTCCCTTTTAAAATGGTCATTAACACCTTTCATTTGATACCCATATCGTGCAAACACATTCTAGAGTCACCCCTGGTCCATCTTTACGGCGATATCTCGAAAAGGTGTCCATCTATAGAACTTAGGTCCCCGCCCTTTTAAAATACTCATTAATATCTTTCATTTGATACCCATATCGTACAAACGCATTCTAGAGTCAACCCTGATCCACCTTTATGGCTATATCCCTAAATGGCGTCCACCTATAGAACTATGGCCCACTCCCTCATAAAATACTCTTTAATGCCTTTCATTTGATACACATGTCATACAAACACATTCCAGGGTTTCCCTCGGTTCATTTTCCTACATGGTTATTTTCCCCTATGTTGTCACCATAGCTCTCAACTGAGTATGTAATGTTCGGTTACACCCGAACTTAACCTTCCTTACTTGTTTTAATATATTTTTAATTTTCATCGAATAAAACTACTGATTTTCCAATTTTATTTGGAAGAGACTCTGAAGCACACATAATTGTTTACACGTCATATTTATTTCATTTCCATAGAGAAATAAAAATTAGTGCGAAGGCAAGAACAGACTACCAGGTTATAAAACACACTGGAGTAGAACTCTGCATCTAGGTCTGAGATGTCGGAGCCTTGATCAAAATTTGCTTCTGGGTTTGACAATAGTTTAAGTACTTCTTTGTCGAGTGCCTCATTAGCCATAAATCCATTCGAGTTCTTTTCTGAAATAGAGTATATTAGGGGATCGGACGACAAAAATAATATATATATTCCATTGTATATTTACGAGACATCTTTCTTGTAATATTTCGCCTGTTTCTCTTAAAATCTTAATTTCTACTCTCCGGTGCTTCCTCTGAGAGCTTTCCTGTTGGAAGTACTGCTTTATTAATAATGTCTGCCCCATGAGTCAAAATTTTGTGAATGCTCGATGGCATGTACTACCATGGGTACAAATCTACAAACATTTTTGTGGTCAAAATGGCATACTTTCGAAATACTTCGGAATCAATGGCGAATCCATATGAAATAGTTTGAAGTATGACAGCAAGTCGCTGAATTAAATTTTCGTCAACACCCCTTATTTCCGCAGCATTTGAAGGGCATTGGAAAAGACGCCTGGCTATGTTGCCATCATTGGTCGTCCCAAAGCCTTGTTTTGGAAGATCTACTAATGACCCATTGTATTCTTTAAATCTTTTTTTTTTCTCTCTTCAACAATCTTTTTTTCCGTTCCTTCAAGAGTTTTGTCCTCCAACGCTTGCAGGTGGACTTCCGCTGACAGATCAGTTATAAGAATGGATTCCTTTGGAGGGTATCATGCAATTTTTTCTTTTCTAAGGAATTCATATGATGGGTAAATGTCAGCATGTCTTTGTTTAGCCCCAGATCGTATTTCTAAATACGTTTTAACTGTAAACTTTCGATTTATGTATAGAGCTACTGCCTCTTCTGGAGTATATTTAACTAACACTGATGCTGGACGAGTAAGGGCATGTTATATTTTAGTTGCGTCTGAATTTTTTGTGATGGTTTCTACCATTAATCCTGCATCTCGCTGACCCGATAACCTCAAGCTAGAAGCAGTTGCAAAAGTCAACTCTTCTTTTGAATAGTTTCTTATCGAAAGTGATAACTTTTTCCTTTTCGACTGATGACTAGCCTCCGAAAAAGATATCACTGGTCATCCCTTCTTCTTTTAAAATACGTCTGCAACTTTTGCACTCACAAATTTTGAAACTGCTTTTTTATTGAAGTCAACTTTGTGCTGTATTTTTTTTTTTTTTTTCTTTTGCGTTATGTTTCTTATACCGAATCTCGAAAAATTCACCCCTCGAAATTCCCATATTTCCTAAAAACAAAATATTACATGAAAACCTGCATTTTCCTGCAGTTAAAGTTGTACTACTTTAGTTTTACCAATAGTAGCAAAGAAGTTTAGATATAAATTTAATCGGATAAACGCGGATAACGAGGTTGCTGGTCTTATGAAGTCAAACCATTTCAAAAATTTTACTTAATTTAACATTATCCCACTATAACATGAAAAACTAATTCATGTTCAATTAAAATAACAAAAATGTATATTTACTAAAATAAGCATACCTTAGAAAATAAGCACAATATTATATTTATACCTTTCATGAAAATGAAATGGTATATTAATTTCGTCACGAAACCCAAAATTGTAAGTCCTTAAAAGAAAATAGATGGACCCACCATTAAGTATACCGAAATAATCAGGTTGAAGAGCTAAGTTGATTTAGCCATGTCCGTCTGTCCGTTTGTCTATTTGTATGCAAACTAGTCCCTCAATTTTTGAGATATCTTAATAAAATTTGGTGAGCGGGTTTATTTGGGTGTCCGATTAGACATTTGTCGGAACCGGCCGGATCGGACCCCTATAGCATATATCCTCCATACAACCGATATTTCAGAAAAAGAGGATTTTTGTAATATCTTACTCAATTTAACAGATTAAAGCTTCAAATTTCACCATATACTTTCGTATATTGCACATATTGTTGCCTGAAAAAATTGATGAGATCGGTCGTATATGTAGTATATATCCCCCACAACCGATTGTTCAGATAAGAAACTGTTCGTAATTACTGCCCTATTTTAAGAGCTAGAGGCTTCAAATTTCAACGAATGCTTACATATATAGCATATTTTGTTGTCTGAAAAAAACATAAAGATCGGTGGTATATATAGTATATATATGGTGGTATATATAGTATATATATATATTTTCGCAATGTTAACCCCATTTCAGCAGCTAGAAGCTTCAAATTTCACCGAATGCTTACGTATATAGCATATATTGTTGTCTGATGTATATATGTTGTTGTATATATAGCATATATCTCATTCAACCGATTGTTCAGATAAGAAACTTTTCGCAATTTCTACCCCATTTTAACAGCTATAAGCTTCAAATTTCACCGATTTCTTACGTATATAGTATATATTGTTGTGTCAAAAAATCATAGAGATCGGTGGTATATATAATATATATATATAATGGTATATATGTAGCGTTGTGCTTATATATTAAGTACATGTTTTGCTTACGAATTTAATACAAACTTTATTGAGCAATGTTTGACCGAGTCGCGTGTGTATCCCTTAACATGTCATCTCAGAAGAAGGAAAATATATTTTTTATCAGCTGCTAAGACCAGCAAACTCAATACGATAACGGATTGTTTAGTCGCTCTGACAGACTGGAAAGCTAATACATTTTACATTTTACATATGAGTAGTGGCAGGGTTGCCACATGCCTCCCCTTGTTAAATTTTTTAAGTTTATAAATTCATTTTATATACATTTAAGTTTACGAATTCATTTTATATACAAGTTATACTATTAAGAAATTAATACAAATTATAATGTTTGCGTAATAAATTTAAACGTCAGCTGCAAAGTGAACATGTCGTGAAGCTCGACTTGTACTTGGCTCTTCCTGTGTGTTATCAGCTGGTTGGTCGTCGTAAATTTCATATACAGGTTTTAGAGGATCCACAGATACAGTAGAACGTTGGCCTTGTATGTCCACGCAAAAAGTTTTACCATGTCTTGAAACAACGCGATATGGTCCTTGGTATGGTGCTTTCAGAGAGGGCCCGATTTGGCCTTGGCGGACCAGAACGTGTGAGCATGTGTCCAGTTCCCTGAAACGAAACAAAGAACGCTTACCATGTCGGGACATATCGGCTGGTGTCAAATTGTGGAAAGGATTTCTTAGGTATTTGAGTAGACCGTATGTAGGTTGGTCGTTGTTTGCCGGATTAATAAATTCGCCAGGAAGCCTTATTGGCTCACCATAAACTAACTCGGCCGGTGTCGTGGAGATATCGTTTTTCCAAGCGGCGCGCAAGCCCATGAGTACTACAGGCAGTGCGTCATAGCAAGTTTCGCTGTGGCATAGCAACGCTGCCTTGAGCTGCCTGTGTAGACGTTCGACGAGCCCGTTAGCCTGTGGATGGTAAGGCGAAGTTTTTAGGTGGCTGATGCCGAACATTTGCGAAAGTTGACGAAACATCGTGGACTCAAATTGTCGACCACGGTCTGACGTTATTCTGAGTGGAACACCATATCTAGCTATCCAATGGTAAAAAATTGCTCTAACGATCGTTTATGTGTTACCATTTTCCAGTGGAATCGCTTCAGGAAAGCGCGTAAAGCGATCAATTATTGTTAAACATTGCGTAAACCCTTTTGAGAATGGCAGCGGGATAAGATCTACGTGAATGTGTTGAAATCGATGAGTGGGTAATTGAAATCTTGCAGGTGCAGTGACGACGTGGCGCTGAATTCTGTTCCGCTGGCATTGAATGCAGGCCCTCGCCCATGCACGACAGTCCTTATTCATCGCTGGCCACACGTAGCGGCTTGTAAACAATTTTTGGGAGCAGCGTACACCTGGATGCGAGAGGGAATGCAGCGAATCGAATACTGCTCTTCTCAGAGATGCAGCGACAAATGGTCGCACTACGCCAGATGATACATCGCAGTACAAGCTTACCTTATGTTCTGGAAAATACAGCTTTTTTAGTTGAAGTGTCGGATTCGGTAAATTAATGAGTTGTATGAGTTCGACGTCTGTTTAACTGCTTCGTATATTGCATGTAGCTCTCGATCATACGTTGATAGCTTCCGTATTGAATCGGGTAGTGTACGACTGAAAAAAGCTAGTGGCTGCCAGGAACCATTCATGTGTTGTTGCAAGACCGCACCAACTGAAGAACTGGAGGCATCTGTGAAGATTGCTACGTTCGCCTCGATATTTGGATGTGCCAGTTCGGCGCAATTTGCAAGTGCCTCCTTAGACCTTTCAAATGCATCTATCATTATTGGCGTCCATTGTACAGCATGTGATCCTCGTACCTCAGGCCCTGATAATGAATTCTTCAATGGGGAAAGAAGCTCTGCTGCATTTTTATGAACTTTCGGTAACAGTTTATCATACCGATGAAAGCACGAAGCTTCTTCACTGTTGCTGGTGGCGTTAGTTCTCGTATTGCTTTTACTTTTCGGATAGTGGTTTTATACCGTGGCATGTGATATGATGTCCCAGAAATTTAACTTCCGGTTGACCGAAGCAAGATTTGGCAACGTTGATAATAAGCCCATGATCGTGAAGACGTTGAAACAATGTTCGTAGATGACATATATGCTGATGCTCATTGTCTGAAGCAATGAGTATATCATCGATATACGGGAAAACGAAGGGCAAGTCACGCGTAACTTCATCGATGAAGCGCTGAAAGGTTTGGGCTGCATTTCTCAAACCGAATGTCATAAACGGGAATTCATATAGACCGAAAGGCGTGATAATCGCTGTTTTCTTTATATCATCTTCAGCGACTGGGATCTGGTTGAATGCTCTGACGAGGTCTACAGTTGAAAATATTGTTTTGCCGTGTAGGTTGACACCAAAATCTTCTAGGTCAGGCACTGTACGATCATTAAGACGACGGTAGTCTCCACATGGGCGAGGCTCACCTGATTTCTTGGCAGCTAGGTGCAACGGAGATGACCACGGATTGTCGGACGGACGAGCTATTCCAAGCGTTAACATTTTAGCGAACTCATCTTTCGCAATTTTTAGTTTTTCTGGCGCAAGGCGACGAGCCTTACTTGAAACTGGTGGGCCATCCGTTGCTTTAATATGATGCACTGTGGAGTGCTTCGTTCGTTTGAATGCGGCGTCAGGTTTTGTTATTGCCGAAAATTCTTTCAAAAGAGAATTGTACGGCGAGTTGTTCGGCAGAACTTTTATTGATTCAATTTTCGCTGCCTTTCGCATTTTCCCATTCGAAGATATGCCGGTTTTTTCGTCGCTAATTTTTTGATGTTTCAAGTCGACCAATATACCGAATTGCTTATGAAGTCGGCTCCAATGATGGGCTGCGAAACGTCGGCGATAACGAAGCGCCATGTAAATTCACGTCGCAAGCCAAAGTCCAGTAAAAGCGTATGATGTCCGTATGTTTCAATTATTGCATCTGTAGCAGTGTATAATTGATAGCCAACGGGGGTTACTTTTGTTTTGATACGGGATCGGGGGAAGACGGAGAGGTCGGCTCCAGTGTCCACCAGGAATTGCATCCCAGTGTACCGGTCTGTGAGGAAAAGGCGGCGCGATGTTTTTATTGGAGAGCCTTCGACCGCCACTATTGACCATCCTTCGCGTTTCCCGGAAATTTACACCCAATGTAGCCTTGTGCTTATATATTAAGTACACGTTTTGCTTACGAATTTAATACAAACTTTATTGAGCAATGTTTGACCGAGTCGCGTGTGTATCCCTTAACATGTCATCTCAGAAGAAGGAAAATATATTTTTTAACTATTTGCAAGAAATATGTATACGCACTACATACTAAGAGGACTTTCTCAAATGTTTGTTACGACAATCAATAAAAAGGTATGCATATGTATATGTTAGCTCAAGTGCAAGTCTTTAAACGTTTTGAAAATAACCAGGCATGTTCAATCTGGCCATATTAGCTAACAGTCCAGTCATATTACAATTTTACCTCGCAGCTGAAAACTTGCATATGCCTATATTTTGGCGTTGTAAAGGTGGCATTAAAAGTCACATAAAATGGCATGTGATCACTTTAAGGTATTTGAGATCTAAAATAGCAAACTCAATACGATAACGGATTGTTTAGCGGGATAACTAGTCGCTCTGAGAGACTGGAAAGCTAATACATTTTACATATGAGTAGTGGCAGGGTTTAGACGGTTAAGCGCCAATTAAGTAAGTAAGTAAGTGGCAGGGTTGCCACATATATAGTATATATATATTTTTTTTTGCGATTTCGGCCCCATTTTAACAGCTAGAAGCTTCAAATTTCACCAAATGCTTACGTGTATAGCATATATTGATGTCTGAAAAAATCATTGAGATCGGTGGTATACATAGTATATATCTCATACAACCGATTGTTCAGATAAGAAACTTTGCGCAATTTCTGCCCCGTTTTAACAGCTAGAAGCATCAAATTTCACCAAATGCTTACGTATATAGCATATATTGTTGTCTAAAAAAATCATAGAGATCAGTGGTTTATATATTATATACTTCATATAAACTTTCATTTTTGCCCCTTTTTTATGGCTAGAAGCTTCAAAATTCATCAAATTTCATCAAATAGTTACGTTTACGTCATATATTTTTGAAATACGTGATTCGTAGTCATAGTTTTTACACGCAGACCACAAAAAACCTGAAACTTTGCATCCTCACACAAAGTACCTACCTATTTTTTATTTTATATTTATCTTAAAAATCGTTTAGATATGTTCAAATTTCACCAAATTTTTACGTGTATAGCATATACTGTTGTCTGAAAAAATCATAGAGACATCATACAACCGATTGTTGAGATAAGAAACTTTGCGCAATTTCTGCCCCATTTTAACAGATAGAAGCTTCAAATTTCACCAAATGCTTACGTATATAGCATATATTGTTGTCTGAAAAAATCATAGAGATCGGTGGTATATATATTATATACCCCATATAAACTGTATTTTTTTGCCCCTTTGTTACGGCTAGAAGCTTCAAAATTCGTCAAATTTCATCAAATAGTTACGTTTACGTCATATATTTTTGAAATACGTGATTCGTAGTCATAGTTTTTACACGCAGACCACAAAAAACCTGAAACTTTGCATCCTCACACAAAGTACCTACCTATTTTTTATTTTATATTTATCTTAAAAATCGTTTAGATATGTTCAAATTTCACCAAATTTTTACGTGTATAGCATATACTGTTGTCTGAAAAAATCATAGAGGCATCATACAACCGATTGTTGAGATAAGAAACTTTGCGTAATTTCTTCCCCATTTTAACAGCTAGAAGCTTCAAATTTCACCAAACGCTTACGTGTATATCATATATTGTTGTCTGAAAAAATCATTGAGATCGGTGGTATATATAGTATATATCTCATACAACCGATTGTTCAGATAAGAAATTTTGCGCAATTTCTGCCCCATTTTAACAGATAGAAGCTTCAAATTTCACCAAATGCTTACGTATATAGCATATATTGTTGTCTGAAAAAATCATAGAGATCGGTGGTATATATATTATATACCCCATATAAACTGTATTTTTTTGCCCCTTTGTTACGGCTAGAAGCTTCAAAATTCGTCAAATTTCATCAAATAGTTACGTTTACGTCATATATTTTTGAAATACGTGATTCGTAGTCATAGTTTTTACACGCAGACCACAAAAAACCTGAAACTTTGCATCCTCACACAAAGTACCTACCTATTTTTTATTTTATATTTATCTGAAAAATCGTTTAGGTATGTAGATCTGTTCATTATATATTTCTTATCTTATACATCCGATTATTCGGAGATTACGAACGGCATAAGATTATTGTTCAGCCCCATTCACTTGTTTAGGAATTGCAGTATAACTCACAGCAGGCCAGCAATTTAAACTTTCACATTCAATGGCAAAAAGTAGAGTTAAAACTTTTTCCCAATTGATATGCTTCCAAATAAAGCTCTTTTAGTCGATTCAACTTATTTCAGATTTCCTAGTTTTTTATTTTCTCGCTTAACTACGCATTTCTAAATAGAATTTCAAAAGAATTTTTGAAATTCAATGATATACTTTTTTTAATTAATATTTTCTAGAACATGAAAGTAATGCACTCTTTAAATTATACCTTGGAAATCTCCTCAAAGCTTTTTCGTCTGGGAGTGGAATTGAAATCCGCACTCCTACGTTGATCGATCTCTTGACAAACAGGTGCCCAAACCCATGCCTTGTTGTACAACTTTTTCCTAATTTTTTTCTGCTGCGTATATTTATACTTGCGTACTTTGTATATTTGCTTGTACAAAAGCTATGCATTGTTATTGGCAGGTTCTTCTTTATGAACAGGTTTTTTACATTGACCTATTTTTAATATGAGTGTTAGTTGTTGTTGGTAAGCGGGGAGTTTATTAAAACTTTAAATGTTTTTTATTATTATTTCAATATTAAAAAAGAAAATTAAAGCATGAACTTTAAATTGGTTGCATATTTAATTTTCTTTCCAAGTTCTCAACAAACCTCTTCCGGAAAAGCAAATATTAAACCCGGTATCTAAGGTATGTTTCCATTATTTTCAGTTAACGCTAACAGGTATTATCTCATAAATCTAGTTCAAGGGGTTGCCAGCGCAGTTTATAGATTCTCCAAACCAATTGTTAACCTCACCTTCCGCTTCTTTACCAGGCGAGGCCCTGGCGACTCCAAGTTTCTCATGAGTTGGCCTAGAAGGTTCAATGTGGTCATATTAAATCGTTCCCGTGATGGTTGCACTTGTTCCTAAATGGTGCTTCTTACCGGAACGAACCTATCTATATGCGACAAAGGGCCATCAACATCGATAATATAGTTAGAATAAAACTATTTATTTTAAAAATATGTATTTATATTTTATTCATTTGAATATTTATGTATGTATTTTACAAAACCTTTTATTATAAACATATATGTAATACACCTATATTGCTACAAAAGTCTAGGTACATTCCCAAACATCAGAGTGCCGATATATTGTTTTTTAAACGGTTTTGTTTTTGTATTCAATAATCGAATGTACCTAAATTTAAATTTTTTCTTGTCACACTTATGCTGCTACAATCACAAAAATTGTATAGGCTGTCTTGTTTTGATTTCGAATTCAAAACACATTGCGAGTATTTTCTATTAGCAAAATAGAAGTATTACATATATGATTATAAAAAAAAATTTTTTTTGATTGATTACAAAATTTTTATTTTTAAAAGGTACAAAATTATTTCTCAATATTGAAATATTACAAGTAGAAAGACAAGTTAAAGTATTAACATAAATAAAATAGAGTTAAAAACTAAATATAGACCCTACATTTACTCCACATTATTTTCAATACTAGCAATTAAAGAAATTTTAAAAGAATGTGGTTTATTAATTAAATCAAAAAGTTTGTCTGCAAGAGAAATTGTATCATTAATATTTTGAATATTACCTGAAGTTAAATGTATTTGAATATCTTGGGGTAATTTTGGGATCCATAATTAAAAAAGAAATTCCTGACTAACAATAGATGTTGAACCTGTTAGTGACTTTATGTATCTAAAAAAGTTCAGATGGAGATCGATCACCTAACTCTGTATTTGAAAATAGTTGTTCCAACCTTTTCTCTTCACTAAGAGAAAATCTCTCAATTAAAATTTTCTTAATAGTTTTATATTTATTTATAAGAGGGGGTGGATTAATAATATCAATAGTTTTGGAAATAGTTTCTCGTTGAAGAACAATCAGAACAGTTTGAAATTTAACATTTTCATCTAAAATTCCGTTTATTTCAAATTGTCCTTCAACTAATAAAATTTATGCCTCAGGGCATTCTGTCCAAAATTCAGGTAATTTAATGGATTTAATTAAAGTTGATCTAAAATTGTTTCCATCTTGTGTTGAAGTATTTGATTATATATTTTGTGTTATGTTAAAATCTGTGTTTTGTTGTTGGATATCTTCACTTTGATTTTCTGTTGTTGTACATTTTCGTGTACGTATAGAGTGATCGATAATTTTAAAATTTATTGGAGATGGAGTGTACAAAAGTAAAAATAAATTTGAGAATATCTAATTAAATAAAGAAAAATTTAATTGAATAATAAGGTGATCAAGAAATATAATTTTTTTTTTAATTTATCAAAAACAAAAACAATTATTTATCAACATATAATTAAAAAGTTAAATATTCATAAAATATTACAATAAATAAAAAATATGACTAAATAACTTTCTGTGAATTTCCAAATAAATTTAGTTTGAAATTTTGATTATTGATTGTTGTTATCGTAGTTAATTTTAAATTGATTGAAGAGTAGCTTCATGTAAAATTATTGATTGTTGATATTGGTAGAAAATTTTTAAATTTGAAAGAAGAAAAATTTGTATTAAAAATTGTTGAGAATTATTGATAGGTGTTTGTAATAGTAGAGATTTTAATTTTATAATTGTTTTATTTTTGTTCACTACCATATTAAAAATTTAAAGATTCTTGTTCAACTAATTTATTGATCGTATGTATTTAATTAGCGAGCTTTGCTGATATTGCTTTATATAATGGTTTTTGTTATTGATATTAGAGAAAAATTGTATACCATATGTATCATATTGATATAATAGTAACAGCGGAAGTATTAAAAACAAGTACTGTAAAAATCCGAACAAATGTTACTAAGCTTTCAAAAGCGCGCCTAAAAATCATATCCACACTATTAGGAATAAGCTACATACAGAGTGTATGTGCCTACATGGTGACTAAAAGGAATAGAAACAAAAAGGCAATTCTTAGAGACCAATTGTACAGCGAGCAACGGGATATTCATATGACACAGTAGCTAAAGGCATTTGCCTTTGCATTGATATGAATGTTGGAGACTCGAGTTCAATGCTCAGTTCCCGAAAAGCTAGCTGATGAAGAAGTGAAATTCAGAAACATTTCCTAGTAACCATCGCCGTTTGTAAACTTTACAATTTTTCTCTAATATCAATAACTAATTTATTGATGCTGAAACGAAAATTTTGCATATAAACTATTTTCTAAATAATAGTCTTTTTTAAAACTATAAAAATTAATTAGTTTATTTTTTTGAATATATTTCTGTTATCTAAATTCCTATATAAAAAAGTCTTTGAGTTTTAAACTAATCACTGCCTTAATGATCTGGATTTTCTGTAATCACATTTCTGTATCATTGTGTAGGCACATGTACATAAGTGATAATTATAGTCATATTAACATTTATAATTCACTAGTTCTGCATTTAAAAACGTTCGTTGTACAAGCATGCACTTTCAGTTAATTTTAGGTTCCCTGGCAGGATCGCCAATTATAGTCAGAATAAAACTATTAATTTTAAAAATATTTCTATTTTATTCATTTGAATATTTATGTATTTTACAAAACCTTTTATTATAAAGAAATTTTATTTTTTTTTATTTTTACCTTTATATTAAGTCGCTTTCATGTTTGTCCCCTCATTTCCATACGAATTGTTGACCCACGGAAAAGTCTTTTTCGGTAACTTCCCGTTGAGCTAGACACTTGATACTTAGAACATAGCTCAGATTACATTATTGAGATTGAGAGACATTACAATGCAAGTGAAAAAAATCCGCTAGGTGGCGCGCGGATCGAGATATACAGAAAATTAATTTTAAAATGGAAATTTTGCGATCGACTTTTAACTAACTTCTCGGTGATCCATAGACTTGAAACTTAGCACATAGTCTGCCAGTCGATGGCACTACAATTCGTGGAAAACAAAATGCAGCCAAGTGGCAGACGAATCGAGATAAACGAGAATCCCTGAAAATCCCTGAAAAAACGCAGGGAATCTTGCAATCAATTTTTGAGTAACTTCCCTGTGAGCTGGAGATATGAAACTTGAGCCGTAAGTCAGAACCCGGTGACAATGCAATATTTTATCAAAAAATTCCACCAGGTGGCGCATGGATCGAGCTATTAGGAAAATTAATTTTAATTTGGGAATCTTTCAATCAATTTTTAACTAACTTCCCGGTTACCTAGAGACTTGTAGCTTAGCACACAGTTCGAGACCCGGTTAATATACAATTTACAGAAAACAAAGTTACGCTAGGAGGCGCGCTAAGTGGATAACTAAAAATCCTTAAAAAACGAGGGAAATCTTGCAATCGATTTTTGAGCAACATCCCGGTGAGCTGGGGATATGAAACTTGAGCCGCGAGTCAGAACCCGGTGACAGTGCAATATTTTATCAAAAAAATTCCGCTAGGTGGCGCATGGATCGAGATATTAGGAAAATTAATTTTAATTTGGGAATCTTTCAATCCATTTTTAACTAACTTTCCGGCTACCTAGAGACTTGTAACTTAGCACATAGTTCGAGACCCGGTGAAAATACAATTTAGAGGAAACAAAGTTCCGCTAGGTGGCGTGCTGATTGAGATAACTACAAATACCTGAAAAACGAGGGGAATCTTGCGATCGATTTTTGAGTAACTTGCCGGTGAGCTAGAGGCTTTAAACTTGGGCCGTGGGTCATAACCGGGTGACAATGCAAACATTTGATCAAAAAAAATTCACTAGGTGGCACGCGGATCGAGATAGTAAGAAAACAAATTTTAATTTGGAAATATTTCAATCCATTTTTAACTAACTTCCCGGTTACCTAGACACTTGAAACTTGGCACTTGGTTAGAGGACTGGAGAAAATATAACTTATAGAAAACAAAGTTCCGCTATGTGGCGCGCTAGTCAAGATAACTGCAAATCCTTTAAAAACGGGGGGAATCTTGCGATCGATTTTCGAGTAACTTCCCGATGAGCTAGAGACATGAAACTTGGGCCGTAAGTCAGAACACGGTGACAATGCAATATTTTATCAAAAACAAACCGCTATTTGGCGCATGGTTCGAGATAGTTTTAAATTGGGAATCTTGCAATCGATTTTTAACTAACTTCCTGGATATCTAGAGACTTGAAACCTGAAATATAGTTTAAAACTCTGTGACAATGCAATGTTTGATCAAAAAAATTGAGCTACGTAACGCACAAGTCGAACTATTTAGAAAATTAAGCCATACCTTCATGGCTAGCCTCCTGAGTGTTGCAGGCGTTGTAGAATTCCACCTCGTTGAAGGCCCAACTCAATGCACGCCCTTGCATATTTTTAGGCGTACGCGACTTTCACCATGATTCTTTTAGACTTTCAGGCGTATGCGAATTTCACCACGATTTTCAGCTGTGCAAATTAAGTAGCTGACAAACCGTGGAATTCTCCTGTTATGATTCGAGGTGGAATTCTGTTGTTTTCGCCAGTTTTGTCAGCGCAAATTCCACTAATTCTATTAAATCTTGCTATTTTGAACAAATAAATAAAGATAAGAATTTTCACTTAGGAATTACTTAAATTACTAATCAAAGTTGCAATTGCCTTTTTGTAGGCAGTACTAAAGAATTGAAAATAAAAGGATGATAAAAAAATTTTAAGGACTACCTTTATATAAATGAACCAAAAAATAGAAGGCAATTTTTCCTTTAATACAGACATAGTCTTGTTGAATTTTGACTAAAAAACTTTAAGAATAGCTCTTGTAAAAGAATTTTGGGATTTAAAATTATAAAGGTAGAGTGCGTGTTTAAATTTTAAATAGTCAATTAGTTAACCCCAAATACAT
Organism: Eurosta solidaginis; assembly: GCF_040869045.1. Taxonomy (NCBI): domain Eukaryota; kingdom Metazoa; phylum Arthropoda; class Insecta; order Diptera; family Tephritidae; genus Eurosta; species Eurosta solidaginis. The sequence goes on from NC_090323.1 coordinate 28,691,634, forward strand.
GGTTTTCCTTAAATTGAAAGATTGCGCCCAACCTTTATAGTTTTAAATCCCAAAATTCTTACAAGAGCTATTGTTAAAGTTTTTTAGTAAAAATTCAACAAGACTATGTCTGTATTAAAGGAAAAATTGCCTTCTATTTTTTGGTCCATGTATCTAAAGGTAGTCCTTAAAATTTTTTTATCATCTTTTTATTTCTTTTTTTTGATTGACTCAAAAATTTTCATATTTAAACGGTACAAAATTATTTTTAAATATTGAAATATTACAAGTAGAAAAACAAGTTAAAGTATTAACATATGTAAATAAAATAGAGTTAAAAACTAAATATGGACCCTACAATAACACTCCCCAAAATCTTCGGGAAGTGCCTTTATCGCAACAACAACAACAACATCTGATAGGTCTCCGAACTATTTCGGCAAAATAGAGTATTAGTTAGCATTAACTGAAGATTATGAAAACAGCCTGAAAAGGAGTAGTGAGTTTTTTTACTTTAAAATAAAAAGTTCATCAAAAGCTAAAACTAAAAAAAAGTAACTCAAAAGAAAATTTTTCATTAAATAATTTTTATTTGTTGTTTTTCGGCCTTCAATATTTAAATTATTCATTTTTTCGAGCTCAAGGCCACGCATAAATAAAAACAAAATATTTTATATGTTTCAATAAATATATTTGTTTAATAATTGATCAATATTTCGACCTCAATCTGAGATCATCCTCAAGACTAAAAAGATTAAAAACAATAAAAACATCAAAAAGTGCATTTTACATATATCACTATAACACAACTTACACTCTTGGCTGTGCCTGATCGACTAATTTTAAAAGATTACATATGAAACGAATATAAACAACATAATGTAAACAAATAAATACCATAAATATAAACAAATTTTGACAAAAACAACCATGTACAAATTTCTCCAACTGTACGTCGCGCTCAGCATACATATATGTATATGTACATATATCAGCTACAGGTAAACTGTTGTTGTCTAACATTATAATAAAAATATTGGTGGGACATTAAACTAACAAATTACTCTCAAAGGGCTTTTTTGTTTCTGCTTATTAGCTGCCTATAGGCCGAAGCACAATTTTCCGTGTCCGTTTTAAAATTTATCCGTTTGTCGCTCTCTATATTGATAATATGAAGCATTTCAAGTATGTATCTCTTATTATATTGCTTCTCTTGTTTCAAAATAAATTCCGTTAATCTCAAAAATCTACATCTACTAATTGCCAGTAAGAAAATATTCAAAAAATCAAAAAGCGTCAAAGTGTACAGAAAGATGTAAAATCTTAGCGAAATCGGCGATACAAAATCCATAGAATGAGTGAGTAGGCATGAAATGCCCCTTTATGTAAGTATAAGACTCCTTTTTCTTATCTCTCATTCCGATATGAAACTCCATTGTGACTGTTTTAAAACGTCCATTACTAAATCGTTCTAAGTAAAATATGCGATTTTATATTGCCGCACTTCATATTCATGCCTGTGTATGCCAAAAGAACTAATTTTCCTCACCTAGCTAGCAATATCATATCGGATATTCAATGGATACACTTTAAACAAAAAGTGAAAACACATTACAATGTACTTGAAGTTTATATGTGTTATATAAACACAAACTCACACACACACACACACACACACGCATATGCAAAGGATAGATAATTCACGCTGCTAAGCCGCGCTTGCATTCTATACTCAAAATTCAAAATCAGTTTAACACAAGCGGCCACCAAGTGTGGTTTGGATACTCAAATTTCCTAATAATAAATTGTGATATACATATGTGTGTGTATTATTAAAAATAAAATAAAAAGTACCCACACATGTTTAGTGATAAAGGCAGAGTAATGAAAAGTAAAAACCAAACAAACAAATTTTTTGTAAATTAACATTTTTTAATTACAAGTCTACAAGCACTAACGCGTAGTTTTGTTTTCACACGGAGTCACATTTAAAAGCTTTGTTTGGACAAGTGGTCAACAACATTGAAAGTGTGCCTGTGTTGGTAAGAATAAAATATTCGTAGTGTTGTTAGTGGTTTATGCAGCAGTTATGCGGCAGTTACTCACGACCGTACGTACCAAAAACGTGTCAGCTGACACGACCTATCTTATGAGTGTGCAATGTAAACGAAAACTCACCAACGTGCAACGCCCGTTCGTACGTAGCCCGGAACGTAGAAGTCAAAACAATTTTGATTTTTCCGTAAGAACGCGTCAGCTGATCGCTCTCTCACTAGACAGAGTTGCCTAGTAAACTTTTGTGCGCTAATTTTTGACCGTTTGCAGTTTTATGTAAAAACACCTAATTAATGTTTGAAAAATTGTGTAAATAATTCGAAATAATTATGTAAAAGTGCAGATTATAAATATGTAATCTATTTATATTTATTTAATATTAATTCCAGCCTTTTACAACATCAAAAATTAAATTGGAAAAAGTTGATGTTTCCATAAGCATGCATGCAAACTGGTCAATGGTAACAGTGCTTATCTGTAAACAATACACACACAAATATGTTATGTACATGTACACAGACGCACACATTGATTCCTACGGGCTTGAGAGTTCGGTTTAACGTGTTTCGTACGACAAACGTTCGTACGTACGGCACACGTCGGTGGGTAATTGCCGCTTTAGTCGTTGATCAACGAGAAACATATGTAAGTGAATTAACAATGGAAAATAAATTCACAAATAGGCAATACATACAGTATTTTATTGCTTGAGTCTAACAAAATTTATTGCCAAGTAAACAATTAAAACCTTTTGCGGATGAACATTTACTATGATGGGAAGTCATTAACAAGAGATACAAATTTCTGGTTCGGAACTAGAGCTATAATGCCAATTAATTACTAGTTCATTAGTGACTATATTTTCTCCAGCTATAAAATCCTGTTTGGATTTTTATATTTCATATTTAACATATATTTGAGAAATGGGCCACCAATAAAAAAAACTACTAGGAGCTTCGACTATAGTATGCCTTCCCCCCCCCCCCACTTTCTCACCAGTTCGGAACTATGGAAAAGGGGATAATGTCTTACTAGAAGCCACATGTAGAGTTTCGGTCCTGTACGGAGCCAACGAAATAGTGCCAAGAAACGAACTATATCTTAGCTGTCAATTTTAACACTATTTCGGAACTATCGAAAAAATGCCAATAAGGAACAATTTCTAAAGTGGAAATATTTATCTAAATTGCAACTAGTGAAATTCGTCAAAAGAGAAAAATAATATGTGTGAATTGCGCGCGAATAGTTATTTCACTAGCTGATGACGTCTGGTTTAGATGTTAATGGAGGGGTCTGATAAGAAGAGCCCTGATTATAAGGTTGCCGGCATCATAGTTTTAACCTCCCATATAAATTGTATGGGCGAATTTCGTATTACATCTTCTGATCGCCTAAAGACACGATAAGGGTGTTTTGGAAATTATGGCTTCCCTCATCGCTCATCGGAATTACGTGCATTCCAACATCAATGAAAACGTAACGTAAAAAGTTATCAATATGAATGACTTTTTCTATGCAGAGTGTGACAAGGAGAAGATTGGAAACACGTTCTTTCCAGATACGCATTGAGCTGTATTGATCGAAATCTCACTCATTCCAGCGTAAATAACACAGGCCGACAAAATTTGAAAAATGTCCAGACGCAGAAATGAGATAATGCCTTTCGAAAAGTCTTCGATGGATTTGGTTCTTGTTTTCGAGATATTCTTACATAAAACAAAATCAATACATGTAGCATTCTTTCGGGCAGATTTCTCTTATATTGAGTTTGAAGTTGTGTTGCAGATGGAGTGGTCGATATAGTTCCCTATAAATTAAGTGTTTTGTTCATACATTCACTTTCTAAGAGACAAACGCGCCTAAAAGTGGACTTCAAACTTGTGAAGAAATTTTGTAGGGAAAAATTATCGCAGACTGTATTAAAGTAATCGCGAAGAGAGCTTTCTCAAATATGATACTACATCTTTAATGAAAATGTTTGCACTTTCAGAAGAGTATAGGCTCATTTCTGGCTCTTAAATTTGTCGGGCTGCGTAATTAGTGAAGTGTGGAACATGGGAGGCTTCGAAATGCATTCTTCTCAACCTTCCAATACGTGTTCATCTGTGTTGATCGAAATCAATTATCAATTGAGGATTACAAACGCGTCCTTTCCAACTTCTTTAAAAAGAGTAGCTCCCATGCTTGCCCACCTAATACCTAGTCTATGCGCTAAGCGCTCTACAAAAAAGTTCGCTAAACCGTTTGACTTAAAAGTTATTAAATCTATTACAGTTTGCTATACAGAGAAATTTAGCAAAGAAAATTTCATAATACAAAAATAAAAAAAAGCTATTTTGTAAAGCGTTCAATTCTCTTCAAAATTTGTCAACCCATTTTTCCTACAGTAACTCCCTTAGCTAGTTTAACGGCGATGCAGAAAATGTGATACCAAATTTCTACATACATTTTGTATAAGAATTTGAAGGGATCATGCGGAAAAATTGGTAATAACTAAGTTTTATCATTTCTACCAACATATTTGGCATCTAAACAACATTTTTTAGCATATTTTTGAGAAAAAAATGTTTTTTTTTATTTTGATATGCCCTAATGTTTACACTAATAATATATGTAGTATTTTGAGTCAATAAGTGTTAGATGCAAATCAAGTTAATTCGATTTCGATTGATTACAATTTGCGACAAGCTTTAGCTGATTGACTTGATAATAGAGATGGCGATCCCAGTATAAAAAAAATAAAAAATATGGAAGAAAATCTGAACCAGCCTTGGGAAAAAAAAATTTACTAAATCAATGCGAATTTTGGGAGACCAAGATAGAACTTGCCATTTTTTAGATTAAAATGAATAAATAATCCATAGTGCGGTGGCCCTGAAGAAAACGCTCGCCCTGCTCTTCACTGAAGATGCCTAAATTTTAAGGAAAATGGTCCAGATGGCTATGGAGAAAGTGCATCTTGATACTCATGTTGATGATGGAACAACGCCGAAACCGGATTGTTTTGAAACCACAGCGACTCGACATTTTTCCTGACTAATGGCTGTCACTGGCGGCCACCGTGGTGTGATGGCAGCGTGCTCCGCCTATCACACCGTATGCCCTGGGTTCAACTCCCGGGCAAAGCAACATCAAAAATTTTAGAAATAAGATTTTTCAATTAGAAGAAAATTTTTCTAAGCGGGGTCGCACCTCGGCAGTGTCTGGCAAGCGCTCCGATTGTATTTCTGCCATGAAAAGCTCTCAGTGAAAACTCGTCTGCCTTGCAGATGCCGTTCGGAGTCGGCATAAAACATGTAGGTCCCGTCCGGCCAATTTGTAGGGAAAAATTAAGAGGAGCACGACGCAAATTGGAAGAGAAGCTCGGCCTTAGATCTCTTCGGAGGTTATCGCGCCTTACATTTATTTTTTATTTTTTAATGGCTGTCATTTCAGTGTACTGCTACAACAACAACAATAACCCTAGGGTGGGATAAAACCATTTACAGTGATTTCTACGGTTTATTCCTGTTATGTTTACGACACAGAAAAAACAGTCGATATGATGGTCCGACTGTTACAGGAACTTGGTACTGAAATTGGGTGTTTTTTTATTGCCCATAAGTGTAATGACTCTACATAACTTTTACATACGAAATTTGGGTTTGTTATTAGTTTCACAGAAGAACTTGTACATTAATAAAATAATTAAAACAAATTTTAAGTTAAACGGTTTTATTGAAAACAATATTTACATGAAATAATAATACTACTAAGAGCTAGAAAATAATTGGGTAGGTCCAGGTACTAGTCATCACACTCCCCATCAATCTAGGGCGTTGATCAGACAATTAAATAAAAGCGTTGGGCGCGTGAAATTTCTAAAAATGTGAGGCGTAGCATAACCTGATTAAGGTTCAGTTGGTCTTATATATGACTTATCAATAGAAATTTGACGCGTCCAACGCTCTTATTTAATTGTCTGATCAATGCCCTAGATTGATGAGGTGTGTGATAACTTGTACCTAGGACCTACCTAATTATTTTTTAGCGTTTAGTATTATTATTATTACATGTAAGTATTGTTTTCAATAAAACCGTTTAACTTAAAAATTTTTTTTAATTATTTTATTTTCAAGTTTTTAGTCTTTATTTAGTTGCCTATTATTTCTCATATTATTTAGTTCATTTAGTGACTCATTATTACAAAGACTCTTTCCTGACAATTTGTTACAATCATAATACTTCCAAAGACTTTACTCTACTCTGCGCCATGTGTGCTTGTCCCTCCACCAACTCCAAAATATTTTGATGTCACTTCTACCGGACTGTATGTAATATTTGTTCGAAATATGAGTTTTTTTATTTTTTATGAGCCAAATCGGACATCATAGTTCGCTTTCTATTCATGTATGTATTATGTGTTCAAATATGGACCAAATCGGACCAGAAACACGATTTTTTTTAATATCTCGATCTTTGCGCCACCTAGCGGCAATTTTTTTTCATAGGTCGCTTTCTATTCTTGTATGTATTAAAATGAATTAATAAATGTAAGGCGCGAAGAGATTTTAGGCCGAGCTTCTCTTCCAATTTGCGTCGTGCTCCTTTTTAATTTCTCCTACAAATTGGCGGGACGGGACCTACTTGTTTTATGCCGACTCCGAACGGCATCTGCGAGGCAGATGAGTTTTCACTGAAAGCTTTTCATGACAGAAATACACCCGGAGCGCTTGCCAAACACTGCCGAGGGGCGACCCCGCTTAGACAAATTTTCTTCTAATTGAGAAACCTTATTTCTAAAATTTTGATTTTGCTTTGCCCGGGGTGGGAACCCAGGGCTTTCGATGTGGTAGCGTGCTCCGCCTCTGCGTCTTTGCTTCTTCCGCACAACAGCGCTAAGGGGCAATACGTGCCTCAAAAGAGCTCAACGAAGGTACTGTAAGTCTCTGCAAAGAAGAATAGCATGAACAAGAAAGCAAAAATATATGTAAGTCGGAACAGTAAAATCTGGAAAATGGATTTAAAGGAAAAATTGATCATCTTCAAATGCTGCTTGAAAGATGTAAAATTGAAGAGAGCAGAGAATTCAATATCAAGGCTCAACCAAGTATAGAAGAAGATATTAAATCGAATGAACAAGAAGGAGCAAAGGAAGAAATCTCGCATTTTTTGATATAAATATAGACGGAGTTAACAGTATTTGTACTACGTTGGAGCAGAAAAGCATTAAAAACGCAACCATCATAACGCATTATTTTCCCACGGCAGGAAATTCTGGTCAAATTTGCCCAACCGAGGATAAAAGTGGAATAGTAAATGGTGCTACAACGCTGGAGCCGCAGAAGATAAATTTGAAACTCATTCCGCGTAAACACTTTACTATTGAAAAGCAAATCAGCCACGAAATCGATTCAAATTGTTTGAACCGATGGAGAGTTAAATACGTCCACACTCTTGAACAACTAAAAAATTCGAGAACTCCAAAAAATAAGGAGCCAGGCGTTCCGATCACTACATCAAATTTGGGGAAAATAATGAGATTGAATTCTTATATCCGGCTCGAAGGACCAAAAAATGTTAAGTATTGCCCCTTACCGCTGGTGAGGGAAAGCAAAGCTCGTTTTGAGATTTTGTACGAATGTGGTTTATTTAATAATGTACAAGTTCTTATATACAATTTCTTAAAATTATGTTCCTAATCTAATTATGTACATATTTACATATGTTTGTGCGTGTATTTTTTGTAACTTGAAATATATATCTACATATATATATATAAATAATCAGTAGGTCTTTACCTATTCTAAGCATTTAATTGCTTTTTTATTGCTTGTGTGCATTTGTGGCTTTTACAAGCAGGTATATATGTATATGGTATAAAAAATAAAGTTAGTTGCACTCAAAATTTTTTGACGTACATGGGTATTTGGGGATTTTTGAAGTTTCATAATGTTTGTTGTTTTGCTAAAAGCGTTGCCATACCGTTACTGTTTAAGGCGAAACTGTGGTTTTCCGGGATTGAAATTTTCTTCAAGATGAAAACGCAATGGTCATCTGAGACAATAATAATATGCTTAGCACGATTTATGTGCATAAATATCGATTGAGAATACAGTAAAACAAGCAATTTTATTGAAAAATAATGGATAATGACACATACATTGGTTAATGACTCATATCTTTATGGCAGCTTGATACCTAGACAGAAAAAAACAAACGAAAAATTCTGTTGTTCTAGCATGGCCCTATTATCATGCCTCTACAGTGGATATTTCTCAAGTCTACCTCCAAAGTCTGCAGTAAGTGGTAGGTGTTTAATTTGTTACGTTTGTGGGACGCCGCATCCATGTCAATGCTAAAAGGGCACAGAATATGTATAGGTGGGGCTTGCCCCAAGATGCGCCTGGTACAACTAACTAGTGTCTAACCTAAAAAATGGTTTAACAATTCCCTCCTCAAGAGCTACGATTGAATTATACAATAAATAAAAAATATGCACTTGTAGCCAATTTATCACCATTCAATTTCATAAAAACTGCTTTTAAGTATGCTAAACTCTTTAGAAATTGCGGTGTCGGTTTATAAGGACCTCCTTCGGGCAATCAATTGGCAAACGTGTATGTTTTGTCAACATGTTCTGAGCAAACGTACGGACACTTAAAGGTACGTCCACACCATTGTGTTAAAACAACTTGCAACTTGTTATACAACCAAGTCATCTACTTCCTTTGATCTTTACCGACAACCTCTGGGTAACATGTAACCTGCCATAAAAACAGAAAAAAAGTTACACAACATCGTGTTATACAACATTTTTCAGTTGAATTTCTAACAAGTTACATAACATTGGTTATATAACTGTTTGTAACATGTAGTGTGGACGCACCTTAAGAAGGCTATATTTCTTGCTTTGTATACTTTGACCAACAATAGATCTACACAAAGGTCGCAGTGCTTCCAGACCTAGTAATAATAGTAATACTTCGACCCAGGTTTCTTCCAACAAAACTTATTAACAAAACTTATTAAAACCCTTCTTTTCTAGGCTGATATTTCGTATTAAAATATTTCCAACGCATGCGGCTCATTTTTTTTCTTTAACTATGAAAGTAATTTAGTCGTATTTGTTAATATAAAATCCATCAAAATTAGAAAAATTTGTAACATTTTTCAATCTGGTAGCTTGTTTTGGTGAAATTGTAATTGTCCCCGCAAAAGTCAAGTAGCTAATGTCACACTAAATGGAACTACCTCTATTTGTTGTATCATGGGTATATATTTCAATGTATCTTAAAAATGTCACGCAGTTAAATGATTTAGGTATATTTATATACAGTGTTGGGAAAACAAAAGCAATGCAAATTTACAATGGGCTGTATGTTCCACTCAAATATATATAAAGCAGTGTTTTTTCCAAAATATGTAATAGTGATTGACACGTCAACTATTTATAAAACATGCCTGCCTTAAAGCAGATACCAGTGAGCACAACAAAAATGTGTATTTTGGCTATCATTGAGCTGTGCAAAACTAAAGCAACAAACCAATATTTTGGAAACGAATATTATTTTACTTAGTAGGTTAGTAAAAATGTGGATATATAAATATATGTGTCAATTATAAAATGATTGTGGAATGTATTATTTATAATAATTTAATGTTTATTTATTCAAAATTCATAGAAGTTTCTTCTTAAATTATCGAAAATAAAGAAAAGAAGATTGCTGTAGGTATGTAAATCAATTTCGTATTTTCAAATTTTTGTTTTCCTCGTAATTTTAAAAATGTGATTAAAAAAATATGAAAATGGGTTCAATTAAAGATTTCATCTTTATTTGTGTTAATTAAAAAAAAATCCATTGGTCTGTTACAACTGAAATCTTAAAATAGTATATTGGGTATTCCATCCCATTTCGACCAATTTTGAACCCGACCCCTTCAGAATTGGCTGAAAGTTTTTCTTCTTTTTCTAGCTTACAAAAGACGTTTTTCAGAAGTTTTTCAAATTTTTTCATCGAACTCAAAAAAAGTTATGAATTTAAAAAAAAAACACCGTTTTTGTTTTCAAAAGGCTATAACTTTTTCAAAAATTGACCGTTTGGGATAATTTTTTTTTTAAATATGTTTTTAAATGTACTTTTCGGAAAAAATTCAAAAACATTTTTAAAGTTTTTTTTTTGTAATTTTTCAGTTTTTCGAGATTTTTCGAATTTCGCCCTTTTCATACTCAGTTGAGCAGAGCTCACAGAGTATATTAAGTTTGATTGGATAACGGTTGGTTGTACATATATAAAGGAATCGAGATAGATATAGACTTCCATATATCAAAATAATCAGGATCGAAAAAAAATTTGATTGAGCCATGTCCGTCCGTCCGTCCGTTAACACGATAACTTGAGTAAATTTTGAGGTATCTTGATGAAATTTGGTGTGTAGGTTCCTGAGCACTCATCTCAGATCGCTATTTAAAATGAACGAAATCGGACTATAACCACGCCCACTTTTTCGATATCGAAAATTTCGAAAAACCGAAAAAGTGCGACAATTCATTACAAAAGACAGATAAAGCGACGAAACTTGGTAGATGAGTTGAACTTATGACGCAAAATATAAAATTAGTAAAATTTTGGGCAATGGGCGTGGCACCGCCCACTTTTAAAAGAAGGTAATTTAAAATTTTGCAAGCTGTAATTTGGCAGTCGTTGAAGATATCATAATGAAATTTGGCAGGAACGTTACTCCTATTACTATATGTACGCTTAATAAAAATTAGCAAAATCAGAGAAGCACCGCACCCACTTTTAAAAAAAAAAATTTTTTTAAGTAAAATTTTAACAAAAAATTTAATATCTTTACAGTATATAAGTAAATTATGTCAACATTCAACTCCAGTAATGATGTGGTGCAACAAAATACAAAAATAAAAGAAAATTTCAAAATGGGCGTGGCTCCGCCCTTTTTCATTTAATTTGTCTAGGATACGGCGTTAACATAAGTCGAACAAAAATTAACCAATCCTTTTGAAATTTGGTAGGGGCATAGATTTTATGACGTTAACTCTTTTCTGTGAAAATGGGCGGAATCGGTTGATGCCACGCCCAGTTTTTATACACAGTCGTCCGTCTGTCCTTCCGCATGGCCGTTAACAGGATAACTTGAGCAAAAATCGACATATCTTTAATGAACTTAGTTCACGTGCTTACTTGAACTCATTTTATCTTCGTATGCAAAATGAACGAAATCCGACTATGACCACGCCCACTTTTTTGATATCGAAAATTAAGAAAAATTAAAAAAATGCCATAATTCTATACCAAATACGAAAAAATGGATGAAACATGGTAAGGTAATTGGATTGTTTTATTGACGCGAAATATAACTTTAGAAAAAACTTTATAAAATGGTTGTGACACCTACCATATTAAGTAGAAGAAAATGAAAAAGTTCTGCAGGGCGAAATAAAAAACCCTTAAAATCTTGGCAGGTATTACATATATAAATAAATTAGCGGTATCCAACAGATAATGTTCTGGGTCACCCTGGTCCACATTTTGGTCGATATCTGGAAAACGCCTTCACATATACAACTACCACCACTCCCTTTTAAACTCTCATTAATACCTTTAATTTGATACCCATATCGTACAAACTAATTCTAGAGTCACCCCTGGTCCACCTTTATGGCGATATCTCGAAAAGGCGTCCACCTATAGAACGAAGGCCCACTCCCTTTTAAAAATACTCATTAACACCTTTCATTTGATACCCATATCGCACAAACAAAGTCTAGAGTCACCCCTGGTCCACCTTTATTGCGATACCTCGAATAGGCGTCCACCTATAGAACTAAGGCCCACGCCCTTTTAAAATACTCTATAACACCTTTCATTTGATACCCATATCGTACAAACATCTTCTAAAGTCACCCCTGGTCCACCTTTATGGCGATATCTCGAAAAGGCGAGCACCTATAGAACGAAGGCCCACTCCCTTTTAAAAATACTCATTAACACGTTTCATTTGATACCCATATCGCACAAACAAAGTCTAGAGTCACCCCTGGTCCACCTTTATTGCGATACCTCGAAAAGGCGTCCACCTATAGAACTAGGCCCACTCCCTTTTAAAATACTCATTAACTCCTTTCGTTTGATACCCATATTGTACAAACAAATTCTAGGGTCACCCCTGGTCCACCTTTATGGCGATATCTCGAAACGGCGTCCACCTATAGAACTAAGGATTACTCCCTTTTAAAAAACTCATTAACACCTTTCTTTTGATACCCATATTGTACAAACAAATTCTAGGGTCACCCCTGCTCCACCTTTATGGCGATATCTCGAAACGGCGTCCACCTATGGAACTAAGGATTACTCCCTTTTAAAATACTCATTAACACCTTTCTTTTGATACCCATATCGTACAAATGCATTCTAGAGTCACCCCTGGTCCACCTTTATGGCGATATTTCGAAAAGGCGACCACCTATACAACAACCACCGCTTCCTTTTAAAACCCTCATTAATACCTTTAATTTGATACCCATATCGTACAAACACATTCTAGAGTCACCCCTGGTCCACTTTTATGGCGATATTTCGAAACGGCATCCACCTATAGAACTAAGGCACACTCCCTTTTAAGATACTCATAAACACCATTCGTTTGATGCCCATATTGTACAAACAAATTCTAGGGTCACCCCTGGCCCACCTTCATGGCGATATCTCGAAACGGCGTCCACCTATGGAACTAAGGATTACTCCCTTTTAAAATACTCATTAACATCTTTCATTTGATACCCATATCGTACAAACGCATTCTAGAGTCAACCCTGATCCACCTTTATGGCTATATCCCTAAATGGCGTCCACCTGTAGAACTATAGCCCACTCCCTCATAAAATACTCTTTAATGCCTTTTATTTGATACGCATGTCATACAAACACATTCAAGGGTTTCCCTCGGTTCATTTTCCTACATGGTTATTTTCCCTTATGTTGTCACCATAGCTCTCAACTGAGTATGTAATGTTCGGTTACACCCGAACTTAACCTTCCTTACTTGTTTTCTCATAAAAAACTTCAATCAATTCTGCAATCATCCCCACTAATCCCGGAGTGGGCCGAAAAATTTTTTTTTTTTTTTATTTAATTGAAAAAAAAACTTTAAATTTTTTTTTTTTTTGTATTTTTTCCGAAAAGTACATTTAAAAACATATTTAAAAAAAAATGATCCCAAACGGTCAATTTTTGAAAAATTTATAGCATTTAAAAAAAAAACACCGTTTTCCAACTCAAAATAAGTTTTAAATATTTTGAAAAAAACGGTGTTTTTTTTTCAAAATGCTATAACTTTTTCAAAAATTCACCGTTTGGGATCATTTTTTTTTTAAATATGTTTATAAATGTACTTTTCGGAAAAAAAAATTTTAATTTTTTTTTTCCAATTAAATAAAAAAAAAAAAATTTCGGCCCACTCCGGGATTATTGGGGATGATTGCAGAATTGATTGAAGTTTTTTATGTGAAAAAAAGGGCGAAATTGGGAAAATCTAGAAAAACTGAAAAATTACAAAAAAAAACTTCAGAAATTTTTTTGAATTTTTTCCGAAAAGTACATTTAAAAACGTATTTAAAAAAAAAATGATCCCAAACGATCAATTTTTGGAAAAGTTATAGCATTTTGAAAACAAAAACGGTGTTTTTTTTAAATTCATAACTTTGTTTGAGTTGGATGAAAAAATTTGAAAAACTTCTGAAAAACGTCTTTCGTAAGCTAGAAAAAGAAGAAAAACTTTCAGCCAATTTTAAAGGGGTCGGGTTCAAAATTGGTCGAAATGGGAGGGAATACCCCATATACATATGGTCATTAAAATAGGTGCCCTGTACTTTTAAATCGATTTCCTTTCGCAGCTCGCGTAGTTTTAAGGGCATTTTTGAAATTGTACTTTTTTCACATGTGGCAACTTTGCTTCATTGTATATTGCAAGTCCCGTTATAATAAATTGCGTTGTAAGCTTCATAGAGCCGTTTGCAATTTAACTTGGCCACTAAAATAGGTACTTTGCGTATAACTTTTGCTTTTAACTAAGTATGCGGAAAATATTGAATGTGACGTTCATTAAAGAAAAATAAATAAAAATCAGTGTACAATTTTTTAAATGATGGGTCGTGCTCGGCATTGTAGTCTTGAGGAGCGAAGACTTGTTCTCAACCTTCGAAAACAGAATAAATCTTATAAATTTATCGCTGAATCACTAGGAAGGTCTAAAAATTTTGTTGTAAATGCCCTTAAGCCCATAAAATCGACGGAACGAAGAGGTGGTAAAAAGAAAACTAGTCTCACTACTGACAATTTAATTGGAATTCTTGCCAAGCGGGATCCTTTTATGTCGTCAAAGGCTATTGCAGCAGAAATTAATAATGCAATATCAGCCAGAACTGTACGCCGTCGATTGCGCAACAGGAACTTACCAGGTAGGGGCATAGATTTTATGACGTTAACTCTTTTCTGTGAAAATGGGCGGAATCGGTTGATGCCACGCCCAGTTTTTATACACAGTCGTCCGTCTGTCCTTCCGCATGGCCGTTAACACGATAACTTCAGCAAAAATCGACATATCTTTAATGAACTTAGTTCACGTGCTTACTTGAACTCATTTTATCTTCGTATGAAAAATGAACGAAATCCGACTATGACCACGCCCACTTTTTTGATATCGAAAATTAAGAAAAATGAAAAAAATGCCATAATTCTATACCAAATGCGAAAAAATGGATGAAACATGGTAAGGTAATTGGATTGTTTTATTGACGCGAAATATAACTTTAGAAAAAACTTTATAAAATGGTTGTGACACCTACCATATTAAGTAGAAGAAAATGAAAAAGTTCTGCAGGGCGAAATAAAAAACCCTTAAAATCTTGGCAGGTATTACATATATAAATAAATTAGCGGTATCCAACAGATAATGTTCTGGGTCACCCTGGTCCACATTTTGGTCGATATCTGGAAAACGCCTTCACATATACAACTACCACCACTCCCTTTTAAACTCTCATTAATACCTTTAATTTGATACCCATATCGTACAAACTAATTCTAGAGTCACCCCTGGTCCACCTTTATGGCGATATCTCGAAAAGGCGTCCACCTATAGAACGAAGGCCCACTCCCTTTTAAAAATACTCATTAACACCTTTCATTTGATACCCATATCGCACAAACAAAGTCTAGAGTCACCCCTGGTCCACCTTTATTGCGATACCTCGAAAAGGCGTCCACCTATAGAACTAAGGCCCACGCCCTTTTAAAATACTCGATAACACCTTTCATTTGATACCCATATCGTACAAACATCTTCTAAAGTCACCCCTGGTCCACCTTTATGGCGATATCTCGAAAAGGCGAGCACCTATAGAACGAAGGCCCACTCCCTTTTAAAAATACTCATTAACACCTTTCATTTGATACCCATATCGCACAAACAAAGTCTAGAGTCACCCCTGGTCCACCTTTATTGCGATACCTCGAAAAGGCGTCCACCTATAGAACTAGGCCCATTCCTTTTAAAATACTCATTAACTCCTTTCGTTTGATACCCATATTGTACAAACAAATTCTAGGGTCACCCCTGGTCCACCTTTATAGCAATATCTCGAAACGGCGTCCACCTATAGAACTAAGGATTACTCCCTTTTAAAAAACTCATTAACACCTTTCTTTTGATACCCATATTGTACAAACAAATTCTAGGGTCACCCCTGCTCCACCTTTATGGCGATATCTCGAAACGGCGTCCACCTATGGAACTAAGGATTACTCCCT
The DNA here is from genome assembly GCF_040869045.1 of Eurosta solidaginis. NCBI lineage: Eukaryota > Metazoa > Arthropoda > Insecta > Diptera > Tephritidae > Eurosta > Eurosta solidaginis. The sequence goes on from NC_090323.1 coordinate 28,707,482, forward strand.
TTTAAAATACTCATTAACACCTTTCTTTTGATACCCATATCGTACAAATGCATTCTAGAGTCACCCCTGGTCCACCTTTATGGCGATATTTCGAAAAGGCGACCACCTATACAACAACCACCGCTTCCTTTTAAAACCCTCATTAATACCTTTAATTTGATACCCATATCGTACAAACACATTCTAGAGTCACCCCTGGTCCACTTTTATGGCGATATTTCGAAACGGCATCCACCTATAGAACTAAGGCACACTCCCTTTTAAGATACTCATAAACACCATTCGTTTGATGCCCATATTGTAGAAACAAATTCTAGGGTCACCCCTGGCCCACCTTCATGGCGATATCTCGAAACGGCGTCCACCTATGGAACTAAGGATTACTCCCTTTTAAAATACTCATTAACATCTTTCATTTGATACCCATATCGTACAAACGCATTCTAGAGTCAACCCTGATCCACCTTTATGGCTATATCCCTAAATGGCGTCCACCTGTAGAACTATAGCCCACTCCCTCATAAAATACTCTTTAATGCCTTTTATTTGATACGCATGTCATACAAACACATTCAAGGGTTTCCCTCGGTTCATTTTCCTACATGGTTATTTTCCCTTATGTTGTCACCATAGCTCTCAACTGAGTATGTAATGTTCGGTTACACCCGAACTTAACCTTCCTTACTTGTTTTCTCATAAAAAACTTCAATCAATTCTGCAATCATCCCCACTAATCCCGGAGTGGGCCGAAATTTTTTTTTTTTTTTTATTTAATTGAAAAAAAAACTTTAAATTTTTTTTTTTTGTATTTTTTCCGAAAAGTACATTTAAAAACATATTTAAAAAAAAATGATCCCAAACGGTCAATTTTTGAAAAATTTATAGCATTTAAAAAAAAAACACCGTTTTCCAACTCAAAATAAGTTTTAAATATTTTGAAAAAAACGGTGTTTTTTTCAAAATGCTATAACTTTTTCAAAAATTCACCGTTTGGGATCATTTTTTTTTTAAATATGTTTATAAATGTACTTTTCGGAAAAAAAAATTTTAAGTTTTTTTTTTCCAATTAAATAAAAAAAAAAAAATTTCGGCCCACTCCGGGATTATTGGGGATGATTGCAGAATTGATTGAAGTTTTTTATGTGAAAAAAAGGGCGAAATTGGGAAAATCTAGAAAAACTGAAAAATTACAAAAAAAAACTTCAGAAATTTTTTTGAATTTTTTCCGAAAAGTACATTTAAAAACGTATTTAAAAAAAAAATGATCCCAAACGATCAATTTTTGGAAAAGTTATAGCATTTTGAAAACAAAAACGGTGTTTTTTTTAAATTCATAACTTTGAGTTGGATGAAAAAATTTGAAAAACTTCTGAAAAACGTCTTTCGTAAGCTAGAAAAAGAAGAAAAACTTGCAGCCAATTTTAAAGGGGTCGGGTTCAAAATTGGTCGAAATGGGAGGGAATACCCCATATACATATGGTCATTAAAATAGGTACCCTGTACTTTTAAATCGATTTCCTTTCGCAGCTCGCGTAGTTTTAAGGGCATTTTTGAAATTGTACTTTTTTCACATGCGGCAACTTTGCTTCATTGTATATTGCAAGTCCCGTTATAATAAATTGCGTTGTAAGCTTCATAGAGCCGTTTGCAATTTAACTTGGCCACTAAAATAGGTACTTTGCGTATAACTTTTGCTTTTAACTAAGTATGCGGAAAATATTGAATGTGACGTTCATTAAAGAAAAATAAATAAAAATCAGTGTACAATTTTTTAAATGATGGGTCGTGCTCGGCATTGTAGTCTTGAGGAGCGAAGACTTGTTCTCAACCTTCGAAAACAGAATAAATCTTATAAATTTATCGCTGAATCACTAGGAAGGTCTAAAAATTTTGTTGTAAATGCCCTTAAGCCCATAAAATCGACGGAACGAAGAGGTGGTAAAAAGAAAACTAGTCTCACTACTGACAATTTAATTGGAATTCTTGCCAAGCGGGATCCTTTTATGTCGTCAAAGGCTATTGCAGCAGAAATTAATAATGCAATATCAGCCAGAACTGTACGCCGTCGATTGCGCAACAGGAACTTACCAGGCATAGTAGCGCGAAAAGTGCCTTTGTTGCGAAGTGCAAATTTACGGAAGAGGAAATCGTTTGCTCGAGAGCACAGCATATGGTGTGGATTAGAGGGTATTAAAAAATGGTATAATATTCTTTGGAGCGATGAAACAAAAATAAATTAATTCGGAAACGATGCTGGCCGGAATGTAAGGCATCCTACACGCAAAGAATTCTCAGCGCGGTACACGAAAAAACAGTTAAGCACGGTGGCGGCACCATACATAATGATTTGGGATTCCTTCTCTTGGTACGGAGTTGGCCCTATCCATATATCCTATAATCTCGGATACAATGGATAAGTTCATGTACAGGAATATAATACAAGATGTGATGTTGCCCTTTTCTGAAGAAAACATGCCACTTCGATGGCTTTTTATGCAAGACAATAACCCTAAACACTCCTCAAGGCTAGTACCTGACTGGTTTTCCCAAAATAATGTAAGCGTTCTGGATTGGCCAAGCCAATCACCGGATATAAATCCTATTGAAAATCTTTGGGGAGACTTAAGGAAGTGAATCGGGAAAGACGGAAACATGGAAAGATGGAAAACAAGATGGACTTATGCAAAAAGTTAAAGAGTTGTGGTATTCCACTCCCATAGAGACGTACCGCAGGATTATCAGCTCTATGCCGAACCGAATGCAAAAAGTTATTGATAATTACGGTGGACACAGTGGTTATTGATCAAGCTTGGAGGCTGAAAACATATTTTTAAAATAAGTTCATTAAGTTTTGTAAAACTATTACTAAAACTATTTAGTACCTATTTTAATGGCCGCATGAAAATATCATTTTTGTTTATATTCACAATAGTGTAAACTTCAAAATATGTTTGAGTTATTATTTACATTTTTCTTAATAGTCTGAAAACAAAAACATCACAGAATTGAAAATCTGTTACTATTCGCTTAAAAATAATGAATTATTAGTACTCACATGGGAGTACCTATTTTAATGACCATATGGTATGTATATTTTTTTGGATTCTCTCATTAACGATGTTTGCTGACTCACGTTGAACGTTATCTCCACAAACATCTGTTTTAGATTCCAACCTTGAACTAAATATTCATTCAGTAGGTCCAGTATTGGCTATTTAAACTTAGAAAATGCAAATGAGTTATTTATAAGATTTTATTTCTAGTGAAAACTGCTCTCATAATTGTGAAATTAATGAATCGTAGGAGTGCGGGTTCAAATCCCACTCCCGCGAGAAAAGGTATTGAAGAGATTTACAAGGTGCATAACTTTATCTACGCTTATGAAATTATAGCACTGAAACTTAGTACTGCTAAATTGCATTAAGAATTAAAAAAAATCGACTTAATTATTAAAATAATTTTTCACTGCCATTAATTATAGATTATGCTACCATTTCAGCACAATGAATAACAGTTAAAATTTTCTGGAACATTAGTGAGAAAACCGTTTCCCATCTAAACTCTCCACCTCTATGATTTTGTATCAAATGTAGCTTGATATAAATAAAAAAAAAATTTTTTTTTATACGAAATACATTTTTTTCGCCGAAATCAAAACATTGTGCAAAAAATTTCGGAAAATGACTTGAAGCTGTTTTCATCGCCTTCAGTTAGGCCTGGGTTTTGATTAGTTGGTTAAGTTTAGCTTAATCTAAGTTTTATTAAAATCCAGTCAAATTTTAACTCCAGGTAAACTACAGTGTAGTTTTTCAGTCACAGTTTAAGGCCGCCTTTGGGGTAGGCTTTATTGACGGCAAAATTGGTTTTTTATTATTTAGATAATTTGTAGATACGACAACAGCTGGATTTTGTTTACCCAACAAACATTGACAATTATTTCTCGAGCGTTAGAGAAATGTGTATCTACATATCAAACATCATACTATATTTTCGAATCTAAAATTATTCTTAAAACTGATAATTCTTAACTCTTACTTCGTTCTCCAATCACTATTCAATCTTTGAGAATTTTTTTAAATTTAGAGCTCTCGAGTTGATCTCTATCCATTCTCAAATTATACTCCAACCATTGCGAGATTTTGAGATCGTTTTTAAATGAATATTCAACACACTTCTCCAGTTCATATCTTATTGGACATCGAAATGTGGTCGAAGTTGAAAAAAATCTTCTCACAAAATCCTGGAATCTTGCAACCCATTTTTGAGTAACTTCCCGTGGAGCTAGAGTCTTGAAGTTTGGAACACATATCAGAACGCGATGACAATTTAACATGATGGAAATTTTGGTTGAACGTGAAAATTTTAGAAAATAGTCCGAACTTGGAAATTTTACATTCGATCTCCCCAATCCCGATAACCCAGAGACCTGAAGCTTTGAACGAAGATGGGACAGAGATTGAAATATTAAGAGAAATTTAGAGCATGTGGAATTTTGAGACCGCTATTTCAAACTAGGAACGTACTACGGAACCCCATGATAATGCAACATGGGCGGAAAGGTTTTCATTGGGTGGTTCAGCGATCGTTAAACGTAAAAAAAAAAACCTCCGAGATCGGAAATTTTGCTTTGAGAAGGGATCGAGATATTTAGAGAGTCCATTTGGATAATTTAGAAGCTTGAGATCGATCTTTGAGTAACTTTTAATTGAGATTGAAACTTCAAACATTGCACTTATGACCGCGTCATAATGAAATTTCCCATGTTCACGAGTTTTGATGCAAAAGCGAACATCGTCACAATCGCGCAGAATGTTGCATTTGTAAATTTAAAAGCACTTCAGACTTAGCAGTTGATACTTATTTCGGCTTGGTTATTCACATAAAAAATTACCACAATACCAGAAAATACTAGCTAACATATTTTGTCTAGTATTCATTTGTTAAAAGACAGGTTTTAATTGTGAAAAATGTTAGAAAAGAGCCAACGAGACGGCAAAATAATTACACTTTCAAGGTCTCAAAGCACTCATAGCCAAAGCAAATGTCAAATTCTTCTCCTATGCTTTGCTTGCAACAAAAGTTTTAAGTTGGCTACTTTTCCTTGTCAGATGGCGCTGTTGATGCGTTATTTGACGCTCTCCATGCAATCTACTCATCTGTCATCGCACGATGCTGCATCAAGAATCTTATGTGACGGGGCTTTTAGTTCAGTGCATCGTGACAATGCAACAAATGGAGAAACAAAACCGCTAGGTGGTGCACTGGTGACTTAAAAAAATATCAAACGTCCCAGAAAACAGGTTTATTGTTTATTTTTTGATAAGCTGTTTACAATAGCTACTGCTAAAATTTCAAAATCAAAATTCATCAACATTATGCCTGTGTTTAAGGACACATAATCCGCTGCGTTTTAAACCATCTACATAAAGGAAGATTTAAAACTTGTGTATCTTCTTTTTTTTAAGATAGTGTAACGAATTTTCTGCAATTCCTCTTATTTGCAACCTTCTGCTAACGTTCGAATCACTAAACTGTTGAATAAATAACTCCACTATTCAATAATGCAAAATGGCCTTTATTAAAGTACTTCACAATAACACTTCTATTGCTCGCCAGATAGCGTATTACGGCTTAGAGATGATAATATCCCTTAGTGCTGCTAATATTCGTCACAATAGATATTCAAATAAACAAACGCTTATCCTCACTTAGATAATGCTTAGGATACCCATCTAGCGGCAACTAGCTACAGAAAATGTTGTACCAAAAAGCGCAGACACAAACCTCTGGTGGTCATAGTGTATAACATATAGCTGAATCGGTTGCGATGAATAGTGGACACACACCGTTTGTAGAGGTGAAGCATAGGCACATATTTCAGTTGCATCTGAGTATAGTGCGTATTGAAATTTAGGAGTACTAGTTTTAGGCGCAGCAATTTCAGAAGTTAGATAAAGTGTAACGCTTAGCAGTCCATATAAAGTCTAAGCGTAAACGTAGATAGATGTAAAAAAATAATTAAAACAAAATTTAAGTTAAACGGTTTTATTGAAAACAATACTTACATTAAGTACTAATAATACTAAAAGCTAGAAAACAATTAGGTAGGTCCTAGGTACTAGTCATCACATTGCTCATCAATCTAGGGCGTTGATCAGAAAATTAAAATTTAATTAAATTTTTAACGGATCACAAAGATTTTTTTATACAACATAGATCATGTTATTGGGTACGTTTATATGTTATTAACTCAAAAGTCATGTTTTTTGAGTTGTGACACTATTGAAGTAAATGAGCGATGTGTTCCAAACATGAGCCAAATAAATAAAAAAAAAAAAAAATAAATGTAAGGCGCGATAACCTCCGAAGAGATCTAAGGCCGAGCTTCTCTTCCAATTTGCGTCGTGCTCCTCTTGATTTTTCCCTACAAATTGGCCGGACGGGACCTACATGTTTTATGCCGACTCCGAACGGCATCTGCAAGGCAGATGAGTTTTCACTGAGAGCTTTTCATGGCAGAAATACAATCGGAGCGCTTGCCAGACACTGCCGAGGGGCGACCCCGCTTAGAAAAATTTTCTTCTAATTGAAAAATCTTATTTCTAAAATTTTGATGTTGCTTTGCCCGGGAGTTGAACCCAGGGCATACGGTGTGATAGGCGGAGCACGCTACCATCACACCACGGTGGCCGCCATCAAATCAAATAAAAAAGGTTATAATCAGCTGTTCGATGCGGCCACCTTGTATCGTTCCGCCATGCAGACATTGACATTTGCTTTGGAAACTAAGAAGCGGAAACGGAAGCGGAACGCTGTCAACAGAGTTGCATTGTGCTTTTGACTTCATTAGGCATTCGATTAGCTACTAATGAAATAATAATATATTCGAATTTTGTAGGGAAGATTGAGCTCATAAGCGTCTTAATGTAGAAAACTGCCTTTATTATTCAATAAGCCGTCTGTGTGAAAATAGTATTAAACTACATGACGAGCATTACTTATCACCGGCTAATAAGATGCACATTTTTATATGCACTCAAGCAAGTGAAAAAAAATGCTCACATAAAAAGTCAATAAAAAATGGGACCAACTGTTTTCTGAAATACAAATAAACATACATAGAAACATAAATAGATTAAGAATATAATTGTAAGAATTTGTATATAAACACTTGTAATTATTAAAAAATAAGCAGAATTGAAAAGATTCTCACTGAAGCAACATTCTGTTTTTGTTTGTCTTTGCTTCCCTCACTAATAGTAAAAGCCACGTCATATAAGCAGTTTTTCATATATGTAGAATAGATGCGCTTAACTCAATCTTAAGCAGTATGAGTAGATTGAACGTATTTTTATGGAGAACGGTAGATTGAGCGGCACCGGCGCCATCTGACATGAAAAAGTATCAACTTTTATTGCAAGCAAAGCATAAGAATAATTTGGCATTTGCTTTGGCCACGGGTGCTGGCATACTTTGCAAGCGAAATTATTTTTCCCACTCGCTGGTAACTTTTCTAACATTTTTCGCAATTAAAAACTGCAATATAACAAATGAATACGATACAAAATATGTTAGCAAGAATTTTTGTTGTATAGGGAGAATGTTTAAAACATGGGCAAGGCGAAATAAACTTCAAATGCCAAGTCTAAAGTTCCTTCATATTTATAAACGCAACATGTTGGTTGATTGTGGCGATTTTACTGGAATGCATAACCTTCTGTTAAACGCATTTATATGAAAAATTTCATTGTGCCGCTGCCTTAACGAGCAAAGAACATTAGAGTGGACTCATAAAAAAAAAAAACAATTTTTTCGGCAGCCACTATCGACTGTATCGTTGGTAGCGCCCAACGATTTTTTTTGCGATACATTTCATTAATAGAAATATATTGTAATGAATTTTAATACACTACTACTTTTGACCCCCCAGCGGGTTAGGGGGGGTCAGAATATACCCGCGGTAGGTATGCCTGTCGTAAGAGGCGACTAAAATACCAGATTCAAGGGGCTGTGTAGCGCAACCCTGCAAGTTGCCAGCGCAACATATAGCTTCTCCAAACCCAATTGTCAACCTCACCTATCCGCGGCGAATCCTGTTTTACTAACAGACGAGCCTCTGGCGACCCTAAGCTCCTTATGGAACTTGGGGTTGGGGAGGGAGGGGATGGCCTGAAGGTTTAATGTGGCCACATAAATCGTTCCCGAGATGGTCGGGCCAGCACCTTAATGGTGCTGTGGTACCGGAGCGTACCGGATCTGTATCCGGCAAAGGACAATCACATCGATAACACTCCCCAAAGCCTTCGGGGAGCAACCTTATCGCTACAACAACAACAACAACAACAACCCCGGCTAATACTACTGTAAAAAAATATTATTTCAAAATGAAATATAATTCTGTGATAATTGTAACCTTAACGCGATATTTCCGCCATTTGTAAAGCTACAAGGCTAACGTTTTATATGAGGCACTTCGTGGGGTTGACTTAAAAACTGTAGTTAACTAACTTTAAAAAAACTCATGGCCTACTAAGGCCGCTCGAATCTTCTGAAAATCTTTGCTTCGACTTCAAAAACGTTTGAAGATATTGTGATGTTATTTATAACCATCTTTCCTTTTCAAAATCGGTTGATTACCTCGCCCACTTTCTATATAAAAATGAAAAATACAAATTCACGATCTGTAGTATCTACCGCTTCTTCCCATGTATTTTGCGATGAAAAAAGGACATACATTCATAACATATATTGTTCATAAAAATACAAGTACACGGCAAATTTCATACATTAACTAGAAGACCCGGCAGACGTTGTCCTGCCCTAAATATGGCCTATCTGCATACATTTTAATAAGCTTTTTCCGTCTGACTCTACCCTCCCCCCTCTTCACTTTTTCCTAATCCTATTTTATTCCAGTCCCAGTCCCACTCCGAGTCTCAGTCCCAGTCCTAGTCCTAATCCCAGTCCCAGTCCGTCTCCGGATAATATATTACTCTATACTAAAGCACTCATCAACAGCTTTCATTTGTTATCCATATTCTATAAACACATTCTAGGGGTACTCGGGTCCACGTTTTCGAGACCCTGTACGTCGATCGCAACCAAACCTATGTAGTAGCCACCGCGTGATGTTTACGCAACTTGTGTGAAAGTTTGAACAAAATCGACTGACGCATCTCTTCAAACACCGGCGACCAACTAACACACATTTTAGCCTTTCTTTTTATATATATTTTTCCGAATATTAGCAACACTAAGGGATACTGTCATCTCTAAGCCGATGCTAAGAGTGATTTGTATGCACATCCATAAATCAATCATTATGTATCTACATAAACGAATCAATCATTACGTCTACACATATGTACGTACATGCAGCGGAGAAGCAACGCACAAACACATGAAGATATTTTATCTGTGATATGCAATTATAATTGTGGAAGTGTCGCTCACAAACACACGCGCATATGAGAGCTATACACGTACATCTGTAGTTATAATTATAACAGATAACCAACTAGTAGATTCTAGAACAGAAGCGCCTAGAAGATGCAACGAGGAAATCAAAGAGTATAAAAGGCAGCAATAGTAGAGGTGCTATAATCAGTTTTGAATTAAGTACTCTGTCGGGCAATAGTTGTGTTATTGTACTTTAATAAAGGCCATTTTGCATTATTGAAAAGTGGAGTTATTTATTCAACAGTTTAGTGATTCGAACCTTAGTAGAAGATTTTAAAAAGCGGAATTGCAGTAAATTCGTTACAATTGGTGTCAGAAGAGGAATTGTTGAATAAATTCCGAAGACTTCGAATACAACTTGGACATGGCAAAGTTGAGTGAATTAACGATCCAGCAACTGAAGGAGGAGTTGGAAGTCCGTGGACTGGCTACTTTTGGCGATAAATCCCAGCTACAAAAACGACTAAGTGTAGCTATGGTATTTGAAGGAATAATCAATGCTGAGGAGTATGTCTTTCATTATGATAGCGACAAAACAACAACAAAAATTGAAGAAAAAAACGAAACACCGCAGACAGTGACGAGCACAATATCTGTACAAACATCGACAATGGCATCTCAGCTGGAGTCACAGGAGGCACGAATTTCAGAAATGGCGTCGCAAATGTCATCTCAATTGGAAGAACAGAAGACATATATGTCATCTCAACTGGAAGCGCAAGAGGTACGTATATCTGGAATGTCGACAAAAATTTCGGGACAGGTATCATCGCAGCTCTTTGCGAAACTGGAAGAGCAGGAAGCAAACATTTTACAACTCGAGGACAAAATTGATGCCGAGATAGAAGCGTTGAAAGGTCTTATGCAACAGTTACAACTAAATCGCCCAGCTGTTCCAGCGAGCAATCCGAAGGTAAAAACTCCATCTTTTGACGGCTCTGTTCCTTTCGAGGTATTCAAGCTTCAATTTGAGAAGACGTCAGCAGTGAACAACTGGAATGCTGAAGATAAAGTTGCTGCTCTATTCGTAGCATTGAAGGGGCCAGCAGCCGAAATCCTACAGACGATTCCCGAAGGAGAGCGGAACAACTATGAAGCATTGATGGCCGCTGTTGAGAGACGTTATGGAAGCGAGCATAGAAAACAGATATATCAAATTGAGTTGCAAAATTGTTACCAAAAAGCAAATGAGACATTACAGGAGTTTGCTTCGGATGTTGAAAGATTGGCTCATCTTGCAAATGCGGACGCACCCGTGGAATACACTGAAAGGGTAAAGATTCAGAGCTTTATTAACGGCATGCGGGACGTCGAAACGAAGCGAGCAACATACGCGAACCCAAAGCCAACATTTGCTGAAACGGTATCCCATGCACTGACTCAGGAAACAGCGTCACTTTTGAGTAAGCCCGCATACAAAGCTCATCGCGTGGAAGTGGAAAGGGCCGATTGGGTAGACACAATTTTGGAAGCACTGAACGGATTACAACAAAACAATACCGGAGTTATGAAGTGTTTCAAGTGCGGTAACCCAAGTCACATTGCACGTCATTGCAGCACCGGTCATGGTAGTTCCAACTTGGCTGGTCGTAAACGCAAAGCTGGAGGAGATAAACAAGAGCGATTCAAATGTAAAGATCGAGAACTTGCCCCAGATATTGAATGTCGTGTGATACCTATCTCGCAAACTGGAAGGAAATCGAGCAGTCTTACTGTCAAAGCAGATGTGGATGGCAAGGAGCGTGTACTGACCGTAGATACGGACGCATCTCATTCCTTGATCCGATCTGATTTGGTCAACAGGAGAGTAAAGCCATTACCTGGAGCAAGATTGCGTACGATTACTGGCGAGTATAACCAAGTCCAGGGAGAAGTTGTATGTGAAGTCTTAATTGGGAGGTCATGGTTCTACACAAATTCGTTGTGGCAGAGATCGTTGATGAAGTCATATTGGGAGTGGATTTCCTAGTTGACTATGACATCAGGATCGATATGCAGAGAAGGATTATGCAGTATAAGAACCAGGATGTGCCACTTAACTTCAGTTTGGAAAAAGGGTTCAGCAGTAAGCGAGTGCTGGTGCAGGAGATTCGACAGAGACCACGAAAGTCAAGGAAAGTAGATTGAGCAAAGGTTGATGGAACAAATGGGCCAAACAAATCAAAACCGAAGGTACCTGTGAGAGAAACACTGGCATTGAAAAGCCCTAACGGACGCACTAAAACGAAGGAAAGAATTTCGCAGAAAGAATGCAAGGGTGGTTTCAAGCCAGGACACACTACTGTGGTGAAGCGTCGGAACGATACTGAATATGCGAAGCAAATCCGTCAAGCGCAAGCTCTACGAAGTAGTTCATTGGCCAAACAACAGAGTGTGAAGGAACGAACCAGGGTAATGAGTAAACACAGGTACGATGAGATGAAACACAGGTACGATGAGAACAATAATTCGGAAGGTTTCTTGGCGGGAGATTTGGTACTGTTATACAACCCTCCCAGGCGGAAAGGTGTTCTATCCAAGATTCGGTGCAGTTGGGAAGGTCCGTACAAAGTTGTGAAGAAGATCAGTGATACCATCTACCGCATACAAACCATTGGGAAGCCACGGAGTAGAAGAGTGGTACATTTGAAGATGCTAGCGGCGTTTAAATCGGGAGATTTGTCTGATCGGGACGATCAGACTTAGGTGGAGGGCAGTGTTACGAATATTAGCAACACTAAGGGGTAGTGTCATCTCTAAGCCGATGCTAAGAGTGATTTGTATGCACATCCATAAATCAATCATTATGTATCTACATAAACGAATCAATCATATGTGTAGACCATATGTACGTACACGCAGCGGAGAAGCAACGCACACACACATGCAGATATCTTATCTGAGATATGCAATTATAATTGTGGAAGTGTCGCTCTCAAACACACGCGTATATGAGAGCTACACACGTACATCTGTAGTTATAATTATAACAGATAACCAACTAGTAGATTCTAGAACAGAAGCGCCTATAAGATGCAACGAGGAAATCAAAGAATATAAAAGGCAGCAATAGTAGAGGCGCTACAATAAGTTTTGAATTACGTACGCTATCTGTCGGGCAATAGTTGTGTTGTTGTACTTTAATAAAGGCCATTTTGCATTATTGAAAAGTGGAGTTATTTATTCAACAGTTTAGTGATTCGAACCTTAGTAGAAGATTTGAAATAAGCGGAATTGCAGTAAATTCGCTACAATATAGATTTATGTTTTTCACACTTCACTATAATATTAAAACTAATTGCAGATATTCATTGCTTCTGAAATTCGGCTTAAAAATTGCACATGGAACAACTAAAGACTCTCCTGAAAAAAATGTCATAGTACCTATAAATCACGGGCCCCCCTCAGAAACCCCCCCCCCCCACCCTCTCGGCGGGCCTGGTTATGTGCTATACTTGATATCATTCGCTAAAATATTTTTCATTGATAAGCACGTTGTTTAATTAAACACCAACCAATTACAAGGAAGTATATCCGCACCCCTGAAAATGTGAGATGCGTATACGTAACATTTTATTATTACGTATAAACATATAAAAAAATTGCAATAAAATAATATTGCGATTATAAACTGAGATATAAACTATCCTATCTTTCAAGTTAGATCAAACTACACACGGGGTGCAAACCAAATTCAAAATCGGTTCAGTAGTTTAGGAGTCCATTTGCGCCAAACATAGTGACACGTGATTTTTATATATTAAGATTAATAAAGTAAGGACGATCGACTTCGCTGTTTTGCGAAAGGGTTTCGTATCCATCTCAAAGTTTAAACAGTAAAATATTGATAAAGCTACATCACTGTCAGCCGATCGAAAAATACTGTACAGAGTATAGGAAAAATTTAAAATACTACCAAAAATTCGGCGAATAAGGAAGGTTCCAAGTCAGGGTGAAATTTCTGTCAGAAGGAAAAATGTGATCTGGCAACCAATGTTCAAAGAGAGCTTGGATTATAGAGTGAAGTTGTCATCTTAAACGGAGGCAGCTTAAAAGCAACCAGCGAAGGTGATAATTTTCCACCTGCTCTTCACAATAATTGCTACTGGAGCATTTCGCGGTTGGTACGGGACAAATCGTACACATTTTTTTTTTTTTTTTTCTAGACCTTAACCAGAAAAAAACTAAAAATTTTTCAGACAAAGTATTAAGTGCATTAGAAAGCTGCTCTTGAGATATTTGTATATGTGTATGAAAAATCGCAAAAAAGCATCCGTTTGAACGGGAAACCAGTCACCTTTTATTTTTAGTGTATTTCTGCCATGGAAAGTTTCTCAGTGAAAATTCATCTGCCTTAGCAAATGCCGTTCGAAGTCAGCGTAAAATATATGAACCAGTCACTCCAATTTGTCGCAAAAATTAAAAGGAGTACACTAATTGGAAGAGAAGCGCTGCCTAAATTTTCTTCGGAGGTATATCTATATACATATATATTTTTATATAGAAAAATGTATGTAGTGGTTATTTAAGCAATGTTTATACGTGGAAATTAGCTCCAGTTTATTTTTTTTTTTAACTTTTTCTCAAGGCCATACCAGTTTTTAATTCTTCTTCCTTGGTACGTTGACGTGATATATTTAACCCATATAATCCCAACTTTTTGAAACTACAATTTTGAAGTGAATTATACAACATAAGTGTACTAAGAGACCCCAATATCCGAGTGCTTTAAGTATTTCATTCGTATCGCTCGCCGGTTTTCAGAAAAAGGCCGCACCAAAATTGGAGCGCTGGTCATGTCAGAGAGGAATAAAAATGTATTAAGTAGCTGAGCTTAAAAAAAAATATGGCTTTTATTTTATTAATACTCTAAACAATATAAACTGCTTTAAATTTAAAAAATAGGGACTCGACAGACAAGAAACAGCACACAAAGCAAAATCAAATCGATTTAATAATAGATTATATGCACAGGTACCTACTCAGGTTTGGCCAAAGGTTATATAAAGTTCCCCGATGCGAAGTAGATTTCCAAGAACCTACGCGGAATATTAAATCGTGAAAAAAGGTAATAATTTTTGTGACATAAATGACTTTTATACTCATGTTATCATTTGTTTCGCATATACATATATAATATAGGCTTGAACAGATTACAAAACCCACCTCAGAGCGAAAAAATAAGAATGGACAATTCGGTAAGTGGAATAAAACATATGCAATGCGGGGCAAGCAAAACCGTAGTTAACAACGAATCGGACATGCAAAACACTCCGAACAATTCGCGCGACTTTCAAGATACTGAAGAAGTGCCGGGTATCACAACGCCATTCTGCTCCCACGGATCGGCGACTTACAGCACAATACGTTCCCGAAATACGACCGAATCGAACTTTTCAAAAATACAAATGGCTGCCCTTCAAACATACATAGTTCTACAAAGATTCTGTTAGAGTCTTGAAAAAGATATATTTCAATTTAAAATCAATATCCAGATAAAAAAAGAAAGAAGTTGAGATAATGGAAGAAAAATTGAAGCTAAAAATGGCAAAATTAAAGCTTGCACAAAATAAACATGTGTATCAAATAAATAGCGATATGCAAAGGAACAAACTGCGATTAGAAAAAATTAAAATAAAAAAGATGATTCTAGATAAATAATAATGTAAATAATATAAACAACTTGCATACAATATTAGCCGTGTTTTCTTTACATGCATGTATATACAACTGCATACGCGGGTAAAAAAAATACGCTATCATCACTTAGATAATGTTTAGGAGACCCATCTAGCGGCAATTACTGATAACAAGCCGATAATATGTCGATAACAATCCGATAATGCATAATAACAGTCCGATAATTTTTCGTATTCATAAAAGAATTTTTCCGAATCCTGGTGTTACGATCCGTGATCAAAACTCATTTTTTAAATCACAATAGCACTTAAAAGGTAGATCGGATTAATGGCATATTTGAACTAGCGACAAATAGTACTCGTTAGATCCATTCTTTGTTATAATTTTTAAAAAAAATTTTGACAGTTGCATAGTTATTGCTTGAGTGAAAATGGTTTTCAGTCACTGATCGTAACACGTAATACGGGCCCTGCTAAATTATTCCAAAATAGTCCCATAATAATGCCGAAATAGAGTTGGTAACTTAATCCCGCAATTATATCGAAATATCTTCGGAACTATTTCGAAATGTCTTCGGACCGATCCCAATGTGATTCCATAACGATTTCAAAATAGTGCCGATTCTTGCTCCGGGCGCTACTAACAGGGGGGGGCGCCAAATGGCCGCGTCCGAATCATCACTGATAGCGATTTCTTACTCCCGGGCTAGCGGCACCATCTCTTTTTACTTCTCATCCTTACTTACTTTAGAAGCTTTTGAATTCATTTTGGTCGTACAACCACCTGTCCAACAAGTCGGGCTCAGCGGTCTAATGTTAAAAGTGGGGATAAGAACCGTCGGCTACAAGAGCGCCCCTGGCTGCAATACATGCAATAGGGATCGTGCCTAACACTCTGGATTAGGAGGTTGGAGAGATGTCAATTTTACCTTGTTTAATATCATAAAAAGCGATAAATATTTCAATGAGTTTTAAGAGTAGAGTATTCATTTTTTGTGAATTCATAATTGATGAAAAAGAAATAAATTTATAATGAGTTTGGTTGAAGTCATTAAGAAAATAAAAATTTAATTTATCACACTTTCAATGAATATAACCAAAACTTTTTATTAAATCGCAACCATCACCATTTTTTTCTAGATAATATCATAAAAATATCGCCATTTCGACTGCTGAGTGGAATTTCACCCTATCTCAGCCAAAATTTCGAAAACGCGCTACCTCTGCATAAATTTAAAATGTTTTGACGTGAGCGGGGGCATTTATACAAAAAATTCTGTAATAGGGCTTTCATGAAGAATGCGAGTATGTACCCTCTCTGTACTATTAATTTAGAAGTATTACATACTTTTATGACAGCATTTTATTTATAACACCACTTATGAACATCCCGTAACTTCTTTTATATATAATAGAGCAGAACTTCAATCAGATAAATCTGTATATAACTTTGACGAAGTACCCAAATAAGGCCCGGATACAGCACAAAGAGCTCCGTCCACAGGGCCCGGTGCTCCAGAATCCACTTCACTTCTCAAACCATTTCCAGCACAAATTCGTTGTTCTTTTAAAACTTTTCCTTGTCCCATGGAAATAACGATCGCAAAAGCTCCATTCTACTATAGTTTCGACAGTAGAACGGATATTATAACTAAATCCTATTCTTGAACACAATACACTAACTTGCATTTGCATTTGCCTGCCCTGTTGTAACAGTTTTGCAAAGTTTTATTGTTCCTACTGTAGAATCTTGGTTAAAGGGGTGTTCCATTTTATTTATACCTATATTCATATCGTAGCAACCCGTGACTCTTTTATGAATAAAATAACTCACTATGCGAACTTTCCCTTGCCCCTTTTGAAATATACTGGATGCACCAGCTTCAACTGTGACCCTTTTCCGTTCTTCTCTCCTCAGGCATTCTAAAGCTGTAACCACGAATTCCATAGTAATCAATGAACCAAGGCAAAGATATTCTCCGTTTTTGAATATTCACAGAACTGCTAGAACTGCTACCTCCAACACGAAATTCCGCATTCGCGTAGGTCAAAGGGAAGCTAAGCGCGACCAACAGGAGCACTAAATAATTTCGTAAACTCATTTTAGATTATGACTTTATCAGACGATTGTTAGATATTAAGTAAATCAAGATAAGTTTTGTGGGCGTTATTTATATATTAGTGGACTGTGTGAATAAAAAATAAGCAGAAACTTCTAGATTTCAGGAAATGAGCACAAAGAAAATATTTGGCTGTTTTCAAAATAAAATTTCCTTGAGATTTGTTTATATGTATATTTGCACAGTTTAATTGCGCTATTGAATTGAGAAATGCTAATGTTTGTATTTTTAATTGACAAACACAGAAAAGTACAAAAGGTACACTAATTAGTTTTATCTGTTTCCAAACTGCTGTTTCCAACAAAACCAGAGTTGGGAGCAGTTCACCAAGTTTTGAGGAGCAACATTGCTCGAAGTTAAGTGGTCTGACATAATCAAAGTCCTGTGTTAAGTGTTAATGAGACGTTAATTGGTTGTGGACTTAAACTTCTCTTCATCCTTCCCAAATTCGTACAATTTAGTTATTTCTATAGCAATTTCACAAAGAGGATTAATGAAATAATTAGCCAAGTTTTCTACATTAAAGCCCCTAATAAACCCAATGTTCCATACAAAATAGAAATTCTAAATTATCTCAATATTGCTTTATTGAGTGCCTAATGGAGTCAAAAATCTATACGGTTTTGCTTGATGTTTCGGATTTTATTTTCAATGGTTACAAATAGAGCTACTCAACCACTATACACTTATAGCACTTTTGTTTTTGTTTTGCCCTGAATCATTTACATTTCAAATTAAAAAAAGAGCACTCCCATATGCCCACACATATACATAATTAAAATACATATGGAAGTTTTCTCATGAAAGTGCAAAGCAAAAGCTCTTTCATATGCTGAACCGACTTGGGTAAAAAAAACAAAACAAAAAATAGTTTGTCCAGGGCGCAAGATAACCTCACAACGCCACTACTCTTGTTCCTACTTCGACTTTCATATCTACTCTCCCCACCTCCACCACATACTTTGACGACCACGTGAATCTACTGTGAACTTTTTGTCAAGATCACTTGAGTTTTTGGATGCCCATTGATCACACACACAAACACACATTCATTTTTTATAATAGGGGAAAGAATTGTTCTTTCATTATTTGCAAAAGATACATAATTTTTGTACCACCGGGCCACATACACATACCCACATACACATGTGGGCGTGCCACCGCCCAATTTTCCAAAATTCTATAGATATAGCAAGAAAAATACCGAATGAATACGTGAACCTACCCTGAAAATTTCATGAAGATCGGTGGAGACCACTTTGGACGCCTATCAAGCACACATTTATTTTTATTTATAAGATAGATTAAGGCGCCGATATCCGTTGTCAATCGATATGGTTAAGTAAAAATATGGTTATGACTAAGGTATTATGACCAAAGAGGATCAGTTATTATAAGAGACGTTAGTCGGTACTCACGGCCATTTGCTCGATGTTTTCTAAGAGGTAGTCGCTGGCTTTTTTTTTGGGCGAGATGTACATAAAATGTCTTCTATACATTTTCGTGGGGTATTTGTGTTTATTTTTCCGACTGTATTTAATTAATTAATTCTCATTCCAAAAATCACAGTTGCACAAGGTGCCTACACCGCATGGATAAATGCGAGACAATTCAAAAATGTCCCTCTTAGAAAATATTCGGCATCAATTTTTTGATTTCCAGCGAGTTACTCGCCACTCGTAGCAGACTGGTGGCTCTTATTATATTGTAACGAATTTAGTGCAATTTCGCTTATTTGCAACCTTTTGCAAATGTTCGAATCACTAAACTGATGAATAAATAACTCCAATATTCATTAATGCAAAATGGTCTTTATTAGACTACTTTCACAATAGCACTTCTACTTCTCAACAGATAGCGTGCTTAAATCAAACTGATTTCCATGCCTCAGCTGTCGCTCTTTTATACTCTTCTATTTCCTCGCTCGCATACTTCTAGGCGTTTCTAGAATTTACTACAAGCTTTAAAATTACTAGCTATAACTACAGATAGATGCACGTTTATAGCTTCTCATATGCGCGTGTATATGTGAGTTATACTTGCACAAATGATTGCCTACTTTGTGAGCATCTCAGATAAGATATATGCATGTGTTTGTGCGTTTCTCTCCGCTGCGTGTACGTACATATGTGTAGACATAATGTTTGGTTTGTTTATGTAGATACAAGTGACTGCTTAGTATCGGCTTAGAGATGATAGTATCCCTTAGTGTCGCTAATATTTGTCACAATATTTATCCTCTTTGTTATGACTATGTCAACTTTGCCAGGTTCTTAGAACTTAGCAACGAATACGACACTCTTGTGAATTTTCGAAATATATAAGCGGGAAATATTTTGGTGGGAATATAAATTGCAATATGTATACATATTTTAGTGATCAAGGAAATGCAATAAAAATTGAATACAAAGTAAACCGTTATGCTTAGTCAGCGATAAGCGAGCAAAGTAAATGTATACCATGACGTTTGTACGTCCAATGAACGCGCGCTCGTCTATGTGTTAGAGTGGAGCGTAACTTTTTTTTATTTTTTTGCGGGTTGGGATAAAAAAATTCTAATGCAGCAAAAATGTTTCCGAGTACTTATGACATAAATACTAAACAACACGCCGTAGCACAGAGGTTCGTGTCTCTGCTGTTAAGCACAACTCGTTTTGTAGCGTTTTATTTAACCACTGCCTTCTTCAATAATTCCCGCTAGATGAGTCTCTTTGCGCGTCTATCCTAGAGAGTTACAAACATACAAGTGATGCTAATATAAGCGTGTTAAAAACAATCATCAGGGACTGCTTTCGCATAACTTCAGGGTGACATTCCATATTCCTAAAATTTTTAAGAGCCTTCTGTTATTCCTGCGTCTAGATCCCGCTGCTGAGTGTGGTTTCTTCGAAGTTACTGATTTTTTGTCACTCTTCTGGACCGCTTAGCATTTTTGCTGTAACATTATCGACAATGATTTGGTCGACACTTTCCTCGAGCATTTGTCCGTTCTGGCTTGTATTTCCGTTGCTCATTTTCCCACCGTTCTTTCCACAACCTAAACGTTTCTTCGCTGCTCTCTTTGCTACCGACGCTGCTCTCATGCACTCACTTTTGTTCCCCATAACCTACACCTTTCCAGCGCTAATAGGTTCACGGACTTCTCGCAAACGTCAAGCTGTGTAGTTGATTTTTTATCTGTGCTCTTGTCTTTTCAATAAATATAGTGTTTAATATTGCTAAATATAGTTTTATTGTTCACATAGTTGGTGAAGTGCAACAATTGTGTATGCTGAATTAAGCAATATTTAATTTCAATTGCTTTTCCTTAAATTTTTAATATCAAAATATAAAATTTTCATCAGTTTGCATATGCACATATGTATGTATGTACATATTACTAGCAGTTGAATTGCCGAGTGTTTTTGCATTGTGTTGTTGCTGTTGATATCAGTTTTAAGGTGTATTTCTTGTTTTTATTTTTGATTCTTTGCGTGCACAGTCTTTCCTCAGTGTCAGCTGTTTGTGTGGTTTGTTCAGTGTTATAACAGTGCATCAGAAACTGCTCATACATATCCCTTTCTAACAGCTACTTTCAAACTGTTGAATTTTTTTCTGTATAACCCGTTGTGCTATCGTTAAATTATTTTATTAATTCTCGGTTCTCTGTAGCATATATAAATATATATATATATATTTCTTCTTCACCCTCTGTAAGTTTATTAATGTCATGTCTATATCCAAACTGTTTAGTAAAAAGTGAATCGCATCCCTTCGCGGCATGCTGGCTTTGCGATTGGCTTGCCCATATGAAGTGCGCCGGTTTTTCAGCAAAAGTGGTTGACGCACTTAATGATAACGATAAGGGAGTGCGTTGGGCTTGCTTGGAAGAAATCTTTTCTAATACCCCTTCACAAAAACGGCAGTAGGTCATGTGTAGAAAATTATCGAGGAATTGCAAAATTATCTACCATCCCAAAGGTATTTGAAGCCATTGTTACCAATCACCTAACATTTTCCATTTCTACATTGATTGCAGACTCCCATCATGGATTCTGTAAAGGCAAATCTAGCCTTAACAACCTACTTGTATTCACAACTCATGTTTCTAATG
This sequence comes from Eurosta solidaginis, assembly GCF_040869045.1. Classification (NCBI taxonomy): domain Eukaryota; kingdom Metazoa; phylum Arthropoda; class Insecta; order Diptera; family Tephritidae; genus Eurosta; species Eurosta solidaginis. Next base: position 28,728,772 of record NC_090323.1, read on the forward strand.
GGTTTAGAGATAATCTTCACACCGATGTTATTTACACTGATTTCAGTAAAGTATTTGATAAAGTTTCCCCCACTCCTTGCTTATCCACAAGCTGGATATTTTTGTTGTTGTTGTAGCGATAAGGACACTCCCCGAAGGCCTTGGGGAGTGTTATCCATATTGATGGTCCTTCGCCGGATGCAGATCCGGTACGTTCCGGTACCAAGCCCGAATATCTCGGGAACGATTTGTTATGACCACATGCGACATTCTAGGTCATCCCGCCTTGAATCTATTTGGTATTTTAATCGCCTCTTATGACAGGCATACCTACCGCGGTTATATTCTCACCCCATAATCCGATGGGGTCCACAAGCTGGATCGACTTGGCTTCCAACATGGTCTCACCCAGTGGATATCTTCGTATCTCTGCGGTAGAACGCAACAAATAATTTTTAAAACTACTCTTCCAAATGCCATTAATGTTCCCTCTGGCGTCCCACAGGGTAATCATCTCGGTCTAAATCTGTTCTTTCTATTTATTAATGATATCTGTATCACAATAAAATATTCCATAATTTTAATGTATGCTGATGATGATAAACTTTTTAGGTCCTATGCGTCTATTGAAGAAAGTCCCTTGATTCAAGCGGATTTAAACTGCTTAGTTGCTTAGTGCAACGCTAATTCAATGCTGCTGAACCTCAATAAATGTAAATTCATGTGCCTCTCTCGGAGATCTTTGCCAGCAGCCTCTTACGTAATTAATAATTTTTGTCTTGTATCAGTAAATTATTTTGTTGGCTTGGGAGTCACGATGGATGCCAAACTTAGTTTCAACCTTCATATTATGACTAATGTCAATAAGGCTAGAGGTGTTCTATCATTCGTGAAGCGATGTTCTGAAGAATTTAGTGACCTTTATGTAACCAAAGCCCTTTTTACCACATTAGTTAGACCGATACGGATCAATAGTCTGGAATCCGCGATATTTAGTTCATGCAGATTGATTTGAGTCAATACAGACCAATTTTTACATTTCTCTTTAAGAAATTCTCATTCGGACTCTGCGTATAATCTTCCACCTTATACTAGTCGGTTAAAGCTTATCAATCTTCCAACTCTCGCAAGTCGTAGAGAAATGCTAGGCGTATTATTTATGGCTAAACTACTCAGTGGACTGATTTCTAGCCCTTTTTGAACGAAGTAAACTTCAATGTTCCATCACGAGCGTCAAGACAATCCAAACCTATTCTTTTGGGGCAGTGCAGGACTAATTTCGAATTAAATGAACCTTTTCAGCGTTTGTGCCATGATTTTAACTCTCATTCCAATTCATTTGATATAACGGATTCACTTTACTATAAAAAAATATTTATAAGCTAAAAGTGCTCACTTATTTCACAATGTAATATATGTATAATTTCCAACTCTTATGTATAATACTCCGCTGATGATTTTAATTTTGTAGCTGAGCAGTCTTAGATCTCGAAACTTCCACCTATCAAGAACTCGGCAAAAACAAAATCCGTGCGTCATGCGGATGCGCGCCTCGTGTCGGTTGGGCGGGCTTTGGAGGGTATTAATCCGCTAATCACTAGTACATCTACTCCTGATTCAGTGCGATATCCTTCGCATACTCTCAGAGTTGATATTTCTAACAGCTGTACGTTAGATACTTACAACGATTCACCTTACGTAGTGTGTCTTCCCACAGTTCGGAGCCGTATATTAACGCGGATAGGGTTGTGTCCATCAGCAACGTCCTTTTGCTTTCTGCTTCTGCTTAACAACGATAAATGTTTAGACGCCTTCTCAGTCGCATGTAGAATTTGCGCCCAATATATTAGTCGGGAGCCTAACCTTACTCTTATATAGTTGACTACCTTCTTCGATCTTATCTTTCCGAAGAAGATTTGAAAGCTAACTTCTACCGGTATTTGTTTTCTTGCTAGGTGTATCAACTCTGTTTTTTCTGATGCCAGCAATAGTCCACGAGAGTCTAGCCCCTCCTTTGTGCGTATCATGAATAGATTGAGCTTTATCGTGGTTCTTCTGTATTACGGGCTGTAAAAACTGCAGCAATGTCATCTGCGTATACAACTAAGAATGAATCATCAGGCATTTAAAAATTAAAAACTTCATCGCTACTGGCGTTTCACCGGTGAGGACCAAAAATTAAGCCCTGTGCTACTCCGCATGTAACTTTCAGGGTCGCTGCCCCTCTGAGGTTTGTTATTTAACGATACCATCACTAAGATAGGCTCCAGCGGGTTAGGAGGCTTACAATATACCCACGGCAAGTATGCCTGTCCTCAGAGGCATCTAAAATACCCAAAATGTTGGTAGCGTAACCCTATCAAGGAGATGTCAGCGCAATTTATAGCATTTATTGTCAAACTCACTCACCTCATGAAACTAGGGCGAGGAGAGCGGGATCGCCTTGAAAGTGGAGCTTATACCTTAAATGTGCTTGTTACCGGAGTACAATATTCTTCGGCGGTTCCTCTAATTTAAAGACTGCCCAGCCGTCTACAGCGATATCAACTCTGCAGCCTCAGGGCAGAGTGAGTTTTTCCTAGATATCTGCATTCGATCGAAGGCGGGAACTGTAGTTTCTTTCTGCTTGAGTTTCAAATAGAAATTCATCAAATTTCTAATCAAATAATGCAAAAGGATCAAAAACGGTTCACCTAGTATGTAATCGTCTCTCCCAAGATGCTGGAGCAACGGCAGCTACTAGGACAAAATTGAGAAATCCATTGAAATCCCATCCCAAGCTTGCAATTTTTAAAATATTTCGCTCTACTTCAATATCTTTAGTCAAATCTTATATAATATTTCTAATTGCTGTTTTTATGTACAGGTCCCTTTTTCGCTCTTATTTTGAATCCAACTGTATAAATAAAGTTTTGGTTGCAAAGATGGGGATTCGTGCTATTAGCGAGCTTTTTTGGTCGTAGTGCTTTTGTTTAGCTATATTTTATTAAAATAATTTATTAAAAATAAACGATTGTGAGCACACAATGAAATATATTTGTACTATGGGACTATTGTGAATATTTGATTAGAACTAACACTACATTACCGGCAGTTGCTAACATTCGCCAGATGGCAGTGTAAGCACCATTGCTTTTATTGATAGATGATTGATTGATAGAACAGCTGATTCTTGTTGATATTTGATATGAGACTTTCATATTTGTTGCGCAATATGCGCACGGGTTCGGCTCGTACTACATAAATGCAAATTTCTTCTCCAGAAGGCGGAATAATCTAAGCAAAGTGTGTAACCAGCGTTATCAATTTCAAAACTTCCCATTTCAAGAAAGTCCAATTACATCATCTTGGAACAATGCCACCAAAACGCGATCAGCGCTCTAGCAGCGTCAACAATGCTTCACCCATGAACAACAACAATAAAATTACAAAAAGGCGCCAAACCGCAATATTTGGTGAAGATGTTGACTGCCGACCTTCTGAGCAACGTCTGGAAAATGCAAAATTATGTGAATTAGTTAAAGCGGCACCATGTATTTACGACAACAATCATATTAATTATGGAAACAAAGAGGCAGTGGAAGCGGCTTGGAAAATGATTGCTGAAAGGTGTGGACATCCAGGTATGTAGTTAAGTTAGGTTATCTTGTATTTATGTTATCGCTTCATATGCGAAGTGTTTTGCTATACAGGAGCATCGACTGGTTGGGGTCATGAATTTGGTTAGCTCTTCTATTTATTAAGGTCCTATACTTTAACGGTGAAACTGGCTACCAGTATAAAGCTACGAATAAGGTACAAATCGACCCAAGTAGTTTTCTCCTGTTTTAAGAAGCGACTAAAATACCCAAATGATTCAAGGGTTTGTCAGCGCAATTTATAGCTTATCCAAACCAACTGTAAACCCCATCTACGCGTACCGAATCCTTTAGTAACCGAGGCCATGGTGACCCCCAATTTCATGGAACTTGGGGGATGGATGACCTAGAAGGTTCAATGTGGTCATGTTAAATCGTTGCCGAGATGGTCGGGCTTGTACCTTAATGGTGCTTGTTACCGAAACGTAACGGATCTATATCTGACATAGGACCATCAACATAAATAACACTCCCCAAACTTTCGCGGAATGTCTTTATCGCTGCAAAAACCACAACAAGAGTAGTTTCCTCCGCAGGGTGTAATACGCCTCATTCTCGCAAATGCTGGACAACTGAGCATAAAGTAACTGGCTGATTCAACCTCGTCGTCCTCCATACAGCTAACACAGATTGGGGCTGCCCAGTATATAAAAGCATACTGCATGTGCTACTATTGGGCAATGCAGTGTTAAAACTCGAATAACCATGGATATATGAGCTTTTGTAAACCCTATTAGCACTGCCAAACGCTTGGAGTCAAGAGAACAGAAATACGTAGACATATGGCAAGCAGTGGGTCAGCCCAGCGCTTTCTTCGCTGACTCGAGACCTACCAATGGCCTCCACTGGCAGGCAATTTCAATCACTCTGGCCAAGAGGTCAGCTGACAGCTGCCACGGATATATAATTATTATCAAAATGTAGCTAGATGCCACCGCAAATGTGGTAAGGCAATCGCTCACAGTCCTCGACCTCACGATGGCAGAGCTTAACGCTTTTATAGCCGCCTGACTGTCTGAGTAAATATTAAATTACTTTGGAGGATAACATCCCATCTACCACATCTTTTATGGCGGCGACCTCCGCCTGAAAGATTCTCCAGTGGTCGGGTAGCCGAAGTTTCTGGCTGACGCTGACCTCATGGCAGAATGCTACACACCATACACGTGAGAACTTTTACTCGCCTACGGCATGACTTTGGGAACATAGCCCATCCTTAGACAGTTGGCGTAACTGAGAGCCAGCACGCTTCCAGAAACCCCGAAAAACCACCGAGGTAGCGCAGGAATTATTCCAACACCTTCCCGGAGATTTGTTGGGCTTAAAAGAGTAATGGCTCTAATAAGTTTAAGGCTTTCGCCAAGGGGGATGAATAGCATTCCCCTTGGGCTGGCAATCGTCGACAGTTTAGGAGATTTCTGCACTCCTGGGACTTCCGAAAAATGAGTGTTCATTAGAAAACCAAAGGATTCTTCCCCGCTCATCGAACAGCTTACATTCACATCCCTTAGGTACCCCAATGGTGCAAGATCCTCCGAGAGCATCTTCCTGAGCCTGGCGGTCACCTTTCCACATTTTCGCAGAAGCTTACCTGGGAGTCCCGTTAGGTTTTCTTAAGATAAAAGCGTTTTCTCCAGACCCTTTCAACATAAACTTCAAATTCAGCAGCCGTTCTGGTAACTTTTTGTTTCGCATGGGTACCGATCCAGTCTAATATGCCCTCTTAATGGCTATTAGAATCTAGTTTAGAGAGTCGACTGATATAAGTTGAGATTACTGAAAGTGACTTCATGATAATGGATTACATAGACTTGGCAAAATTCTATGAACTAGCTTAATTGCTGCCTCAAGATCTGGCAACTCTGCCGGCCCATCCAGCAGCTCGCACTTCCTACATTTCCTGTTGCCCCCAAGGCCTAACTTATAAGCAAGTGATGTCAGAAGGCAGTGTCAAGTTTCGGGGTAGTTTACCGGCCTTTCAAGGCGAAGGTGCCCGGCTCAAATGACAGGGCAACTGTCACCACAATATTTCAGACTTTTCTTCAAGGGTTAGCATTTGCAAAGTCTTTTCGCAAGACTTCCAAGTAAACTTCGACCAAGAAAAATTTCTCTGCCTTGCAGATGCTGTTCGGAGTCGGCATAAAACCTGTAGGCCCCCCAAAGCTTAGCCTTCATCTTCTCGGAGATATATCGCGCAAAATTATTTTACTTTGTCCTTGATGTTACTGATATTTCAAATTTATTTTTTCTTCTTCATTCTAGAACTGTTCTGTAAAAAACGTTTTCGCAATTTGCGCCTTGCATATGGAATCTCTATTAACGCTTACAAAACCGATAAGGGTGCCAATATTGTCAAGCCCTACTATTTACATAAGCAATTGGACTTTTTAAAACCCTTTTTAACTTCGACCCGTGGACGAAAGGGAGCAAACCCACAGAGGGAAACAATTATAGAAATATTAACCGACGATTCGAATGACTCTATGCCAGTGCTTGAAAACCAAACTCGATTAGAAGAAGACCCAAGCCCAATAGAAATAGAAGAGCATAATAACGAAGTTGATAAGTATTCTGAAGTTGGATCAGAAACACCAACAGAAGCCAATACAAGTGGACTCAAACGTAGAGCAAGCCTCTTAAGCGAGAACCTTATTGCAAAACGCAGTTTAATTTCGTCATCACCAACGCCAGAGGATACAACTGAGCTAGAATCTAATAACGACGCCAAAGATAACATCATCATTTTGGAGGATAAAAAGTTTCTTAACTGTATATTATATGTCATGCAAGATATGAATAAACGTCAAAAGCATATTTTTAAAGCTAATATTTGGAAGAACGTACACATCGTTATGGACTCAGATGCCGATTACTCCACTAATCAAAACAACAACATGTCTACCGACACTGATAGGACGTACGATAGCAAACATCACAGTGACACTCAAACTTTTATGCAGCAAATGAAGTTAGGTATTGCCAGACTAAATGAAAGTGAATTGCGTGAAATGAAACGACTCATGCGTCAACGTGAACGCGAAATTGAACTTCGTGACGATGTGATGGTTCAAATACCTGTCAATAGCGGCAATTACCTCATATGTGATAATAATGTTACGAATACATCAGAACGTTCACCAACATTTCTGGGTGCGCCATGCAATTCAAAGCAAGAGCCTACATCGACAGAACAAGATATGATTAATTAGAGGTGCTATTTACTAGGAGAAAATGCATCAATGAAAAACAAGAAGCTGATTGATGAGGCCCCACTTGTATTTAGTATTTGATAGTCTTCTAATAAATCTTTTGTATTATTTCTCTTCTCTATGTATTAATTCTCTTGAATCATTCATTAAATGGCGCTTAACTACCTAGGCAAGTGTTGTCGTTTATAAACAACCCCGAGGCAACCGAACTAGCGCAGAACTATGGTAATAAGAGACGGTACTAGTGCTAATTCTATTTAGACCTTATGAACGCGTTCCTAAGTGATTCAGCTGTATGTGGTTCTTCAATAGTCGGTGCTATTTTATTTATTTATTTAAATACATATGTATACTAGGAGACCCGGCAGACGTTGTCCTGCCCTAAATTTGGCCGATCTGCACACATTTTAATAAGCTTTTTCCGTCTGACTCTGCCCTCCCCCCTCTTCACTTTTTCCTAATCCTTTTATTCACTCCTCCCTCCGTCTTTATCGCTTCATCTATCTCCATCTTCGTCTCATTCTAACTCTTTCTCAATCTCCTTCTCTCTTTTCTCTCCTCTCATTTTCTTCTCATTCTTCTGCATCCCTTATTGCCTGTCCCAGAAGGTGGTATGTATTTTATTCCAGTCCCAGTCCCAGTCCCACTCCGAGTCTCAGTCCCAGTACGGTTCTGGATAATATATTACTCTGTACTAAAGCACTCATCAACAGCTTTCATTTAATATCCATATTGTATAAACACTGTCTAGGCATTCACTGGCCCACGTTTTGGCCTATATCTCGAGACCCTAGTCACACAGGGGTATGGAAATTACCCTCTATTAAAGCACTCATCAACAGCTTTCAGTTGATATCCATATTCTATAAACACACTCTAGGGGTGCCCGGGTCCACGTTTTAGCCTATATCTCGAGACCCTAGTCACCCAGGGGTATGGAAATTACCCTCTACTAAAGCACTCATCAACAGCTTTCATTTGATATCCATATTTTATAAACACACTCTAGGGGTACCCGGGTCCACGTTTTGGCCTATATCTCGGCACCCTAGTCACCCAGGGGTATGAAAATTACCCTCTACTAAAGCACTCATCAACAGCTTTCATTTGATATCCATATTCTATAAACACACTCTAGGGGTGCCCGGGTCCACGTTTTAGCCTATATCTCGAGACCCTAGTCACCCAGGGGTATGAAAATTACCCTATAATAAAGCACTCATCAACAGCTTTCATTTGATATTCATATTCTATAAACACACTCTAGGGGTACCCGGGTCCACGTTTTGGTCTATATCTCGAGACCCTAGTCACCTATCCTATATTTCAAGTTAGATCAAACTATACACGTGGTGCAAAATAAATTGAAAATCGGTTCAGTAGTTTAGGAGTCCATTGGCCTCAATTGTGTGACACGTGTTTTTTATATATTAAGATATGTATATGCAGCTTAGACCAAAGCTCTTTTTGTATCAGTATGGCCACCAGCAGTCATTATACCTGTAGTACGAAACTGTCGCCTTAAATGGCTGCCTCCTATTTTTCTTGCAGGAAGACTACGCTGGAAGGTATTTTACCACATATGGAGGTCCATTGTTCCAAGCCATTCATCAGGGCAGTTATAATGAGAGACGTATGAAGCGTGCTTTTGTGATTTTTTCCAAGGCAAAAATCTTTCAATTTCCAATGCCTGTTAACAATGATGTGCCTTGCACTCTGTTTTTGCCCCTTGAACTAAGCTAGAGAAGTCAGAACTTACGTCGCGTATGATGTCACTTTCATCCGCATGTCCCACAGATTCCATGTTTTTGAAATTAATTGAAACATCACCATTTAGTTCCGCAGTTAAATTTGTCTTCTCGAGTAATAGCTTCTCCGCAGCCTCGTTTGGTTTCGCAAAGCTTGGAGAGGTCATTTTTAATCCCTACACAGCTGATTATGTACGTAACGTTATTTGGAAAACCCGTATTAGCTTTGCAGGTAACTGAAATTTATACATAGCAGCGTAAGGCGTGTATTTTCAAGAATTTTGGGTATCCTGGTCCCTAGTCGGTTTACCAGGCCGATAGCTACTCTGATGTTTCAGCAACACGGCCTGTAGTCCGTAGATTTCACTTTATTGTGTTTTAGTCAAGACATAGCTATTCTTCTGTTTGGGATACCAGGTTCGTCATCTACTTCCCACCGCTGACAACATCGGATGATACAGAAAAAAAGAAAAAGATTTACTGACCTCCATTAGTTGGCGATGACGAGTGCCGAAAAAGATTTAATGATGAGCAGTACGACCTTAATGCCGACATCAACGTTGTCCAGCGGACTAAAACATTGTGTCTACGTTGGCAATGCCAAGGTTTGCTAATGAAAAACTATGTTTCGGCCCAGAATGCTTATCGGAGCCAAACAATAAAAGCAGAGGAAGATGCCAGGCCCCATTCCGCTGGAAACACCAGTCCCCAAATTGTAAGCAGCGCTAACGCTAAAACTCATCGCCAAATATTTGAAAAACAAAATTAACTTGTTATTCAAAAGTGCTGACAATAGTAATTTTTAGCTTACAGTGGATCATTTTGCTCCAAAGGGTTAGAACTGTCTCTTTATTGCCTCCGAATCGGTTTCACATCTATATTCTCCTCACGCTCATTCAATACCAACCTAAGTGCAATACTAAACATTGGCCCCTATTATGAGACAAATTCGATCTTCGACTGTGGTCGAAAGAGCTGATCGAACGAATTTTCACTCGGTATTATGACACTCATTCGATCAAGACTAGTGTCATTGTTCGATAAATCGATAAATTGAACCGTTCAGAAAAGTACATTCCCACCATCTGTCAAATAAAATGAAAGCAAAATTATTTATTATGAAGAAAAAAGCTTAAGGACTGCAACTAGCCAGAAGTATAAAACGCTGAAATGAATTTCAACGCGTAGTTGTAGCTTTCTAAACATTATAACTTTCTAAACATGTTGTTACATGTGTTAAAAACTAAACTTCATAATGACCATAAAAGCGTTCATGGCCTTGCTATCCAGTAAAAATGAATGGCTGCAACAATGCACAAGAGCCAAGTCTATTCCAACCTTTTTGGAATTGGCAACAATTCTCAGATTTTGCTCTAGGGATTGTCTCAACTGAGCATCCGGCACGAGAATACACTTGGAATTTTTTCCACTTGATCCTTTCTACAAGTTCCTTTTGTTATAAACGGATTTTGTCAAATTTTTGAACCCAGTCTTTCAAGCAGTTGTTTTGTATTCACGACCTTGAATCTATATGACTCAATTATTCTCATCTAACTTTGTAATTATGTTGCTTTGAACTTTATAATTTTAATATGTTTTACAATATTTAAATTTTCAATATTGATTTTTCTATTTCCAAAATTTTAATTATTATTAAATTTTGCATCACGAAAATATAACATTTTCTTTTAAATAATTTTTGTGTAGATATTAATTTTATTAAAAATAAAGCATCCTACAATATATACGATTAATACAAATAGTTTAAAATTACTATTAGGTAGCAAAAAAGTAGAAAATAAACACAAAAAACTTACGTTTGAAACAATTTTCTTCTAATTCGATACAGCGTCGACAACAAATTTCTATTCGCTTCAAAATTAGATACACAACGAAAATTGCGACAGAGATTAGATGTCATAATACCAATTTCAAATTCGATTTTCGATGTTCGATACCCAGCGAAGATCGAAGATCGAAAAATTCTCATAATAGGGGCCATTATTATATAAATTTTTTATTTCCAATTGTTTTTGTTTTTATCGGCCTATTGATAAATCATTCAAGGTTCGAATCGAGCTCAAGGCCAGAACAATAATTTTTTTCAAATGATAATTATTGTTATTTTTTAATTTTTCTAAATTTGAAAAATTGTATTTTGTTTTTGGAATAGTAAGTAGAAAATTTTTCAGACAACCTGCCATAGCTGCGCAGATAGATCCATTTCGAAGGGTGCTAAGCCTTCATCATCAGTACGCTTTAGGAATGCTGCGCTAACCATTTAGCTATACAGCGGTGGTTTGTTTGACTGGCAAATTTGCTACTTCTATTCCTTTTTACCAACTATATTTATCAATAGGCCGATAAAAACAAAAACAATTGTTAATAAACCATGAGCACTTGGGAATGTCAAACAAAGTAATTGACAATAAACAAAAAATCCAGCATTATCAGTGATTTGCACCAGATGGCGCAACACTGAATAAATATAGTTGGTAAAAAGGAATAGAAGTAGCAAATTTGCCAGTCAAACAAACCACCGCTGTATAGCTAAATGGTTAGCGCAGCATTCCTAAAGCGTACTGATGATGAAGGCTTAGCACCCTTCGAAATGGATCTATCTGCGCAGCTATGGCAGGTTGTCTGAAAAATTTTCTACTTACTATTCCAAAAACAAAATACAATTTTTCAAATTTAGAAAAATTAAAAAATAACAATAATTATCATTTGAAAAAAATTATTGTTCTGGCCTTGAGCTCGATTCGAACCTTGAATAATTTTTTATTTCTATTTTTGTTGTATTTTAAGGAAATATATGCTTGGTTACAAAATTTACACAAATGTAAGTAAATTATTTTTTCACTGCTAATTCACAATAGAGCATCAGCTGTTTCGAAGTGAACTTTTGTTAGCCCGAAATTGCCAATAGGCGGAAAAAGTTCACCCGAACAAAAGAAGTGAAGGCGAACACTTTTCCGCGTGAACTTCGCGATAAGGGTGAATTTAATCGATTATTGGTGCCATATCGTAACGCTAAGGTCGTAACGCCAACCATTTGGTTTTTCGCCATATTCATAACCTAAAAATATTTGAGTTGGTGAATTTAATAACTTTTTGTAGATTTTATTCATTGTTTTGGATACGTTATGACTAGACTTATTTTTTGTAGAATATGTTTGCAATTTTTTGCGTTTTCTTCATTTTTATGAAATTTTCACGATTTTTAGGTTAAGGCACCATTAATCGATAACAATGTATCGTATAGGGTTACGTTAGGGATACGACTACAGCGATACGACAAACGGCACCAATGACAAATCCTCAAGAACGCAGGTAACTTCGCTTTGTTTGTGTATGCAACAAACGTAAAAGTTAGGCTGTTATCGCTAATTGTTGCATACTTTTCTGCGCACTTGATTTTGTTTTACAGATTTTTGGCGATGGAACAGAGCAGAGATCTGCAAGGAGTAGTTGTAAACTGAACGCGACATAGGCAAAGTCGCAATAAAATATGATTTTAAGTTAGTTAACACTCGAATAGAAGAACTTAACTGTTCAAAGTTGACTTCGAAAAAACCTTGTAATGTTGATGCATTAAAAGAAATTGATAGGATGAGAAATGTTACAAATACCTAAGTAAATATTACATAACTAATTTAAACAATATTTTACCCTACTAAAAATTAAAAAAAATTCATATTTAAATTAAATTTAAGAAAAACGCTTTTCTAAGAGCAAGCTTCTATTACTTGTTAATAAAACGAACTAAAAGGTAAAAAATAAAATTAAAGAAAAAACTATTTTTTAATAAGCTTTTATTATTAATTAGTAAAATTAACTGAAAAGTAAAAAATAAATTGACTGTAAAGAAACATAACACTTTATAAGTTCATTGTAACCTTTAACGATTATTAGGCTTTTTGGTCTGCGACAAAAAATTCCATATTGTACATAATTATACATATATTTTTAACATTAAAACTTTACAACTAAATTATTAAATCTTAAAGTTTTTTTAACCAATAATAAAGGCTTATTTTAAAAAAAAGTTTTTTTTTCTTTAATTTTATTAAATGTTGCATGCTTTTCTGCGCACTTGAAATTGGTTTAGATTTTTGGGATGGAGTTTCAGCGTTGCTGATGGTTGGAGTTTGGCGGCAGGAGGAAAAAGATCCAAGTTCCTTAGTATTACCAACTGGCGTCAATTAGGAAAGAGCGATTTGTTCAACGGTTAAGCGCCAATTCCTTGCATAGGCGGAGTTCGAATGACCAAGAAGACTCGAAGTGGTCAAATTGTTTCTAAAATAGTCGTAGCCTGAAGATGTTAGTTGCCGGGCGTACTATTGATAACACTCTTCTTGGGGTCTTTGGGGAGTGTCTTTATCTTTACTTAATTGACGCTAAACCTTTTACACCATTTTTGTTACTACTACACCGCGACGATAAATAGACGATATTCTATTATACAAAGAAGCCCTTAATACATATTTTAAAATCGATCTTTTTCGCGGCAGAGTACACTCAATTGGGAGAAAAATAAGCTGAGCACTAACGCATGCACCAGCTGCTTTAGATATAACAGTTTTAAAGTTGGCCTAAACAGAGTAACGTTGAAATGTAGTATAGAGTTTTGGTAATGGTTTAAGATGTTGCTGTCTTGGAACATGTTTTTGCGCACCTGGACTTTATCGGACTATGTATCTCTTATCCTTAGCTTAGCGAGGCTAAAAGCATCTTGGTCTAATGGAAGTGCAAGTCTAAAACGAGATGAGTTTGTTTAATGCGTATGAACTGGTGGTTCTCGCCGTTTTGCGGCTCACCCTTCTCAGCTCGAAATTGTGCCAAAGTAACGCAGGTCTCACGAGGCAAGTTACGTTCTTTGTTCGCAATAGATGATGATTCGGCTCAAATAGCTTAATAGACTTGGTGAAAGCATCAAATGGCTCGGCAGCGAGCTGGTGCATTGCAACTTTTTTTTCCTTGTAACGATGAATACACGTGGAGTGTGAACACACGTTGATGTTGATGGTCCATTCTGAAAATTAGCATCATTGCGGTACTAGCTCGCCTATTTCGGGAATGGATCTCATCGCTCCATTCATAAATATGTCTCTTATGCTACTGAGAGGAAGCTCTCCCTTATTCGTAGGACATTGGGCTGAAAACCGTGGTGCTTGCAAAGATATACAGTTTTACAATCAAAAAATAGTTTTATTAGCTTTTTTCTATTAAGTACAAATTATTTAAAATATTTATTTATTCAGTAAAATTAAATAGTGATCTTCTTACGTCTATTTAGGTATGTATTTATCCATCTAGAAGTTATAAAACTAAAAACATAAAAAAAGACAAATGTGTTTACAAATAATAGGGAGCAATTTAAACTCCTAAAATTCTAAAGCTTCATTTTACCAAAAGCATTACAAAAAAAAAAAAAAAAATGCTGGACTATTCAACCACACGTCTTTCAAACTAACGCGAAGGCGTCACACCACAACGATTAACTCATTCATCCAATAGCTCCTGCTTGACTTCATGACTAATTGCAGGACTGGATGAGTGTGAGCCAAACGAAGTGGACGATGTAGGCGTTGAACCATTAGACAAACTATTACGTAGTAAATGAGCGCTGGAGCGCGTCATTGCGCCACGGTGGACACTAACCGCTGATGGTGAAGAGGACGCCGCTGTTGTTGCTGCGCTGCTGTTATTGCGTACAGTCGAAGATATGGATGAAACATTTTTGGGTAATGCTGTCAGAGCGCTTGTGCTAGACACCACCGCTGGACTTTGTAGTAATGTGCCAAGGCGGCGTATCAAGGCCAAATCAGCAGCATTAACAGCTGCTACTGGAACGGTGTTGGTGCTGGCTATAGTGGCAACATTAAAAACATGTAGAGGCGAAGCATAACCTGAAGCGTTAGGTGATGGTGTAGGTGTTGGGGTGGCAGTGTGTGTAGGTGTGGGTGTATGCGCCTGACTCTTTTCATTTGGCGTGCAGCTATCCATATAGGTTGCGGCATACCCATTAACAAGTGGTGATACACAACTGTTGCCATTAAAGTTGGTGTTATGCTGTGAGGTACGGCGTGACGAGCTTGTGGTGTGTGATGCGCCTTCAAAAATTTCACCAATCACTTCATAGATACGTTTCTTGAAGAGTATCTTTTGACGAAAGTCCATCGCTTTCATTTCAGGGAGTAAACCTTGCAAGAAGGTAGCATCAAAGTCGGGATCAGGTGTGCAGAGTTCGCTGGGTTGTGGCTGAGATAAGACATAGAAAAGGAAAGTATAAATGAACAATTTGTTTGAAGTAAAAACAATTTAAATCTCACCTTCACATCGCGCTCTGGCTCCACTTCGGCATATATCATTGCTTCAGCGGGGCGCAGCCTTTTTTTGAATGGATACAACGGTAGCACAGGAACTTCAGCCACAATGCGTTCAACTTGCATGGGTTCAGCTGGTGCTGGTGCTGGTACAGGCGGTGGGGGAAGCTGCGTAGGTAACGGTACATTTTGTGGTTGTTGTTGCTGTGGTATCATATTCTGTTGCTGAAGTTGAGGTACGATGTGAGGTACAGTTAGTTGTTGCTGCTGTGGTTGAATTACATGTTGCACCAATGGTAATGGTGAACTTTGTACTGGCATTTTTTCTTCCAATATTTCAGCTTGGGCTTCTTGATTTGGTGGGCATGACGTCACTTGTTCTCCTCTACCCGACATTGTTGCTTCATCAGCGCTGGTACTCGGCGAACGTTCCTGTTGTGATTCACCCTCATCGGTGTGTTGTTGCTGATGCTTTTGCTCGTCCACTTCTTCTTCCTCCGCATTCTGTGCTGCCATAGCGGCAAAACCATCGAATGACTCTTCGCCAATAGGTACCTCAATCATTTCACTCTTTTCATCAGCTGAACTGTAGTAGTTCGGCCGACGCGCTACCGGTATGCCGGGTGTGATGTGACGCGCTAAAAATTGTAGCTCTTCATGTAGATAATAGGGTTTGGTACGATTCGCACTGGACGGTATTTTGTTAACATTAATCGAGCGTGCGAATGAGGTACGTATGTTGCGCCAACGTTCTTTGCATGAAGGAACTAGAAGCAGAAGAGAGGGAGTAAGGATTAGTATACATAGATATAGCATTTTCTGGAGGGACTTAAGATTAAGAAGGAAATGTTTATGTATGGTATGAAAGACAATCCCTATCGTAGCCTCTAGTCTACTTTTATCCGTCCTTTTCGCAATCTTGTCTTTTCTAGAAAACTTCAGAGGACCATTTTGAATGACAAAAGCTCACATGTTTTCCGTTACGAGCTCCTTATATCTTCAGCATTGTCTGGTTTGTCTGGGTGCATATATCTAAAAACGAAAGCTATCAAATCAAGCTCTTTTCACAATGAAGGTATCATGTATGGACAACCACTCCTCTTTATCCTGAAATTCGCATTTTGAGTAAACTTCTGAACAATACGAAATCATGTGAAGACTAAGAGCATAGCAGTAATAAGGTTCGGTAGGAATCCTGAGGCCATTGTATTATATTTATCCTAAGAACCCTCTTAAAACAGACGCCAATGTTTGGGAAAGGGTCACAATTAGAGCTGGGCAACTGTTTTGAAACCACATCTAAAAATGCAACCAATGAAAATACAGGAAAAGTCGAATGTTTAGCAGTTTGGACAGAAGTCGGCTTCCAATGTACCATAAGTTCAAAACCCCTAATTTTTGCTGAGACAAATCATGTCTCATTTCGGATAGGCTCTTGAAGATATACGTTGCAAGAAACTGAAGAATGGGTAAATAGTGTTAATACACCGATCCCACCAACAGAAAAGCAGGTTGCGGAAGTCACTAAGACAACAAAACTTCAAATCACTAAGTGATGCAAAAAATATATAACATGGGACGAAGCATCCCCTGAATGGGTGCTTGCTCAATGCAAGTTTGATTTCGTGCTAATGAAAGACTCGTTCAAGCCCAGCAGAGTAGGGCAGTGATGTTATGTTCGTTCCGACCAAAATCCGAACTTATAGGTGTCATTAATTTAGTATTAGCAACATAGGCAGAGCGCTGAGGTCTTCCCAGTATGATAGCCATTGGTTCGCAACATAGCTGCAGAGCGGCGAGCAATATCTTGAATGAAATTGTTTGCCTCTATGTTGAAAAAAATGAAGGGTCTAAGAATTATAGAGTAGTAAAAAGTATTACGATCACATTTTTATTCGATTAGATTTCTGTTGCGTTAGTAACACCATGGCCCAGTTTAGAGCATACATACATATATATATACAGTTGTTCACTTAAGTAAGTACACAGCCTTTCCTTCTTCCAAAATTCCTTCACATCTCTAAAACTATAAGCAGAACACAATAATTTTCCAGTCTGAAGTTGAGGTACTGCTTACACTATGCATTCCACTGCAAACCAACGGTATGTTTTGATACCGTTATGCGCTGTGTACATTTGCTTGAGATGTTGTCATTTTTAACATAACAAAAGTTAGTACACAGCGTGCGTTTACTACGAAAATGTCAAGAGATATGACAAAAAGAAAAAGCAACGTCATTTAATTTTGAAAAATCTCTTTAAAATTTTTATGTGAACTTAAAAAAAAAACTAAAACGGTTAAAAAACAATTAGGCAAATAGATATTTTGATAATGGCTCCGAGAGGAAAAGAAATTTCAAGAGAAATGAAAGAACTTATTATAAAATATTATAAAAACAATAAATCTATTAGAGAAATTGGCAAAATTGTTGAAAAAAGTCACAATACAGTGCAAAAAATAATAAAAAAATATAAAACGTCGGGCTCAGTTACTAATAAGGAGCGTTCTGGTCGCCCAAAAATATTTACCAACACTGAAAGTCGCTTAATTGTTCGAAAAATACAGCAAGATCCGAAGAAAAGTGTTCCTAAAATTAAGACCGAAGTTCAAAATCAGTTTGGAAAAGATTGTAACCCCCAAACCATCCGCAGCATTCTATATGATGCAGGTTATCATTGCCGAAAAATACGAAAAAAGCCATATGTGAATGAAATCAATCGACACAAACGTATAGAGTTTGCAACAAACCACCAAAAATATGACGAAAGCTTCTGGAATAATGTTATTTTTTCTGACGAAAGCAAATTTAACATCTGTGGGTCTGATGGGCGCGCAAATGTTTGGAGAAAAAAGAATGAAGAGCTGAATCCAAACAACATGGCTGGTACGGTTAAACATGGTGGTGGTTGTGTGATGGTTTGGGGATGTATGGCGGCAAATGGAGTGGGGAACTTGGTCATAATTGAAGGGACAATGGACAAGTATGCATATTTGCGTATTTTGAAAGAAAATTTAAAGCAAAGTGCTGTAAAGTTGGACATTGAAGGGTCGTTTATATTTCAGCAGGATAACGACCCCAAACACACTGCCCTTACTGTTCGTGGATGGCTTTTATATAATGTGCCAAAACAGCTCAAAACTCCACCCCAATCGCCTGACCTCAACCCCATCGAGCACTTGTGGGAGCATTTAGACCGGCAAATACGCAAACATGAAATTAGGAACAAAACCGATTTACAGCGAGTGCTTAAGGAAGAGTGGAACAAAATTACCTCAGAGACGACTAAAAACCTAGTGAAATCAATGCCAGCCCGACTTCACGCAGTTATGAAGTCAAAAGGATACCCAACAAAATATTAAACACATTTTTTTCTAAGTTTTTACTGCCTGCGTACTTACTTTTGTAATGTGAAATCCACCATATCTTCATTTATCTAACTGTAACTCATGTTTTATTATTTCTACTCATAATTTAGTTTATGTAAGTTTTAATATATGTATACTTTTTGTTGGCTGAAGTCACCTTTATGTTAATGCTTTTCATGTAATATAATAAAATATTTCGAAATGATTCCCACAATATCTTGTGTGTACTTACTTTAGTGAGCAACTGTATGTATGCATGCGTACTCTCCTTTTCAACGAGAAAAGAGTGAGAAAGCCATTTTGTCCTTATCTTTTTCTTATTATTGTTTAGAAGACGCAACAGCAAACGAAAATACATAACAAAACCTCCGAAACAGCAGCCCATCTAATGCAACCCTACTGAAAAGGCACCAAAATAACGACGCGCGCAAGGAAAATAAAAAAACACAAACAACCTCAAGATAACCAGTACAACATGGTTGACTCACCGGCATTTCCGCCTTGCCACGCCAAATAAATGTTGCCCTCGCTGCTATCTCTTGCATAATTTTGTTGTTGGCAGCATTGCAGCACGGAGAACGCGTCGTAAAATCGAAAAACAATAATCGAGGCAAATGGAAAGAAAAACAGAAAACGCTAGAGAAAAAAGGAACAAGAAAAACCAAACAAGCAATGCGAGAGAAATTAAATAATTTTTAAGAGAGAAACATATATGAGAATGTGTTTGTGGGGAAGCGCGCGCGCAGCGCAGATATTGAAAAGAGCCAACTACAATCAACAACCACCGTCGTCAATAACAAAGCCATTAAAAATTTACTGCCAGCTATGACGCAGACAGTGCTGCTGCAATGGCGATAACAATAAAAACGTCGGGTTATAGCGCAGCAATAGACAATAACAACAAAATGACCAGACGTTAGCGATAGCAACATTTTTTCCACTTTTGCTTGATTGTTAAGCTAAGAGCGCGCGAGGTAAGCGGTTGTTTGCTTGTTGTCTGGTGGTGGTTGAGAGCTTCGTTGAGTGGCTGCTTGTCTGCCTGCGTGCGGATTGCCAACGATAAAAACAAAGGCCGAATCGTCGTTGTTGCCGTCGCAACGTAACTAAGCCACAACAGCAACAATGTACGCGCAACTACGACGCAATAAATGATTGTTGCAGGCGCGGAGCTTTGGGGGTTCTTGGAACTATGCGAAAGTATCCCTCAAAAGTTTTGAGCATTGAAACGTTTGTTATTCTAACAATATACCCAGCTTTTCGCTTCGTCATGTTCTGTTCAAATGAAATCAATTACACTAATTTGACTCATGAGTGTTGGCGCATGTCCTTTAACGACCTAGATCTCAATGCAGACCGTGTATGCTTCAAGTTGCCCGAACAAATACAACTTATATGTCATGATAAACTCAAATTCAAAGCATGGGTGATACAAAAGTTACAGAGTAAATAATATTTTCTGCATTGCAATGTCCTATGCAGGTCTGTATTCTGAACCTACCTAGTAATCGCATGGGCATGGAATAACTAAATCACATAATAAATGGGTTTGGCAGATGTGGGTTTTGTAAAGTTTGAACTCTTCGATCTGCAAGAACCTCACATTGACGGAATATGTCCATAGTATTATCGAAATAACTGTGTCCCCTTCGCGGCTACTAGACGTTTTTTAGGACAAAATACTAGACGCTACTACATCGGAAAATTGCGCCGCTAACTTTGTTAGTCTAATATCATGAGACTTGCACTTAACCTAGTCGTTTTGCAGCCCCGCGCTTTATTTCACACCTTTCCTAGGTTGGTCATGTGCAACTTTTGTCTCTTTTTAATTTCATCAATTTGAAACCTAATATGATTCAAGAGTTGCATCCTAGCTCTCCAGCTCACCCGCCTTTTCATTATCATCCAATTTCTTCTCTTACTTCTTTACCCTCCTTGTCCACCACATCGTCGTTTCCAAAACACAAGGGACCGTGGGATTTTAATGCATGCATACAGTCGAATTTTTATAGCTTGGCAATCAACTATTCAGCTGTTTCATTTAATAAGGACGGAGGGATGTAGCAAAGTTCTTTCCTACAGTATGTACGCTTATATTCATGCTGCTCACCCAGGATGATGTAACCACCAAGCATCAAGAAACTGCACAAATGGCCGAATATGGAAGAAACATTTTCATTTTCTTAGCTTCGCTGTGATTGCTTAGATCGAACTTTTAAGCACACTGAACGTATTTAATGTCGCACTTTTGAACGCAAGTTAATAGCATAGCGCGGTATACCTGCGAGGAGACAAGGCACGTTCTTTTCATGCCCTAGTTTGTCATACCAGCTGGAAATCAGTTTTAACAACAGTAAAGCTGATTTAATTTGAAAGGCCAGATCTATATTGCTATCTAGATCTTTTCGCCATTGCTATTGCTATTTTGATCTTTTCGCCAATGGGCCTCCGCCGTTGTTGGAAACGTTGATAAATTTTGTACACATTCGAATAACTGGTCATAGCAAACCTTTCGACTAGAATGAATTACAGGTCAAAGTTCAAAATAATGCCCATTGTTTATTTTCTGGTACACGCAACAACAAAATGCTTCTAGCAGGCTATCGTATATCGATAACAAATTTCAGAACTAAGAAAAAGCTTAAGACCTATCGTTTGCTTTGGTGGATGGCGTACGAAGTTGTTACAAGCAGTAGATTGAAGAACCTCAAATTAGCGATCCTTGTTTTATTTCCTGAACCTGAGCAGACTTATCAGGTAATGATCACGTATTAAAAGCAAATTTCGGAACGAAGGGAAAGGTTAAAGGCACATCGTGTGCGTTCGAATATTACAAGATTTATTATTGGCAGTAGGCTAAATATATAACAAATATATGTAAATCTACTTTACATGATTAAATTGCCTAATAGCGTTTTCTTTTCTGAAAAGTGTCGTCCTGTTGGCTTTTCCCAGCTCTCTCGTGAGCTTGTTTGTTCTTTTCACAAAATATTTTCCACCGAATAAGAAAAAGGGTCTCATTAACTACGAAGAAGAGCCATTTTGCATCACGGCAGGTAACTAGATCAAAAGTTAGAATTTAAGAGTGCAACATGAGGGCAACATTTTTTTGCAAAAAAGAAAGAAAACGCTATAAGTGAAAGATAACCCTAATGAGCTTCCCTTTCGACATTCCTTTAATTCAGCAAGACTTTTTAAGAATACCCCATCATCTAAACTATTACTTAGAAAGAAAGCAATCCCTGAAAAGGTCTTACAACATTAGACTAACACAATGCTCTCATCATTGAAAATTAAGGAATTTAGGCGAATGACAGGTGGAATTAGGCTTAGTTAGCGATAGCAGTTGAAGAGAGGAAAACGATCGAGCACCTTTTTTTGCGCTCGCCAAACTAAGACTAAAAGTAGGAAGTGACATAGGTCCTAGAATGCTTCTATCATTTGCCAAGAGGAGGAAGTTATTTTTTAGCAAATGTCGTGGTTTTTGATATGCTTTTTCAGTTTCTTCATTACACAAACCTATGGACTCATTCAGTCTATCAGGGCTGTCATGGAATCCAAGTCGGTTTTGCGTTTTGTCGGAATTACAAACCAATATTGATTTAAATTGGTGCCATAAAACCGTATCGGTTTCGCTCTTTTCGAATGTAAATAAAAGCGATGTTCGAATCAGCTGATTTGCAGTGTTATCGGTGCATCGGCAATTTTGATGTAAATTTTTTTGGCAAAATTTTGTAAAATTAATTGTTTTGTGCATTTAAACAGAAATAAAGAAATTTATTGAGTGCAAAATGGCATAAGCAGTTGTAGCGTTTATGTTATTGGAAGAAGAAAGTTGGGAGAAGGTCAAAAGAAAAATTTTGAGAGATCGCAGCAATCCATTGGAGCTGCCAGAGACAACGTAAGTAAAAATATTCCTTAATGTGCGTTTCTAAATATTTATAGTGTGTTTGCAGTTTCATTGCATACTATCGCATAAACAAAGAGGCTTTCCGAATGGTATTGGACACCACTGAAGGACGCTTAACATGCTCGAAAGTTCTGCCAGTGCTGCAACTGGCAGCAACGTTACGATTTTTATCTGAAGGATCCTATCAAAGATCAGTTGGCAAGGATTCTAGCATGAGTGTAGGTGTCAACGATTTTAGATGATGTGCTTCGTGAAGCCCTTCGCAATATCTGGATGTTTCTCCATAAATTTAATCAAAATACTGTTTTGCATTGAATTTTTATGCTTTTCCCTATTAAGAATGAAAATATATGTAAATTTACATTTATTTTTATAAAATAAACCTTTATTTACTTACATTTTTAGAAAATATTCAACTGCAAGAAAAACACAACTATGAAAAAATGAAATCCAACAGCATTTAACTGATTGGATTGTTTCCGATATCAAAATCAATAAATCGGATTCTGTGACACCTAAAACCGACACTAATTCCAATTCGAACATTAAACCGATAACATTGGATTTCATGACACGAAAGTATTTTTTTGTCGTTTTTAAATCCGATTCCGACAACAATTGGATTCCATGACAGCCCTGTATATGTCGTTTTCACAGGCCGCTTGTACAACCTTACCTAACTGTAAAAATGTGTGACTGAGTGTAATATTTACGTTTTTCGTTCTAGTAGAATTTGTTTGAAGATAATTTTTCAAACTTTTTTGAGACAAGACAATTTCGAACCGCCAACCGAGGTAAGTTGTTACTCGGCTGATATAATAGGATATGCGAATGTAGTGATTTGTTGAATAAATCTAACCACTAGCCTTTCTGACATCAATTTCAAAAGATAGCACAGATTAAGCGCAATCCTTACTATGAAAGGAACCCCTCTAAAACAAATTTAGTTACACCCCTGCCCAAATGTGATGTGGCCTGGCACAAACAGTAACAACAGTGACCAAAACAACAAAGCAATAACAATTCCCAACAGCTTAGTAAAAAAACACGTCATGACAGCTGCGAGCCAAAAGGTACAATTGCCTGACAGGCCATGGGGCGACAGTTGACGTCGTGGTATATGAAGGAAAGCAGGGTTAGTGCGGCGTTAAGTGAATGGGCAATTGCAATTTCGAACGCTGCGCGATTGTTGTAAATGCAATGCGCCCGCATGCAAGAGTGTGTTTATGTGTATCTTTATATGTATGTATAATACTTACTTGAGTCATCCATTTCTTTGGAAATCTTCACCCACGCCTTATCGACAACATCCTTTTTCAGGTAATGCGGATGCGAACGGTCGTACATGCAAGGATAATGTTCGACTAGACGGCAAATTTTCGCATTGATTTGATAATTATCCGGTTTCGAATCGATTGATGTGGACAGCCTCATTTTTGTTTTTAAATTATTTGACTATTTTTTTAAACAACTAGTTATTGTTGTTGGTCGGCAAGCAAATGATTATAAGCGCTGCGTGCCGCGCGTTTAAGTCAATAACGCCAAAGCGACGAGTTATTTTTAGGCGCTTGAAACCGACAATATTCGCAAACAAACCTTTTTTCAAAAATATAGTATATATTTTTCACACAATCACTAGCAACAGTTGCAAATTTTTAATTAATTATTCACTTTGCGCTTCGTTTCAAAAATTCAACCAACCTCAATGATATGTATTTAGTGACTGCGCGCTTACGATTTTAGCGACTGCGTTACGAGTTGTGTGATGATGAAATCGCCACCTAGCAGCAGCAGCAATGTCAGCGCGTACACAACAGCTTGCAATTGTAGTCAACAACAAAGTGTAGTGGTTTGTGATGTAAGCGCGTGTATAGAGAACAACGATAACAAATGGCAATAACAACTAACGCGCGCACGTACCAAACAAGATAATAAAAATCTTCGTAAAAAGCGGGCAACAGCCACACCGGTGGACAAAGAACTGAAATAACATTCAATGTGACGCGCTGCGCTAAGCTATGATGTTTGTGAAAATAATTGTGCGGGGTGGCAGCGATTGCTAGTTGCTGACTGCCTGCTGCAAAGTAATCCTCTAAATGTAAGAAAGAGGGGTACCACGCGACAGCTAGCAGTGAGAGGAGAGGCATGAAACATGAGTTTGTATTATATGCATACGCGGGCTGCGCTGTTGCTATATATGTAAACTTATAAGCGCGCAGCGCGGCAACAACGTATATATGTACGCCCCATACTTCATATGAGCGCGCATATGTTTGCGAGCAGCAGCAACAACAATAGCGCCTTCGAAAAAACAAAACGAAAACGAACTACACATTATAGTATTGTCAACACCAGACGAAAACAAAGCGCCGATAATAACAAACAGCTGTAGCTATGTACATGCGAGTGTATGAACAGAACATAGACGCGCTCAACAACCACATTCGCATACATACAAGCGCGAGCGCAATAAACAACTGCCCTTTACTTTGACTATACCCAAAACATGACACTTGCTCCCAACTACCTGCCTAACAATGCCTGGCCAAAATTCAACGATAATCAAAGCCGCTCTGTCATCATTCCCTGTCGGCTGCGCTGAAAAGGCAAAAACGACGCGTTAATATGTATGTAGTGCAGCGCATTGCTCATTTTTGATGAGACGAATGCGGCTAGCCGGGTGGAGGCAATGGCAACAGTGTTGCTGTGGTGATGACGACAATGGCAATAGCGACAAAGCAACAGCACACATAAGCAATAAAACCAACAACAACAACAATGACAGCTGAAGCAATGATGGCGTTGAAATGTAGCAATGATGTTTGTATGAAAGTGAGTTGAATGCGCAGCAATGAAATAACAACAATTGAGTGCCGCCGCTAGCGTATGTGACGGTAATTTCAATTATTTCTGAGTATGTTTGTATGCGCGCGCGTGTGTATGAATGAATGTTTGTTTATTAAATATCACAACTGTAAGTATATTAGGAAATTGTTGAATGATTAACATTGGAAACGAAATAATATATAGTTTAAAACAAGTAAGGAAGGCTAAGTTCGGGTGTAACCGAACATTACATACTCAGCTGAGAGCTTTGGAGACAAAATAAGGGAAAATCACCATGTAGGAAAATGAACCTAGGGTAACCCTGGAATGTGTTTGTATGACATGGGTATCAAATGGAAGGTATTAAAGAGTATTTTAAGATGGAGTGGGCCATAGTTCTATAGGTGGAAGCCATTTAGGGATATCGCCATAAAGGTGGACCAGGGCTGACTCTAGAATTTGTTTGTACGATATGGGTATCAAATGAAAGCTGTTAATGAGTATTATAAAAGGGAGTTGGCCTTAGTTCTATAGGTGGACGCCTTTTCGAGATATCGCCATAAAGGTGGACCAGGGCTGACTCTAGAATTTGTTTGTACGATATGGGTATCAAATGAAAGCTGTTAATGAGTATTATAAAAGGGAGTGGGCCATAGTTCTATAGGTGGACGCCATTTAGGGATATCGCCATAAATGTGGACCAGGGCTGACTCTAGAATTTGTTTGTACAATATGGATATCAAACCAAAGGTGTTAATGGGTATTTTAAAAGGGAGTGGGCCTTAGTTCTATTGGTGGACGGCTTTTCGGAATATCGTTATAAAAGTGGACCAGGGTTGACTCTAGAATGCGTTTGTACGATATGGGTATCAAATTAAAGGTATTAATGGGGGTTTTAAAAGGGTGTGGTGGTAGTGGTATATGTGAAGGTGTTTTCGAGATATCGACCAAAATGTGGACCAGGGTGACCGAGAACATCATCTGTCGGGTACCGCTAATTTATTTATATATATAATACCACAAACAGTATTCCTGCCAAGATTCCAAGGGCTTTTGATTTCGCCCTGCAGAACTTTTTCATTTTCTTCTACTTAATATGGTAGGTGTCACACCCATTTTACAAAGTTTTTTCTAAAGTTATATTTTGCGTGAATAAACCAATTCAATTACCATGTTTCATCCCTTTTTTCGTATTTGGTATAGAATTATGGCATTTTTTTAATATTTTCATAATTTTCGATATCGGAAAAGTGGGTGTGGTCATAGCCGGATTTCGGCCATTTTTTATACCAATACAAAGTGAGTTCGGAGAAGTACGAGAACTGAGTTTAGTAAAGATATATCGATTTTTGCTCAAGTTATCGTGTTAACGGCCGAGCGGAGGGACAGACGGTCGACTGTGTATAAAAACTGGGCGTGGCTTCAACCGATTTCGCCCATTTTTACAGAAAACAGTTATCGTCCTAGAATCTAAGCGCCTACAAAATTTCACAAGTATTGGTAAATTTTTGTTCGACTTATGGCATTAAAAGTATCCTAGACAAATTAAATGAAAACGGCCGGAGCCACGCCCCGTTTTCAAATTTTCTTTTATTTTTGTATTTTGTTGCACCATGTTATTACTGGAGTTGAATGTTGACATAACTTACTTATAAAATGTAAAGATATTAAATTTTTTGTTAAAATTTTACTTTAAGAAAATTTTTTTTTACAAAGTGGGCGTGTTCTTCATCCGATTTTCCTAATTTTTATTTAGCACACATATAGTAACGTTCCTGCCAAATTTCACCATGATATCTTCAACGACTACAAAATTACAGCTTGCAAAACTTTTAAAATACCTTCTTTTAAAAGTGGGCGGTGCCACGCCCATTGTCCAAAATTTTATTAATTTTCTATTCTTCATCATAAGGTCAACCCATCTACCAAGTTTCATCGCTTTATTTGTCTTTGGTAATGAATTATCGTTTTTCGAAATTTTCGATATCGAAAAAGTGGGCGTGGTTAAAGTCCGATTTCGTTCATTTTAAATAGCGATCTGAGATGAGTGCCCAGGAACTTACATACCAAATTTCATTAAGATACCTTAAAATTTACTCAAGTTGTCGTGTTTACGGACAGACGGACGGACGGACGGACATGGCTAAAAGAATTTGTTTTTTCGCCCAGATCATTATAATATATATTGAAGTATATATCTATCTGGATTAGTTTATGCCGTTACGGGGTACCGTTATGCGAACAAAATTAATATACTCTGTGAGCTCTGCTCAGCTGAGTATAAAAACTAAAAAACACGTAAGTACGGTGCCGTTTTAGTATCTAAAATCCACTTAGATATTTGATGTTGATTGCCGCTAGATGGGTCTAACTCTCCTTTTCGCGCCTAGCGTAGAGAGTTACAAACAAGCATACATACAAGTGAAGCTAATATAAGCGTGTTAAAGTGGAGTTCATTGCAAGTTTTCATCCGCGCAAAATCTCGTCAAAAACGAAATGAAACCCCAGGGCTATAACAGTAATATGCATATCTCGTTAAGTATCCAGATAGTATCAAATGTTGTCCCAAAAATATTCTTCACAAAACTCGGAGAACTAACGTCAAGCTTTCAGCAAATTAGCAACAACCCATCGGCCCAGAAGTATGCTTACAGACATGAACGCAGCAACAGAGGCTGCCTCATTCATATTTTCATGACTACGGGATCCGGGATCTCTTTAGATAACCGTAGCACATTCAGGTTTCCTATTGTCGTTGTTGTAACGGCAAAAACACTTCCGAAATAGTCCTTTACCTGATGTGAATCCGATACTAACACCTGATGCGGGATCATCTTTTTTGATCCCGTGAAGCATGGGTCTACAGATTTTGTGTACAGTAACGAATATCATCCCATCTACCGCATCCTTTATAGTGCCGACATCCGCCTGAAGGACGCTGTAGTGATCGGACAGCCTTCTCCACACCCAATCTTCACTAGGTCACCAGACTCCCGTCCTATATTAATTCCCCACTCCATTGCTCTTTTTAAGGAATATGGAGGGGGGGGGGGGGGAGGTGAATGTGGCAGCAGGTGAGGAAGTCTCTCGACAGCAGTACAAGGCAGCCGAAGTCTTTTTAGCCCTGTTCTACACATTACCTTTCCATGACAGTTTGCTGTCAAGAATACTCCCAAGGTACTTAACCATGTATCTTGTACCTCCGCGTAAACAAACCTACCTACTACGCTTCGCTCTTGCCGACAGCTGGTCCACATGATTCGAACCACGTGCTCTCGACAACCGTCTAACCCTCTAAAACGTTTTTGTGTTTTCAGAATTTTCCCTGATAATAGTTGCCAGGACATCGGCAGCCGCTACTGTCAAGTTCCTGAAGCATTTCGTTCATTATCAAGACAAAAATAGGGGAGAAAGAACACCCCCTGTGGCGTACCCCTTCTCTGGGCCGCCGCTCTCGCTACTCGCTGCTTTTGAGAGGGCCTTTTCAGTTGCCGCTGGTAGGACTGGTAGCCGAGGAGAACACTCAGCACTCGATATGCATTTGAGAAACGACAACACCTAATACGTGTTGCTCGCGTATTTTTCTCCATTTTAGTTTTGACAGAACAATAATGGCATATGGAAAGTGTTCAAATTTTCGTTCACACATTCTTGAATTCACCAACAACCCCCACTGGGTTAGACTGACTGACATGGCAGCAAAAAAGGCAACTGTAAAGGTACTGTACATTTTATATGTATGTATGTGTATATGATTATATATATTGCAACTAATATAATTTAGCATACAACTATACATCCATACACATTTGTATACATAAAACCTATATATATATATACATACATACATGCAGTAAAAAAGCCAAAACAGCAAATGTTATATTTCGTTAACTCTACCGACAACAATGTTGTTGACAATTAACTTCCACATTTACCTGTGCTGCAGTACTTTTGTTGGGTTTAGAACTTATGGTTTGGTTTCAAATAGGTATGTACTATGGGTTTTTTCGTCCCTTTCATTGGCAGATATTTATAACCATTGCCATTGCTCCAAGCGAAAAGACAGATCGATTTGTGTAAACTACATCTAGCACATGAAAGGGGTTTAGGTTAGGTTGGACTAGACGGTCCGTAAGATCTCTCTGTATGAGGCCATAGTGTTACCTGGCGAAAAGGTTTTACTATAGAGAGATTTTTATAGGCAGAGACACTTTTCATGGTATCTGTCCCGGTCCATCTCTTAAAGTGGCACTGCACCGCCCGATTCGGTGTATACACACATCAGTGTGAACTGACCATGGTAATACCACGTTCAAAAATAAGTTATTTTGGTCTTAATTGAAGATAGTTAAGACGTTGGAATCAAAGTTCAGATGTAATCTAATACTCAACATAGCTAATGCTATTGCTGAAGCTATCAGACCTAAATTTTTCTTATAGCGATCGCAAAATATCTAAGCGTATGTTGATGACCTTAGATGAAATGGAGGCTTAATACAGTGCAAAGCTTCAAATTGACTTTTGGGGCATAACAGAGTGCTATTAGGCTGCGGTAGTGTAAGAGCCTGAGGAAAGCATATGCAATGCTCAATGTTAACGACTCCTATATCACAACCCAAAAATGGACTACATTTTCACAACTGCCTTCAGTTTAAGATTAAATTAGGTTGAAGCAGACGGAAAACGATTACTATATATAGACTGAATATATCCATATTACAGGGTCGTGCGCAAGGGGGAGGCGGGCGGAGTTCAAACCCTCCATGGGCTTACAACGACTGAATTTTTTTTCATAAAAAGTGGTAGATGGAAGAGTGCATTTGTTGACTGATAGCCAATAAATATGGTAAATGTTTCTCTTTACTCCCATTTCTATTAATTTTTATCGCAAAACTAGTATTGACAATAACGGATGCTTACTATGAGCATCTATATGTTCAAACTCCCCCTCTCATAGATAATTCCTGCGCACGCTCCTGCCATAGTATATAGTATTACCAGATCTGGCAGCTCTGCCGCCCCTAGTAACTGTAGCCTTGGCCTCGGAAGCACAAAACACGTGCACAGAATGCGCTCAACCGTTATAAGCATATGACGTCAAAAGGCAGTGTCAAGTTAGCATGCCCAACATGAGCCTTAAGTCTTCATATCCCGATGGTTAGTGCATATTAAGCATCACTTCTGTATGACCACTCCCCTGTCTTTTTTCATCAGTTTCTAAATTGTATCTCTTAGGGTGAAATTTCCCCGGTATCATCGTTTCGCTTGAGAATTCTATGCCCGCACAGACATTTTTCCATGAAAGCCCGCTTCAGCCTCTTAATTTCACGTTTATAGTTCCCAACATATCTCTATATTCGTCCCAGCACTCTTCGCTTTCCGCAGCTTTTACCAGCTTAAAAATGTCCCTTTCCTGCCATCCAAGAATACTCAACTTCATACACTCAGAGAAAAAATGTTTCTAAAACGAACGAAACAAGTTCAAAATTAATAACATTCGTTGACAAAAGTCTGTTAAGTACGTTTTTTGTTAACTCGTGACCGATGGGTTCGTTTTAAGAACAGTTTTTCCAATCACACCGTTCGTATTTAATGACCACTTTGATATTGATGTGGGAACCTTCTGTGCTCATTTCAAGCACTACTTGGGCTTGATTTAAGATTTTTCGTTCTCATGCTTCGGAACGATTTGTGGTCGATTTAATTCAAGAACGGTTTGTGATTGATCATTGGTGGGAGCGGGAAGGTACCATTTATTTATTTTTTTATTAATAAATAATTTTTTTGTCATTAATAAAAAATATTAATAACAAAAAAAAAAAATTATTAAAATTCCAAAAGATTAGAAAAAAACACATAATACAAATTTTTTTCATATATTTCTCTTATTGAGAAATTCTTCTTATTTGATAATGCAATCTGAATATATATTAAAAACATTGCATAACAAGATTGAGAATTCCCTGTGCATATGTGAATGGAACTCAACGAAAAATAAGAGTTAAAAAAATATAATATAAAAAAATTGTTTCAAAAAACTTCAGAGTTTGACGGTGATCGAACTCGCGTCACACGATCGCAACCGCAACATCGTAGCCGCTAGGCCACTACAACTGCTTGATAGCTTGTGCCAAATGTTGTATTTAACATTGTAGCACACGCGAATTATGTATACCGTTTTCTTGAACTTAATTTAAGAACATTTGTTCATATTTAAAGACCAGCCATTCTCTTTTCAAGAAAATGGTTGTCAGTTCATGAACAAGGTTGTTGTTTTGAGAACAGGTCATTCGTTTTTTAAGAACAAAAAAGTAAGAACATGAAAAGCTGGAATTGAGTCCGGTGGTGCTGGATTTTAGAAGGGCATTTTTCTCTGAGTATACTCCACCCTGGAATATAGTATACGTAGTTGTAAGCACTTTGCTGAAAGGACGTTGGACTCCTCCAGCTACTCTATGATGGCAGCCTCTTTGAGTTTGCCAAGTCTGCTTGCTATAAATTTCTGGAATTTTTACCAGACCGTTGTCCTATGATTTCTAATGATTTTCCACCTTCCATTCATATTCTGATATATAACAACCTTCGATATTACCTATATGACTGTTTCCCTGGTACTTAGAAAGCATTGGTATGATGGTAAACTCGCCCAGAGTTTCAACATTTTAGTTTTCACAGTCGTATTCAAATTGCTCTGTGCAATAGGAGTGGGAAAAATTTGTAGGCGTAATGCAAGACATTCAGATCGATATGCGTTTTTTTTTTTTTTTTGGATTATCGGGTACAAAACGATAAGATCATATTACACCGTTTTCGAGATGGTCGGTGCTTGTAAGCGGAACGTACCGGATCTATATACAGCAAAGGATCATCAACATCGATAACACTCTCTAAAACCTTCGGGGTGTGTCGTTATCGCTACAACAACAACATCGAGTCTGGCTAAATATTGCAAAACAACTGTGTTTAAAATTTTAGGATAAAGTTAATAGATTGCTCGTAGATTCAGGATTAGCATTGGGCATGAGTTTGATAAATCCAGAACGCTGATTTCTAGTCGCCCAAAGCCAGTTCTCTTGCTCCCACATTATACATGCAACATCAATTTACGGCAACTCAAGGGCGTCGAATTGACATTTTTATTTCAAAGCAGTTCTGTTATAACATCCCCTCTGGCCATGTCTAACAGGAAAGGGTTATTTTGAATTGTGCGTGAAAAATTGTAGGTATAATTCGAAGCGAAATCTACGCAAGGTCATATGCAAAGTATTCACGGTAGTTCAACAATTATGAAAAGGTGCTAACAGTTTAAAAAAAAATCTGCTTAATGTTTGTGCAGTTATTATTACTTAATTGCCTGCTGGCAGATAAGTCAAAGTATTTATGTATATACAGTGAAACCTCCCTTGGGCGGATACTCACTCAAGCAATGTTTGTCAGCACAAGAGCACAACAACTAGAAGTGCGTTAGGGTGCAATTAAGCACTTAGAAGAATTGGAACAGTGGGAAGTTTACAATCATTATAGGGTTTCGGTCATATGAAGGTAGAGAGTAACGAAAAGGCAGCTGAACTGGGAAAGGAGACAATAGCTGTATAGGACGAACCAATTAGGAAAGTTGTGAAGTCAAGCGTAAGCCTGCAAGGTGTCGAAGTTCAAGTCAAATCAAATTTTCAGGTCTAGAATGCGCTAGTGGGGTGGGCCCTAGATAATTTCTAATATTTTCTCAGAGGACGTAGTTATGTCATAACATAGGCTGGATGGATCTTGAGGGGATTTTTCAGTTTGGTCGTCGATTAAGCTTCTGTTAACTCTATGTATACATTCAGGTTATGTGAAGTACTTAGGAAGCCACCAGTTCAACCTAACCTATCTTCAGATAATCTTACTAAGTAGTGACCGACTATGACACTTCTTAAACTTGAGTATGTACATATTCATCTAATGCAAATTGCTTTTATTTGGGCCTCCAGCCGACGACGTTTTTCAAAAATATAAATTAATATTCATTCTCCTACTTTGTTCGCTTACGAGGAGTACGCGTCCGTCCAAGAGAGGTTTCTGACTGATTTGTTATGAAGACAGACCCATAAAATGTTTGTGTTCGCTCAGCACAAGTTTTTCATCCCATTTTGTAGCAAGAGAGTTTCCTCCTTACGAAGGTCTATGTATATGTGCTAAAAATTTTACCTAATATTTGTTGCAAGAAAACCTGTCCGGCAAAGAGCGGTCTCCACATAATAGAGGTCGAAATGGCTTCTGGCTAAAAAAGTCTGTCTTTCTTGTGTCGGATCTTATGTAAGTGTGCATGTATGTTTTAATAGCAAAAGAAATGACTGAACGGCTTAGACCTAAATATGTATGCATGTACGTATGTATGGATTTACATTTGTAGTATTTGGCCTAATGTCGGCACGTTTACGCGACAACTTTGGTTTTTGCTTCCGTTGCCGCTGTCACTACTGTCCGCGTTGTATTCGTTAATGTTAAACCTTCTTTTTTATATACTCTTATACCTATTATATATGTATTGGTGCTGGACGCAAGAACAAAAATATAAATGATGTGAGCAGCTGCTGCTTTATAGCCCAGTTATGTTTTTACACTTGGCACCCCTTTACATTAGTTCGTCTTGCCAACGAATTGAATGTTTTTATTTTTCACCACAAACTTTTGTTGCTGTTACTGATGGTAAATAAATTGTTGTTCTCCGTGCGGCTGCTATATTAATTCTAGGGTTTGTGGTCACAGATGATATTGTGGGTTGGTATGTGTGGTGTACGTAGCATGTACGGTACGTTTGTATGTATTTGTTTTTTTTTATTTTTTTGTAAGCCCTGAATAAAGCGCAATATTTTGTATAATTGCTCTCTCAGGGCTGTCAATTTTGTGAAATTTCAAGGTAATCAGGGTACGAATAGTTTTTAAAAGTTTTTGTAAGCGGGGTTGCCTTGCCCCTCGGCAGAAATTTGGCAAACACTCCGAGTGTATTTCTGCCATGAAAAGCTTCTCAATGAAAACTTTTCTGCCTCGCAGATGCCGTTCGGAGTCGGTGTGAAACATGCCAATTTATGGGAAAAATTAAAAGGACCACGATGCAAGTTAAAAGAGAAGCTCGGCCTAAATTACCGAAATTATCGAAAATTTGTCGATTATTTGTCAAAATTAGAGATGCCACGAATAGTGAATTGGCCGAATACCGAATACCGAATATTCGGCAACGCTGTCGGCCGAAGCGCCGAATATTCGGCACGAAATATATGCTTGTCTGGGCGCGTTAGCTGGATTAAGACAAGTGGACACCTGTTTTCCTGCTTGTACATAACAGATCATGTAACTTTAATAAATCTGACAATGGGAACTATTGGAACAATGTATCAAACTCCTCAAATCATTCGAAGAGATTACAAAAATAACGAGCTCAGGTATCTGTTGCATCTCTGAAGTGATTCCACATGCAGTAAATTTATTAAAATATCTGGGAAAAGCAGAGACAGCTGAGAAAGTACCAAATTTAGTAATAATGAGATCTTCACTGCAAGGCGAGTTTGAAAAGCGATTCAGCTTCGATGAAAAAAAAAACAAATATCTGGTTGCTGCTTTTCTGGATCCTCGCTTTAAACCGTGTTTCCTAAGATTGGTTCAAGCAGAAAGAGCAAGACAAAAAATTCTTCTAGAAGCTCTGAAAATAGTACCGATAACGATTCTTCTCCAATTCGTAAGAAAAGAAGCCTGAATGAAAATGATAGGAGTACTGAAAGTTTCTGGAACTGATTTGAGGAAGTCGCTACAGATAATATGCGAAATGCTAATGATGAGGAGAACGTGGAAAAGAATGCTGTGGCAAAGTTTAAAAGTTTGCTAAAGTTTATCTTTCTTTTCCTGGAAGTAGCGTGTATAGTGAGACCTTATTTTCTGATGCTGGTAACATTTACGATGAAAAGCATAATCGTTTACTACCCAAAAATGATGAAAAGCTTATTTTTGTCTAACATAACTTACCACTGATCAATTTTAAATACTAAAGTGTTGTAATTTGGAAATAAGTACATTAAAAAAAAAATAAATGTAAGGGGCGATAACCTCCGAAAAGATCTAAGGCCGAGCTTCTCTTCCAATTTGCGTCGTGCTCCTCTTGATTTTCCCTACAAATTGGCCGGAAAGGACCTACATGTTTTATGCCGACTCCGAACGGCATCTGCAAGGCAGATGAGTTTTCACTGAGAGCTTTTCATGGCAGAAATACACCCAGAGCGCTTGCCAAACACTGCCGAGGGGCGACCCCGCTTAGAAAAAATTACTTCTAATTTAAAAACTTTATTTCTAAAATTTTGATGTTGCTTTTTCCGGGGTGCGAACCCAGGGCATACGGTGTGGTAGGCGGAGCACGCTACCATCACACCACGGTGGCCGCCGTAAGTACATAATTTTGAGTAATATAGCGGGTCTTTTTTACATGATATGGTATGGCCGAATACCGAATAGCAAAAAAAGTGGCCGAATAGGCCGAATACCGAATAGTTGCCGAATATTCGTGACAACTCTAGTCGAAATGTTATCAAAAAGCTAACGACTTCTTTCTGAAAAGGTACCAATTTGTTATTGGCTTGTAATTGAATTGGTATGAAAAAATTAACGTTTTGTTATCGAAAAGCTTTCGATTTGTAACCAAGAAGTTATCCATTTGTTTTATTTTGGTTTAATTTCAACACCTGGGCGAACTATAGTTAATTTAAAGCATTTGTTTTACAGAGGTGAAATAGTCTTACCTTCCTTACAACCGCAATTGCATTTAAGACACACATCCGAAATCAAAATTCTCAAGTCCGTCTCTAGTATCACTTGGGACAAGAATAAAGAAATGCTACAACGGCATGTCTCCTTATGACACCTAAACATCATTCACACAAGCGAAATTACTGCCCTGTCCAACAGGCCGTTTTTATTGAATTCGCAGAAACGCGGACATCCGAACAGCAAATAAGGGGACTTTTCCATAGGTAATATGAACAGATTTGGCTTCAGTAACTCAACCGTTTCATGTAGGAGCGCACGAGAAACCCCTCAGCCTCATTCATATACAGTCGGTAAATTCTGTCTCTATGATCCAACCCTGTAGTAACTGTCAGTTTTCTCAGGGTTCTGTTTTAGAGAAAATGGGCAACAATTTGTAAAAAATAACACCTATTGAAATGTGGCGAAGCACTGTTAGAAGATGTTGCACCTCTCGGAATGGGGCGAATCACTGTTACAATGAGTTTCACCTTTTGGCTGACGGCGTGAGAATAGAAATATATCTCTACCTACTTTGGAAAGGTGTTTCACCATACCAATCAATTGCCCTTAGTGCTATTTTGCCAAACGAGAAGTATCGCAGGACATTTAATGGCGATTTGCGTTATTCCCGTGGAAGGAAATGGTCGGACCTTATCGACATCCAACTTTGGCAGATGAAGTGGAAGCATACTCGAAGTTGGTATGAACAGGCGAACAGATACTTTTCTCCCTTGCGTGGAAACCGCGTTAGTTTTTAGCTAAGAATTTATAAATGACCGGCCAATAAAGGGGAGATCTTAATTAATGGGCAGACACAGATTGAGAAAGACTTCATGTCCCTTGGTGCTTCCAAATTAGCTAATTGGAGTGAGAGATCCACCTCACCAAACTCTGTCATACTGTTATAAAACCATGTGCCCAGAAATCTGAGGCATCTTGTTTGCAGTCCTGGACATCGGCAGAGAAAGTGATGAATCGAATCATCTTCCTCCTCATCCTGACAGCTCTTTCATTGGGAGATTGATGGTATGCGATGACATCCGTAAGTACTCTCATTGCAGATGTGTTTAGCTTGAAAAGGAAGCTAGTTATGCTGTGTTATTAACGTTGATTATCGTAACGAAATGATATCGTTTCGTTCGTTAAGCATGCCTGATAAAATTAATAGACTTTGGCAGCCCTGCAACATACCCTTCAAATACTATGCACACGTCGCTACTGGTGTTTTCAGGTTGATTTCTCTCCGATACTGTTGCTGATTTTTGATGTTGTTGCTGTTACATTCAGTGATTAGATACATTCGGTGAATTTAATTTCTGCGGTTGGTTTGTTAGTTTTGTTGCTTTAATTTTTTAACACCATATATGTATGTATGTACATATTTACATAAATACAGATGTGATTGTTATTTTTGCATGTTGTCTCTTTTCAATATTGTATATTGCTCTCTTATCGCTCTGTATGTACGGATTATTGTTTGTCATTGTTATTGCCCGAGCAGCAGCAACAAAGTAGAAAGAAAAATATTAAACAAAAACTACAACGAAAATAATATGTTGCCTATTTTGTTGTTACTATTGTTATTATTGTCAATTCGCTCACTGCGTTTAGCAAAATCCGCTGTTGACATAGGTATTCATATTTATTGTCATCGTGCCATACTGGTCGGTTGCCTTCAAACTCGTTGCTCGGTTTTGTATTTTTGGTTTTTGCAAGAAAAAAACAAAAAGTGTCTCTGTCTGTCTGGGCGCTTAAAATTTCTGCTTGAGTTAGCGATATTCACAAAGCATACATATATGTAAATCTTGATATGTAGGTACATACATACATACATATTTATGTGATTTTTTGCTTTTATTGTTGGCCACGCTGCCAAAAGTCGCTGGCGCACGTTTTGTCATTGTTATCGCTTGGTATGTTGTTGCTGCTCCATGCCATTTCATTGTGGTTGTTGCCCATTTTGGCGCTGAGAATCACCTCCCCAGACAGCTTACTGCGTTTGTTGGTGTGTTTGTTATACCCATATTGTCAGTATCTTTTGCGCTACTTCCCGTTCTTGGAACAACGTCGTTCTAGCGCAGCACTGACGAAGTCTAAGTTCATTTGTATAGTCATCGAAACGAACAATGCCTTTCAGATTTATACTCAGCTGAGCAGAGCTCACAGAGTATATTAATTCTGTTCGCATAACGGTAATCCGTAACGGCATAAACTAATCGAGATAGATATAGACTTCTATATATCAACATGATCTGGGCGAAAAAGGAAATTCATTTAGCCATGTCCGTTCGTCTGTCCGTCCGTAAACACGATAACTTGAGTAAATTTTAAGGTATCTTGATGAAATTTGGTATGTAGGTTCCTGGGCACTCATACCAGATCGCTATTTGAAATGAACGAAATCGGACTATAAACCACGCCCACTTTTTCGATATTGAAAATTTCGAAAAACAGAAAAAGTGCGATAATTCATTACCAAAGACGTATAAAGCGATGAAGCTTGGTAGGTGTGTTGAACTTATGACGCAGAATAGAAAATTAGTAAAATTTTGGACAATGGGCGTGGCACCGCCCACTTTTAAAAGAAGGTAATTTAAAGGTTTTGCTAGCTGTAATTTGGCAGTCGTTGAAGATATCATGATGAAATTTGGCAGGAACGTTACTCTTATTACTATATGTATGCTTAATAAAAATTAGCAAAATCGGGAAACTTTTCTTAAAGTCAAATTTTAAAAGAAAAGTTAATATCTTTACAGTATATAATTAAATTATGTCAACATTCAACTCCAGTAATGATATGATGCAACAAAATACAAAAATAAAAGACAATTTCAAAAGGGGCGTGGCCACGCCCAGTTTTTATACACAGTCGACCGTCTGTCCTTCCGCTCGGCCATTAACACGATAACTTGAGCAAAAATCGATATATCTTTACTAAACTTAGTTCACGTACTTATCTGAACTCACTTTATCTTGGTATAAAAAATGGCTGAAAACCGACTATGATCACGCCCACTTTTTGGATATCGAAAATTACGAAAAATGAAAAAAAAAATGCCATAACTCTATACCAAATATGAAAAAAGGGATGAAACATGGTATTTGCATTGGTTTATTGACGCACAATATAACTTTAGAAAAAACTTTGCAAAATGGGTGTGACATCTACCATATTAAGTAGAAGAAAATGAAAAAGTTCTGCAGGGGAAATCAAAAGCCCTTGGAATCTTGGCAGGAATACTGTGCGTGGTATTACATATATAAATAAATTAGCGGTACCCGACAGATGATGTTCTGGGTCACCCTGGTCCACATTTTGGTCGATATCTCGAAAACGCCTTCACATATACAACTAAGGGCCACTCCCTTTTAAAATACTCATTAATACCTTTAATTTGATACCCATAACGTACAAACGCATTCTAGAGTCAACCCTGATCCACCTCTATGGCTATATCTCGAAAGGGCATCCACCTATAGAACTAAGGTCCACTCCCTTTTAAAATACCCATTAACACCTTTCATTTGATACCCATATCGTACAAACACATTCTAGATATCTCGAAAAGGCGTCCACCTATAGAACTAAGGCCCACTCTCTTTTAAAATATGTACTCATTAACACCTTTCATTTGATACCCATATCGTACAAACGCATTCTAGAGTCACCCCTGGTCCACCTTTATGGAGATATCTCGAAAAGGCGTCCACCTGTAGAACTAAGGCCTACCCCATTTTAAAATACTCATTAACACCTTTCATTTGATACCCATATCGTACAAACACATTCTAGAGTCACTCCTGGTCCACCTTTATGGCGATATCTCGAAAAGGAGTCCACCTATTGAACTAAGGCCCACTCCCTTTCAAAATACTCTTTAATACCTTCCATTTGACACACATGTTATACAAACACATTCCAGTGTTACCCTAGGTTCATTTTCCTACATGGTGATTTTCCCTTATTTTGTCTCCAAAGCAGGCTCGACGAGAGGGGGCTGAGGGGTTCCTTTACCCCTGGCCCGAGCTTTGAGGGGCCCAGGAATCTCAAAATGCTATCCAAGCTTTTTGCTTACAGAAAATAAACAAACAACACCTTTAATCACCTTTCGTAGGTAGCAATAATTTTAAATTTAAACAAATTTTAAAAATCTCAACGTGTCTACACCCCGTATAAGGTGTTATTGGTTTTTGATGTCGGTTTTTAGCATAAAGTTGAATTCGTTTTCTGGTGCAGCAGAAAAATTCGGTATGATGCAAATTCTTATACAGCGATACACATGTATGTATGTATGTATGTAAAAACGTTGGCGATAACAGTTTTTTGAAAAAAAAAGATATCTTTTGGGTTTTGGGGAGTGTTTTGGTCGAAAAATTCATTATTTTTTCCGCAGGCTCGAAAATTATTTTTTTGGGTATGCGTAGTGGAGTTCTTTCTTCCTGAGCCCAAATCCTATCGAAAAATCGATGGCGCGATATCGGTTAATATATCGACCCAGCCTAATACGTATGCATGTATACGCTTAAATATACATGTATATACAAATGCATATAAATATGTAAAAGATGGTAATTTTGAGAATTCGTTCATTTTAGAAGGGGGCCCGTATTTTTTTTGCCCCCGGGCCCGGATTTTCTCTCGGCGGCCCAGCTCCAAAGCTCTCAGCAGAGTATGTAATGTTGGGTTACACCCGAATTTAGCCTTCCTTACTTGTTTTCATTTATTTTATTTGCGTTTTCAAAACTCGCAATTCTCAACAGGCATATGAATAAAAGGCGCTTCCAATTAGGTAGAGAGTGTTTTAGACTACCTTAGTCTTCTCCGTCTTTGATATACGCGATATATGTGCTAAATTGTTATGTGTCCCCACATGACCCCAACCATCTTTTCATAGCCTATAACAACCTTATCTCTTTGGTCCAACACTGTTGAAACTGAAATTTTCCTTGGAGATTCTTGTTTGACGACCAAACGGAAAAATCCAGTTACGTATCAAAGCTTACGTTATAAAATAACTATCCTTGTGACAAATACTAGAAGTTTTCTAGCGCCTAGCTTAATAGCTGAGTCGAGGTCCGGCAACTCTGCCGTCCATTATAGCTGGAGCCTTGACCTCGCGAGCACAGAATGTGCTCAAACATTTCTTCCTGCAGCTTTCCCTTCCTACATCTGCTGTTACTGACGAGCCCTACCTTATAAGCATGTGACGCCAGAAGGCAGTGTCCAGTTAGTATGTACCTCGAGTCTTCTCTTTTTTAAGATATGCGCAACTTTGTGAGTTTAACGTCATATGATTTGCGCATGATCTTATAAATTTCGCAGCCCAGCGCTTCGTCCACGCCCTTTCTGCTTGATTGATCATATAATTGTTTTTGAATCGACAAAGTAAATAGCAGACCCGAACCCTGCCGTTAATTTGAAATCATATGTAAACATTGTTATGGGTTTGTTTTAAATACATAGACAAGTTTTGCTGAACAATCTTCGCTGGAAATTTCATCATATGGAAATAGTCGGATCGCAGGCTTATATAAAGCTCAAAGGGGCTAGCATTCAGAGTTTTTGGGTTCTGAAAAGAGCCTAGTGCTCTGCATTGAAATCTGCAGAGTACTTTCCTTTCTGTTCTAACCTGCTGATCTCTATGAAATGTTTCAAATGGTAAAAGTTGCTGGAATATACCACAGATGATTCGTTGGGGTTGTAAAAATATAGAAAATATCTAATGCATGCTCCTGCCACCTTCATTGGAACCGATTTACCGATTTCTTTGCTTAGGCAAAGCAAACTTGCATCCATAGGTGAGCACACATCTTTCGAAGAATTAGATAGCGCATAAAGGTCGATAGACTCCATTTCGTATCGCCTCCAGTGATTCTTAGTCCAGATGATTTTCATCTTATAATTGGCGCATGGGATTAAATATAGTATGAATCTTGAGAGCAACTTGACTATAAGAAAATACATCTATTGAACTCCGTGACTAAAAAACTTTACAGCACCCAACATTATCTAAATAAATGGGCGACACAAAAAACGTTATACGGGCCAACCATTATTGTGCAGAAACGCAAAGAAACGCCCTTTACTATGGCATAGATCAACGTTTTTAATTTCTCCAACAACACTGATTGGCGTTTACAACTTTTTTTTAAACTGCCTATTTAAATGTCTTTATTGGAAGTAGGGCTTCGCCTATATTTGTGTCTAGCTTCAAAAGATCTATGAGGGCGCCGAGGATAGCGAAGTCCCTTGCACGTAGTAGGGAGCAAGAATGCTCATAAAGGCACATGCAGCCTACTTCCAATTCAGGTTAAAGCGTTTAAAATATACCCGCGACTAACATTTACAGACTCAAAAGCTCGTTGGCTAATCGTACTCGCAAGATTTGGGCTAGTACCAGAAGCTTCACGCAACACAGCGTAAGAAATCACATCCAGTAAATGTCTATTACATTGCCCTAAACTTTGGGGGGGGGGGGGGGTATCTTTGCAGTTTCTTTCCTATGTATCACAGTTAATTTCAATAACATTTTTATATTAGAAGAGATAAGCAAAGGTATTAGACCTGAAGACTCACATGATAGTTATAGTATCAGAAGGTGTTCTTAATTTTTCCCAACCCAACGCCCAGAAGGCATACTTCTACCTGCCAGCGAATCGCACACACCTGATAACTAAATACCGCGTCACGAGTACACACGAGTTGAGTACCTGCTATACACATAATGCGTACCTAAAAGAATCGTTCAGTACAATGAAATACTATAAAAGCTCACAACTAAACACCGAAGAAGGCACAATGTCGAACCTGGGTTGTCTTGAAAAAAAAATTTACAAGAGATGACGGAAAATTGTTCCAAAATAATTCTAACTCCCCTAAATCTTGCGGTGTGCCTTTACCATTACAACAACAATTACGACAAATTAGTGTACATACATATATGACGACTTTCACCCCTCTCAATGAATCTGTTGCTCTACCACACGTTACGTGGCATCGTTTAGTTCAAACATATTCAACGAGATCGGTATCGGTTGGCAATTTTCAATTACACGAATAATCGAACACCCTAACACAAACACAGCCTTTGGTATGGTAGACGCACTAGTATGCCCCCCTACAAGTGAGGCAAGAACAATAAAAAGTGTGAAAAATTATGAATTAGACAAAACAGCAGCTGAAATGTAGAAAAGGAATAGATACACACATTGAAAAACAATAACAAAAAACACAACGGCAACAAATAATAACAATAGCTAACAGCGGTTATGCTGTTAGTAACAGTCACAATAACAATACATCTGTAGGTACATATAATTACCCAGCAGTAAAACTTCAAACTATGTAGTCAAAATAACTAAATAACTTTAAAACGAGAAGATTCGGTTCAACGTTGACAAGAACAAAAGAGCAACAGCCCCGTGGAAAGCGGACAAAGGAACTAAATTAAAACTTAATCCATGGTGTGACCACACAGAGAGATATACTTTTACCTGATTCAATTTCTAACCAGAAACGGTGCCCTCGAAAGTAAGTCCACAGAATGTGCAAGGTAGAAAACCTGAACTGCCTGTACTTTGGAAAATTAGACGATGTACACAACACCTTTTCGGAGTGCTAGCACTTCGCTGAACTGTGAAGAAGGGTCGAAGAAATACTTGGCGACCTATACCTAGTTAGTCTCATTAGCAACCTGACCTGCCGAAACAATAGATGGGATACGGTCAGCACAAATGTGCGGCATATACTTCTCAGCAAACGAAAAGATGGATGCCTAATACATTAGCGTGAGAGTATCCATGGAGGTCAGGTATTGCGCACCCATACCCGAAGTAATGCCAAATGCGGTTCCAAGTACGGAGAATTCTAGCTTAAGGAAGCAGGGAGTCACACACGGAGAGTCCCAAAGTGAGGCTTAAATATGCCGGTCAGTGCATAAAGCATTTCCTCCTTCCACGAAGCAAAAAAAAAAGTTTAAAACGAAAACCGTTTTGACTTTGAGATCAATCTTGTAAAAACTACAGATCTAGAGTTTCGAGGACCGTTAAAAAAACTCTTAACAATTCTTTATTTTAGTTTTTATTTTTTCCCATATGGGCTGAGTACTTAACGCACTATTTATATTAGTTATGTATGCGCC
This sequence comes from Eurosta solidaginis, assembly GCF_040869045.1. Taxonomy (NCBI): domain Eukaryota; kingdom Metazoa; phylum Arthropoda; class Insecta; order Diptera; family Tephritidae; genus Eurosta; species Eurosta solidaginis. Next base: position 28,772,689 of record NC_090323.1, read on the forward strand.
TATCATGATTGTAAGACGTTTGTTTGCTCTACTTCCAAAATAATAAAAATTTAGAACCTGTAGGATGTCAACGTTTTCAACATATAATTTTATTTACCATTAGAAAACTGTAGTTAGGCTCGGGATTCATTCTAGATGTGAGACGAGTTTCCAGCTAGTTGCATATACTACAAGGTAACGAAATAGCAAAGCAATTCATACACAACCACGCATATACTCACAAACTATGTTACCCTGCAAAAATCGTTGGATTATGTGGTCCACTTGTGTCATACTGGAGTACTTACCATTATACTCCACTTCTGCATTACAATGGACCAACTCAGTTTCTACACGAACATATTGTAGGCCGTTTTTAACGACTGTAATGACTACACGATGTTTATTGGACTGTGGGTACTCCATGGATCACTCTGATGTAATGCGGAGCTGGAGTATATGGTCCAGACCTAAGCCATCGCAATGTTAATTGGACCATATTATTTGTATGAATTGTGATTAATTTTGGAGCAATCCCTTGGGCCATCGCGAGTACTCCATACATGCATGCATGGAGTACTCGCGCTTTTTGCAGCGTACACTCTTTTGTTTGCATTGACAACAACAACTAGGCATCATCGGCAAGCCAGGCATGCAAGCAGACAATCAACAATGAGCAGGCGACAGCAACCGATAACGAACAACAAGCAAACAACAATTAAATATGAGCAAAAAAACCAACGAAACTGGCAAGGCAACAGAAGGCAAGTAAGTGGTGGAGGAAAAGACCACGTCCCGAGAAGGGGATTTTAACGCGAAAGCCAGCGGAGCAAGATAAATGAAAACACATACACATCTACATACATAGGATTTTAATCTATGCGTACAAGCAGCAAAAAAGTAACAATAGTAACAATTAAGGAAGGCTAAGTTCGGGTGTAACCGAACATTACATACTCAGCTGAGAGCTTTGGAGACAAAATAAGGGAAAATCACCATGTAGGAAAATTAACCTAGGGTAACCCTGGAATGTGTTTGTATGACATGGGTATCAAATGAAAGGTATTAAAGAATGTTTTAAAAGGGAGTGGGACTTAGTGCTATAGGTGGACGCCTTCTAGAGCAAACGCCATAAAGGTGGACCAGAATGTGTTTGTATGATATGGGTATTAAATGAAAGGTGTTAATGAGTATGTTAAAAGGGAGTGGGCCTTAGTTCTATAGGTGAACGCCTTTTCGAGATATCGCCATAAAGGTGGACCAGGGGTGACTATAATGTGTTTGTAGGTACGATGTTTGTACGGCGTTTCCGATGTATCGACCAAAATGTGGATCAGGGTAACCCAGAACATCATCTGTCGGGTACCGCTAATTTATTTATATATGCAATACCACGAAGAGTATTCCTGCCAAGATTCCAAGGGCTTTTGATTTCGCGCTGCAGAACTCTTTCATTTCTTCTACTTAATATGGTAGGTGTCACACCCATATTACAACGTTTTTTTTTAAGTTATATTTTGCGTCAATAAACCAATCCAATTACCATGTTTCATCCCTTTTTTCATATTTGGTATAGAATTATGGCATTTTTTTCATTTTTCGAAATTTTCGATATCGAAAAAGTGGGCGTGGTCATAGTCGGATTTCGCCCATTTTTAATACCAGGATAAAGTGAGTTCAGATAAGTACGTGAATTAAGTTTGGTAAAGATATATCGAGTTTTGCTCAAGTTATCGTGTTAACGGCCGAGCGGAAGGACAGACGGTCGACTGTGTATAAAAACTGGGCGTGGCTTCAACCGATTTCGCCCATTTTCGCAGAAAACAGTTATCGTTATAGAATCTATGCACCTACCAAATTTCACAAGGATTGGTACATTTTTGTTCGACTTATGGCATTAAAAGTATTATAGACAAATTAAATGAAAAAGGGTGGAGCCCATATCATTACTGGAGTTGAATGTTGACATAATTTACTTATATACTGTAAAGATATTAAATTTTTTGTTAAAATTTGACTTTTAAATTTTTTTTTTAAAGTGGGCGTGTTATTCATCCGATTTTCCTAATTTTTATTTAGCACACATACAGTAATAGAAGTAACGCTCCTGCCAAATTTCATCATGACATCTTCAACGACTTCCAAAATTACAGCTTGCATAACTTTTAAATTACCTTCTTTTAAAAGTGGGCGGTACCACGCCCATTGTCCAAAATTTTACAAATTTTCTATTCTGCCTCATAAAGTCAACCCACCTACCAAGTTTTATCGCTTTATCCGTCTTTGGTAATGAATTATCGCACTTTTTCGGTGTTTCGAAATTTTCGATATCGAAAAAGTGGGTGTGGTTATAGTCCGATTTCGTTCATTTTAAATGGCGATCTGAGATGAGTGCCCAGGAACCTACATGCCAAATTTCATCAAAATACCTCGAAATTTACTCAAGTTATAGTGTTTACGGACAGACGGACGGACGGACGGACATGGCTAAATGAATTTCTTTTTTCGCCCAGATCATTTTGATATATAGAAGTATATATCTATCTCGATTAGCTTATGACGTTACGGATTACCGTTATGCGAACAAATATACTCTGTGACCTCTGCTCAGCTGAGTATAATAATAACAGAAATTGTTAGAGAATAGTGAAAGATATAGAACGCAATGGTTAAAAACATGCTAGTCGCAGAGAATGTGGTGGCCAGGGCTGCCAGTTATGATATATTTCCATAATTTTCGAAGGTAAGCAGATACGGTAGTGTTTCTGACCACAAAAACTGTTGACAAATTTTAAATAGGTATCAAAAACACTGCTGTGAAAAGCTTGGCAGGAGTAGCCTTCACCTTAACAGAGCAAAGGGAGATAAAGGCCGCCTCTTCGTACATCTTGTGACTACACTGCACATCCCTGGTTCCGGCCGTAAACCAATGCGTGAGCAGCTGGGATGACCATTATGCCTCTGCAACTACAACTCATTTGCAACCATGGTAGGATACCGACCCGCCTTCTATCGCAGACAATTATCTCTGAAGAAGCGACCGTTGCACGCGGTCGAGAAGAAAAGGGATATGTTGGTATGCATTCAGTCACCAACTGTGACTGGTCGTCCGCTATTCAGTCGCTGCCGTCATACCGACGCTAAGCTATTGGTCCCCAGCGGGTTAGGCAGCTTAAAATGTACCCGAGGCAGGTATGCCTGTCGTAAGAGGCGATTAAAATATCCAAATGATGGGCTGTGTAGCGCAACCCTTTCAAGAGGTGGCCAGCTCAATTTATAGCTTCTCCAACGTTGTCCACTCATCCTACCCCTGGTGAAGCCTGTTTTTTAACAGCTGAGGCTCTGGCGACCACAAGTTCTTCACGGAAGTAAGGGGTGGGGCAGGATGGGTTGTACCTTAATTGTGCTTGTTATCGGAACGAGTATCTTTATCGCAACAACAACAACGCTAAGCTATTGCGAACCCCTTCATTTCTACATAGGTTGTACTCAATTTCTATGTGTTAGTGAAAATATTTTGATATTAGTCACATAGACACAACTCTGGCTGACTTGTCAAAAAACCAAATGTGTTTGATTTTGACGGCGAGTCAATACGAACACATATGATTTCGGAGTCAGACGCACACTGTGCAGACCCCATAAGTGCTAAACATCTCTTACTCCTTAAACTTTCTCATATGACTTAGCATGATAAGAACTTGTATAAGGCAACACTGGCAAAGTATCCGACACAGTAGGCTGTTGACGAGATTGTGACAACAGGCAGAAACATACGTCATATGAAGCGACAGGCGGGGCCAAAACAACCGAAAGCCAAATCAGCAAAAAAGTGGATTACCTACATACATTTGTATACGGTTGAATATAAGCAGCCGACTGGGTCAGGTAATCACGGCGAGTAATAAATGCTACAAAAATAACCACCAACAGCGGGTAATAACAAACAACATTGCAAATGTAATAACAACTAAAGTTGAAATGAAATTGCGGAGCAAAACCCATTACGCTGGGTCGTTGCTGTAACAACAATAACACAACACCAGTAATAGTGCAAGCAAACAAGCAATAATAACCAAGGCAACATCAACAAAGAGAACAAATGCCGCAGGTAGGCTAAAAACGAGTGGCAACAATATTGCATACACATTTTATCCACAGATATGTACATACGTAGGTATGCGTGTTTCGGCGTAGATGGGGAAGCCAGTGAGGCAGTTGGACCACCCCAGTGTCAACTAATATTCTGAAGATGGCAAAACCCCGATCTCAATTAACAGATCAATTCATAGTGACTGTACTTGTAGGGTCGCGCTTGTAAATTCAAAGAAACATAGTTTGTTCTCTACAATATGTAATTGTGTCTAGTCCCCTAATCTAGTAAGACTGAAATCTGCTTTCAATTTTCAACTACCAAGCTTTATACGGAGGAGTTTAGTTTAGGTTGACAAGACGAAATACTGGCTGTCATTCAAGAAAGAATCGGCGCATTCGCGCTCTGTTAACTGATGTTAAGTCGAGACTGGGACCCTGAAAAAATCGCTAGTACTCCATGCATGCATGTATGGAGTACTCGCTATGGACCAAGCGAGTGCTCCAATATTAACCACAATTCATACAAAAAATATGGTCCAATTACCCTGCAAAAATCGCGAGTACTCCATGCATGCAAAAAATATGGTCCAATTAACATTGCGATGTCCTAGGACTGGACCATATACTCCAGCTTCGCATTACATCAGAGTAATCCATGGAGTACCCACAGTCCAATAAACATCGTGTAGTGATTACAATCGTTAAAAACGAGCAATGATCGTCTTACAATGTGTTCGTGTAGAAACATGAGTTGGTCCATTGCTGCATTACAGTGGAGTATAATGGTAAGTACTCCAGTGGACCACATGATCCAACGATTTTTGCAGGGTAACATTGCAATGTCCTAGGACCGGACCATACACTCCAGCTCCGCATTACATCAGAGTAATCCATGGAGTACCCAAAGTCCAATAAACATCGTGTAGTGATTACAATCGTTATAAACGAGCAATGATCGGCTTACAACATGTTCGTGTAGAAACATGAGTTGGTCCATTGATGCATTACAGTGGAGTATAATGGTAAGTATTCCAGTGGACCACATGATCTAACGATTTTTGCAGGGGTATAGTCTTCTCTCGACGAACAAAATCCACTATGTACTTGCAGTGGCGTAGATACCTCTTTGTGATGGGGGCGATTTAATTTGAATTTTTTTTTTACTTTCACGTTATTTTTATTGGTTCTTTTTTACAACTATGAGAATCACTTATTTCATTTCATTTCATTTCATTTATTTGAGTTTTTTGTACAAGTAAGACATAGTCTTTTAGATAGTACATCAATCGTATCACATTATCAAAAATAAAAGTAGAGTAATATAATATAATATAATCTAATATAATATAACGTAAATACAAGAGTTAAAAAGATAATAAAATAAACTTATTCATTAACAATTAAACATCCTCAGTTCAAAATTTTTGTGACAAGGATAAAGATATATAATTAAAAGGTAGGTTAAGATTTGAGAAAAGATAATACTGCCTGCTTAAAACATCCTGCTTTCCTAATAGCTTTAGTTGCGTATGTGAGTGAGTTCCATAGACGGATTGTACTGACAAAGAACATTCTGGATGACGTTGTGTACTTAAAATTCGGGACTAATAGATTCAAAGTCCGTGTAGATTGGCAGAAACTTAGTTTGTTAAATAAGTACGGCGGCTTTTGCGAGTGTATTAGCTTAAGCAAAAAACAGAGATTTCGCATTTTTAGGAAATTATAAATATCGCATCCAAGAATCTGCATTGCATAAGAAGATATGTGATCAAATTTCTTTTTAGAAAAAACAAACATTGTTAAAGGCCAGCTGCAATTTGTTGAGTGACATTGAGTCCAGGTTACCGTATATTAGTTCACCATACGAGATTTGAGGTATTATTAGAGCTTTGACCAGTTTCATCTTAGCGTCTCGTGGTAACAAATAGGCAGTTCTGTATAAATTACGCAAGGTATTATATATCTTCCTCACCACAAGGTTGATATGGTCAACTCAAGTCAGTTTAGAGTTGATTTTATAACCTAAATTAGTTACCACATTATGAAAAATGATTTTATCTCCATTGAGAATAATATCAGGAAATTGTTTACGTCATTTGATGTATTTGCTAACGCAATCGCCTTAGATTTAGCTGCATGGAGAGATAGTTTATTTAGGTTAGCCCAGTTTGCTATACGTCTTAAGTCTTCATTCAGTCTAGCAAATAACTCTTCGGAAAGACCGATAAGTCGAGACATGTATAATTGGGTATCGTCTGCATTATTATATTGTATAAAAACAAACAAAAAATAGGGATACATTTTTGCCTTGGATGCCGTCAATATACGAAAACGGATTTCAAGAATTAAAGAAGGAAATCAAGTTTTCGGAATTTTTTGGATAATTTATCTATAACGTCATCAGCTGTGAATGCAATGTCATGATGAATAGCCAGAGCAGTCAGCCAGGAAAGTTTTCTTCTGGACAATGATCAAGCGCATCCAAAGAGTTTCCGGGTTTGATATCGCCTCTACGAATCAAACATGTTTTTCACACTTCCAATTCGGCAAAAACAGCAGGTGGCCCGCTGTGAAAAATTATTGATAAAACTCGACTGTCTTGATGAATCTGATGATATCTGCTACTTTTTCGATTTCATTCAAAGCATGCTAGTATATTTGCATGTTTAGTGAATCTTTCTCCAAGATCCATGATGTAAGAATCTAGGAAAGGAAATGGAAAGGAATTTTTTGCACTTTGAACTTCAGGATTTGTCCGATTTTTTTCTCCGCGCTATTCTTTTGTGTTTAATCTCAATTTTAAAAGTTTCAGCAATTATTTTCGAAGCTTCGCAAGTTTCAGAAAAGGGCGTCTTTTTTTTTACTTCCTCGCGCAAATATTTTGCAGGATCCATGGCTTGAACGAAATCTTAATTAACCATTTGCAATTCGCGACTCAAAGGCGTGCAACATAAGTAAACTGAAGTTTGAATAATGCGATTCATGAGGTAGCGAGATGGTATCGATCGCGATGCCGTTACTCGGCAGAGAAAATTTTTTACATAGTAGACCGAGTCAGCTGATTATATGATTTATTTTTTCATATACTGAAAGAAAAAGACTGGTAAAATCAACCGAAATACGGGTCAATTCAGCTAAAATGTCTGTCAATTTTTATCCATCGCAATAAGATGTTGAATCAACTGCGCACAAATCGTTGATTCGTTATTGACCGTTTTAGTAGTCAAATTAACAAAAAAAAGTTGTTGCGACAGCTTTGTATGAAAGTACCTATGTTGCCATATAAATTAAAAAATTAACATTAAAAAAGGATGTTTTTTTTATTATCTTAGTAGATTCGTTCACGTGAGTGAAAATTCATAAAAACTTGAACAAAATGTTACTAACTTTGGAAAAATCCTGTTCGTTCAAGCAAAACTTTTGCAACAAGAGGGCGCAATTTTGCATTTCGCTTGGACGACAAGTTGTTAAATTGCACCCGATAAATAGGTGTCCCGGTATCTCATAATTTTTTGCACAATAAATTCAAAAAAGGGTTTTTTCGTTTTGTATTGATAACTGAAAAACTAGTTTTTTTTACTGTTTTTCCATTTTGTGTGTTTTTTTCGATTTGATAGTTTTCTTATTTTGGTGTTTTTTTTAACAAGTTGCACCATCGTCATAAGTACAAAGTACAGAGCGCAGTGAGCGTAAAATTCTCTTCGAAATTTGCTCATGTATTGACAGTTGATCGCCGTTGAAATGGATTGTAAGATCAGTTGTGTTAACAGAAAAATCAGTTAGATTGAATAGGAATCTGTCAATTTTACATAATTTTGTTAACTTAAGAGCGACAATTTCTCTTCTGTTAAAATGACTAAACTAATTTGTTCGCTTGACAAGGAACTCGGTCGAATTAACCATAATTCGATCAATTTCACCGAATCTCCGTTAAGTCAAGAACAACAGAACCGATTTGTTGATTTTACTAGCACCATTTCTTTCAGTGTATGTAACGGAAAACTACAAAATTTTAAACGTAAGCCAGACTCTTCTCCTTCTTTCATGAATGCGATTCGGAGACGCACAACGAGGTCGACTGAGCTTTTTATTAGTGGCCGGGTGCCGTCGTGGCACAAATTCATAACTGTCAAAAACAAATTTTTTCTTTCTAATTTTAGAGTGATATAAAGGATTTAATACTGCAAAAAGGTTAATGGCATTTCGAAAAATGAATGCGTACATGAATATGTACAAGTACAATTTTTCAAAAATTATATTTTCAATTTCCCTTGATCCCCTCGTCCCCCCCTATCTACGCCACTGTGTACTTGTCGCTCATCATACCTTTTGTTTGGCTAGGAATCAATACTGTCTCGAGGGAAGTTTAGATAGCTACTTGTATTGTTCGAGAGAAAAAAGTTCTCCGGAAGATGTATTACCCTGTCCGTTGATATGTATGAGCTTTAGGCAGATAGCTCAATGAATAAAATCCCAAGGGATTCGCTGGCTAGGAAACGTTATGCGAACAGACGAAGACATCAGGGCCAAGAAAGTATTTCAATCCACACCACAATAGGAATAAATAGACCTCCAAGTTGGGAGAAGCAAGTGAAGGAAGACTTGATCTTGCTGCTCCGACAGGGTCGCCCTTTGGAAAATCATCATCATTATCCTTAATTGGTGCTCTGGACGTTGCGTAACGGCAGCTATAAAAGTTTCGCCATAACTGATGCTAACTGGGAACACCGAGAGAGGTCAAGTCTTTCTCCACCTGCCTCTCCCAACTCAGTGGAGGTCTCCTCTTCCTCTGATTCCAAACTGCGGTGCGTTTTTGCAAACCATCGGCATAAATTTACGAAGACAGCTCTCGTAATCGACATAAAACAATTAGGTCCCGTTAATTTTCTTGATTAAGCTGTTCAGGGTATCAGCAGAAGCACATCGGGTTACCTCCTTTTGTGGCTGAAGTCCCTACTAGAAGCAATTGCACCACACAAGCAATTACATACCTAAATCCCAATATGTACATACACTACATATGTATGTATGTATGTATCTGTAAGTACAAACCTACCTATCCGCAGCAACATTGTAATAACAACAACCGCCATTGTTGTGTGTGGCTAGCAGCATGAGAAAAGCAACAACAGCAGCAGCTGTTGTCGTTCAACACTGTTGCCTACATTTCATTGCCGTTTGAAGTATGTACGCGTTTTGTTTTGTAGATATATGTGTTTGTTTGCCAACAGCATATTTGGCTCGCCCCAGCAAACTCGACGACTGCACTCACACATATTCATACATGCAAAAATACATAGCTCTCTTGCTTAAATTTTGCTACTCGTGCCTAAAAACACTCGTTTTCTGCGTTTTGTTTTCCTTCGTTCAGTTCGCTTCTCAAAAGTCGCAGTGCAGTTGCAGAGAAGCTGCAGTACTGCTGTGCTGCCGCTAAAAACAGCTACGTCATTAGTCGTTTAGATATCTCGGGTAGGGGCGAGTAGGTAGCAATTATATATCAAGGGATGTACGAAAGCGATTGAGTACAAAACAAGCCACAAGAATGTCTTGGCGCTCTCACTCGCTCTCTGCCATTTGGTATACCTTTTTCAGATTATTTAGTTATTCTTTAATTCACTTCTTTCTAAACATTGCTTACGTCTTTCCGGGCCTTGTGGCAACTACTAATACATAACAACAACAATACGGTTGAAAACAAGGACCTCTGTTTATTATTGTTTACTATGGGCAGTTGTGTCTCACAGCGTTGCCATAGCATCTAACCAAGTCAACATCATCATTGAGTGATGATTAATTTTGCGCGCCAAAATTCCGTTTGCCTTGTATGCTAGCCATACATACCGATGATAGTTATTCTATGAAGTCATTGATCATTCCGATCGTTCGCTCTTACTATTGTCATCTTGCTTTAAATAGCCAGAACATCAGCAGCAATATTTCATTTCCCGAACAAAGTATGAGGAGGTTTGTCTAAAGATTGTCCACAATTCTTAAATATTCTAAACAACTTTTCGAATCATTTTCTTTTCACCTACAAGAGCTCCCTCGAGGTAGATACTAAATCATATAAAGTCATAATTGATTGAAGCTCAAGCGTCTACGTGATTTTGCCTTTTGCGTGGCACATTACGCCAATCAATCACGCAATATTGCACCTGTTTAGCGACAACTGACGTCCATTAGAGGAACGTTTCTTGGTGATTTGTTTTTCAGACGTCGTCCTAACGTGTTGCGGAACGTATATTCCATTAACAGGCAGTTGCGTATCGGATTAATCATCTATCTCTCTCTATATATAGGAATATCTTCATTTCTGTGGGAACTTGCATCGGAAGCTTGGCCTAAATCTCCTCGGAGGAGTATCGCACCAAACTATTATTATAAATACCTTCCCCCAGATTTTCTTGTAAAGTTTTTGCGCCGTACTCCTATGCCCCAGCATCCGGGGTTCCTCGTACTCACACTTTGAGGTTTATTCCACTAACTAAGCGCTTCTTTTCGATAAAAACCTATAATGTCAAGTCATCAACTCAGTGATATCTCCTCTTTTCCGATGTGGATTTCTGTTGCCGATAGGAACTCTTTCTGGGCAAAGACTTTTTTAATATGAGAAGCGTTTAATGGCAGAAATACACTAGGAGCGTTTGTCGAACCACTGCCGAAGTGCTACCACCTCCAGAAAACCTTTTCGTAAACCATTTCGATGTTAGTTTTCCCGGGACTCGAATCTATGATCACTAACTTTAAGTGCTAGCGAGTCTGCTTTTAATATGTGTTGCCCGATTGTCATAAGCAAGAATACCTCCAGACTTGAATCCACCATAATCAGTTCTGATAATTTTATTTAATGAAATATGTAATTAAATAATTTTTGAAGGCTTACAAACCGCAGGGTCATATATTAAGTTATTATTTCAATATTTTTTTTCTTAAAATTAACACATATTTCGCATTTCAGCCAAAATTAAGAAGACCAAGGGCTAAGTATCGGCATTTTTTTTCTATTATTATTATTTTTTCTATAAATTTTTCTTCGGACAATCACAAATCACACTTTTTCGATGATAAGGATCGAAAATGCCAAATATACCTAAGTATTTTTATTTTTTTCGAAACACCCTAACATTTACCCTTTCATATAAACATGAGATTTTTGTATTTGACTCGTGACCATTTTATTTCGCCACCCTATTTTTTTTAACGCCCTTGCCTATTATTCTTCCAGTGGCTGACAAACTGCTGTTGGCACTCATTTAGCATTGCCAACTTAACAAATCGAAGCACTGCCAGCAAAAAAGAACATGTTCATTCCCCTTGATTTTCAATGAGCTGCTCCCGCGTTAATAACCGATTTTACGGTCTGGCAGTGCCGGGCATTTCAGCGTCATGATTGATGGTAGATACATTAGGGTGGCCCTCATATGTACTTATATTTAGGTATTAGAAAAGAAGAAATAAAATTTTATTTTTTTTTTTTGAGTTTCCATAGAGAAATCTTAACTATGACACCGGTTCGACACCCTTCAACCGTCTAAAATCAGGACCAAAATTGTAATGTGGTACTTTTGAATTTGGTATTATCGTAAGAAGGGGCCAGACTGTAAAAAATTGCCAATTTGATATAAAAATACTATTTCTGATAAAATATACATTCTAGAGAAAACTAAGTTTAATTACGTTATGAGAGGAGAAAGAGGTTTTCTCAATACCATCTGTTAAAACAATGTGTAGAAACCTCGTAACAATACTAATTGAAACCAGATAATAAATAAAGACAAGCTTATAAGTATCTACATAGCCACAGTTCTTAAAAAACTTCTTCAGATTGTGGAAAATTGGACTGATTTTCTGCCAAAGAAATATTTTTATAAAATCTGTATTTAATAATGAAGAATAAACTCTTATGGCTACAAATCATAAAAAAGCTTATAAACTTTTAATTTAAAATTGAAAACTCGTTGATTTAGGTTTACGCTGAACTTTCTAAAAATGAATGGCCACTGTTAAACTTCCCGAAAATAGCAAATTGCTAGACTAAAATTTTATGAGACCGTACTCACAGTTAAAATGGTTTGTAAAGTGGATAACGGGTGTGGGGTATATAAATAGAAACCAACAATTATCGAAAGTTATATTTCAGAAACTATATACCTTCTGTTTGCGGGGCAATGTGGACCCGGAGAAGTCGGGTGTGTGCGTCACCATAAAAAGAAATAAAAAAACCGAGTTAATATCAAACAATAACAATTTATTCACTGTATATAGAAGTGCAACTATTCGCTGTATTTAATGAAGGGGTTTAATTAATGCAAACCCAAAACGTATTGGTTAAAAGAAAGAATTAATTAAATGCACACTTCACTATGCACTTGGCAATTCAAATTTATTAAAATAGTTACGTGCAAATATTAATTCACGGAAAGAAAAAATTGGCAACTCAAGCTTATCAAAAGAATTGCTTGCAATATTAATTCAAATGCAAATTCTTAAATTTAAAAAAAAAATATAAAATGGATATGTGGTAGGATAACTCACCTGGGGCTAGCTGCTGGCTCGTGAACGTTCCAAAATGGAAGAAATAATTAAATCGCGAAAAAGTCCGCGGCACCTGCCGATAGCTAACTTTCGTCGAGTTTTTCCCCTTTCGAGGTTAGTGCTCGGCAGGTGTTAGCCGTTACCGGTAATAAAGAAAATAGATTGGTGCGCGCGTTAGGGTGATCCGTAATATTTAGGCTGGTGGCCTAAACACCTTCGGAAAGTAATGCCCTATAACCTAATTGTTTGTGGTCCAACTTTCCGTCGATAGCTCCAAGCCATATGAGGTATCGCAAAAAACGCGAGAAATTCCCCCCCCCCCCCCCCCCCCCTAAAAGGTCAAAATTGAAACCATTATTTCTACAACGGTGGCCTTTAATAAGTATTCTTTTGTTATAAGTAAACCAGAATTTTGTTTAGCAAGCCATATTAAAAGCACTAGGTGATTAATATAAGAAAATACACCTGTCTTGGAATTCATACTGGTTGTGAGGTAGTTTACAGGATTTATTATTTCTTGTTAAAATAGTAATAAAGTTAAATTATGCCAAAATTTATTAGGCTAAGTAATATTTATACGCTTCAACATTACGATTGCGTCGATACATATGAAACTTGCCCGTAATACAACAAATATGAAATAAGCAAAGCTCAACTCAATTCATTTGAATGTGCTTAAACAATTGTGCTCTATACTGATCTAATGCTATTACATAGTAATTTTAGGATTTAAACCAGGTCTAAGGATTTCTTCTCGAACGCAGGGGATAACTTGGATACTCGGCCTCTCGGGAGATTCTCGAATCTCGAAATACGCATAAAACTCGCAAGTCGACATTCAACTTAGTCGCTGCATGGCAGTATTATATGCACATGGTTGTATTTTATTTGTGGTTTTGTGGAAAATTTCGCAGAGTTTCGGAAGAGAGAATCTCACGAGAAGCCGAAATCTTAAGCTCCACACCTCTACCATTCTCGGAGCGTTCATAATTCAGGAATGCGGTCTAAAATTCATCTCACGAGAAGCCAAAATTGATAAATCTTAAGCTCCACACCTCTAACATTCTCGGAGCGTTCATAATTCAGGAATGCGGTATAAGTCAAAATATGTGAAAAATATGAGCCTTAGGTTTTTAATCACAGAAATCTGTTATGAATCCGATATGATAAAAATTATGAGCTGTATGTCAAGAGTTACCAAAACAAAGCAACTTTGGAAAAAATAATCATATTTTATTTTGAAATGTTTTTTCATTTTTTATGAATTTGAATAAAGTCAAGGTTGTGTTGTGCTGTTGCCGATTTAAGTTGGCATGGACACTTCGCTTTAACAGTGTAAGTATTTTTTCACTATAACCACAAAATTGACTCCGTGGTATGCCCTGATTAGTATATCGAGCCCTTCATATCTTGAACTAGAGCTGACGTTGGTATAACTTAATTTCCTGTTTTCAAACAAAAATTAAGGATATGCTTCCTTCCCCGCGTTAATGCCATGCATCAAAAATCCGCACTGATCTGGCCAACCCTAACTCCGCATAAAAAGAAAATAATTGAATCCGAAAAGAGTGATATAAGAAACAAATTATGAGCGAAATGGGAGTCCGACCAGACTCGAATTTAAGCTTATATAATGTATGAAATAAGGTTCGATAAGGGCAATACACTTATTTTGGGCTCTTAAATGAGCACATAATTATTCATGTATTTTATTGACTTGGAATAATTCGTGGGTACCGACCCGGTAAGACGTCCATGTATGAATAAATTATTTCTGTGTGTATATGATAAAAAAAATAATAACTGAATAACCTTCTAGTTGAGAATTACAAGCGCACCAATGGTTATATCTATATGCCAATACTTTATTTTTGCTTGGATTCCAAGCTAAAAAAACTGACGAAACTTTATCGGAAATTTAAATTACAAAAATAATTTCCAACAAGGAAAAGAGAGACCAATATTGTCCACAAAATAAAATAATTTTACATGTATTTGCACTGAAAGAAAAATACTGGTAAAACCAACCGAAATATGGGTCAATTCAAACGAAATTTCTGTAAATTTTTATCCATCGCAACAAGATGTTGAATCAATTGCGCACAAATCATTGATTCGTAATTGGGTAGTCAAATAAACAAAAAGGTCGTTTCATTATACTTTACCCATAGTTTTGTTAAATTAGCAATTATTAGTGTCGCTCTAAAAATACCAGTCAAAACTCTTAATATAAAGGAATTTCTGTTCATTCGAAATAACCAGCGTAAACTGTTAAATTAACAGTGTTTATGGTCGAAATTACACTGACAGTGAAATCTATTGAAACAACAGATATTTCTGTTTTTTTTCTAGATTAATAGCGTAATTTTTTACATTAACAGAGTTTTATATTCATACCTATTACATTAATACCTGCGGAAAAAATAAAAGCCGGATGAATATATTTTTAAACTTACGTAGTTTTTTTTTATTTGTATAAATTATACATAAGTACATTTCATTTCTAATAGTTTTATTGCTATATTTAGTAATATTAATTAAAATAATAATAACTTAAATCTGAATTCAAATAAACAAAACTTGTTTAAAATCACCATCGAAAGCTTTGTACGAAAGTATGTTGCCATATATATACGTAAATATGTGAATACATAAATACGCATGCTTGCTACATATATATATATATATATATATATATATATATGTATATATGCTACATACATATTCACACACGCGTTAGTACATGCACTAGCGAAAAAAGAGCATGTACCGTTTGTTAAACCAAATTGGCGTCGGTTTCAAGAACTTTATTTCATTTTTACAATTAAGCATTATACACTTTATTACTTTGTTTTATTAAACGCACTTTCGCCAAATTTTATTTTTTATAATTTATTTAATTTATAGTTTTGAACTTCGCCGCGCGTCACTTTACTGCTTAAGGTGGTGACACAATGACATTTTTCATATAGATGCATTTAACACAAGCTTATGCATTCCAATAACATCGCCACAATTAACCAATATGTTGCGTTTGTAAATATGAAGGAAGTTCAGACGTCGCAATTGAAGTTTATTACACCTTGCCCATTCACATACAAAATTTCGCGAAGCACTGTTATAAACATTCTCCCTATGCAACAAAAATACTTGCTAACATATTTTGTGTCGTAATCGATTGTTATAGTGCAGTTATTAATTGCGAAAAATGTGGGAAAAATAATTTCACTTGCAAAGTGTGCCAACACCCTTAGCCAAAGCAACTGTCAAATTCTTCTTCTTATGCTTTGCTTGGCACAAAATTTGGGAGATGGCTACTTTTCAATATCAGATGGCGCCAGTGTCGCTCATTCTACCGTTGTCCATAAAAATACGTGCAATCTACTCATAATGCATAAGCTTGTGTTAAACTCATCTATATGAAAAACTGCTTATGTGTCGGAGCTATTACTCTCAATTTCTTCTCTCGCATGTAGAGTTGCCACATTTGATTTTTTCGAACAAAACTTGTAGTATAAATGTTTGACATAACATTTTAAATAGAGAGCTTGTAAGCTATAGAAAAGTAAAGAATGAAATTTCTGGAAGGTAATTCACCATTGGAGTAACTATACATGTAATTCGGCAAGTTTAATTCTCGTAACACTTTATTTTGAAACGATTCCAAACCGACTCAAACTTTTATGCTGTCGAAAACATCAACATTAAAAAAGGATGTTTTTTTTATTATCTTATTAGATACGTGTAAAAAAAATATAATTTCTGCTTTTGTATTCTGAAGCTTGACGAAAATACGCGTCTTTGGGTACCATTTTCGACAAGTTCGACGCGAATTTCAGGTGCAAAATTTAAGTATTAATATTACCAAATTTCGGAATTTAAAAGCTTTTTTCTCATAAACTAAGAGTTTCCTAAAAATGCGGATGATGTTTTTGTATTTTTCAGGACCCGCTGCACCCCTTAATGTACGAACAAGCAATCGCATACGCATATTGCACTACACCCAATACTTTTATGTTTATATTGTACTACACGGCTTTTTCAATTGTAGTACTTGCTTTCTCCAACATTGGCTATTAAACTGCAAACAGACGTACACGATTGCCAACAAAACGCAGCACTGCCAACAAAATAAATCAACTTCGTTTCACTCAATATTCAATACGCAGAGACAGCGATATCAGTCTTAATAATGAGTTGGCAATGTCGCTCATATAAACATCACGATTAATATCAGCAAATTAAATTAAGATACCAATGCAAAGCCAATGTGTATATAAAAAGCAGAAGCATAAGCAAAGCGAAAAACGAAATCAACAACACAGGCAAGCAACGAATAAAAACGCGTATACTTCTGCATACAAAAAAAAAACAAAAGGCGTTTGAATTATTCAATGCTGGCAATGCGAAACATATATACACACTAGCATATATTCGTTCGACACGACAAAAAAAACAAAAGGCGTTTGAATTATTCAATGCTGGCAATACGACACATATATACACACCCTTTACCACATATTCGTTCGACACGACAAAAGCAACCCGGCGTATCGTTTGACAGTTGTCTGCAATGCTCGCGTCAATTTGACACACGACCAACAATACAAAAAATTTTCTATTTTGTGCATAAGAATTTGTGATTTACTTTGCAGTAACTTTTGTGTTTGCTAAAGTGTAAAAAACTAATCTAAAATACAAAGCAAACAATTTCCAAATATGCATGTGTGTAAAGTGTATTAAATTGAAGTGCTTTGTGTGAACATTAAAATAGTTTTCATGCTTTTGTTTATTTATTGCTACGGCAAGCGACCAAGTTGCTATGATCATTCTTAAAACAAGACTTGACAGCAATGCACGTTTGTGCCAGGCCGTCAAAGAACGTCCGATTATTTATGATCGTTCGCATGAAAATTATAACAAAAGGGAAGCGTATGAAACAGCATGGCTTGAAATATCCGAAGATTGCGGAGAATCGGGTAAGTTTCGTGAAAGATGTAATGCATTCACATTTTAAGAGTTGCCAGAATTGTAAAATATATGTATTTTCGTATTTGGTAGAGTTGCCCATTTTGCTTTAAATAATTACGTTTAATATGTTTGTTTCGTTAAGTCATAAAAAAGTACCCTGTTAAGTCAAAAATGAATTTTAAGTACTTAGAAAAGGGTATTTTTCGGCATAAACTATACTTAAAATAATCGTTACATACGTTCATTAATCGAAATAAAATTCTTGTGCCATTCTCACGAAATTTTGTATAAGTTTGAGATGTTATCTATTTTTCATACCCAAAAATGGTACGGAAGGTCCACGCCTCAATTATATTTTTAAACGGGTTTATTTAGCCGTTTACGAATATTGTAATTAAAATATAAGCAACTTCCCGATAAGCTACAAGCTTGAAACTTGCAATAAATTCAGAACCCGACGACAATGCAATAATAAGAACTTGGGGTGGGGAGGGAGGGATGGCCTGAAGGTTTAATGTGGCCACATAAATCGTTCCCGAGATGGTCGGGCTAGCACCTTAATGGTGCTGTGTTACCGGAGCGTACCGGATCTGTATCCGGCAAAGGACCATCACATCAATAACACTCCCCAAAGCCTTATCGCTACAACAACAACATAAAAAACTCCGATAGGTGGCGCCTGAATCGAAATATTAAAAAAATCGTTTTTGTGTTCCGATTTGGCCCATATTTGAAAAAAATCGCTGCTACATACATATGTAGGTGGCGCGGGTATCGAGATATTCAAAAAATCGTATTTAAAATAATTAGAAAAAAATTTTAAGTTAAGCGGTTTTATTGAAAACAATACTTATATTAAGTAATAATAATACTAAAAGATAGAAAATAATTCGGGAGGTCCTAGGTTCTAGTCATCGCACTCCTCATCAATGTAGGAAGTTTATCAGAAAATCAAATAAAAGCGTTGGTCGCGTGAAATTTCTAAAAATGTGAGCTGCAGCGTAACCTTATTAAGGTTCAGTTGGTCTTATGACTAATAATAGAAATTTGAAGCGCCCAACGCTTTTATTTAATTGTATGATCAACGCCCTAGATTGATGAGGAGTGTGATGACTAGTACCTAGGACCTACCTAATTATTTTTTAGCTTTAGTACTATTATTAATTAATATAATACCTATATGACACTACTTTATTTCTCTTATATTTTTTGTCGCCCTCCCTCCTAATACAGTTTCAGTACTGGTGTAAGTGTGTAAACTATATTTCAAATAAAATAATTTAAAAAAATTTTTTTAAGTTAAACGGTTTTATTGAAAACAATACTTACATGAAGTAATAATAATACTAAAAGCTAGAAAATAATTAGGTAGGTACTAGGTACTAGTCATCGCACTCCTCATCAATCTAGGACTATCAATAGAAATTTGACGCGTCCAACGCTTTTATTTAATTGTCTGATCAACGCCCTAGATTGGTGAGGAGTGTGATGACTAGTACCTAGGACCTATCTAGTTATTTTCTAGCTTTTAGTGTTATTATTACTTCATGTAAGTATTGTTTTCAATAAAACCGTTTAACTTAAAAAAATTTTTTTAAATTATATAAGAAACAAATTACGAGCGAAATGGGAGTCCGATCAGACTCGAATTTAAGCTTATATAATGTATGAAATAAGGTTCGATAAGGGCAATACACTTATTTTGGGCTCTTAAATGAGCACATAATTATTCATGTATTTTATTGACTTGGAATAACTCGTGGGTACCGACCCGGTAAAACGCCCACGTATAAATAAATTATTTCTGTGTGTATATGATTAAAAAATAATAACTGAATAACCTTCCAGTTGAGAATTACAAGTGCACCAATGGTTATACCTATATGACAATACTTTATTTTTGCTTGGATTCCAAGCTAAAAAAACTGACGAAACTTTATCGGAAAGTCAAATTACAAAAATAATTTCCAACAACGGAAAGAGAGACCAATATTGTTCACAAAATAAAATAATTTTACATGTATATGCACTGAAAGAAAAAAACTGGTAAAATTAACCGAAATCTGGGTCAATTCAAACGAAATTTCTGTAAATTTTTATCCATCGCAACAAGATGTTGAATCAACTGCGCACAAATCGTTGATTCGTAATTGACCGTTTTAGTAGTCAAATAAACAAAAAAGTCGTTTCATTATACTTTACCCATGGTTTTGTTAAATTAACAATTATTAGTGTCGCTCTAAGAATACCAGTCAAAACTGTTAATATAAAAGGAACTTCTGTTCATTCGAAATAACCAGCGTAAACTGTTAAATTAACAGTGTTTATGGTCGAAATGACACTGACAGTGAAATCTATTGAAACAACAGATATTTCTGTTTTTTCTAGATTAATAGCGTAAACTTTTACATCAATAGAGTTTTATATTCATACCAATGACATTAATAAAAAAAAATAAATAAATGTAAGGCGCGATAACCTCCGAAGAGATCTAAGGCCGAGCTTCTCTTCCAATTTGCGTCGTGCTCCTCTTGATTTTTCCCTACAAATTGGCCGGACGGGACCTACATGTTTTATGCCGACTCCGAACGGCATCTGCAAGGCAGATGAGTTTTCACTGAGAGCTTTTCATGGCAGAAATACAATCGGAGCGCTTGCCAGACACTGCCGAGGGGCGACCCCGCTTAGAAACATTTTCTTCTAATTGAAAAATCTTATTTCTAAAATTTTGATGTTGGTTTGCCCGGGAGTTGAACCCAGGGCATACGGTGTGATAGGCGGAGCACGCTACCATCACACCACGGTGGCCGCCTGACATTAATACCTGTGGAAAAAATAAAAGCCGGATGAATATATTTTTAAACTTACGTAGTTTTTTTTTTATTTGTATAAATACACATAAGTACATTTCATTTCTAATAATTTTATTGCTGTATTTAGTAATATTAATTAAAATAATATTAACTTAAATCTGAATTCAAATAAACAAAGCTTGTTTAAAATCACCATCGAAAGCTTTGTACGAAAGCACGTTGCCATCTATATACGTAAATGTGTGAATACATAAATACGCATGCTTGCTACATATATATATGTATATATGCTACATACATATTCACACACGCGTTAGTACATGCACTAGCGAAAATAAGAGCATATACCGTTTGTTAAACCAAATTGGCGTCGGTTTCAAGAACTTTATTTCATTTTTACAATTAAACATTATACATTTTATTACTTTGTTTTATTAAACGCACTTTCGCCAAATTTTATTTTTTATAATTTATAGTTTTGAACTTCACCGCGCGTCACTTTACTGCTTAAGGCGCTGACACAATGACATTTTTCATATAGATAGTTTAACACAAGCTTATGCATTCCAATAACATCGCCACAATCAACCAAGATGTTGCGTTTGTAAATATGAAGGAAGTTCAGACGTCGCAATTGAAGTTTATTACGCCTTGCCCATTCACATACAAAATCTCGCGAAGCAATGTTATAAACATTCTCCCTGTACAACAAAAATACTTGCTAACATATTTTGTGTCGTAATCGATTGTTCAGTTATTAATTGCGAAAAATGTGGGAAAAAAAATTTCACTTGCAAAGTGTGCCAACACCCTTAGCCAAAGCAACAGTCAAATTGTTCTTCTTATGCTTTGCTTGGCACAAAATTTGGGAGATGGCCACATTTCAATATCAGATGGCGCCAGTGTCGCTCATTCTACCGTTGTCCATAAAAATACGTGCAATCTACTCATAATGCATAAGCTTGTGTTAAACTCATCTATATGAAAAACTGCTTATGTGGCGGAGCTATTACTCTCAATTTCTTCTCTCGCATGTAGAGTTGCCACATGTGATTTTTTCGAACAAAACTTGTAGTATAATACTATGTTCAAACAGAAAAATAAATTGAGGCTATTTCGGTTTAACTTGAGTGGTGTTCATACAACTCTATTTAGCTTACACAATAGTATTTTGATAGCTGGTTGGCTCATCTCTACAGTAAGAACATATCTTTGTTGAGACTGTCAAAATGTGCGTGTTGGTATTAGGTGCATGGAATGAAATGGAAACATAAAACTTTGAAATTTTTGTGTGTTGTAAGAAAATGTGTTCAATGTTTTGGTTTCATTTTGATTTTGCCATCTTCTTTTGACAATCCCTACTCCAGTGAAATGAAAGACATAAAATCAGCTGATGAGATGAGCCAACCATATAGTTCAGCCATGCGTAACTGACTTTTAATATACTCAATAAACACACTTTACAATGTTGCATTTGCAGTTTGAAACAATTTATTACGCAATTTTTTTTAAATTGGCAATTTATTATTACAATTTATTATACGACAAATTGCGTAATAAATTGCCCAAATAGTATAAATTGCCAATTTGGTGTGTGTTTGAACCTATTTAAATGTTTGACATAACATTTTAAATAGAGAGCTTGTAAGCTATAGAAAAGTAAAGAATGAAATTGCTGGAAGGTAATTCACCATTGGAGTAACTATACATGTAATTCGGCAAGTTTAATTCTCGTAACACTTTATTTTGAAACGATTCCAAAACGACTCAAACTTTTATGCTGTCGGAAACATCAACATTAAAAAAGGAGATTTTTTATTATCTTATTAGATACGTGTAAAAAAATATAATTTCTGCTTTTGTATTCTGAAGCTTGCCGAAAATACGCGCCTTTGGGTACCATTTTCGACAAGTTCGACGCGAATTTCAGGTGCAAAACTTAAGTATTAATATTACCAAATTTCGGAATTTAAAAGCCTTTTTCTCATAAACTAAGAGTTTCCTAGAGATGCGGATGATATTTTTGTATTTTTCAGGACCCGCTCCACCCCTCAAAAAAAAAATTGAAAAATCATGGCACCTTATTTAAAATATCTCCCGTTTATGTTAGGAGTGTTTTTTTTTTTGAAATATAAATTTTTTCGAGCAACCTTAATGTACGTACAAGCAATCGCATACGCATATTGCACTACACCCAATACTTTTATGTTTATATTGTACTACACGGTTTTTTCAATTGTAGTACTTGCTTTCTCCAACAGTGGTTATTAAACTTCAAACAGACGCACACGATTGCCAATAAAACGCAGCACTACCAACAAAATAAATCATCTTCGTTTCACTCAACATTCAATACGCGGAGACAGCGATATCAGTCTTAATAATGAGTTGGCAATGCCGCTCATATAAACATCACGATTAACATCAGCAAATTAAATTAAGATACCAATGCAAAGCCAGTGTGTATATAAAAAGCAGAAGCATAAGCAAAGCGAAAAACGAAATCAATAACACAAGCAAGCAACGAATAAAAACGCGTATACTTCTGCATACAAAAAAAAACAAAAGGCGTTTGAATTATTCAATGCTGGCAATGCGACACATATATACACACTAGCTCATATTCGTTCGACACGACAAAAAAAAAACAAAAGGCGTTTGAATTATTCAATGCTGGCAATACGACACATATATACACACCCTTTAGCACATATTCGTTCGACACGACAAAAGCAACCCGGCGTATCGTTTGACAGTTGTCAGCAATGCTCGCGTCAATTTGACACACGACCAACAATACAACAAATTTTCTATTTTGTGCATAAGAATTTGTGATTTACTTTGCAGTGACTTTTGTGTTTGGTAAAGTGTAAAAAACTAATCTAAAATACAAAGCAAACAATTTCCAAATATGCATGTGTGTAAAGTGTATTAAATTGAAGTGCTTTGTGTGAACATTAAAATAGTTTTCATGCTTTTGTTTATTTATTGCTACGGCAAGCGACCAAGTTGCTATGATCATTCTTAAAACAAGACTTGACAGCAATGCACGTTTGTGCCAGGCCGTCAAAGAACGTCCGATTATTTATGATCGTTCGCATGAAAATTATAACAAAAGGGAAGCGTATGAAACAGCATGGCTTGAAATATCGGAAAATTGCGGAGAATCGGGTAAGTTTCGTGAAAGATGTAATGCAGTCACATTTTAAGAGTTGCCAGAATTGTAAAATATATGTATTTTCGTATTTGGAAGAGTTGCCCATTTTGCTTTAAAATAATTACGTTTAATATGTTTGTTTCGTTAAGTCATAAAAAAGTACCCTGTTAAGTCAAAAATGAATTTTAAGTACTTAGAAAAGGGTATTTTTCGGCATAAACTATACTTAAAATAATCGTTACATACGTTCATTAATCGAAATAAAATTCTTGTGCCATTCTCACGAAATTTTGTATAAGTTTGAGATGTTATCTATTTTTCATACCCAAAAATGGTAAGGAAAGTCCATGCCTCAATTATATTTTTAAAAGGGGTTTATTTAGCCGTTTACGAATATTGTAATTAAAATATAAGCAACTTCCCGATAAGCTACAAGCTTGAAACTTGCAATAAGTTCAGAACCCGACGACAATGCAATAATAAGAACTTGGGGTTGGGAGGGAGGGATGGCCTGAAGGTTTAATGTGGCCACATAAATCGTTCACGAGATGGTCGGGCTAGCACCTTAATGGTGCTGTGTTACCGGGGCGTACCGGATCTGTATCCGGCAAAGGACCATCACATCGATAACACTCCCCAAAGCCTTATCGCTACAACAACAACAACATAAAAAACTCCGATAGGTGGCGCCTGAATCGAAATATTAAAAAATCGTTTTTGTGGCCCGATTTGGCCCATATTTGAAAAAAATCGCAGCTACATACATATGTAGGTGGCGCGGGTATCGAGATATTCAAAAAATCGTATTTAAAATAATTAGAAAAAAATTTTAAGTTAAACGGTTTTATTGAAAACAATACTTATATTAATTAATAATAAAAAAATTAAAAAAAAGCTAGAAAATAATTCGGGAGGTCCTAGGTACTAGTCATCGCACTCCTCATCAATGTAGGAAGTTTATCAGAAAATCAAATAAATGCGTTGGTCGCGTGAAATTTCTAAAAATGTGAGCTGCAGCGTAACCTTATTAAGGTTCAGTTGGTCTTATGACTACTAATAGAAATTTGACGCGTCCAACGCTTTTATTTAATTGTCTGATCAACGCCCTAGATTGGTGAGGAGTGTGATGACTAGTACCTAGGACCTATCTAGTTATTTTCTAGCTTTTAGTGTAAGTATTGTTTTCAATAAAACCGTTTAACTTAAAAAATTTTTTTAATTATTTTATTTCAAAGTTTTTAGTCTTTATTTAATTGCCTATTATTTCTCATTCTATTTAGTTCATTTAGTGACCCATTATTACAAGGCCTCTTTCCTGACAATTTGTTACAATCTAAGTCCTCAATACATAATCCTTCCAAAGACTTTACTCGACTCTGCGCCACGTATGCTTTTCCCTGCTCCAACTCCACAATATTTTGATGTGACTTCTACTGGACTGTATGTAATTTGTTCCATATGAGCCAAATCGGACATCATGGGTCGCTTTCTATTCATGTATGTATTATGTGTTCCAAATATGGAACAAATCGGACCACAAATACGATTTTTGAATATCTCGATCTTTGCGCCACCTAGCGGCGATTTTTTTCATAGGTCGCTTTCTATTCTTGTATGTATTGTGTTCCAAATATGAGCCAAATCAGAAAACAAATACGATTTTTGTGAATATCTCGATCCTTGCGCCATCTAGCGGCGATTTTTTTCATAGTTCACTTTACGGTTTTTTGTGAATATCTCGATCCTTGCGCCACCTAGCGGCGATTTTTTCATAGGTCGCTTTCTATTCTTGTATGTATTATGTGTTCCAAATATGAGCCAAATCGGACCACAAATACGATTCTTGTGAATATCTCGATCCTTGCGCAACCTAGCGGCGATTTTTTTCATAGGTCACTTTATTCTGGTATGCATTATGTGTTCCAAATATGAGCCTAATCGGACCACAAATACGGTTTTTTGTGAATATCTCGATCCTTGCGCCACCTAGCGGAGATTTTTTTTCATAGTTCACTTTATTCTTGTATTTATTATGTGTTCCAAATATGAGACAAATCGGACCACAAATACGGTTTTTTGTGAATATCTCGATCCTTGCGCCACCTAGCGGCGATTTTTTTCATAGGTCGCTTTCTATTCTTGTATGTATTATGTGTTCCAAATATGAGCCAAATCGGACCACAAATACAATTTTTGTGAATATCTCGATCCCAGCGCATCAAGATACCTTAAAATTTACTCAAGTTATCGTGTTTACGGACGGACGGACATAGCTAAATGAATTTATTTTATCGCCCAAATCATTTTGATATACAGAAGTCTATATCTATCTCGATTAGTTTATGCCGTTACGGATTACCGTTATGCGAACAAAGTTAATATACTCTGTGAGCTCTGCTCAGCTGAGTGTAAAAATGAGGGTGGTACCGCCCCTTTTATGACTAAGCAATTTCTATGTTTCGGGAGCCATAACTCGAAAAAAATTAACGGATCGTAATGAAATTGGGTACACAAATTTTCCCTATAGCAGGAAATATTCCTAGAAAAAATGGACGAGATCGGTTAAAGACCACGCCCACTTTTATATAAAAGATTTTTAAAAGCGTCGTAGGCAAAAATAATAAGTTAAGTCTTAGCGAAAGATTTTGTAAAAGTGCGTAGATGAAGGTAATTAGCTATTTCTAGTAAAAGTTGGAAAATTTCCTTAATAACCCCGCCCTTTTTTGTAATAACGCTTTTTAGTGCAATGGCACTTGTGTTTATGTTTAGTATTCTGTTATATCTTTATTTTAAAATAAACAGTAGGGAAATCCCCATATCTGAAAGAAAACTACATTATTACCCGCTCATGGTCATTGGTGTTAGCCTCTGTATCCTTTTTGCTTCTTTTAAACGCAGCATTTCAAGTGTACAGCTGGGTATGTAATGTTCGGTTTCACCCGAACTTAGACTTCCTTACTTGTTTTCATTTCACTGGAGTAGGGATTGTCAAAAGGAGATGTCAAACTCAAAATACAACCATCACATTGACAATCAGCCCAATTCTAAACAAAAATTCCGTTCGAGTTTTTCCGAAAAAGCGGAAATCGGTTATGGGAGAAAAGTAGGTAGTAGTAGTAGTGAATGTGAGGGAGAGAGAGATTTCTCTGCCAATTCATAGGAGTTTTTTCACTTGTTAAATTAAAGGGTATGCATCAAAATAGTTAAAGGAAATTGGTTGTTTTAAGAAAGAACACTTATTTGTATAAATTTGTGCTAAAATATGTATGTAAATTCTACCACAATATTCTTTATATTAAGTCGAAAAGTATATCATAAGCAGCGGAAGAGCTCTTGGTATATTTGATCCAACCATCCAGAAATTGGGCAGGGATTTTTTAAGAAGGCTTAAATAGATTTTGGCATATGACGAAATACGAATTAATTCGACTTGGCCGCCTCAAAATTGCTTTGCTGAATGGAAGCAGGCAACTTCGGCGGATTTGTATTATCCGCCGTCTTCTTATTCTTATGCTCCTCTGTTGATGTTGCTGTGGCACCAATTCATTACTCATTTCAGTGAATACCTTAATTTCAAACAAATTCGCAACAATAATTAAACTTTTCTATTTTTTAAACAAAATGAGGAATGCGCAACGAAATTTCAATTGTCAAAACAGCTGACTTCGATAATTCGAAATTCCTATTCCCTAGGAGAAAAGAATTGGAGGATTTTTCCACGGGAATAAAAAAATCCGCGAGAACAAAATTCCGAGGGAATATTTATAATTGGGCTGAATATTTTCTTACACACACAGAAACTGCAAATTTTTATGTTTTCAATCCATTTCATTCGCCTAACACCAACACGCATATTTTGACTATCTGAAAATCTGAAAAAAGGTATGTTGTTGCTGTAGAGATGAGCCAACCATATACATATGTACATAGTTGAGCAATGAATACAAAAACCAAAACATTTAAAATTTAAATTTTAAATAGAAATGAAAGAAACACAAAAATGTTTAAGTTAAACGGTTTTATTGAAAACAATACTTACATGAAGTATTAATAATTCTAAAAGCTAGAAAATAATTAGTACTAATCATCACACTCCTCATCAATGTAGGGCGTTGATAAGACAATTAAATAAAAGCGTTGGGCGCGTGAAATTTTTAAAAATGTGAGGCGTAGCATAACCTGATTAAGGTTCAGTTGGTCTTATATATGACTATCAATAGATAATATAATAATTAGGACCTACCTAATTATTTTCTAGCTTTTAGTATTATTATATCAATCGAGAGCAGGCGGTGTCCTGATAGCTGTATTGTCCAGTATTTCTACTGAATTGTTGAGCTTTGAGGACGCGCTTGACATTGAATTCATAGCTGTAAAGCTCTTTTTCCCGAATTTTTTCTTATATATTTCTTGTTCCTACATACCGCCTCGGTCAGATATGTACGTTTATGATTGCCATAAAGCAGTTATCCACAGCCTACATTCTCGTTTGCGTGATAACGATCGCCTAGTGGTTCTTGGGGACTTTAATTTACCATACGTTAGTTGGATTGGCAACGATGATTCAAACTTTTTGACTCCTGTTACTCAGCATGATTTCATTGGTTCGCTTATGGAATTGCCGCTAGTTCAGATTAATAACGTGGTGAACTCTAAAAATAAGTTGTTAGATTTAGTTTTTGGTGATAGTTCAATAGGTACTGGTCTCAGTCGAATCCCTGCCTTATCCCTGCCTGAAGATCCCTTGCACCCTACACTTGAGGTTACACTGGACAATTTACTGCCTACGATTAATTTCATGGAAGTGTTATGTCGTTCTCGTTCGAGATGTTTTAAAAAGGCTAACTTTGATTTGCTTAATCAACTGTTAGCTTCCCACGATTGGTCTGACCTTTATGCTTGTACTGATGTTGAGGCTGCCACGTCTATTTTTTATAGTTACCTAAGTGACTTTATTAATCGTTGCGTTCCGGTTCATTTTGTTAAGGCTAAGAGTAGTAAACCACCTTGGTTCTCGAGGCAACTTGCTAACCTGAACAATATTAAATCGAGGCTCTTTAAGCGTTTTAAAAGATCTGGTTATTCTGAAGATTTTTCTAAATATTTAGTTGCCCGTTCCAATTTCCAACGCCTGAATCAAAACTGCTACAAGTCGTATTTAACAAGATGCAAAATTGAGTTTTTTAACAATCCTAAAAAATTTTACGGGTTTGTTAATTCAAAGCGCAGATCTTCGGGATTTCCATCATCTTTGTATTTGGGTGGCGAGAATGCTAGCCTTGACCATGATATTGCCGACCTATTCGTCAACCTGTACCCAAACCGGTAGTTATCCGTTCGAGATAGTTAGTTCTAACTGTATTCTCAATCCAGTCATTGATAGTGCCACTGTACTTCAGAGTTTTTTAGCTCTGAAACCGATTTTTTCTCCAGGGCCCGATGGTATTCCTGGCTGTATGCTTAAGTTCTGTGCTGTGAACTTAACAGAACCGATCGTAAAATTGTTCAATTTATCTTTACAATCGGCGTCATTTCCATCAATTTGGAAACAGTCATTTATCATACCTCTGCACAAGAAAGGTAGTAGATCTAATATTGAGAATTATAGGGGAATTGCTAAGCTTTCAGCTATTCCTAAAACCTTTGAACAAATAATTACCTGTCAGCTTCAACATTCGTGTACTTCTATATTATCACCCTTTCAGCATGGGTTTGTGAGATGTAGGTCAACCACCACAAACCTACTTGAGTTTACCTCTTTAGTTCGGGATTGTTTTTTGGCTAGCAAGCAAACAGATGTGATTTATACGGATTTTAGTAAAGCTTTTGATTCAGTGAATCACGAACTTCTGATTCTGAAGCTTGATTTACTGGGCTTTCCGAAGAGTCTGACTTCATGGCTCTCAAGCTATCTTTCTAATAGAACCCAAAAGGTGCTTTATAAAAATATTATTTCAAAATCAATTCATGTTACCTCTGGTGTACCTCAGGGCAGTCATTTAGGCCCATTGCTTTTTACTCTTTTTATAAATGATCTGCTACAGATTTTGAATCATTCACGAGTTCTAATGTATGCCGATGATGTAAAAATTTGCTATACATGCTTGCCTTCTGATTTAACTCGCTCAAATCTACTTCAAGTTGATTTGGACTCATTTCAACGTTGGTGTACAATAAATGCATTAGTTCTAAACTGTTCCAAATGTAAGTTCATGACATTTCATCGCGTGAAGCCTGTCCTGTCATCTTATGCATTTTATGGCACTCTTATGGAGCGTATATCTTCGATTAACGATTTAGGGGTTCTGTTTGACTCGAAACTGAGCTACAACTCACATATTTCAGCTATTACTAATAAAGCAATGGGTACCCTTGGTTTTGTTAAACGCTGGGCTAAGGAGTTCAAGGATCCGTATCTGAACAAAGTCCTCTACACTTCACTGGTCCGCCCAATACTTGAGTATTGCTCGTGTGTTTGGTGTCCATTATATATTACTCATATAAAGCGTATTGAGTCTGTGCAGAAACAATTTTTAATTTTTGCTCTACGGGCCTTTAACTGGGACTCAAATCTTCATCTTCCGTCTTATAGAAGTAGACTTCTTCTCATTAATTTGCCAACTCTGGAAAATCGTAGAATATTACTCGGGGTAATGTTCCTGCATAAGCTAATTCTAGGTGAGGTTGACTCCTCTGAGCTGCTAAGTCGATTGAGCTTTGCAGTTCCTGCTAGGACGTCCAGACACTACGTGCCCTTCCATTTACCCCTGTGTCGTAGAAATTTTGGCAAAAATGATCCTATACGTGTTTGGTGCTCGTACTATAACGACTTGTATAATTGCATTAGTATCGAATGTTCGTTTGTTGCCTTACGCAATGGTATACTTTTCAGTCTCAACTGATATCTTAAAGTTTATTTGTTTAATTTGTAATGATAGTTTAATTTTAGTTCTTGTTCAATGTTAAAAGAAATTGTAAATTTTTAATTTATTCCATTTTTAATTCTATACTTGTATATATTTTTACGCTATCTTTTGTATTTTGTTAGTCGACCACTCTTGTTAGTTGACTTTAAATAATTAAATAAATAAAAAATAAATAAATAACCACGCCCACTTTTTCGATATCGAAAATTTCGAAAAAGCGAAAAAGTGCAATAATTCATTACCAAAGACAGATAAAGCGATGAAACTTGGTAGGTGAGTTGAACTTATGACGAAGAATAGAAAATTAGTAAAATTTTGGACAATGGGCGTGGCACCGCCCACTTTTAAAACAAGGTAATTTAAAACTTTTGCAAGCTGTAATTTGGCAGTAGTTGAAGATATCATGATGAAATTTGGTAGGAACGTTACTCCTATTACTATATGTACGCTTAATAAAAATTAGCAAAATCGGAGAAGGACCACACCCAATTTTAAACACATTTTTTTTTTAAGTAAAATTTTAACAAAAAATTGAATATCTTTACAGTATATAAGTAAATTATGTCAACATTCAACTCTAGTAATGATATGGTGCAACAAAATACAAAAAATAAAGAAAATTTCAAAATGGGCGTGGCTCCGCCGTTTTTCATTTAGTTTGTCTAGGATACTTTTAATGCCATAAGTCGAACAAAAATTTTCCAATCCTTTTGAAATTTGGTAGGGGCATAGATTCTATGACGATAACTGTTTTCTGTGAAAATGGCCGAAATCGGTTGAAGCCACGAACCAGTTTTTATACACAGTCTTCCGTCTGTCCTTCCGCATGGCCGTTAACACGATAACTTGAGCAAAAATCGACATATCTTTACTGAACTTAGTTCACGTACTTATCTGAACTCACTTTATCTTGGTATAAAAAATGAACGAAATCCGACTATGACCACGCCCACTTTTTCGATATCGAAAATTACGAAAAATGAAAAAAATGCCATAATTCTATACCAAATACGAAAAAAGGGATGAAATATGGTAATTGGATTGGTTTATTGACGCGAAATATAACTTTAGAAAAAACTTTGTAAAATGGTTGTGACACCTACCATATTAAGTAGAAGAAAATGAAAAAGTTCTGCAGGGCGAAATAAAACACCCTTGAAATCTTGGCAGGTATTACATATATAAATAAATTAACGGTATCCAACAGATGATGTTCTGGGTCACCCTGGTCCACATTTTGGTCGATATCTGGAAACCGACTTCACATATACAACTACCACCACTCCCTTTTAAAACTCTCATTAATACCTTTAATTTGATACCAATATCGTACAAACACATTCTAGAGTCACCCCTGGTCCACCTTTATGGCGATATCTCGAAAAGGCGACCACCTATAGAACGAAGGCCCACTCCCTTTTAAAAATACTCATTAACACCTTTCATTTGATACCCATATCGTACAAACAAAGTCTAGAGTCACCCCTGTTCCACCTTTATGGCGATATCTCGAAAAGGCGACCACCTATACAACTACCACCACTCCCTTTTAAAACCCTCATTAATACCTTTAATTTGATACCTATATCGTACAAACAAATTCTAGGGTCACCCCTGACCCACCTTTATGGCGATATCTCGAAACGGCGTCCACCTATGGAACTAAGGATCACTCCCTTTTAAAATACTCATCAACACCTTTCATTTGATACCCATATCGTACATACACATTCTAGAGTCACCCCTGGTCCACCTTTATGGCGATATTTCGAAACGGCGTCCACCAATAGAACTAAGGCCCACTCCCTTTTAAAATACTCATCAACACCCTTCATTTGATACCCATATTGTACAAACGCATTCTAGAGTCACCCCTGGTCCACCTTTATGGCGATATCTCGAAAAGGCGACCACCTATACAACTACCACCACTGCCTTTTAAAACCCTCATTAATACCTTTAATTTGATACCTATATCGTACAAACAAATTCTAGGGTCACCCCTGACCCACCTTTATGGCGATATCTCGAAACGGCGTCCACCTATGGAACTAAGGATCACTCCCTTTTAAAATACTCATTAACACCTTTCTTTTGATACCCATATTGTACAAACAAATTCTAGGGTCAACCCTGATCCACCTTTATGGCGATATCCCTAAATGGCGTCCACCTATAGAACTATGGCCCACTCCCTCATAGAATACTCTTTAATGCCTTTCATTTGATACACATGTCATACAAACACATTCCAGGTTTCGCTCGGTTCATTTTCCTACTTGGTTATTTTCCCTTATGTTGTCACCATAGCTCTCAACTGAGTATGTAACGTTCGGTTACACCCGAACTTAACGTTCCTTACTTGTTTTAAATTATTTTATTTTCAAGTTTTTAGTCTTTATTTAATTGCCTATTATTTCTCACTCTATTTAGTTCATTTAGTGACTCATTATTACAAGGACTCCTTCCTGACAATTTGTTACAATCTAAGTACTCAATACATAATCCTTCCAAAGACTTTACTCGACTCTGCGCCACGTATGC
This sequence comes from Eurosta solidaginis, assembly GCF_040869045.1. Taxonomy (NCBI): domain Eukaryota; kingdom Metazoa; phylum Arthropoda; class Insecta; order Diptera; family Tephritidae; genus Eurosta; species Eurosta solidaginis. Next base: position 28,805,709 of record NC_090323.1, read on the forward strand.
TTGTCCCTCCTCCAACTCCAAAATATTTCGATGTCACTTCTACCGGACTGTATGTAATATTTGTTCCAAATATGAGCCAAATCGGACCACAAATACGATTTTTTTGAATATCTCGATCTTTGCGCCACATAGCGGCGATTTTTTTTCATAGGTCGCTTTTTATTCTTGTATGTATTGTAACGAATTTAGTGAAATTCCGCCTATTTGCAACCTTCTACTATCGTTCGTAACGCTAAATTGTTGAATAAATAACTCCAATATTCAATAGTGCAAAATGGTCTTTATTAGACTACTTTGAAAATACTTCACAATAACACTTATACTTCGAAACCAATAGCGTGCTTAAATCAAACTGATTCCTGCCTACTCAGCTTTCGCTCCTTTTATACTCTGTGCTATCTCGTTCGCATACTTCTAGGCGTTTCTTCTGATAGAATTTTCTACTTGGTTACCAGCTATACGCGTCGCGTGTGTATCTGTAGTTTATAGGCTCTCGCATAGCCATATGCGCGTGTATATGTGAGTAATGATGATTGTATACTTTTGTGAGTATCTCAGATATATGCATGTGTTTGTGCGTATCTCTCCGCTGCTTGTATGTACATATGTGTAGACATAATGATTGATTTGTTTATGTACATACAAGTGACTGCTTAGTATTGGCTTAGAGATGATAGTATCCCTTATTATTATATTATTATTATTTATTTATCTCAAAGTACATTAAGACTTGGAGTCTTTTCATTGCACATATTTAAGAGGTTTATTACAATTTTTCTACTTAAATTTAAGCTTAAGCTAACATTAGTTTTAGACAATACGACACAGGCGTAGTAGGTAGGTAGGTTGAACAAGAGGAGAGGGTTAGTTTTTGAAAATATCTGTTACTGCCGTTTTGAAGCATCCATACGACTTAATGCATTTTATTGGAATAGGTAGAGAATTCCACAGTTTCACAGCACTAACAAAGAATAATCTAGAAGCCGCTACTGTGTTATGCCTGGGGACTAGAGGTTTACGCCGATCGCTTTATCTGCGGCGGCGTACGCCGGTGTTCTTGCTTTAAAAAGCTTGATTTTTCTATTTAAAAAATAATATTTAGGAAAAGTTTTGTTTGTATGTATTTAAGGAAATTAACGTGTTGGCCATATCGGAAAGATCCGGGGTTTTTGCCTCAAGATCTCGCAGACCGTTCAAAAATTTTCAGGAGTAGCTCCTTGCGGAGGGATTGTCCCTCGTTCACTTACTCCAGAGAGGCTTCGAACCTAACCCCGGTCTTTGGAATTGGTACTGCTGCGTCTGTTGAAAAGAAATAGAGATACATAAAATAGCCACACTTTTGTCTGCATGTCTCGTGCAAAGCGTAGTTTCACCTAGGGTTAACTCCTAATAGTCGTCGCGAACACAATTTCTTTAAATCATTTGTGGCTCCTTGGCGGTCACGCACAAAGGCGACTTACGGTTGTTATTAATGGTCTATTAATACTCATGACTCGTAGCACAGGGTGCCTCCAGTGTTTTCGGCTGTTTTTAAGAGCTACAATTCTCGATATGCGAACAGTAGCAATCCCTACAACCAGTCGCTACCGCACCTCCTGACCCTCACACCATATGCCAGTACAGAAGCTATAGGACTGCGACTTCGAACTCATACCTTCGTCGACTTCACTTTCCTAGAAGCTCTAGGTGTAGCCCCGACGACTTTCCAAGGGATGCTTTTGTCGCGCTATGCTGCCGAGCTACACCAGAGAAACGCCATGAAACGTTAGGGAGTGATTATTCGGCCCAGGATGCCGCCTTCGAAATCAAAAGCAATCTATAATCGTATAATCCTCGGCGAATCTGCATGATTAAAATTTTACAAGGACCCTGGATAAAATTTTTAAAATGTAGACCAAATTTTGCAAACGTTTGTGTTCACAACATTGATTTCAAGAGTCTTCCTTAAATCAAAAATATATTTTAGAATGAAAGTCGACCGATTTTAAGTTGAAAGATGTTTACTGCTGTTTTCCGGCCTTATGATATAAGAGCTCATTATGGATGACCGCGTAGCTTCTGTTTTCAGACTTGTTCGAATGTCCACTACGTTAGGGTAGTAGCACACACGGTCATTAGTTCGACTGTCTTCGGAAAGCTTTTGCTTCACCACTTTGAGTGTTCTTGCGAAGGAAAAAGCCTCACCTGGTAAATATATGTGCCTACGTATTCAAATTTGTAAAAGGAGCCGTAACGTGTAGTTGATGTTTAAACTCGGTTGATAGGCTATAATCAATGTAATTCACTCCCAGGGACTAGTTTTGGATAGGGCCGCCAACTTTAGGAAATGTCAAACCGGGAGACTTGGGTATTGAAGGATGAAGCGTGAAATTAACATTTCAGACGCTATTGTATAATTTCGCAAATAAACAACAGATGTTTGAATGTAAGCCCAATCGATTTTTCAAACCCTTCTCAGACATACATATATCCTCAACTTAAGTATGGGGTAAGAATCATTTCAATGGACTGTTTATGCCCTTAGAACCTACTAAAGGGTTTTGCATCACTGATTTCGATTATTCTTTCAGCCAATCGCAATATAATATTTAAAAAAAAAACCGGCACCTTTTCTGGGTATTTTGGTTTTTTTTACAACTTGAGGACAATTTGAAAACAATTTGAAACGCCTTGGGTCATTTTATTTGAATTCATTGTTCATTATTAATTTTTTTTTTAAAAAATATGCAAAGTGAGCACATAAATTTATTATATCACTTTTCTTTTAGTGTTTTGTTTTAATAACTTGGTGAATTGGGTGATGGAAAGTCCGTGTTAAGCTGACATCGAAAACGCCTGTTTTTTTTAAATAACTTTTGAACATTTAGAATGAGTTAAATTTCACAATTAGTTTCTTATAAGTGGCAGTTATGCGCATCCGTTGATACCACTTTCGACCATATCCGACCAATTTTCGACATGAACAATAAATGGCATAAACAGTCTTAAACGAGTAGAAAATATAGTAACGCGCTGTACGCCGCCACCGCCGCCGCCGCGCCGAAATTTTTGACTTTCGGCGGCGGCGTGCGATAAACGTCGGCGGCGGCGTTTATTGGCGGCGTATATCTCTACTGGGGCCCACGATGTTGTGAGTTCGCGAAGATTGTACAAATTTTAGTTTCTCATAAAGATATCTAGGTTGTTGAAATTTAATCTATATCTATCTATAAATCAGGCATGCTTAACGAACGAAACGATATCATTTCGTTACGATAATCAACGCTAATAAACGAAACGAAGTCACTTCGTTTCGTTTATTAACGTTAAGAACGTCAAATTAACGTTAATTTTACGATCTTAACGTTAATAAACGAAACGAAGTGACTTCGTTCCGTTTATTAGCGTTGATTATCGTAACGAAATGATATCGTTTCGTTCGTTAAGCATGCCTGCTATAAATCTTATAAAATAAAGTCGCTAAATGCCATGTATGCACATAACTTCACACAGAATGCTCCGATTTTAAAACGGTTTTTTGCATTTGAAAGCTTAAGCGCCAAATACACGACACGAACATTTCCGCGAACATTCCCGTTATGTCATGTTTCTGCGACCTTTTCTGTCGTGTATGGTGGTGTTTGCCAGTTCGCGCAAATGTTCGCCAAAAATCAAAATATTTTAATTTTTGGCGAACATTTGCGCGAACTATTCGTGCGTGTATGGCGAAATAGCTCATAATCGTAGTAATTTCTGAACGGAACAGACGTGCGCGGAAAAGTAAAATATAAAAAATTTCTGAGTGAATTTATTGAAATGTATAAATTTTTTTACGCTTAATTGCCACAGCGAGCAATATTGCTGCAGCACAATTGTTGTCCGTATTCATCGCTGTCTGAAAGAAACTAATGTTCGGCCAAAAGTTCGTATGGTGTATGGCCAAAACAAGATTGCGGAATGTTCGCGGAAATGTTCGTGTCGTGTATTTGGCGCTTTAGCTACGTGAGATGGTACAGTTAATATAATTTGAAGGTATATATTATAGGGGCGTGGCAAATTGCCAAAATGTAGTAAAAAATCATAAAATTTTTGTTTACACAGCTATAACTCATAAACAGAAGGATGGATTTGAAAAATTCTACTTTTCAGTAAAACTTTGAAATATTTATGTTCGTTCTGCATCAAAAAAAATTCTTGATTCCTTTCTTATATCGGCCAAATTGTTTAAATAAAAGTAAAATTTTTACCAAAAAATGTGTTTGTGTGGTTGTTCGCTGTGAACTGTTCGCGCTAATTGCTTTTGAGTGAGGATGATGTGACACATACATACGTACATACACAGCATTCGCTGCGTTATTTAACTTCGGGCGTAGGTTTATAGGTATGTATGGATGTACATCACTACATAGTATAAAACAAAGTCGCTTTTTCTGTCCCTATGTCCCTTTGAATGCTTAAACCTTTAAAAATACGCAACGGATTTTGATGCGCTTTTTTTTAATAGATAGAGACGAAGATGAAGAGGAAGGAACGGATGAACATATTTGGCTGAAAATTGGTGGAGGAGTAGCTTAGAACCAGGAAACAGACATAGGATAATTTTTATCCCGTTCTGGCTAGGGTCTTGAGATCAAAACGTGGACCTGGGTAATCCTGAGATATGTTTGTACAATATGGGTATCAAATGGAAGCTGTTTATGAGTACTTTGTTACGGGGTATTTTTCGTACCCGCGGGTAACTAGGGTCTAGAGATATAAGCGAAAACGTGGACCTGGTACCCTAGAATGTGTTTATAGAATATGGATAACAAATGAAAGCTGTTGATGAGTGCTTTAGTACAGGGTAGGTTTCATACCTATTGGTGAATAGGGTCTCGAGATTGAGGCCAAAACGTGGACCCGGGTACCCATAGAAAGTGTTTATACAATATGGATAACAAATGAAAGCTGTTGATGAGTGCTTTGGTATAGGGTAATTTGCATACCCCTGGGTGACTAGGGTCTCGAGATATAGGCCAAAACGAGGGCCCGTGTACCCCTAGACAGAGCTTATACAATATGGATATCAAATGAAAGCTGTTGATGAGTGCTTTAGTAAATGGTAGTTTTCATACCTATTGGTGACTAGGGTCTCGAGATATAGGCCAAAACGAGGGCCCGTGTACCCCTAGACAGAGCTTATACAATATGGATATCAAATGAAAGCTGTTGATTAGTGCTTTAGTAAAGGGAAGTTTTCATATCTATTGGTGACAAGGGTCTCGAGATATAGGCCAAAACGTGGACCCGGGTACCCATAGAATGTGTTTATACAATATGGATAGCAAATGGAAGCTGTTGATGAGTGCTTTAGTAGAGGGTAATTTGCATACCCCTGGGTGATTAGGGTCTCGAGATATAGGCCAAAACGTGGGCCCGTGTACCCCTAGACAGAGGATATCAAATGAAAGCTGTTGATGAGTGCTTTAGTACAGGGTAGTTTTCATACTTATTGGTGAATAGAGTCTCGAGATTGAGGCCAAAACGGACCCGGGTACCCCTAGAAAGTGTTTATACAATATGCATAACAAATGAAAGCTGTTGATAAGTGCTTTAGTAGAGGGTAATTTGCATACCCCTGGGTGACTAGGGTCTCGTGATATAGGCCAAAACGAGGGCCCGTGTACCCCTAGACAGAGCTTATACAATATGGATATCAAATGAAAGCTGTTGATGAGTGCTTTAGTAAATGGTAGTTTTCATACCTATTGGTGACTATGGTCTCGAGATATAGGCCAAAACGTGAACCCGGGTACCCCTAGAATGTGTTTATACAATATGTACAACAAATGAAAGCTGTTGATGAGTGCTTTAGTACAGGGTAAGTTTCATACCTATTTGTTACTAGAGTTTCGAGATATAGGCCAAAACGTGGGCCCGTGTACCCCTAGACAGAGTTTATACAATATGGATATCAAATGAAAGCTGTTGATGAGTGCTTTAGTACAGGGTAGTTTTCATACCTATTGGTGAAGAGGGTCTCGAGATTGAGGCCAAACGTGACCCGGGTACCCCTAGAAAGTGTTTATACAATATGGATAACAAATGAAAGCTGTTGATGAGTGCTTTAGTAGAGGGTAATTTGCATACCCCTGGGTGACTAGGGTCTCGTGATATAGGCCAAAACGTGGGCCCGTGTACCCCTAGACAGAGTTTATACAATATGGATATGAAATGAAAGCTGTTGATGAGTGCTTTAGTAAATGGTAGTTTTCATACCTATTGGTGACTAGGGTCTCGAGATATAGGCCAAAACGTGAACCCGGGTACCCCTAGGATGTGCTTATACAATATGGATAACAAATGAAAGCTGTTGATGAGTGCTTTAGTACAGGATAAGTTTCATACCTATTTGTGACTAGCGTCTCGAGATATATGCCAAAACGTGGATCAGGGTAACACTAGGATGTGTTTTTAAATTATGGGTATCAAATTGAAGCTGTTGATGTGTGCTTTAGTACAGGGTAGTTTTCATACCTACTGGTGACTATTGTCTCGATATATAGGCCAAAACGTGGACCCGGATTCCCCTAGAATGTGTGTGTGCTGAGAGCTTTGAAGTAATTTTCATTGTGATATTCGATTTAGTTGCATCAACCTGGCAATACTGATAAATATGCATGCGAAGCCGAAATAAGGACATGAATTAATAATACCCGCATACCTATTTATATACGTACTATTCGATTTTCCTGAAATTTGGTATATAAATTTGCCTATATTAGTATTTACGATCCTTTTTTCTGGTAGTAGACCAGAGACGGACTGGGACTGAGACTCGGAGTGGGACTGGGACTCGGAATGGGACTGGAACAAAATAGATACCACCCTCTTGGACTGGCAATAAATGACGAAGAAGAATGAGAAGAATTTGAGATAAGAGAAAAGAGGGAAGGAGAAGGAGACTGAGAAAGAGATAGAGTGAGACCAAGATAGAGATAGATGAAGCGGAAAAGATGGAGGGAGGAGTGAATAAAAGGATTAAGAAAAAGTGAAGAGAGGGAGGGCAGAGTTAGACGGAAAAAGCTTATTAAAATGTATGCAGATAGACCAAATTTAGGGCAGAACAATGTCTGCCGGGTGTGCTAGTATGTATATAAAAAGAAGTGTACATTTAATTGTCACTCCATAACTCGAGAACGGATAGAAAGATTGCCATGAAATTTTTAGGAAAGATACAGGAAGGAGAGATGATGGTTAGTTGATTTTGAAATCCCAAATCGGTTTAGCCATAAGAATATAAAAATCAAATTCTGTGTATGTGTGTATGTTCGCCAAAGAAACGTATTTCCCACACTTCAATCATCACCAAATTTTGGTTATAGGTTCCTTCGATCAACGGGAAGGTTTTAGGCTAAAAATAATTTCGATATATAAAAGGGGCGTGGCACCTCCCATACAAATGGTATCTTTGGTACTGCATAACTTTGAAGGTATACATGCCAGAACATTGAAATTCAGTAAGGAGTTATATGAGGTCAATCCCTAACACCACCAAGAAAATGTGGGATTAGGAAAACGGGGCGTGGCACCTCCAATACAAATGGAATATATCATACTGCATATCTCTTGATGTAGTAATGGTAGGATAATGAAAAGTGGTAAGGAGCTATATGACGTTAAGTCCTAACACCTCCAGTAAAATGTGGAATGGGGAAAAAGGGGCGTGGCACCTTCCCTACAAATGGGATTTTTCAGAACTATGGCTGCCGTACAAACTTAAGTTATTTTAACACCTAAAGTTTGACTGCATTGTTGAGTTTGGCTGTTATGCCTTTTGGACGTTTAGTAATCTGCCGCCGTTAAAAAAATTTGTTAGCTTCAGTCTATCTACATCTATCTATATATATAAAAATCAAATTCTGTGTGTGTGCTCCCTATGAAAACGTGTTTCCCATACATCAATCATCACCAAATTTTGGCTGTTGGTTCCTTCGATCAAGACGAAAGTTTTTCATATTTCAATTTTACTTCACTGTCGCAGCTCGACGTTTCGCTAGTCACCCTAGCATCCTCAGGAGCGAGATCTATATTCAACAACAAATCAGAGTCCGTGCTTTTCCCATGACCAGCTATATGTTGCTTGCTCTAGAATTGGAAAACCAAAAAATTTGCTTATCTTTGCACCGAACGAAAAAACCAAAAATATTATGTACCCACTTGCATTACAATAAGATACAATAATAAAATGCTTTAAACGCAAATTTCACCAAATATGCGTACAAAATTCAATTCAATTTACAGAACAATAAATTAAATTATCAGAAAACAAAACAGATAAAATAACGCAACATTCATTCTATCTCGGGCGTTACAACGTACGCCTGGTAAAGCTAGTTATTTTATATAAACACAAAACACTTCGGACATTTAGATAGACCTCTATGCTAAACCCAGGTATATTTTTTGAGTATGGTGAACTGTGGTCAAACTTTCTCTTACAATAGATGAATCTTGCCACGTTGTTTATAGTCAAACTTAGCTTATTTTTAGATGCGCAGTCTAAATCTCCATACACATTTTCAAAATAGCTAACTAATTTAAGTTTTATGTTATGAGGTAGACAAAAACAAGTATGCCACAGGTTTCTTAAAGTATTGTATATTTTTGATATACTATAGGAAATGTGATGTGTACATGTTAAGCGGGTGTTGACTTTAAAGCCGAGACTAGTAACGACGGATTGATACTGTAATATTTGTCCATCGAGGACTATGGGTGATAGCGCGGTTATATCAACCGAATCGTGCGATATTGGCAGGACCTGTGTTTTTTCCGCGTTCAGGCAAAGGCCATTTGTTTCTGTCCAAACTGATATTTTATCAAGATATTCGTTTAGCCTAAAGACAAGGTCTTCCCTAAGTCCTATCGCGCGTGAAAAATAAATCTGAGTATCGTCAGTATATAAATGTATTGAAGAATTTTTACAGCAATGAACGATGTCGTTGATAAAAGTTGTAAATAGTATAGGACCCAAGATTGATCCTTGAGGTACCCCTGATACTTCACCACACTGAACTTGTTGTTGCCTGCTCGAGAGGTAGCTTTCAATAAGCTTAATTGAAGTTGAGTCAAAACCGAAATAATGTTTCAGCTTCAAAACTAATATATCGTGATTGACAGTATCGAAAGCTTTAGAAAAATCTAAAAGAATTAAAAATGTAAGTAATTTTCCATCGAGACTGGGGCGGATATCATGCATTACTTTGAGCATGGCTGTGGAACAGCTGTGACCAGCTCTAAAGCCAGATTGATTGTCAGCCAGCATTCTATTCTTGCTCAGGTGAGATGTTATTTGATTAGCAATAAACTTTTCAAACACTTTTGATAAAGCTGGTAAAATACTTATAGGCCTATAATTATGAGGGCAGTCGTAGTTGTTGCTCTTGGCATTGGTTTGGGAACTTACATGAGGTTATGGCAAAGTTTATGAGATGTGTAAGAGAGGGAAGTGCAGAGGGCAAGATTAATTTTAAAAAGCGTAGACTAAGTCCACCCACACCCACAGCTTGTATACACACTTAGCGATCTCATAGTCAGTGCCTGAAACAAATGTAAATTTATTAGAGAGGTTGTATTCTAAGCTCTGATTCACAACAAATTTTGAAACATGGTCAGGCCGTCTATTTATGAAATACGAGTTCATTAAATTTTCATCAACAATGCAAGCTTTATCAGCCTTCGGACGAACTCCTAATGAATTTAAATTTTTCCACAGAATTTTTGAAGGAACTATATCATTAAATTTGGTTTTGAGATAGTTTATTTTGGCTTGACGCAAATCAGTTGTTAATTTGTGTCTTAATTTTTTGTATTCTATCCACCGCGCAGTAGTAGGGTTACGCTTCCAATATTTATAAGCATTATTACGGTTTTTGATAAGCTTTAAGATTGATTCTATTATTGAACCAAGGCTTTTTAGTGTTGCTAATATTCGTCACAGTATTATGTGTTCCAAATATGAGCCAAATCGGACCACAAATACGATTTTTGTGAATATCTCGATCCTTGCGCCACCTGGAGGCGATTTTTTTCATATGTCGCTTTCTATTCTTGTATGTATTATGTGTTCCAAATATGAGCCAAATCGGACCAAAAATACGATTTTTGTGAATATATCGATTCTTGCGCCACCTAGCGGCGATTTTTTTCATAGGTCGTTTTATATTCTTGTATGTATTATATGCTCCAAACAGGGTTTGAAAATGCTGAACAAATTTTCAGTATTACAAAATTGCTTGAACTTAAATTTGGAAAATATTTCAGCAACAGAAAAAAGTAAAGCAAACAAATTTTTTTTTATAATTTTACTGCAGATATTACTTGAATGGATGCGAGCTGTCGTAGTCAGCAGAAAAAAAAACTTGAATATTTTACTGTGCTTTGAAGCTATAAGTATTTCATGATTAACTATTTTTAAGTAAACATTTTTCAGTTTTTTACAGCCGAAATTCTGGTTTCGAATTACTTGCTGAAAATAAGTAAAAGTAAATTGTTTTTACTATTTCAGCAGAACTATTTGATTTTCAAAGGGACATACAAACAATTGTACGATGTATTGATCTGCGAGTATGTATTTTTTGTTTTTATGTTGTTTTAACCCCCGACACACATATATACGCATGCTTCTACTGAAAAAAAGACAAATACGTACGTACAAAATCTGCACCTCCACCGGTAGCTTGGTATATGTACTGGAGTCACTCAGGGGTTTTTTTCCGGGACCAAAGCATGGAATTTCAATGTAGCATGGCTCAATTTCTCTCGGATCGTTCAAAATTTGTCACACAATGAGTAGCTGCTTGTGGAGAGACTGTCCTTCGTTCGGTCCTAGGGACTAGCACTGCCCCATCTACCGAAGAAGTACATATTTATAAAACGGGCACATATATGTCACATGTTAGGCAAACGCTTAGTCCTTGTTGTCGGCGCGATTTCTTTAAAACATGTATGGCTCCTTTCTGTTCATAACCAAGAGCGATTCACACCGCGTTTAAGTGCACCTCCGTTCCTTCCTCGTCTATTAGCACCAAAGCTGGCCTGATAGAAAAATTCTCGTTTGTTGCTAATTGTTGTAGTGAAATTTGTCATGCCGCTACTTTCGAACACGAGTAACGTTCCTACAAGAAATGGCCGTAATCGGTATATAGCCACACAGAGTTTTTATATGTATATCAAATATATCCTGTAAATTGACTTTTCGATATTTTAATACCTAATTGAGCTATTGCCTTCAAGTCGGGAGCAATATCTTCAGATATTCCTATTCAAGGAGGAAGTGCTCAAAAAAATACAATAGGCAGACAACTACGTCCACTTTCTTTATAAAAATACAAACATATACATATAAGATATATCTGTAACTTACGAAGAGCTGCAATCTTAAAAATTAGGAGAACATCCTCGCAATGATGACTTAAATTACGTATTTTACAATTATGACCATGACACAATGTCCCTTAAAAAAATTAAAAAAATCAACATAAGGCACGATATACCTTCGCGGAGATTTAGGCCGAAGTTCTCTTTCAATCTGCGTTGTTTAAAACCATTCCGCACGGCATCTGCGAGGAAGATGTATTTTCGCTGAAAAGCTTTTCATAGCAGAAATACACTCTTGAGTATTTGCTAAGGGGCGATATTGATGTTGATTTTCTAGGTACTTTAACCCAGGTCCTTCGGTGTAGTAGGTAATCCTGTTACAAATATGAGTGTATCAGACTTATATTTAACAGGCGAAGCTCTGGCGACCCCAAGTTCTTCATGGAACCAGGGGGTGGGGAGGGCGGAATGGCCTAGAAGGTTTAATGTGGTCATATTAATCGTTCCCGAGATGGTCGGGCTAGTACCTAAATGGTGCTTTGTTACCGGAACGTAGCGGATCTATATACGGCAAAGGAGCATCAACATCGATAGCACTTCCCAAAGCCTTCGGGGAGTGTCTTTATTGTTGACATACGGTGCACACGGTGTGAGTAATCTTATGATCTTGTCTCACATGAATGTTGGTGGTCGGGCATTTCGAGCTTGTGAGATTGTATCTCTTAACTTCAGGCGCGTTTTAGCGCTACAACAAACGAGAATTTTGTCTGGCTATCAGACCAGCTTTGGTGCTAATAGATGAGGAAGGAACGGAGGTGCGCTTAAACGTGGCGTGAATCGCTCTTGGTTGTGAACAGAAAGGAGCCATACATGTTTTAAAGAAATCGCGTCGACAACAAGTACTAAGGGTTTGCCTAAAACATCGCGTTTTGCATGTGATACATCTGTGCCCGTTTTATAAATATGTATTTCTTCAGTAGATGGGGCAGTGCTAGTCTCTAGGAACGAACGAAGCACAGTCTCTCCACAAGCAGCTACTCATTGTGTGACAAATTTTGAACGATCCGAGAGAAATTGAGCCATGCTACATTGAAATGCCGTGCTTTGTTCCCGGAAAAAACCCCTAAGTGACTCCAGTACATATACCAAGCTACCGGTGGAGGTGCAGATTTTGTACGTACGTATTTGTCTTTTTTTTTCAGTAGAAGCATGCGTATATACATATGTGTGTCGCGGGTCAAAACAACATAAAAACAAAAAATACATACTCGCAGGTCAATACATCGTACAATTGTTTGTATGTCCCTTTGAAAATCAAATAGTTCTGCTGAAATAGTAAAAACAATTTACTTTTACTTATTTTCAGCAAGTAATTCGAAACCAGAATTTCGGCTGTAAAGAAACTGAAAAATGTTTACTTAAAAATAGTTAATCATGAAATACTTATAGCTTCAAAGCACAGTAAAATATTCAAGTTTTTTTCTGCTGACTACGACAGCTCGCATCCATTCAAGTAATATCTGCAGTAAAATGATAAAAAAAAATTTGTTTGCTTTGCTTTTTTCTGTTGCTGAAATATCAAATACAAATGTAAGCTGTATACAAAAATTCCAAGCCGACAAAAAACTCATTGTGGGAAAGCCAGAAATTTATAAATTTTACTATTTTTCAGTAAGCAATTCAAACCCTGGTTCCAAATATGAGCCAAATCGGACCACAAATACGATTTTTGTGAATATCTCGATCCTTGCGCCACCTAGCGGCGATTTTTTCATAGGTCGCTTTCTATTCTTGTATGTATTATGTGTTCCAAATATGAGCCAAATCGGACCACGAATGCGATTTTTGTGAATATCTTGTTCCTTGCGCCACCTAGCGGCGATTTTTTCTAATTATTGCATTGTCCTCGGGTTCTGAACTATATTCCAAGTTTCAAGCTTGTAGCTTATCGGGAAGTTACTTAAATTTCAATTACTGTCAAGTAAGCTAAATACAACCGTTTAATATATCGGCACTCTGATGTTTGTTAGTGTACCTAGCCTAACGTAGCAATATAGTAGTGTTACATATATGAAAAAACTTAAAATTAAACAGAAAGTTTATTGTGGATAAAACAAGTGTGATATCTTATCCGTCAACTGCCTGACAGGATGTTCAATATGGTTACTTTTTAGCATTTTGGCAGCGTTTTGACAGGGTGTTCAATATGGCGGCGCATAGGGCCAGCTATCTTCAGCGGTTGATAGAAAGAGATACAGCGATAGATGAGACAGCGATAGTCAACTAAAAATCGGGTGATCCATTCTATTTGTAATTTTGACGTCTCTGCAGAAGTTATAGCACTTGTTTTATCCATAATGAGACAGTTGGGAAGTAAACACACTTTGTGACTAACAGAAATCGAGCTCTTATATGCACTTCTTGGCTGGAGCCATGGTGTATGCTCCAGAAATATGGACGGCGACTATATCGGATGAGGCAGTTGAGCGACAAGGTTTATCTGATTTTTTCATAGACCCCTACTTAGAATATTAAACAATTTTGCTTACAAAATTAAAAAACAAATTTTAAATTGACAAAATAAAAATCAATACATATGTATAATAAAATTCTAATAAAAAGTCGATGTTTTTAAAATTTTTGTCGTCTGTCTGTCTGGTTGCTTGTACTCGCACCACGCAGAAACCACTGCATAAAATTTAGTGCAACTTCCATCATACGAGGTCTACTTAACTTTAGAATACGTTTCGAACGCTTAGATCTCTAGGGTCTTGAAACCCAAGGAAAAGGAAAGGATAAAGGAAAATCAAGGGGTCCTAAATTGTAAACGGACAGAAAAGTTCAGAAAAGTGCATTTTTACAAACATACGATCATTGATACAACATGCATATTTCATGCATGCATACAATTTTTTTCACTCGGGTAGCAATTATTTCTTCATACTTGTTCACTCATACAGCACGCATACTTTTAATCAAAATCAATATGTTTAGCGGCCGCCGCACAGTGGCATTTTTGCTTGGTTTAGACGCGAAAAAGTAAAAATGTTCAAGTCATGTTTTTTTTAATTTGAATGCAGTTTGTTTTTAAAATGTCCACAGTATATAACGGTAATTATCATTTCTTATATTTATTGTTCTTCATTAAATAATCTGCTGTCAAATTGTGAGTTGTTGATGACGCGCTAAGTAGTACAATTTACAGAAGTGAAATAACGCGTGGTTTAAAATTAAATTAAACCTTGTGGTGAAACAAAAGCTAAAATATTTTTTGGCTATTTAAAATCTACACGAAATAATATTATTTTGCAAGTGTTCAAAAGTGTATTGTATGATGAATGCTGCAGTAAAGTTCGAATTTTTTTTATCAAAGCTTCATATGAGATGGATTCAAGTGAATTACACCAAAGTTAATTTTCTTTGAAAGCTTGCTTCATGGCTTGAAGAAGATAAGACATTTAAATATAGGTATGTTCAATTGTGAACAAAAGAACGAGATAAGGCTATAAGAAAATTTTTGTTTGGGGTAAATTCAAAAATTTTGTAGGGGGTCCAACCCCCCAAGCCCCCATCCCCCATTTGCCTATCCTCGCGGAAGGGGGGTAAGGCATACAAACATATACACTTGGTTTGAATGAAATATATTCATTTTTCAGTGAGTTATTAATTTTTCGCGTCTAAATCATGCAAAAATGCCACTGTGCACCGTGGTGTGATATTAGCGTGCTCCACCTACCACACCAAAGATCCTGGGTTCACGCCCCAGGCAAAAAATAATAAAATAATTTTGTTTTGAAATTTTTTCTATCATTATAAATCTGAATAACATCATTGTTGTTTTGTGCTTTTTCCGATTTATATAAATTGGCATTGACACTTCATTTTATCGGGCAAAGCACATCAAAATTTTAGAAGCAAGTGTTTTCAATTAGATACAAATTTTTCTTTGGCAAACACTCTGAGCGTATTTCTGCCATGAAAAGCTTACCGTTCGGAGTCGGCATAAAACATGTAGGTCCCGTCCCGCCAATTGGTAGGAAAAATTAAAATGAGCAAGATGCAAATTGGAAGAGCAGCTCGGCCTAAAATCTCTTCGCAGGTTATCGTGCCTTACATTTATTTATTTTAAATATGGGTTCAAGGTTCGATTCGACCTCAAGGCCAGAACAATAATTTTTTTTTATTGATAACCTTTTTTTTTATTTTTCTATAACTAATTGAAAAATTGTATTTTGTTTTTGGAATAGTAAGTAGAATATTTTTCAGACTACCTGCCGTAGCTGCGCAGATAAATCCATTTCGAAGGGCGCTAAGCCGTCATGATCAGTACGCTTTAAGCACGCTGCGCTAACCATTTAGCTATACAGCGGTGTTTTGTTTGACTGATAAATTGCTTCTTCTATTCCTCTTTACCAACTAGATTTAATCAGCGTTGTGCCATCTGTTGCAAATCACTGATAATGCAGGATTTGTTTATTGTCAATTACTTTGTTTGACATTCCCATGTGCTCTTGGTTAATTAACAATGGTATTTTTTTTAATTATTGTTCTGGCCTTGAGATCGAATCGAACCTTGAATCTTTTATAAATAGGCCGATAAAAACAATTATTTTAAATATGTTTAGAATTCAATAAAAATAAGTCTTACATGCTGTTTCATGCATTCAGCATATATACATACATCCTGTATGCCTACAATTAATTTCCACTGGGATTGTACCTTAATGATTTTTTCAGAGAATTTTTATTTCGGGAAAGTCCCTTTGAAAAGGGCTTTTTGATTTTTGAAAAAATCGCTGTTGTTGACAAGCTTTAAGATTGATTCTATTATTGAACCAAGGCTTTTTAGTGTTGCTAATATTCGTCACAGTATTATGTGTTCCAAATATGAGCCAAATCGGACCACAAATACGATTTTTGTGAATATCTCGATCCTTGCGCCACCTGGAGGCGATTTTTTTCATATGTCGCTTTCTATTCTTGTATGTATTATGTGTTCCAAATATGAGCCAAATCGGACCAAAAATACGATTTTTGTGAATATATCGATTCTTGCGCCACCTAGCGGCGATTTTTTTCATAGGTCGTTTTATATTCTTGTATGTATTTATGCTCCAAACAGGGTTTGAAAATGCTGAACAAATTTTCAGTATTACAAAATTGCTTGAACTTAAATTTGGAAAATATTTCAGCAACAGAAAAAAGTAAAGCAAACAAATTTTTTTTTATAATTTTACTGCAGATATTACTTGAATGGATGCGAGCTGTCGTAGTCAGCAGAAAAAAAAACTTGAATATTTTACTGTGCTTTGAAGCTATAAGTATTTCATGATTAACTATTTTTAAGTAAACATTTTTCAGTTTTTTACAGCCGAAATTCTGGTTTCGAATTACTTGCTGAAAATAAGTAAAAGTAAATTGTTTTTACTATTTCAGCAGAACTATTTGATTTTCAAAGGGACATACAAACAATTGTACGATGTATTGATCTGCGAGTATGTATTTTTTGTTTTTATGTTGTTTTAACCCCCGACACACATATATACGCATGCTTCTACTGAAAAAAAGACAAATACGTACGTACAAAATCTGCACCTCCACCGGTAGCTTGGTATATGTACTGGAGTCACTCAGGGGTTTTTTTCCGGGACCAAAGCATGGAATTTCAATGTAGCATGGCTCAATTTCTCTCGGATCGTTCAAAATTTGTCACACAATGAGTAGCTGCTTGTGGAGAGACTGTCCTTCGTTCGGTCCTAGGGACTAGCACTGCCCCATCTACCGAAGAAGTACATATTTATAAAACGGGCACATATATGTCACATGTTAGGCAAACGCTTAGTCCTTGTTGTCGGCGCGATTTCTTTAAAACATGTATGGCTCCTTTCTGTTCATAACCAAGAGCGATTCACACCGCGTTTAAGTGCACCTCCGTTCCTTCCTCGTCTATTAGCACCAAAGCTGGCCTGATAGAAAAATTCTCGTTTGTTGCTAATTGTTGTAGTGAAATTTGTCATGCCGCTACTTTCGAACACGAGTAACGTTCCTACAAGAAATGGCCGTAATCGGTATATAGCCACACAGAGTTTTTATATGTATATCAAATATATCCTGTAAATTGACTTTTCGATATTTTAATACCTAATTGAGCTATTGCCTTCAAGTCGGGAGCAATATCTTCAGATATTCCTATTCAAGGAGGAAGTGCTCAAAAAAATACAATAGGCAGACAACTACGTCCACTTTCTTTATAAAAATACAAACATATACATATAAGATATATCTGTAACTTACGAAGAGCTGCAATCTTAAAAATTAGGAGAACATCCTCGCAATGATGACTTAAATTACGTATTTTACAATTATGACCATGACACAATGTCCCTTAAAAAAATTAAAAAAATCAACATAAGGCACGATATACCTTCGCGGAGATTTAGGCCGAAGTTCTCTTTCAATCTGCGTTGTTTAAAACCATTCCGCACGGCATCTGCGAGGAAGATGTATTTTCGCTGAAAAGCTTTTCATAGCAGAAATACACTCTTGAGTATTTGCTAAGGGGCGATATTGATGTTGATTTTCTAGGTACTTTAACCCAGGTCCTTCGGTGTAGTAGGTAATCCTGTTACAAATATGAGTGTATCAGACTTATATTTAACAGGCGAAGCTCTGGCGACCCCAAGTTCTTCATGGAACCAGGGGGTGGGGAGGGCGGAATGGCCTAGAAGGTTTAATGTGGTCATATTAATCGTTCCCGAGATGGTCGGGCTAGTACCTAAATGGTGCTTTGTTACCGGAACGTAGCGGATCTACATACGGCAAAGGAGCATCAACATCGATAGCACTTCCCAAAGCCTTCGGGGAGTGTCTTTATTGTTGACATACGGTGCACACGGTGTGAGTAATCTTATGATCTTGTCTCACATGAATGTTGGTGGTCGGGCATTTCGAGCTTGTGAGATTGTATCTCTTAACTTCAGGCGCGTTTTAGCGCTACAACAAACGAGAATTTTGTCTGGCTATCAGACCAGCTTTGGTGCTAATAGATGAGGAAGGAACGGAGGTGCGCTTAAACGTGGCGTGAATCGCTCTTGGTTGTGAACAGAAAGGAGCCATACATGTTTTAAAGAAATCGCGTCGACAACAAGTACTAAGGGTTTGCCTAAAACATCGCGTTTTGCATGTGATACATCTGTGCCCGTTTTATAAATATGTATTTCTTCAGTAGATGGGGCAGTGCTAGTCTCTAGGAACGAACGAAGCACAGTCTCTCCACAAGCAGCTACTCATTGTGTGACAAATTTTGAACGATCCGAGAGAAATTGAGCCATGCTACATTGAAATGCCGTGCTTTGTTCCCGGAAAAAACCCCTAAGTGACTCCAGTACATATACCAAGCTACCGGTGGAGGTGCAGATTTTGTACGTACGTATTTGTCTTTTTTTTTCAGTAGAAGCATGCGTATATACATATGTGTGTCGCGGGTCAAAACAACATAAAAACAAAAAATACATACTCGCAGGTCAATACATCGTACAATTGTTTGTATGTCCCTTTGAAAATCAAATAGTTCTGCTGAAATAGTAAAAACAATTTACTTTTACTTATTTTCAGCAAGTAATTCGAAACCAGAATTTCGGCTGTAAAGAAACTGAAAAATGTTTACTTAAAAATAGTTAATCATGAAATACTTATAGCTTCAAAGCACAGTAAAATATTCAAGTTTTTTTCTGCTGACTACGACAGCTCGCATCCATTCAAGTAATATCTGCAGTAAAATGATAAAAAAAAATTTGTTTGCTTTGCTTTTTTCTGTTGCTGAAATATCAAATACAAATGTAAGCTGTATACAAAAATTCCAAGCCGACAAAAAACTCATTGTGGGAAAGCCAGAAATTTATAAATTTTACTATTTTTCAGTAAGTAATTCAAACCCTGGTTCCAAATATGAGCCAAATCGGACCACAAATACGATTTTTGTGAATATCTCGATCCTTGCGCCACCTAGCGGCGATTTTTTCATAGGTCGCTTTCTATTCTTGTATGTATTATGTGTTCCAAATATGAGCCAAATCGGACCACGAATGCGATTTTTGTGAATATCTTGTTCCTTGCGCCACCTAGCGGCGATTTTTTCTAATTATTGCATTGTCCTCGGGTTCTGAACTATATTCCAAGTTTCAAGCTTGTAGCTTATCGGGAAGTTACTTAAATTTCAATTACTGTCAAGTAAGCTAAATACAACCGTTTAATATATCGGCACTCTGATGTTTGTTAGTGTACCTAGCCTAACGTAGCAATATAGTAGTGTTACATATATGAAAAAACTTAAAATTAAACAGAAAGTTTATTGTGGATAAAACAAGTGTGATATCTTATCCGTCAACTGCCTGACAGGATGTTCAATATGGTTACTTTTTAGCATTTTGGCAGCGTTTTGACAGGGTGTTCAATATGGCGGCGCATAGGGCCAGCTATCTTCAGCGGTTGATAGAAAGAGATACAGCGATAGATGAGACAGCGATAGTCAACTAAAAATCGGGTGATCCATTCTATTTGTAATTTTGACGTCTCTGCAGAAGTTATAGCACTTGTTTTATCCATAATGAGACAGTTGGGAAGTAAACACACTTTGTGACTAACAGAAATCGAGCTCTTATATGCACTTCTTGGCTGGAGCCATGGTGTATGCTCCAGAAATATGGACGGCGACTATATCGGATGAGGCAGTTGAGCGACAAGGTTTATCTGATTTTTTCATAGACCCCTACTTAGAATATTAAACAATTTTGCTTACAAAATTAAAAAACAAATTTTAAATTGACAAAATAAAAATCAATACATATGTATAATAAAATTCTAATAAAAAGTCGATGTTTTTAAAATTTTTGTCGTCTGTCTGTCTGGTTGCTTGTACTCGCACCACGCAGAAACAACTGCATAAAATTTAGTGCAACTTCCATCATACGAGGTCTACTTAACTTTAGAATACGTTTCGAACGCTTAGATCTCTAGGGTCTTGAAACCCAAGGAAAAGGAAAGGATAAAGGAAAATCAAGGGGTCCTAAATTGTAAACGGACAGAAAAGTTCAGAAAAGTGCATTTTTACAAACATACGATCATTGATACAACATGCATATTTCATGCATGCATACAATTTTTTTCACTCGGGTAGCAATTATTTCTTCATACTTGTTCACTCATACAGCACGCATACTTTTAATCAAAATCAATATGTTTAGCGGCCGCCGCACAGTGGCATTTTTGCTTGGTTTAGACGCGAAAAAGTAAAAATGTTCAAGTCATGTTTTTTTTAATTTGAATGCAGTTTGTTTTTAAAATGTCCACAGTATATAACGGTAATTATCATTTCTTATATTTATTGTTCTTCATTAAATAATCTGCTGTCAAATTGTGAGTTGTTGATGACGCGCTAAGTAGTACAATTTACAGAAGTGAAATAACGCGTGGTTTAAAATTAAATTAAACCTTGTGGTGAAACAAAAGCTAAAATATTTTTTGGCTATTTAAAATCTACACGAAATAATATTATTTTGCAAGTGTTCAAAAGTGTATTGTATGATGAATGCTGCAGTAAAGTTCGAATTTTTTTTATCAAAGCTTCATATGAGATGGATTCAAGTGAATTACACCAAAGTTAATTTTCTTTGAAAGCTTGCTTCATGGCTTGAAGAAGATAAGACATTTAAATATAGGTATGTTCAATTGTGAACAAAAGAACGAGATAAGGCTATAAGAAAATTTTTGTTTGGGGTAAATTCAAAAATTTTGTAGGGGGTCCAACCCCCCAAGCCCCCATCCCCCATTTGCCTATCCTCGCGGAAGGGGGGTAAGGCATACAAACATATACACTTGGTTTGAATGAAATATATTCATTTTTCAGTGAGTTATTAATTTTTCGCGTCTAAATCATGCAAAAATGCCACTGTGCACCGTGGTGTGATATTAGCGTGCTCCACCTACCACACCAAAGATCCTGGGTTCACGCCCCAGGCAAAAAATAATAAAATAATTTTGTTTTGAAATTTTTTCTATCATTATAAATCTGAATAACATCATTGTTGTTTTGTGCTTTTTCCGATTTATATAAATTGGCATTGACACTTCATTTTATCGGGCAAAGCACATCAAAATTTTAGAAGCAAGTGTTTTCAATTAGATACAAATTTTTCTTTGGCAAACACTCTGAGCGTATTTCTGCCATGAAAAGCTTACCGTTCGGAGTCGGCATAAAACATGTAGGTCCCGTCCCGCCAATTGGTAGGAAAAATTAAAATGAGCAAGATGCAAATTGGAAGAGCAGCTCGGCCTAAAATCTCTTCGCAGGTTATCGTGCCTTACATTTATTTATTTTAAATATGGGTTCAAGGTTCGATTCGACCTCAAGGCCAGAACAATAATTTTTTTTTATTGATAACCTTTTTTTTTATTTTTCTATAACTAATTGAAAAATTGTATTTTGTTTTTGGAATAGTAAGTAGAATATTTTTCAGACTACCTGCCGTAGCTGCGCAGATAAATCCATTTCGAAGGGCGCTAAGCCGTCATGATCAGTACGCTTTAAGCACGCTGCGCTAACCATTTAGCTATACAGCGGTGTTTTGTTTGACTGATAAATTGCTTCTTCTATTCCTCTTTACCAACTAGATTTAATCAGCGTTGTGCCATCTGTTGCAAATCACTGATAATGCAGGATTTGTTTATTGTCAATTACTTTGTTTGACATTCCCATGTGCTCTTGGTTAATTAACAATGGTATTTTTTTTAATTATTGTTCTGGCCTTGAGATCGAATCGAACCTTGAATCTTTTATAAATAGGCCGATAAAAACAATTATTTTAAATATGTTTAGAATTCAATAAAAATAAGTCTTACATGCTGTTTCATGCATTCAGCATATATACATACATCCTGTATGCCTACAATTAATTTCCACTGGGATTGTACCTTAATGATTTTTTCAGAGAATTTTTATTTCGGGAAAGTCCCTTTGAAAAGGGCTTTTTGATTTTTGAAAAAATCGCTGTTGTTGACAAGCTTTAAGATTGATTCTATTATTGAACCAAGGCTTTTTAGTGTTGCTAATATTCGTCACAGTATTATGTGTTCCAAATATGAGCCAAATCGGACCACAAATACGATTTTTGTGAATATCTCGATCCTTGCGCCACCTGGAGGCGATTTTTTTCATATGTCGCTTTCTATTCTTGTATGTATTATGTGTTCCAAATATGAGCCAAATCGGACCAAAAATACGATTTTTGTGAATATATCGATTCTTGCGCCACCTAGCGGCGATTTTTTTCATAGGTCGTTTTATATTCTTGTATGTATTATATGCTCCAAACAGGGTTTGAAAATGCTGAACAAATTTTCAGTATTACAAAATTGCTTGAACTTAAATTTGGAAAATATTTCAGCAACAGAAAAAAGTAAAGCAAACAAATTTTTTTTTATAATTTTACTGCAGATATTACTTGAATGGATGCGAGCTGTCGTAGTCAGCAGAAAAAAAAACTTGAATATTTTACTGTGCTTTGAAGCTATAAGTATTTCATGATTAACTATTTTTAAGTAAACATTTTTCAGTTTTTTACAGCCGAAATTCTGGTTTCGAATTACTTGCTGAAAATAAGTAAAAGTAAATTGTTTTTACTATTTCAGCAGAACTATTTGATTTTCAAAGGGACATACAAACAATTGTACGATGTATTGATCTGCGAGTATGTATTTTTTGTTTTTATGTTGTTTTAACCCCCGACACACATATATACGCATGCTTCTACTGAAAAAAAGACAAATACGTACGTACAAAATCTGCACCTCCACCGGTAGCTTGGTATATGTACTGGAGTCACTCAGGGGTTTTTTTCCGGGACCAAAGCATGGAATTTCAATGTAGCATGGCTCAATTTCTCTCGGATCGTTCAAAATTTGTCACACAATGAGTAGCTGCTTGTGGAGAGACTGTCCTTCGTTCGGTCCTAGGGACTAGCACTGCCCCATCTACCGAAGAAGTACATATTTATAAAACGGGCACATATATGTCACATGTTAGGCAAACGCTTAGTCCTTGTTGTCGGCGCGATTTCTTTAAAACATGTATGGCTCCTTTCTGTTCATAACCAAGAGCGATTCACACCGCGTTTAAGTGCACCTCCGTTCCTTCCTCGTCTATTAGCACCAAAGCTGGCCTGATAGAAAAATTCTCGTTTGTTGCTAATTGTTGTAGTGAAATTTGTCATGCCGCTACTTTCGAACACGAGTAACGTTCCTACAAGAAATGGCCGTAATCGGTATATAGCCACACAGAGTTTTTATATGTATATCAAATATATCCTGTAAATTGACTTTTCGATATTTTAATACCTAATTGAGCTATTGCCTTCAAGTCGGGAGCAATATCTTCAGATATTCCTATTCAAGGAGGAAGTGCTCAAAAAAATACAATAGGCAGACAACTACGTCCACTTTCTTTATAAAAATACAAACATATACATATAAGATATATCTGTAACTTACGAAGAGCTGCAATCTTAAAAATTAGGAGAACATCCTCGCAATGATGACTTAAATTACGTATTTTACAATTATGACCATGACACAATGTCCCTTAAAAAAATTAAAAAAATCAACATAAGGCACGATATACCTTCGCGGAGATTTAGGCCGAAGTTCTCTTTCAATCTGCGTTGTTTAAAACCATTCCGCACGGCATCTGCGAGGAAGATGTATTTTCGCTGAAAAGCTTTTCATAGCAGAAATACACTCTTGAGTATTTGCTAAGGGGCGATATTGATGTTGATTTTCTAGGTACTTTAACCCAGGTCCTTCGGTGTAGTAGGTAATCCTGTTACAAATATGAGTGTATCAGACTTATATTTAACAGGCGAAGCTCTGGCGACCCCAAGTTCTTCATGGAACCAGGGGGTGGGGAGGGCGGAATGGCCTAGAAGGTTTAATGTGGTCATATTAATCGTTCCCGAGATGGTCGGGCTAGTACCTAAATGGTGCTTTGTTACCGGAACGTAGCGGATCTACATACGGCAAAGGAGCATCAACATCGATAGCACTTCCCAAAGCCTTCGGGGAGTGTCTTTATTGTTGACATACGGTGCACACGGTGTGAGTAATCTTATGATCTTGTCTCACATGAATGTTGGTGGTCGGGCATTTCGAGCTTGTGAGATTGTATCTCTTAACTTCAGGCGCGTTTTAGCGCTACAACAAACGAGAATTTTGTCTGGCTATCAGACCAGCTTTGGTGCTAATAGATGAGGAAGGAACGGAGGTGCGCTTAAACGTGGCGTGAATCGCTCTTGGTTGTGAACAGAAAGGAGCCATACATGTTTTAAAGAAATCGCGTCGACAACAAGTACTAAGGGTTTGCCTAAAACATCGCGTTTTGCATGTGATACATCTGCGCCCGTTTTATAAATATGTATTTCTTCAGTAGATGGGGCAGTGCTAGTCTCTAGGAACGAACGAAGCACAGTCTCTCCACAAGCAGCTACTCATTGTGTGACAAATTTTGAACGATCCGAGAGAAATTGAGCCATGCTACATTGAAATGCCGTGCTTTGTTCCCGGAAAAAACCCCTAAGTGACTCCAGTACATATACCAAGCTACCGGTGGAGGTGCAGATTTTGTACGTACGTATTTGTCTTTTTTTTTCAGTAGAAGCATGCGTATATACATATGTGTGTCGCGGGTCAAAACAACATAAAAACAAAAAATACATACTCGCAGGTCAATACATCGTACAATTGTTTGTATGTCCCTTTGAAAATCAAATAGTTCTGCTGAAATAGTAAAAACAATTTACTTTTACTTATTTTCAGCAAGTAATTCGAAACCAGAATTTCGGCTGTAAAGAAACTGAAAAATGTTTACTTAAAAATAGTTAATCATGAAATACTTATAGCTTCAAAGCACAGTAAAATATTCAAGTTTTTTTCTGCTGACTACGACAGCTCGCATCCATTCAAGTAATATCTGCAGTAAAATGATAAAAAAAAATTTGTTTGCTTTGCTTTTTTCTGTTGCTGAAATATCAAATACAAATGTAAGCTGTATACAAAAATTCCAAGCCGACAAAAAACTCATTGTGGGAAAGCCAGAAATTTATAAATTTTACTATTTTTCAGTAAGCAATTCAAACCCTGGTTCCAAATATGAGCCAAATCGGACCACAAATACGATTTTTGTGAATATCTCGATCCTTGCGCCACCTAGCGGCGATTTTTTCATAGGTCGCTTTCTATTCTTGTATGTATTATGTGTTCCAAATATGAGCCAAATCGGACCACGAATGCGATTTTTGTGAATATCTTGTTCCTTGCGCCACCTAGCGGCGATTTTTTCTAATTATTGCATTGTCCTCGGGTTCTGAACTATATTCCAAGTTTCAAGCTTGTAGCTTATCGGGAAGTTACTTAAATTTCAATTACTGTCAAGTAAGCTAAATACAACCGTTTAATATATCGGCACTCTGATGTTTGTTAGTGTACCTAGCCTAACGTAGCAATATAGTAGTGTTACATATATGAAAAAACTTAAAATTAAACAGAAAGTTTATTGTGGATAAAACAAGTGTGATATCTTATCCGTCAACTGCCTGACAGGATGTTCAATATGGTTACTTTTTAGCATTTTGGCAGCGTTTTGACAGGGTGTTCAATATGGCGGCGCATAGGGCCAGCTATCTTCAGCGGTTGATAGAAAGAGATACAGCGATAGATGAGACAGCGATAGTCAACTAAAAATCGGGTGATCCATTCTATTTGTAATTTTGACGTCTCTGCAGAAGTTATAGCACTTGTTTTATCCATAATGAGACAGTTGGGAAGTAAACACACTTTGTGACTAACAGAAATCGAGCTCTTATATGCACTTCTTGGCTGGAGCCATGGTGTATGCTCCAGAAATATGGACGGCGACTATATCGGATGAGGCAGTTGAGCGACAAGGTTTATCTGATTTTTTCATAGACCCCTACTTAGAATATTAAACAATTTTGCTTACAAAATTAAAAAACAAATTTTAAATTGACAAAATAAAAATCAATACATATGTATAATAAAATTCTAATAAAAAGTCGATGTTTTTAAAATTTTTGTCGTCTGTCTGTCTGGTTGCTTGTACTCGCACCACGCAGAAACCACTGCATAAAATTTAGTGCAACTTCCATCATACGAGGTCTACTTAACTTTAGAATACGTTTCGAACGCTTAGATCTCTAGGGTCTTGAAACCCAAGGAAAAGGAAAGGATAAAGGAAAATCAAGGGGTCCTAAATTGTAAACGGACAGAAAAGTTCAGAAAAGTGCATTTTTACAAACATACGATCATTGATACAACATGCATATTTCATGCATGCATACAATTTTTTTCACTCGGGTAGCAATTATTTCTTCATACTTGTTCACTCATACAGCACGCATACTTTTAATCAAAATCAATATGTTTAGCGGCCGCCGCACAGTGGCATTTTTGCTTGGTTTAGACGCGAAAAAGTAAAAATGTTCAAGTCATGTTTTTTTTAATTTGAATGCAGTTTGTTTTTAAAATGTCCACAGTATATAACGGTAATTATCATTTCTTATATTTATTGTTCTTCATTAAATAATCTGCTGTCAAATTGTGAGTTGTTGATGACGCGCTAAGTAGTACAATTTACAGAAGTGAAATAACGCGTGGTTTAAAATTAAATTAAACCTTGTGGTGAAACAAAAGCTAAAATATTTTTTGGCTATTTAAAATCTACACGAAATAATATTATTTTGCAAGTGTTCAAAAGTGTATTGTATGATGAATGCTGCAGTAAAGTTCGAATTTTTTTTATCAAAGCTTCATATGAGATGGATTCAAGTGAATTACACCAAAGTTAATTTTCTTTGAAAGCTTGCTTCATGGCTTGAAGAAGATAAGACATTTAAATATAGGTATGTTCAATTGTGAACAAAAGAACGAGATAAGGCTATAAGAAAATTTTTGTTTGGGGTAAATTCAAAAATTTTGTAGGGGGTCCAACCCCCCAAGCCCCCATCCCCCATTTGCCTATCCTCGCGGAAGGGGGGTAAGGCATACAAACATATACACTTGGTTTGAATGAAATATATTCATTTTTCAGTGAGTTATTAATTTTTCGCGTCTAAATCATGCAAAAATGCCACTGTGCACCGTGGTGTGATATTAGCGTGCTCCACCTACCACACCAAAGATCCTGGGTTCACGCCCCAGGCAAAAAATAATAAAATAATTTTGTTTTGAAATTTTTTCTATCATTATAAATCTGAATAACATCATTGTTGTTTTGTGCTTTTTCCGATTTATATAAATTGGCATTGACACTTCATTTTATCGGGCAAAGCACATCAAAATTTTAGAAGCAAGTGTTTTCAATTAGATACAAATTTTTCTTTGGCAAACACTCTGAGCGTATTTCTGCCATGAAAAGCTTACCGTTCGGAGTCGGCATAAAACATGTAGGTCCCGTCCCGCCAATTGGTAGGAAAAATTAAAATGAGCAAGATGCAAATTGGAAGAGCAGCTCGGCCTAAAATCTCTTCGCAGGTTATCGTGCCTTACATTTATTTATTTTAAATATGGGTTCAAGGTTCGATTCGACCTCAAGGCCAGAACAATAATTTTTTTTTATTGATAACCTTTTTTTTTATTTTTCTATAACTAATTGAAAAATTGTATTTTGTTTTTGGAATAGTAAGTAGAATATTTTTCAGACTACCTGCCGTAGCTGCGCAGATAAATCCATTTCGAAGGGCGCTAAGCCGTCATGATCAGTACGCTTTAAGCACGCTGCGCTAACCATTTAGCTATACAGCGGTGTTTTGTTTGACTGATAAATTGCTTCTTCTATTCCTCTATACCAACTATATTTAATCAGCGTTGTGCCATCTGTTGCAAATCACTGATAATGCAGGATTTGTTTATTGTCAATTACTTTGTTTGACATTCCCATGTGCTCTTGGTTAATTAACAATGGTATTTTTTTTAATTATTGTTCTGGCCTTGAGATCGAATCGAACCTTGAATCTTTTATAAATAGGCCGATAAAAACAATTATTTTAAATATGTTTAGAATTCAATAAAAATAAGTCTTACATGCTGTTTCATGCATTCAGCATATATACATACATCCTGTATGCCTACAATTAATTTCCACTGGGATTGTACCTTAATGATTTTTTCAGAGAATTTTTATTTCGGGAAAGTCCCTTTGAAAAGGGCTTTTTGATTTTTGAAAAAATCGCTGTTGTTGACAACTTTTCGATTACCTCAAAATTTTCTCTGAACCGCCGCAGATATTTAAGGAAGATGGCCTTACAGAATATATTGTACCTAGCCTGACATCTAGGTCATATAGGATTCAAGGAAAGCTTGCAAAGCAATTTAAAGCCTTAGGGGATGCTTTTAGCACACGTGCCAGTGAGATTTTATCGGAGAGTTTAGCAAACATCATCAAAATGTACTAGAGCACGCTCTTTCACACTAAGAGAAAACTATGGCTAGATTATTCACAAGAAACTACATAAAATAAAACTGTAAAATCATATCCCAACAATAAATATTGATATTCTATTCATGCCCTAATGCGAATTCCAGTAGTAGAAATGGCATCTATAAAACTACTTTTACTGCCAATAAATACGCCATTTAAACAAATGCTGAAACTTATTCGTGGGTTCATTTTAAATAGAGGTTACTATTTCTTCGAGAATTTCAAGACCCATGAAATCGAGAACTCCGCTTCTCATATCTCGAAATACTCGTAAATCTCGCGATCTTCGCGACATTCAAGTTAGTTGCTGCATTGGCAGTGTTCCTTTGCGTGTTTTTTTAACTGTGTTGTGCAAACAGTTTCGTTGGGCGTATTACAATAAGCCTCTGACTTTTTGCAAACTGACCTGCAAAAGATCAATCTACACGGTTAAAAAGTTGAGCCTAAATCTGAAACCTTTTCGAACTAAATATATGATCAAAACAACCCTGTTTGCGTGAAAGTGAGTGCTTAGAGCTTGGTTTCAATTTTGAACCAGAGAAGATTGCACTTACATTAAAAAAAAATTAAATATTGCGGTACTCTGTAGCTTTCGAGTCGAAGTGCTCTGGATCACAACATTTCAGACACTCTTCCCAAAAGAATTTTTATACTTCTAGATTTTCAGCAATAAATTTAGACTTTTTTGTTTTGAATACAAACTAGTTTCTTTTGAAAGAGTTTTTAAGCTTTTAAAAGAATTATGAGATTCTAGACTTATTATTCAAATAAAGTTATCATTTAAAAATAATACAATTAGAAGACGCATTTGTAAATTGAGACAAACCTCTCAATTTAGTACAAAACAAGAAATTTGAAAATTGCTTAAACCGATGAGTGGTTGGAAATTGGAAATTTTACAAATGAAATCCTTTTATTAGGTTTTTAATCAGTAAGTTTAAACTTGTTGGTTTTGTTTTAAAACCAGAAGTGTCTACAGATTTATATTTTTATATTTTTACATCTGTTTTAAACTTTTTGGTTTCGTTTTAAAACCATTTTAAGATTTTAGACTTATTGTTCAAAAAAGTTTAAAATTTAAACCGAATATAATTTAAAAACCGCAGTAATAAATATTAATGTTTCCATAAATGCACAAAAGTTTAAAAAATTTCTTAAACCGATGAATATCTTAAAATTTAGGGGCATATTATGTAAAACGCAACGATTCATATTTTTTCTTGTGAACCAAAATTCGTATCATATAAGAGCATTCATTCACCTAAGTTAGTGACAGTATTATATGGTGGTGAATGTGAATGCCAGTGAGTGCGCCGCAAAGTGTCACGGCGTCATACGTAAACTGGCCCTTAGGTTGAAATTTTTAACCGTGTATATAAGTTAAGTGTTCAACTTAATCATCTTCTTTAGATACTGATTCTGACATTTGTTGTAATATATAATCAGTGATTGGTCTGAGTACAGAATAGATATGGCTATCCATAATCATAGGTCAATAGTCTCTTTTAGCTGAGAAAGTCTTACGATAAAACCCGAATAAAAACTTATTGCCTCCTTTTCCCAAAGTGGGAAAATATACCACATTCCATCAAAATCATATCACAAATCAGTGAGTCATAATTTTATGTGCCAACTGTTACGAACCCGAGTAGAAACATCGCGCCCATTAAAATATTGTATCATTTGTTTCTTTTCTTGATTCTTTTCGCAGTATCGTCGTGTAAAAGCCGCTGGCGCCTGCTATACCGCTCCTTCGTAAAATCATTAAAGGAAGCATCGCAAGGGATTCGTACTAGGGAATACCATCTCCGCGACGTGTTAGGATTTTTGGTGCCACACTTGGATATCACTGATGAACAAGATCAACCGATTGAATCTGGAAGGGTGAGCGTAGGAAGAAGACCAAAATCAAATCCAAGGATTGACAATAAAAGCAAATCACAAGATGAAATTAAAAGTGAACCTGATAGTGATGTAGAAGAAAATGAAAAAAATAGCGACACAATGAAAACGAGCGGTGAGAATGAAAAGGAGGATATGACTAAAGGAGAAAATAGTAATAACGACGGTTTGAAGAATGGAGATATAGATGAAAAAAACAATGAAAGCGTTAAGACCGAAGAAAAAAATTTGGATGAGAGTCCAATAACAGAAAGTTCACAGCCTGTAGGCAGTATACTCAATGATAAAACTGGAAATATTGAGCTTGTTTATCCGAAGCAAACTAAATCGAATAAAATACCGCAACCGCTAGACAAAGATTTGAGTGCTGAGGTTGTAGACCCGAATGAAGCTACAACGAATAAAACATCACAAACGCCAAAGAAACAGTTGGTTGCTGAGGCTGTAAACACGCACGAAACCAAAACGAATAAAACACCACAAACACCAAAGAAAATTTTGGGTGCTGAGATTGTAAATCCGCACGAAACTAAAACGAATAGAACACCACAAACGCCAAAGAAAAATTTGGCTGCTTTCTACATTAGTCCAAAGAATGATGGAACTTTCTTTATAAAAAAGAAGTATGATGAAGAAAAAGATGCCACTGTACGTACTGAATCTTCTGCTGCTAAACAAAAACTGAAGGATAAGACCGAACCGCAAGAAAACAGTAAACTGAACAGTAAAACTGAAGATATTGAAGATTTGGACGACGACATTCCTTTGAAACAAATAAGCGAACGTAGTTTACGTTTGCAACGAGCCTGTAAGCGAAGTTTCGGTAAGACAACAAACGACGCGCCGGCAGATAGTGAGAAGGAACCGGAAGTAAAGCGCACAAGGCGCTGTGCCGAACGTCTAAAATCTATAGCCAAAGCAAAGCAAGAATTAAGCAAATCTCTGGAATTGCCGAAGCAAGAAACAAAACGAGCAAAATCAAAAGAATTGGAAGTCATAAGAAGGAAGAGACAAAGTCTTAATGCACCACAACTTGTAGATAAAGTACAAACAGAGGCGCAGCAGTCTAATAGTGCAACAAAAATGCGATTACCAACAAAATTGCAAACTAAGTGTGCAGGAACCCAGACTCTGCCTGCCGTACCGCCAGAGCCAACAATTAAGAAAACATTAATGTCAACTAAAAGCACGCAAACACACGGACTAACGCCTGAGCCCAAAAAAGCTGAAACGCTCGTCGTTGGCGTACAATGTCAACTGTTGAAATCTGAAACCACTGATGATTTCCTCAGCAATCTTCGTCCATATTTGAATGATATGAATGCGCGCCAAAAGTTGCATTTCAAAAAAAAGATATTCGAATCACTCATGGAAGTATTTGACAGCGGAGCCGATTTTCCGGCAAGCAAAAAGTTAAAACTCACAGAAACAGCAGTTGCAGTAGCGCCATCTAAAGCAATTATACCACCACAACTGCAAGACACAGTTAGCGGTGAAGAGCTGAGTTTAGTGCGCGAATTGGTAGCTATAATACAAGCGGCTAAGCAGACGCCAGAATTGCTGCTAAACAATAACGACAACAACAGCAACAGCAGCACCGACAGTGTGACCTTGGTGAATGACGACGAAAAACAAGGCCCGCTTATGCCAGCCTTAACGGCAACGGCACCAACAACAAAACCTCCACCATTATTGCGCGTCACACCAACAAAGATACCATTTAAAGGCACTTCAGTTTCGCGCGCCGAACTGCCAACTTGCTTACAACCACGTGTTAGTGCAGTGCAGCAGCCTACAGCTAGTCTACCTTCTAGCACACCTACGATTAAAGCACTTACAACAGCTCAAGCGATTTCGGCGCTACAAAAACGTCGTGTCATACGTAAAGTGGTGAAAGTTAATGAATTAACTGAAGTTACAACACCTAATTCAAGCTCAACAACAACCACTATTGACGGTCGTAGACGCATTTACCGCCTTATGCCAAGTAACGGAACAACTCCGGCCTTGCGTAACGTACTTTCTAACAGTGCAGGTGGTAGTGGCACCGGAGGCGTTCAACTAATTCCAGCAAGCACAAATAGTGTTACAATTATTACACCACCCACCACCACCAATGTGACGTCAGCTGGCTTTGTGACCAGACCACAAGTCATTCAGCTTACTAAACCGCGCTCCACCGACATAATATCAGACGGCTCTGAAAACACCGATAGTACGTCAACAAGCACCATCGGCATGCGGCCTACATCCGGCGGTGCCGAAGCTGCTCAGTATGTCAAACCGCGCCTTCAGAGAATTGCTCCAGCTCCCGCCCCTGCTACGCAAAACATCTCTGGACGCATTCAAATTATTCAACCAAATAAAGTAACATCGCTCAATCAATCAATCAGCACAAATTTGCGACGTTTATTTACACCAGAAACAAGAATTGACAACACATCGCCTAACAATAATAGCTCACCGTCACCAGCAGGAGCAGCAATTACGACAACAGCTCCCAATCAAATTAATATTCGACGAGCAATAGTGACAACGACCCGCAGCACCACCGCTACCAGCGCAACCACTACAAAAACTATAACTACTAATTATGGGCAAATTGAAACAAATGCTGTAAGCACTACCGCTTGGACACCATTGTCCATAGCTTCTGCCACACGTCCACCAATGCGTCGTTACTCAGTTTGTGGTCAGGGTATCACCGCCATTGAACGTGAATCGAGCCCTAATACGGTTTTAACTACCACTGCAAATGATGAAAAACTTGCGAGCGTAAACCAAGTGAGCACTGCTAGTCGTAATTCTCAAGCAAGCCAACCTAACAATGCGCTTTTCAAGTTACCAACCCTTTGGCGCAGCTCGAACTCTACAACAGTTGCTGTTACTGCTACAGCTTCGACTACTACAACTGCAGCTAGAGGTAACCCACTAGTTAGCGCCTCCGCATCTAGCAGCAGCTCATCTGCCAGAACAATGCCTATTTCAGTGAATTTAAATAGATTGCAACAATCCACATCCTCATCGAATCCGAATGCATCGAACTCTAATAATGAGCTACCAAAAGGTATAAATTTGCGTGCTTATTATTCGATGAATATGAATTTAGATGACGATGATACACGTTCACCGAACTCACTATTAAGACCAACCGATATGGAGATAAGCCCTGCCGATTTTGAAGGTATGGATTTCTCTGGCATTATAGGCTCTGACAACTTTGAAGTTGTAACTATCAAAAATGAGCCAATTGATTTTGATTGAACTTAAAGTATGCTTAGCTCTATGCAGCTGCCTTTATTTTATTACTTATTAAGATCATACGATTTTTATGCTCGTTTTTTTCATTTTCTAAATTTTACTTTTGATTATTACATTTTTAAATCATTTAAAAATGGAATTATTAATGTGAAAAATAAATTTGATTGTTAATTTAAAGAAAAAATGTATAGAAATTAACCTTAATGAGGAAGCGCCGTTTAATCGCTGAGCTCAGATGTAAAAATCACAAAAAGGTAAGTTAGTTCGAACTCTCAGGCGAATAGCATAAGACATCCTTGAAGGGAGGAATGGTAGGAAGGCCTATATAGTGGTAAGGGCATTATAATCTAAACAGACGGCACGAAAAGTGAACGTGAGCGGCAATGTACGCAAAGCTTCTGCAGGTAAATAAATCGTACCGACTTACTGACTCATACAGTGCATTCCAGGCGGAGGTCTATGTCGCAGACATCAATGTAACGATATTTGTCGACAGCCAGGCCGCTTTAAAGGTTTTAAAATCCAACGTAATAAAGTCGAATATCGTGCGGAGTTTCCGAGCCTCACTGGCGTCCATAAGATACCTAAACGTCCATAAGATACCTAAACGTCTCCCTTTGCTTGGTGCAAGGCCTTATGACTATATTTTGCTAGCAAAGGAATCAGCTTCCATTTTAAAGTAAAAAATCTGCAGTAGGCGTACTTACGGGTGTCGTCACAGCTCATTGCGCTATTGCACCAGTGCTTCGACGTTGGCGCAAACCAACAAGCTCCTACTGCAGAAGCTGTCACGATTAAAGGGCCCATTACTGATCCTTAGCATAGACTTCACTTGACTTGACGTAAACTTGGCAACTTAGCCACGATTATAGTCCACTTAGTGCATACAATCTGGCATCAAAATCAATAAATGTCAATTTGTATGACAAAATCCTTGTGTTCCAATGGTACATGAACCAGATACGGATAGAGATTTAACTTACAAATGCTACAACAATGTGATCCATATGGTTCACATTGTTGTTGCATTTGCATGTTAAATCTCTATCCGTATCTGGTTCATGTACCATTGGAACACGAGGAATGTCAAAATGAAATGGAAACAAACAAATGGCATCTCAAAATGGAAACGTCAATTAGAACTTACACAGAAAATCAAAATTCAACAGACTTCTAAGTCAAGTTAAGTGTTGCTAAGTTTTGGGTAATCAGTAACATGCAATGCTCATTTAACAGAACTGTAAGTGACAGTTCTCAAGTCTATGCTAAGTATCAGTAATGGGCCCTTAAGAGTCGATTCATTACTTTCTCTGTCGATGTCCAGGACCGCAAAAAAACGACTGAGATTTCTGAGCGCACGGTTTTTCGACAGTCACTCCTCCAAAAAAAAAGTCTAGCTTTGTCTTCTATAACAGTATTTCAAATATTCTTAATCGTGAGTACGCATATACGTACAAACTTACAGAAGTGTATATGATATATCCAAGTCCTAAATGATTGCATATTTGATGATTGCAATCAAAGCATTTGTTTGTGATTCTAAATTCAACGAAGTGCTTACAATCAAGTTGATTGTAAATTCCGGTGTTTACAATTACAAAAAAGCAATAAAATTTAATTGCAATACATATTTGATTTTAAAAAGATTGCCAGTTTTTCAATCACTGAGAGCAATCGAATTCGATTGCAATATTTGATAGTAGATTGTACATTTTATAATCACAAAAAAGCAAAAAATCACATCACGCTGGTCAATCGCTGATTATAAATCGAAATGATTGTAAATTTTTACAGCTTTTATGCAAAAAATTAATCGATTAGTTATAATAAACTATTTTACTGGATTATTCATACGATCGAAATTAGTTACTAATTGCATAGTCCATTTTTACAACTCTGGCTTAATAATCCGCCTCTACAGTTCCGCTTCGTTGCACTGAATTAGAATTTTCAAGCTCATGAAAATATGTACTACGTGATTATCGAAATTTATTTCCGCGTGAACTTATTGAATAACTGATAAAAAAATAAATAAATGTAAGGCGCGATAACCTCCGAAGAGATCTAAGGCCGAGCTTCTCTTCCAATTTGCGTCGTGCTCCTCTTGATTTTTCCCTACAAATTGGCCGGACGGGACCTACATGTTTTATGCCGACTCCGAACGGCATCTGCAAGGCAGATGAGTTTTAACTGAGAGCTTTTCATGGCAGAAATACAATCGGAGCGCTTGCCAGACACTGCCGAGGGGCGACCCCGCTTAGAAAAATTTTCTTCTAATTGAAAAATCTTATTTCTAAAATTTTGATGTTGCTTTGCCCGGGAGTTGAACCCGGTGAATACGGTGTGATAGGCGGAGCACGCTACCATCACACCACGGTGGCCGCATGAATAACTGATTAGGTTCTCAAAAAGCATAAATATACAATATGAAGATCGCGGCCACCGTGGTGTGATGGTAGCGTGCTCCGCCTACTACACCGTATACCCTGGGTTCACACCCCGGGCAAAGCAACATCAAAATTTTAGAAATAAGGTTTTTCAATTAGACGAACATTTTTCTAAGCGGGGTCGCCCCTCGGTAGTGTTTGGCAAGCGCTCCGGATGTATTTCTGCCATGAAAAGCTCTCAGTGAAAACTCATCTGCCTTGCAGATGCCGTTCGGAGTCGGCATAAAACATGTAGGTCCCGTCCGACCAATTTGTAGGGAAAATCAAGAGGAGCACGACGCAAATTGTAAGAGAAGATCGGCCTTAGATTTCTTCGGAGGTTATCGCGCCTTACATTTATTTATTTTTAAAGATTGGTTAGTAAATACGCACCAACACACTCACGCAACTGGGCGTGGTAGTTTTATCAACACTGGACAATCAACAAGAGCCAATACGTAAGTATAAAAAAATATTACCAAAAGGGTGGTGCATATAGTGGTTTTGTGAAAGTGAAATGGTCCAGTCCACTACCGAATATTTTTGAGTATGGGAAAGAAAAACGGAAGATAGACTGATCTCTGTTAATGATTTGCGTAATCGCTATTATGTAATCGCCAAATAGCCCCCACACAAGAGGATATAAGTATTTTGTAATAATCATCTGGCATCTATTATTTATAGGTACTAAGTATGTAAAAAATCAAGAGGCTGGTGTTCAATAATACGTATCAAAGGGCCTAGAGTTAGAACCGATATCAGGTGCGGACATTTTCTCAGAATCGAGTTTCTAAGTAAATGGAAAGGCGAATATGAGCAAATGCTCTTTTTTTATGCGTAATTACCCAAGAGTCAAAGGAGTATACAAGAGACAAATTTCTAGATAAATCTACTAATCTCATAATGTTTAGGCGAAGCATTCTGCTGCACTCTTTCAGATGTCATTAATGTTCCCTATGGCGTCCCACAGGGCAGTCATCTCGGTCCAATTCTGTTCTTTCTATTTATTAATGATATCTGTACCACAATAAAATATTCCATAATTTTAATGTATGCTGATGTTAAACTTTTTAGGTCCTATGCGTCTATTGAAGGACGTCCCTTGCTCCAAGCGGATTTAAACTGCTTAGTTGCTTGGTGCAACGCGAATTCAATGCCGCTGAACATCAAGAAATGTAAGTTCATGTGCCTCTCTCGGAGATCTTTGCCAGCAGTCACGATGGATGCTAAACTTAGTTTCAACCTTATGACTACTGCCAATAAGGCTAGAGGTGTTCTATCATTCGTGAAGAGATGGTCTAAAGAATGTAGTGACCCTTATATAACCAAAGCCCTTTTTACCACATTAGTTAGACCGATACAAGAATACGGATCAATAGTCTGGAATCCGCGATATCAAGTTCATGCAGATAGGCTTGAGTCAATACAGAAGCAATTTTTACTTTTTCTTTAAGGAATTTTCATTGGGACTCTGCACATAATCTTCCACTTTATACTAGTCGGTTAAAGCTTATCAATCTCCCAACTCTCGCTAGTCGTACAGAAATGCTAGGCGTATTATTTATGGCTAAACTACTGAATGGACTAATTTCTAGCTCCTTTCTTTTGAACGAAGTAAACTTCAATGTCCCATCACGAGCGTCAAGACATTACAAACCTCTTCTTTTGAGGCAGTGCAGAACTAATTTCGAATTAAATGAACCTTTCAGGTGTTTGTGTCATGGTTTTAACTCTCATTCGAATTGATTTGATATAACGGATTCACTTTGTACTATAAATAAGGAAAACTGTCTTATCCTATCTTAACTCGTAACAAAAAAAAAAAATCTTTATATGCTAAAAGCATTAACTTATTTATACTATTTTCACACACACGGCTTATTGAATAATAAAGGCAGTTTTCTACATTAAGGCGCTTATTGAGCTCAATCTTCCCTACAAAATTCGAATCTATAATTATTTCATTAGTGACCAATCGAATGCCTAATGAAATCAAAAGCCCAATGCAACTCTGTTGGCAGCGTTCAGTTTCTTAGTTTTTGGTGTGTTCAGTGCTTAAAAATGTTATTTGTCAAAGTAAATGTCATTGTATGTCATAGCATTGTCATTTTATTCGCTTGACATTTCATCCTTCATACTAATCGACCAACAACTTCTGTGTGAAAGCAAAAAATTTACGATTTCATTAGAAGGTGAAATGAGATCATTAAGTTTCTGTGTGAAAACAGTATTAACAATTTACTATATGTATAATTTTCAACTGTTATGTATATAATAAATACTCAGCTGATGATTTGTATTCTGTAGCTGAGCAGTTTTAGATCTCGACGCTTTACAAAAACAAAATCCGTGCGTCATGCAGATGCGCCCCTCGTGTCGGTTGGGCGGGCTTTGGAGGGTATTAATCCGTTGGGTTTATTATTATTATTATCATATGCCCTGCCATGTTAGCACTCTCTAGCTCAGAGATATTTTGAAGTCATATTGCAGCAAGTATTGCCTCTTTCTCTATTAGAATAGGGAAGGGTGGTATTCCCACAAAGAGCTAAGTGCATCAGCAGAGGATGTTCTCATCGCCCCAATAATCAATAAGTCGATGTTTGTTTCCGTTGTTTGCGTGGTCTTCTGTCTCCAATTTAAGGAAGCATAGGTGACAATTGGCTTCACAACAGTACTAACTGTCCAGTATAACATTTTGGGAAATAACCTTCACGTTTTGTTATAATCGAGTCGAGTACAGGCGAAGAAAGCTCTTGTTGCTTTGTTTAAGGACGCATCTTATCTTTGTTTTCATCTTTCCCTATTTTCCTGTCCCCTGGAGGAAGTTAATTGGATGTACGGATAGTCAATGCTAAGCATCTTCTGAGCAACCAGATTACTTGAATCTCAGCGTAATTGGTGCCAATGTTCAGAGTATATGCAAGTCAATCTGAAGTATGGGATCTGAGCAATGCACGTCATGCCTTAAACTTTTCGTGTAACCTTGACAAGCTTCCTAGCAGATACCTCCAATCTGTATACAACTTAAGGCTTACTTTGTTTATGACAATTGGTTTGGTTTTGATGATGGCACAACGACGGAAACAGTTTGTCTTCAAACAAAATTTGTCAAGAGATGACCAAAATTCGTTCACATATACATGAGTTTACCCCAATCTTCATATCAATACGCACGAGTTCAGCTGATTTCCTGCGGATCGAAAAAGGGACGAGGTGCAATTCTATATTAGTTTTTACTCCTTTCGCTTACACTCACGTTGTTGATAGCGGCTTCCACATTCACTAATTTAAATTGGTCCTACAGATCCGGCTTCCCCACAATTTGCAATACCTCATGTAGCGCAGTATCTGCGGATTTCCTTCTCATGTATGCTAGCGGCGTCATAGAAGGCGGGTTAATCAAAACGCTTTCGTCTATAGAGATATGTCTCTAGTCTTTCTACAAAGAGTGCTTAACTTCTTGAATGAAAATTTGTAGCCACATCTGCCTGTATCGTTTTGCCCTATCTTGGGATAAAAAGTACTCTTATTTTCTTACACGTGTCTCAATTCTGTCTCACTTTAGTTGATAGGCACTGTACGTAAAATTTTTCTTCACATTCATAGCAAAGCGCCAATAAATTATGACCGAAATATAATCTTGATTAGTCAGTAGTAAATTATAGTGTAACAAAGTTACTGCTGCTGCTTAAACCAACGAGCAGTGGATGGGAGGGGCGGACAGGAATGCTGCTAGAAATGGTAGAGCATTGAAATCATGATTGGCTAGTAAAGGAAGCATCGAATCACATACAAATCGGGTAAGTTTAAAATGTGATTATGTACTCTTCTATATACAGACATATAAATTGTGTTGTACATGTGCATCGATATAAAAATGTATTACGTATGTGTTCGTCACCTGTGGTAACTAACCAAACTTGGCCTCAATACTTGCCGTCTTCCAGTGAGTTTTACAGCTCCGGCTCACGCTCAATTCTCACGGGAATGCTCTGGATCATTGAGAGACTTGAGAAGCAGATGTGAAATTTTCGCACACGTGAAATGTGATGGGCAGATGCCGCTGCTGTTTTTCATTTAACTCATACGGCGCAAGGCTAAGCAGCGACATCTATTTATGAAAAAGTAGGTTTATTAAAGGCAGCGTTGCCAAACTAAAAAGAAGTAATTAACATATTATCTGGCTCACAAATTGAACCAGACTTCTATCTGGATTTATCTGGCTCAAATCGTTGTTGTTGCATTTACATGCAAAATTATTTATCTGGCTCAGGATTTTGCCACCGGATGATAGCAACTATCTTACTTGGCCACATATTGCAGCTGCATGCCACCAAAAGTCTGGCAAGTCTCATATGTATGTTACTAGCATGTTAGTAATGATATTGGCAAATAGTTGTAGTTGTAAGTAAGAAAGAATTCATTGTTTGCCACTTACTTACTTACTTAATTGGCGCTTAACCGTCTAAACGGTTATGGCCGTCCAACAAGGCGCGCCAGTCGCTCCTTCGCTCCGCCAACCGGCACCAATTGGTCACACCAAAGGAGTTTAAATCGTTTTCCATCTGGTCCTTCCAACGGAGTGGGGGCCGCCCTCTACCTCTGCTTCCATAGGCGGGTTCCGATAGAAACAATTTCTTGGCCGGAGCATCATCTTTCATTCGAATAACATGGCCTAGCCAGCGCAGCCGCTGCATTTAAATTCGCTGGACTATTTTTATGCCTGCGTATAGCTCGTATAGCTCATCATTAAATCTTCTTCGGTACTCGCCATCGCCAACGCGTAGAGGTCCATAAATCTTTCGAAGAACTTTTCTCTCGAACACTCCCAAAGCCGCTTCGTCTGCTGTTGTCATGGTCCATGCTTCTGCCCCATATAGCAGGACGGGTACGATAAGTGAGTAGTGTAGAGTAAGCAGAGCTGACAGCGCGGGTGTTTAGGCCGATGATATCAATGTCATCAGCATATGCCAGTAATTGCACACTTTGGGCTAAACAAATTAAATGCAATTTTGATTGCCATTGACAGCAAAGAGGATGTGGTAAGTTGCATGTAGAACACATTAAAGCCAAGAAAGTTGCTTAAAGGGCAGTTAGGTCCAGTGATAATAATCCTTTGTCTTAGTTTTTATGTAGTGGTGGTGATGCTTGAGTGAATGGTTATGGCATGCCTCTAAAAGGTAAGCAAGTCTACTTGCAACAAATTTCTCACAGAAAGTCAGGGAAAGAACTTGCTTGCCCAACGGGTTTTCGCAGTCGAGCATGAATTCCTTGCTTTGAATATATTGTTACGAATATTAGCAACACTAAGGGGTACTGCCATCTCTAAGCCGATGCTAAGCAGCGCCTTGTATGCACTTCCATAAATCAATCATTATGTATCTACATAAACGAATCAATCATTATGTCTACATATATGTACGTACACGCAGCGGAGAAGAGATGCACAAAAACATGCAGATATCTTATCTGAGATGCTCCCAAAAGTATGCAATTGTAATTGTGGAAGTGTCGCTCACAAATACGTGCGCGCATATGAGAAGCTATACACGTGCATCTGTAGTTATAATTATATGGCAGTAACTAAGTAAATTCTGGAAGCGCCTAGAAGATGCAACGAGGAAATCACAGAGTATAAAAGCACCAAAGGTAGAGGCACTAGAATCAGTTTTGATTAAGACGATATCTGGCGAGCAATAGCAGTATTATTTATTGTGAAGTACTTTAATAAAGGCCATTTTTCCATTATTCAATATTGGAGTTATTTATTCAACAGTTTAGTGATTCGAACGTTAGCAGAAGATTTTAAATAAGGGGAATTGCAGTAAATTCGTTACAATATTATGAGAAGGGCTTTGAGTAGCATCAGTGGTGTGGAGGGAAACATATCTTGGTGCTTGCTGTTTTAAGACTAATTTAATAATGATAAACGTGGTATAGTCTGACCGCTTCAATAGCCTCATTGTTGATCGTATGGGCGATTCGATATCACATGGTTACGGAAACCGCAGTTATTAACCGTTGTTGTTGTTGTTGTAGCGATAAGGACGCTCCCAAAAGGCCCTGTGGAGTGCCATCGATGGTCCTTTGCCGGACGCAGATACAGTACGTTCCTAAAAAAAGCATCATGACTACCTCGGGAACGATTTAGTATGAACACATGAAACATTCAAGGCCAGACCGCCCTCCCACTCCCGAGATCTATGAGGAACTTTGGGTCGCCAGAGCCTCGGCTGTTAAAGAAACAAGATTCGCCAAGCGCGTTGGCAATTGGGTTAGCGAAGCTATATTAGTGTAGGCTCACACATAAGAGGGGTTTTAGGTCTCTGTAATCATCAATCAACGGAACGTCTTGAAAGTCAATGCTAATGGCTTAAAAAATTGACTTGACTAGCTCACACAACATACGTTCATCCGACTTAAGATAAAATGGTGCGGCTGAAAATATATTACGCTGGGCCAGCTTCTTAAGCCTTAATCATTCATCCAGGTTCTAATACTATACATGTCTAGGTCTATGTATATCGCTTGCCCTTGGTAATAGTCCATATTCTCTATTCCCCTAGTTGGACGCTCTAACAAAGGCCGCCAAATATTTCATGTGGAATCATCGTGATTAATTGGCGCTTAATCGCTTACATGATTTTGGCCGTTTCGTAACAAGTCACGCAAGCTATCCCTGTTTCGCCATAACTGACGGCCATTTGGAGCACTGAGGGAGTCAAGACTTTCTCCACCTGCCTGTTGTTGTTGTTGTTGTTGTAGCGATAAGGTTGCTCCCCGAAGGCTTTGGGGAGTGTTATCGATGTGATGGTCCTTTGCCGGATACAGATCCGGCACGCTCCGGTACCACAGCACCATTAAGGTGCTGGCCCGACCATCTCGGGAACGATTTATGTGGCCACATTAAACCTTCAGGCCATCCCCTCCCTCCCCAACCCCAAGTTCCATAAGGAGCTTAGGGTCGCCAGAGCCTCGTCTGTTAGTGAAACAGGATTCGCCGCGGATAGGTGAGGTTGACAATTGGGTTTGGAGAAGCTATATGCTGCGCTGGCAACCTGCAGGGTTGCGCTACACAGCCCCTTGAATCTGGTATTTTAGTCGCCTCTTACGACAGGCATACCTACCGCGGGTATACTCTGACCCCCCCTAACCCGCTGGGGTATCTCCACCTGCCTCTCCCAACTCAGTGGAGGTCTCCCACTTTATCTGCTTCCCACCTGCTGTGTCGACTGAAATACTTTATTGGTCGAAGCGTCTGCATCAACTTCATAACATGACCTAGCCAGCGAAGCTTTTGGGTTTTTATTCGCTGCACTAACGTCATGTCTGCGTAAAGCTCACAGCTTATAACCATACC
Organism: Eurosta solidaginis; assembly: GCF_040869045.1. Taxonomy (NCBI): domain Eukaryota; kingdom Metazoa; phylum Arthropoda; class Insecta; order Diptera; family Tephritidae; genus Eurosta; species Eurosta solidaginis. The sequence goes on from NC_090323.1 coordinate 28,849,540, forward strand.
GCTTTCGATACTCACCGTTGGTTTAACAAGCAGGACCATTAATCTTACGAAGAACTGTACTCTTGAACACGCCAAGAGCTCTTAATGCTGGTTCCTAAACAGACGACATACTCCACATTCTCGAATTTATATCCGTCAACAGTGACGTGGCTGCCAAGTACTTCGTCTTGTCCTTATTTACCGCAAGATCCATGCAAGAACTCACAGCGCGTTTGTACAGGCCAAACTCACCTGCCTTGCAGATACCTTTTGGAGTTGGCGTAAAACATGTGGGTCCTGTCCCGCCAATTTGTAGGAAAAGTTAAAAGGAGAACGACGGAAATTGGAAGAGAAGGTCGACCCAAAATCTCTTCAGGGGTTATCACGCCTTACATATATTTATTTATATAAGTTAAAACTGCTTTTCGATTAAAATTGTACAGCGCTCGCTAAATCTACACGTACCAATTGACACTCTCCTTTTGAAACACCCTTTTCTTATAGCAAAATCAGCATTTCTGTATCGCATATTGCATGCCCGCCTGCATTGCATGATCGCTGAAAATATGTCTAATGCGCCACCGCCTCATATCAAGGTTGCGGTAAATGAAGGCAACAAACAAGAAGACAACAACAAATCACAATTATGTTGTGGCAACTCTATTCGTGTATTGCGTGTTTGCGTTCACCATCAACAATATGTCGTCAGCGTGATTCGCATTAATTGGCGTCTAGTTTAGAGTTTAACGATTTTGTGCACATGGCTTATTGGCGGAATCGATGCAGCGCTTGATTGGCTACAACTCAACTGTGAAACACAATAGTGAATACCGACGCTTGGTGCACCACCAATTTGTGCACTAGCTTGCAAGTACTCACTGGTGTGTAAGTTCCAAAATAGCGTGGGGCAACATGCTACATTTGTCATATTTGTCTTGAGTGTGAGCGTGAATGAAACTGATTACGGTCAAACACAAATAAGAACAAGTAAGGACGGGATTGTCTTCGGCTGTGCCGAAGACTTCATACCTTTCATGAATGGGGCTGAACAATATTCTTATCCCGTTCGTAATCTCCAAATAAACGGATGTATAAGATAAGAAATATATAGTGAACATATGTACATACATACCTAAACGATTTTTAAGATAAATATAAAATAAGAAATGGCAAAAAACCCCCTTATCTGAACGATCGGTTGTATGGGATATATATTATATATAGCTCCGATCGAAATGATTTTTACAGGAAATCTTCTATGATATACTAGAATAAATATCACCAAGTTTAATGTTTTTATATTGGAAACTAAGGGAGAAATGGCCAAAAATCTTTCTATCTGAACGATCGGTTGTATGGGATAGGTACATACTATATACATATAGCTCCTATCAAAGTGATTTTTCCAGGAAATCTTCTATGATATATTAGAATAACTATCACCCAGTTTAACGTTTTTATATTGGAAATTAAGGGAGAAATGGCTAAAGATCTCTATCTGAACGATCGGTTGTATGGGTTATATATTATATATAGCTCCGATCGAAATGATTTTTTCATGAAATCTTCTATGATATATTAGAATAAATATCACCAAGTTTAACGTTTTTATATTGGAAATTAAAGGAGAAATTGCCAAAAATCTTTCTATCTGAACGATCGGTTGTATCGGATATATACTATATATAACTCCGATCAAAGTTATTTTTTCAGAAAATCTTCTATGATATATTAAAATATATATCATCGAGTTTCACATTTATACTTTCTAAATTAAGGGAGAAATGACCAAAAATCTTTCTATCTGAACGATCGGTTGTATGGGATATAACTATATATAGCTCCGATCAAAGTAATTTTTTCAGGATATCTTCTATGATATATTAGAATATATATCACCGAGTATCACGTTTATACTTTCTAAATTGCGGCAGGAATGACCAAAATCGTCTTATCTAAACGATCGGTTGTATGGGAGATATATGTTATAGTGGTCCGATCCTACCGGATCCGACAAATGTCTAATATAATACAAAAATACATCCTTGTGTCAAATTTCATTGAGATATCTCAAAATTTGAGGGGCTAGTTTGCGTTCAAACAGACAGACGGACATGGCTATATCAACTCAGTTGGTCGCCCTGATCAATTTGGTATACTTAATGGTGAGTCTATCTTCTATATTTCTCAACGTTACAAACATCGGACCAAAGTTAATATATCATTTCATGTTCATGAAAGGTATAATTATCAAAGAAAATGCATTGACATGCAGTGCGCAAACGAATAAGTTTTAGGAGAAAAAGAAAAAAAAACTAGGTTAAGCATTCACCCGCTATAGCGGACAGACAATCGAACTCTTCAATTAAATGCTTTTTGTTGCGTTTTGTTCTTGTACTCACTTTAAATGGTTAGCTTTTGTGGCTGAATTATTTTGTTGTTGCCTTTAAATGGCATTTCCTGTGCGCGTGTTCTAATTAAAATACAACAACCTAATGCAACCTGATTTGGTTTACTTATGAACTGCAAAGATTTTCTTGTTTGGCTTAACACCATCCTCTTCACCATTCTTCATCGATCGATTGACAGACAGCTCTGGGTTGAACCACCTACATCAACCCACTACTTAGAAATTACTAGCGGCATTTATACATACATTGATGATGTGTTCGGAATGCGAATCAGGCAGCATTAAGCAGGTAAAGTTCCGTTAGTATCGTAAGGGTTGCCAACTTATGCCAAATTTCAATTTATATTCGTATTTTTGCACATTTTAAAACTAATATTAAAAGTTTAGTCAGGTGAGGTTGAGAAGCAGCTACTTCGTTGAAGGAAAGCAGACTTGGAAACTGTTGTGATCCGTCTTGACACCACCTTATCCAATGGGGACACTGGCTCCGAGTTATGTATGGGATCGTTTCGGGTAATGAACAATGCGTTGCTGGATAGTTCCGCCGAAGAAACAGTTAGATCTAACTGATGTATCTTCGCTTTGTTCTTGAGATAGGTGTATAGCATAAATAACTGCATGCCTTCCGGTCTTCATAGCGCATATACCTAACTCAAAACATATTAGTCACAATATTGAGGTTTTTCCTCTTGGGAGGAACCCTGTTTAATCACCATTCATCATCAACATTCGTTCGAGAACATGCAGCGGCAATTTCATCGAAGGTACAGGTATGCAACAAATTTTCTCAAGTCTTTCGCTAGCAGCGCTTGGAAGCCGAAAACAAAGAAACGCTGTTAACTGCTTATAAAGCAATAAGCCAGACACTTTTTTTGCTCTGCGTCTACGAAATGATCGCCGATCTTAAAAGAAACAAACTTGAGTAGGTCTGCCGATACACCACGCTGTGGACTGCCACAGGTTGTATCCTTATGACACGTGAACATCAATTAAACAATGAAGCGGAGATTTTCTACATAAATATGACTCATGAAGTGCTAAACAGGATGTTTTTGTTTAATTCCCAACAATCTGAGCACCCAAACAGACAACTATTTGAAGCGGATTCTCTTCAAAGAATATAAGAGAATATCTCTGCAAGCACTATGAAAAAATCAGTACACAAAAATTCATACTATTGACCCTATAGAGTATAAAAAGGCCATCAGCCTCATCCATACACGTCCATTAAATCCTAAGCCGGCTTAGGCCCACTAAACCCCGTCCTCAGAGTTGAAACTCGCAATTGAGGAAATATGACTGAGCATGAACTCATCTTTTCATCCTTAGCATCATTGCAGCGCTTTTACGGGCGAGGTGATTGTGTGTGAATCAAATAAAACAAAGCAGATTTTTTTTTGATGATTCATGAGGCCTCGTCATAGTCAGCACCATCGTCTTCGATTGCGTGCCCGGAGGGTGGTTAAGGACTCTTCCCATAAGCTTAGCACTCTCTGATCATCCCTTACCTGGTCGCCGTTTTCGGTCAACCTCTAAAACTTCCGTCCCTCGCCGAATTTTTCGCTAAATTTTCGGGCATTATTCTTATTTTCTAATAGCTTAAGTTTTTTGCATTCACGCCTTTCAGCCTATGCTTTTTTGTTATAGAAAATATGTCTCGCTTCCTTTTCCAACCCAAGGAAGTGATCGCAAACGTTTCCCGCAACATTAGATTTCAACGAAGACAACGTCCTTTTTTCGGCTGTCACACTATGTTCTTTATCGTACCAGGCACTTTTATGTAGCTGCCGTCAACCAATTTCCTCTCAGCAACAGTACGAAATGCCCCAGAGATATGCTCAAACTGCTCATACGATCTGTTCGGTTGGCTTGTGCTCTCCGCTATCAAAATCAATAACACTCCCTAAAAACATCAACAACATTGACGTGGCGAAGCCCGACTTTTATACCATGGCGGGGGGGCAGCGTTCGTGTGTGCGTCCCAGGCGCTCGTAGAATGCGCCTTTCTCACCCCGTCGGGCATAGCAATATAGAGATTAAAAAACAATAAAATAGCGAGCGCTGGTAAATTGCCTGTGGAGCTATTTAAATACAGCTGCGAGGAGTTGGATTTATTTTTATTGATTTTCCGACAAACTGTTCTCGCTGTTGTGCCATCTTCAATGCCATGAACGGAAAATGTCACTGAAGACGCCATAACTTTGAAAAAGTTTGTCTAACACCCAAATTTGATACGGGATGACGGAAAATCGTTCCAATGTACATCAAATTTCAATCATTAAGAAAAGTGACGAAGGCCGTATAAGGAGATGCGAAAAATGTGACAAAACCAGTCACTGAAGATCTAAAGACTTCCTATAAGCCCTTAGAAGTTATAGATTACGTCTTTGAGAAGATGAAAAAAAGAACATATAACAACCATACATAGGTTAGCTTGAACTTGCCGGTTAATAAAGACCTCACATACACTGAATTTATTTGACGACCAAAGGGAAACCCCCAATTAGGAACATCGATTTTTGTCACAGAATAACTCTGTCCTCTTTGCAAATACTAAAAGTTTTCTAAGACATAGCTTAATTGCTACATCGAGATCTGGCAACCCTATACCTAGCAAGCGCATGATATGAGCACAAACCGTGATCACGCCCGAAGAGAGAGTACTGAGTGACGGTAGTTCTCACCAAATAGCTATGACAACGGTGGTGGCTAGACTTCGGAATGGGATGTCCAAGGATCGGGATGGCGATGATGTTGTACCTACGGCGAAGTGTATTAGTATGAGGCTAACTAACTACAATATATTGGCTCGGGTATTCGGCTAGGGTAGTAGGGGAGTTTGTCCCGCCGCAGGCGTTGGGAAGTGTTCCCCTCTTACCTGAGCCGTGTATCCGTGCATTACCCTTCCTCTGAGTAATAGGGGGGGGGGGGGGGGGTGAGTCCCGTCTTACTCAGAGGAGATGATAACAAAATATTAGGGTTGCCCAATAGACCGCGGGGGGGAAGTACCATCGGCAGAACCGACCTTGTAACTTTACCCCCCGTCGACCCAAAGGGAGCCCCTACAATGTATTTATATTGGCTCGGGCAGTCTGCCAGGGTAGTGGGGAAATCCGCCCCGACACTTATTGTTGTTGGGCCGGTATGTATGTATATATGTATGTCGATACATACACTCCTAGGGGTGGGCAGTAAATGGAAAATATGATGTTAGGGGTGGGCGCTAAATAGGAAATAGATATTGTGGCGTAGCATTTGCTACGTTACAACATGTATAGTACGTTCTGCCATTTCTGCACCCTTGCCCCAACCCTTCATATATAACAATGATTTATACTTTTTATGCCCTCACTAGGGTAGGCACCTTGTCGTTGGTGTGAGGGCTTAGCCGAACTCCATAGCGCCCGACTATGAGGCGGAGCTGTTTAGGACTGACATCTACGCCGTTTCGCCTCATACGAGGGCGGCGGGATGTCGGTGACCAAGAACTGCCAACCCCCTAATCCAGGGTGTTATGCGGACCGTGCCTATTGGACGATTTGCAGCCAGGGGATAAATTCGGTTGTATTCGAACGGAGCCTTCCCGATACCGGGCCACCTCGGGAAGTATTAATGGCCTTACCACAGTAAGGGGCGCTGCTGTGGCGGACGGTTCTTTCCCCGTATATAATACTGGACCGCTGAGCCCGCCTTGTCGGGCAGGTGGTCGTACGACCAAGATGAACGACTCATTACCTGACTGTAATAAGGACTATGTAAAGAGGAGGACTGAGTCGCAATCCAAGGACGACAAATACGAATTAAGCGATGCGTCGGACTCGGGGAGCGAGAGTAGTGCTGATTCAGTGAACTCCGTGTTGGAGAAGCACGCAAATGAAAACGGAGTAGAAGAGTGGAGAAGGGTACGGAGCAGAGGGAGTAAAAGAGCTCTCTCGCAGTACCGTGCAGCACTAAGAATTGTACAACGCTTGGGAGCAGTGGTCGACCCAACAGAAGTGGAGATCGAGCGCTTGGAATGGGCCCATGAAGCGGTAGAAATAGGTCGAAGGCTGTTCAAAAGGTTTGCTGCGAGAAACCCTCGGTTCTGCAACCGGTACGAGGAGGAAGAAGCGTCGAATGGCAGAATGAAGAGGCAACGTTCAGCGGAAGGCGACAAGCCTGCTTTCAAGAGGCAGAAAGGACCCAGTCCTAGAGCCGCGAGGCAGGGCAGTCGCATAGACAAGACAAAGAGGCCCAAAGCTGTAAGACAGATGGGATCCAATAGCGAGGAAGCAACTACTTCGAAAGCTGCGAGTCAGAGGGAAGTTCCAATTAAGGAAGTAGGAGATAAGCCAAAGGGAGATAACGCTAAGACTCCGGCTTTCTCGGAGGCGCTAAAGGGAGTTAACGCTAAGACTACGGCTTTCTCGGAGGTGCCAAAGGGAGATAACACTAAGACTCCTGCTTTTCCCGAGAAGATGAGTGATGTGGCAAAGCAGTCACTGACTGTGGCGCTGGTTGATCGTAGCAGTCCTTTCGGACAAATGACTACTGAAAGGTGGAGATCTGTGGAAAGGGAGCTGATTAGCTTAATGCTTAAGATGATGCGGGAACAACCAAGTAAGCCCCTTCCAACCTTTGATTCGGGGGGATGGTATAATGGTGTGAAGATGATAGCGTGCGACAACATCGCGAGCTTGCGGTGGCTGGAGGAAGTGGTTCCAAACCTCCAAAGGCAAGGCACGAACGCGCGGTTTGAGGTGGTGGATAAAGCGCAAATCCCCACGGTACCCAAAGTTAAGGTATGGATACCGTGCGTGATGAAGTCGGAGGATACACTGCGACTTCTGCAGAATCAGAATCCGAACATACCGACACAGGATTGGAAGGTACTTACTGTATTTCGGCCTACCGAGGATGGTCAGTTCTACATCTTCCAAATAAACAAGCAGGCGGAGGATATTTTGTACACGCAGCTTGGTAAAATGTCCTTTGGCACTGGCAAAATTTACATGCGACTCAGGAAAAGAAGTCCCGAGGATAAAAACTCTAACACGCTAGAGGTGGGCGAAGTCGAAAAGGATCTCAAAAGCCTAAGGGAAAAAAGACAGGTGGAGGTCCCCGACGTCACCACGAACGTGCTAGAAGAGGACCAACCGCTAAATGGTGCTGTGACTCGCACAGAGGAACACCCTGCACAACAGTCACGAGAGGCTGAAGGGGACTCGAATACTCTAAACCAAAAGGGCATGGGGAGGACGACGAAGGTGCTGGAGGGGGACAAACAGCCCAATGGTGCTGCGAGTCCTACAGATAAACCTCCAACACAGTAAAGTGGCGTCGAGCGAACTCCTCCTAACCCTTGAGGAGGGTTCGTTTGACGTGGCGCTGATCCAGGAGCCGTGGCTCTCATCGGGAGGAAAGGTTTCTGGACTTGGCGCGCGCGGGTTTGGCGTTTACTACGCACAAACGGAAGGACGGGTGCGAGCTGTAATAATGGTAAGGAAACAGCTGCATTCATATATGCTGCCTATTTACACCACTGAGGATCTCGCAGTGGTGGCCGTTGAGCAAAGGAATAAGCAAGCATTTATCCTGGCGTCCTGCTACATGGCCCATGCTGCGGAGGTCCCACCGATGGAGTGCAAAAGGCTAGTACAGGAGGAAGGGCGCGAAGGGCGGTTGGTCATAGGCGCAGATGCAAATGCGCACCACAATGCGTGGGGAAGACCAGATACGAACGAGAGAGGCGAATCTCTGTTTTGTTACATCCTGCAAACCAATTTGCAGATAGCCAATAGGGGAAATGTCCCTACATACATTGGTCCAACATCCAGCAATGTTCTGGATATTACATTGAGCTCCGAGCGTGATATATCAAGGTATGATGGTTCTTGATAGACCATCCTTCTCCGACCATGCGTATATTAGCTTCAACATCCCCCTAAAGAGGGTAGAGAAGGGAAGAACCTTTAGAAACCCTAGGTCAACGAACTGGACTAAATTCCAGAAACATGTGGAAACAAAACTGGGACAACCCAAAGAGGTTGCTAATGTAGAGGACCTGGAGGAGTCGAATGAATTCCTAACAAGGACGCTTATGACTGCGTATAACAAAGCTTGCCCTCTAAGAAGATTCAGAGGAAAAGCAAAGCCGCCATGGTGGAGCAATGAGCTGAGTCTTCTAAGAAGACAGGTAAAAGAAATGTTTAAGCTAGCAAAGACCGCGGAAAGCGAAGCGTGTCGGGACGAGTACAGGGATCTACTGAGGATCTACAAGCGTGAAATTACCAGGGCTGAGAGAAACTCATGGAAAAGTTTCTGTACGGACGTAGAGTGCTCCAGCGAAACAGCACGGTTGAAAAAAGTCCTAGCAAAGGGAAACATAGTCCAGGGAATAATAAAGAAAGAGAACGGGGAATGGTCACGTAATAGTGAGGAATCCCTTGAGGTGCTTCTCGATACACATTTCCCATCGGGAGACGGTTTAGAGGAGCCAGCAGACATCACTCACACTTCGATCACGGAGCTAGTAGTGCCCGGCTTGGTGACCGATACCAAGATCGAGTGGGCAGTGAAGACGTTTTCTAAGTTTAAATCGCCGGGCCCAGATGGTATATTCCCGGCCATGCTACAAGTCTCAAGTAGGGCGGTCGTGGAATGGCTTAAAATAATATTCGATGGGTGCATACGACTGAATCATGTACCGCACTCTTGGAGAACAGCTCGTGTAGCTTTTCTACCAAAGGCGGGGAAGATCGGTCACGTGTATCCCATTAGATTAACATCATTTCTGCTCAAAACCTTTGAGAGGCTGATAGATGTGTACATAAAGTCCAACGTGGATGAAAAGCTGCTCTCCACAACACAGCATGCGTACACCAAAGGCAAGTCGGTAGACACCGCATTGCATAGGGTGGTAATAAGCATAGAGAAATCCCTGGAATATAAGGAGTATGCTCTAGGAGTCTTCTTGGACATTGCCGTTGCTTTCAATAATGTTGCAAAATGGGCGATTATGGATGGTCTTAATTATATTAAAGTACATCATGCCTTAATCAGATGGATCGGATGTATGTTAAATTGCAGAAAGATTACATCACAATGGGGATTGTACGAGGCCACGAAATCAGTGGACAGGGGCACGCCGCAGGGATGGGTGCTATCACCTCTGCTGTGGACGCTGGTCATCAACCAACTGCTCAGACAATTCGATGAGGGACCCGTAAAACTTACGGCTTACGCAGATGACGTTGCAATTGTCATAAGTGGAAAGTGCCTTCCAACGATTAGTTCTTTGATGGATCGGGCCCTTCGCGATATTCATACCTGGGCATCTAATGTCGGATTGAAAGTCAATGCGGAGAAGACGGATATGATCTTGTTTACAAAGAGGTACAAGGTCCCAAATTGGACCAGGCCTAAGTCAGGAGGGGTGACCTTACAGGAGAAACCTTGCACAAAATATTTAGGAATCATCCTACACAGTAAGCTGTCATGGAAGCTCAACGTGGAGGAGAGGGTCAAGAAGGCCTCAACTCATTCGCCCTCTCTTTCTCATTGGGTTTTTACAGCGATTGTAAGCCCTATTCTATACTACGGAGTTCTTGTTTGGTGGCAAGCCACACAAAAAACAACATACCTCAAAAAATTAGAGGGGCTATGCAGACTATCGATGCTTAGCATTACGGGAGCCCTGAAAACAACCCCGACGGCTGCACTGTATGCCATTTTGCACATCCCACCTGTAGACCTGGTAGCAAAGAACAAAGCGTTAACGACCGCAACCAGGCTCGGTGCTTCGGGGCAGCTTGAGCGCCGACCATATGGCCATAGTAGTATAGCGTCATCAATCACAAGACGAACAGACTACATGATTCCCTATCTGCGCTTCGAGGGAGATATTAAGGCCACAATAGAGGTGGACGGTTGGCGCAAGGGTGCGCAAATGGCGGACGAGGCGATACATGTGTACACCGATGGTTCCAAAGTAGTGGAAGGAGTAGGGTCTGCGGTATACTGCGCTGATCCGGAAATAAGCAGATCCTACAGGCTGCCGGATTACTGTAGCGTTTTCCAAGCGGAAATATTAGCCGTAACCAAAGCAGTAGAAACCCTGGAAGAGAATAGCTTAAGCTGCAACCGTGTTAACTTTTATATTGACAGCCAAGCAGCAATTAAGGCAATAATCTCGCATAGCACAGCATCTAAATGCGTGTTAGAGTGTAAGCCGTCTCTGGAGAGAATCGGGACAGGGAGAAGCATACATCTATATTGGGTCCCAGGGCATATGGGAATAGATGGAAATGAAAAAGCGGACGAACTAGCTAAAAAGGCCCCATCCCTTTAAGCTTGCTCCGCAGATGTCCCAATTAGATTGGGCGAGATTAAGCGAAGTCGAGAGATGCACATGATGGACCAAGCGGGAAAGGCGTGGGTTCAAACGCGGGGCTGTAAAGTGTCGAAGATTATGTGTAGGTCTTACAACCTTAGACTAACACAGTTGCTCCTATCATTAAAAAGAGAGGACTGTAGACTCATGACGGGTATTCTGACTGGACACTGCCTGCTGGCGTCACATGCCTTTAAACTAGGCTTGGTCAGTGATAGCAGATGTAGGAAGTGCGGGTTGGAGGAGGAAACGATCGAGCACGTTCTGTGCTCGTGCCCTGCACTTGCCAGGCTAAGGCTCCAGTTATTAGGAGTGATACAGCTGTCAGATCTAGAAGCAGCAAGTGGCTTAAGTCCTAGGAAGCTTCTAGTATTTGCCAAGAGGACGGAGTTATTTTATAATATAAGTCCTGGTTTTTGATAGGGTTTTTCAGTTTGGTCGTTAAAACAAACTTCTGGTAACACTACGGACTCAATCAGTCTATGTGAGGTCCTCATGGACCGGCCAGTTCAACCTACCTACCTACCTATACTTTTTATAGCTGTTTGAAGATTTTTTTTCTTTCTCGAACTTCACACAAATGTGTTGCTCACCAATTTGTATGTACTACTTATGTATATGTAATGGATGTTAATTTTTTCCCTGCTCTTCCATGTGTTTCCTCCTTTCGAAGTAATATTTTTTTTACTCAGTATCATATGAATAATATTTGTAGAACAAAAAAATTTAATCGAAATAACAATATGCCCAACTTAGCATACACTAACACACCCACACTGACGCCCACACTCACGCCATAGGCATCCTGTCTGGCATCCCGCTGTGTTGGCGGCATTCCCACTACTATGACCAGCGTCCATTAGCCAGCAGCCAACTCGACAAGGATAAACTTTTATAATTGCTAAAGTAGCCAAATTGCTGTTTTTTCTAAACTTTCAATGTTATCCATAGGAAAAAGTTTTTTTTCCAATGTTGTTGCGGGCAAAAAATTATTAAATGTTGGTTGAACCATGTGGTACTCTTTTCATTTTACTTCTTTTATTTAGTTGTAACTTTGAAAAACTATTGGCTTTTGAAGTAAGTAAATGAAAATGCAAATGTAATCGCAAAGCAAAACAGATTTTATAAAATTGAAATAAAAGAAAAAAAGCAAGAGCGGAAATGAAAGTTTTGCCGTGAATATTGTTGAGCTCCGGCGACTAACAACGAGATTGACTGAATTTTGTGTGTGTTAGTGCAGTCGGGTGGCTTCGTGATACACGTATTTGTTGTCGGCTACACTGTGATGAAAATCAAAAATTTTTGATTTTTTCAATTGACGTTTGCTTATTTGATCGTCGCGGGGTATGACTGACAAAACAGCAGTGTTGTATTTAATTTGTGTTGATATTCAAAATTAACAAGTGCGCGGAAGAACAGCAATTCATATTATAATTTATTGAAAATTATCAATGTATTACGTTTTGCGTACAAGCTTTTCATCCACAATTTCTTGTTATCACTCTTTTTCCTTTTCTTTTTATACTCAGCTGAGCAGAGCTCACAGAATATATTAATTTTGTTCGCATAACGGTAATCCGTAACGGCATAAACTAATCGAGATAGGTATAGACTTCTATATATCAAAATGATCTGGGCGAAAAAAGAAATTCATTTAGCCATGCCCGCCCGTCCGTCCGTCCGTAAACACGATAACTTGAGTACATTTTGAGGTATCTTGATGAAATTTGGTATGTAGGTTCCTGGGCACTCATCTCAGATCGCTATTTAAAATGAACGAAATCGGACCATAACCACGCCCACTTTTTCGATATCGAAAATTTCGAATAACCGAAAAAGTGCGATAATTCATTACCAAAGACGGCTAAAGCGAAACTTGGTAGGCGGGTTGACCTTATGACGCAGAATAGAAAGTTAGTAAAATTTTGGACAATTGGCGTGGCACCGCCCACTTTTAAAATAAGGTAATTTCAAAGTTTAGCAAGCTGTAATTTGGCAGTCGTTAAAGATATCATGATGAAATTTGGCAGAAACGTTACTCCTATTACTATATGTGTGCTAAATAAAAATTAGCAAAATCGGATTACGAAAAAAAATTTTTAAAAGTCAAATTTTAACAAAAAATTTAATATCTTTACAGTATATAAGTAAATGACATTCAACTCCAGTAATGATATGGTGCAACAAAATACAAAAATAAAAGAAAATTTCAAAATTCATTTAATTTGTCTAGAATACTTTTAATGCCATAAGTCGAACAAAAATGGGTGAAATCGGTTTGAAGCCACGCCCAGTTTTCATACACAGTCGACCGTCTGTCCTTCCGCTCGGCCTTTAACACGATAACTTGAGCAAAAATCGATATATCTTTACTAAACTCAGTTCACGTACTTATCTGAACTCACCTTATCTTGGTATAAAAAATGACCGAAATCCGACTATGACCACGCTCACTTTTTCAATATCGAAAATTCCGAAAAATTAAAAAAATGCTATAATTCTATACCAAATATGAAAGGGATGAAACATGGTAATTGGATTGGTTTATTGACGCAAAACATAACTTTGGAAAAAACTTTGTAAAATGGGTGTGACACCTACCATATTAAGTAGAAGAAAATGAAAAAGTTCTGCAGGGCGAAATCAAAAGCCCTTGGAATCGTGGCAGGAACAGTATCGTGGTATTACATATATAAATAAATTAGCGCTACCCGATATATGATGTTCTGGGTCACCCCGGTCCACATTTTGGTCGATATCTCGAAAACGCCTTCACATATACAACTAAGGGCCACCCCTTTTAAAATCCTCATTAGTGCCTTTAATTTGATACCCATATCGTACAAACACATTCTAGAGTCACCCCTGGTCCACCCTTACGTCGATATCTCGAAAAGGCGACTACCTATAGAACTAACACTCCCACTCCCTTTTAAAATACTCATTAACACCTTTCATTTGACTCCCATATCGTACAAACACATTCTAGAGTCACCCCTGGTCCACCTTTATGACGATATCTCGAAAAGGCGTCCACCTATAGAACTAAGGCCCACTACGTTTTAAATAATCGTTAACACCTTTCATTTGATACCCATATCGTACAAACGCATTCTAGTCACCCTGGTCCACCTTTATGGCGATATCTCCCTTTTAAATAATTATTAACACCTTTCATTTGATACTCATATCGTACAAACGCATTCTAGATTCACCCCTGGTCTGGGTCGTCCCCGGTCGGGGTCACCCCGGTCCACATTTTGGTCGATATCTCGAAAACGCCTTCACATATACAACTAAGGGCCACCCCCTTTTAAAATCCTCATTAGTGCTTTTAATTTGATACCCATATCGTACAAACACATTCTAGAGTCACCCCTGGTCCACCCTTACGTCGATATCTCGAAAAGGCGACTACCTATAGAACTAACACTCCCACTCCCTTTTAAAATACTCATTAACACCTTTCATTTGACTCCCATATCGTACAAACACATTCTAGAGTCACCCCTGGTCCACCTTTATGACGATATCTCGAAAAGGCGTCCACCTATAGAACTAAGGCCCACTCCCTTTTAAAATACTCATTAACACCTTTCATTTGATACCCATATCGTACAAAAAAATTCTAGGGTCACCCCTGGTCCACCTTTATGGCGATATCTCGAAAAGGCGTCCACCTATAGAACTAAGGCCCACTCCCTTTTAAAATACTCATTCACACCTTTCATTTGATTCCCATATCGTACAAACACATTCTAGAGTCACACCTAGTCCACCTTTATTGCGATATCTCGAAAAGGCGTCCACCTATAGAACTAAGTCCCACTCCCTTTTAAAATACTCATTAACACCTTTCATTTGATTCCCATATCGTACAAACAAATTCTAGGGTCACCCCTGGTCCACCTTTATGGTGATATCTCGAAAAGGCGGCCACCTATAGAACTAAGGATAACTCCCTTTTAAAATACTCATTAACACCTTTCATTTGATACCAATATCGTACAAATACATTCTAGAGTCATCCCTGGTCCACATCTATGGCGATATCTCGAAAAGGCGTCCACCAATAGAACTAAAGCCCCGTCCCTTTTAAAATACTCATTAACACCTTTCATTTGATGCCCATATCGTACAAACGCATTCTAGAGTCACCCCTGGTCCACCTTTATCACGACATCTTGAAAAGGCGTCCACCTATAGAACTAAGGATCACTCCCTTTTAAAATACTCTTTAATACCTTCCATTTGATACCCATGTCATACAAACACATTCCAGGGTTACCCTAGGTTCATTTTCCTACATGGTGTTTTCCCCTTAGTTTGTCTCCAAAGCTCTCAGCTGAGTATGTAATGTTCGGTTACACCCGAACTTAGCCTTCCTTACTTGTTATTTAATAAAACTGCTGTAGTTGCAAGTAAAAAGAATCATCATCCGATGACGATATATTCACGTCCGAACGCTACGGTTTCTCAATGCAAATGACTTTTTATTTGATAGTCGCGGGGCAACCGTCAACCACCCGATACGCACACATACAAAAATTCAGTCAATCTCGTTGTTAGTCGCCGGAGCCCTTGAGGGAGCAAGCTGCAAATGGAGGAAAAGATGCAACACTGACTTGGTAATGCTGGTGAAAAAAGTAATAATGACTGATGAAGTGCAAGAAATAATATTTGTTTAAGAAAATAAGTTTTTAATCACAAAAATTTAAAAGTGGAGGAAAGTGTAGGAAGTAAAATATTGTTACGAACTTTTATTTGCAAATCCTCTTATTTGCCCTTTTGCTAGGATCGTATCGCTAAACTGTTGAATAAATAACTCCAATATTGAATAACGGAAAAATGGCCTTTATTAAAATACTTCACAATAACACTCAAACTGTGCAACGAATAGCTTAATAACCAAACTCATATCTTAAAGGAAACTGACTTTCAAAATAATAGTGCTATTGCTCGCTAGATATCGTCTTACTCGTAACTGCTTGACAATTCAAATCAAACTGAATTACTTCTTACTCGCCTGCATCGCTTTTATAGTTTACGCTGCATACTTCTAGGCTCTTCGATTTCCAGAAGTTACTAGTTGTTTCGGCTACAAAATCGCCAGCCACAACTACGTGCACAAATTATTGCTCTCTCTTGTGACAACTCAGATAAGGTATATGCATGTGTTTGTAGTTTACAGTCTCCCGCACACACATAAGCGTATAAGTAAATTCATCGGTGTGTGACATCTCATCTCTCGCTGCCTTGTATGTAAATGTTGCTCGTCGGAATGTGTACATATGTGTAGACGCAATTATTGATTCGTTTATGTAGATACATAATGATTGAATTATTGATGTGCATTCACGTCACTGCTTAGATCGGCTTAGAGCTGGCAGCACTCCTTAGTTTTGCTAATATTCGTAACACTGCCCTCCACCTAAGTCTGATCGTCCCGATCAGACAAATCTCTCGATCTAAACTTTGCTAGCATCGCCAAATGTACCACTCTTCTACTCCGTGGTATCTCAATGCTTTGTATGCGGTAGATGGTATCACTGAGCTTCTTCACAATCTTGTACGGGCCTTTCCAACTGCACCGAAATTTGGATGCAACAACTTTCCGCCGGTGAGGGTTGTATAACAGTACCAAATCTCCCGCCAAGAAACTTTTCGAATTATTGTTCTCATGGTACCTGTGTTTCATCGTACCACTCAATACCCTGGTTCGTTCCTTTACACTCTGTTGTTTGGCCGATGAACTACTTCGTAGAGCTTGCGCTGGACGGATTTGCTTTGCATAATCAGTATCGTTCCCACGTTTCCCCACAGTAGTGCGCTCTGGATTGAAACTACCCTTGCATTCCTTCTCGAAAATTCGTTGCTTCATTTTCCTGCGTCTTTTAGGTTTTGTCAATGCCAGTGTTTCTCTCGCAGGTACTTTTGATTTTGATTTATTTGGCCCATTCGATCTATCAACCTTTGCCTTCGACTTTCGTGGCCTTCGTCGAGTCTTCTCCACCAGTACCCGATTACTGCTGAACCCTTTTTCCAAACTAAAGTTAAGTGGCACATCTTGGTTCTCATAACACATCACCCTTCTCTGCATATCGATCTTGATGTCATGGTCAACCAAGAAATCCACTCCCAATATAACTTCATCAAAAATCTCCGCCACAACAAATTTGTGTAGAACCATGACCTTCCCAATCAATACTTCACATATCACTTCTCCCTGAACTTGGTTATAGTCGCCAGTGACCGTACGCAACTTTGCTCCAGGTAACGGTTTTACTCTCCTGTTGACCAAGTCAGATCGGATCAAGGAATGAGATGCGCCCGTATCTACAGTCAGTACTCGTTCTTTGCCATCCACATTCCCTCTGACGGTAAGACTGCTTGATTTCCTTCCAATTTGCGACACAGATATCACAGGGCATTCAATAGCTGGATCTAGCTCTCTACCTCTTACTCGGTCTTGCTCATCTCCTCCAGCTTTGCGTTTACGGCCACCCACATTGTTGGAACTATTAAGACCAAGATCGCAATGACGTGCTATGTGACCGGACTTCCCGCATTTGAAGCATTTGATAACTTTTTCACTTCGCTTTTGCGATCCTTTCAGTGCCTCCAATATTGCGTCTACCCACTCTGGCCTTTCTACTTCCACACGGCGTGCTTTGAAAACTGGTTTACTCAATAGTGAGGCCGTTTCCTGAGTCAATGCATGTGATATCGTTTCAGCAAATGTCTGCTTTGGGTTTGCGTATGTAGCTCGCTTCGTTTCCACGTCCCGTATGCCATTTATGAAACTCTGGATTTTTACCCTTTCAGTGTATTCCACGGGTGCGTCGGCATTTGCAAGATGAGCCAATCTTTCAATATCTGAAGCAAACTCCTGCAATGTCTCATTTGCTTTTTGGTAGCGGTTTTGCAACTCAATTTGGAATATCTGTTTCCTATGCTCGCTTCCATAACGTCGTTCTACAGCAGCCATCAATGCTTCATAATTGTTCCGCTCTCCTTCGGGAATCGTCTGTAGAATTTCCGCTGCTGGCCCCTTCAATGCCACGAATAGTGCAGCAACTTTATCTTCCACATTCCAGTTGTTCACTGCTGCGGTCTTCTCAAACTGTAGCTTAAAGACCTAGAAAGGAACAGAACCGTCAAAGGATGGTGTTTTTACCTTTGTATTGCTTGCTGAAACAGCTGGGCGGTTTAATTGCAACTCTTGTATACGACCTCTCAAAGCATCCACCTCGGCTTCGATTTTTCCTCAAACTGCGTTATTTTCTCGTCCATACGTGCTTCGAGTTTTGATGATATACGCGCCCTTGTGCTTCGAGTTGTACTGTTATGCGTGCCTCTTGTGCTTTCAGTTGTGTCTCCATTTTTGATGTAATCTGTGTCGACATTTCTGCCATACGCGTTTCTTGTGCTTCAATCTTCGATGTAATCTGTGTCGACATTTCTGACATACGCGTTTCTTGTGCTTCAATCTTCGATGTAATCTGTGTTGACATTTCTGACATACGCGTTTCTTGTGCTTCAATCTTGGATGTTATGCGTGTCTCCTGCGATTCTAGTTGTGATGCCATATATGTCTTCTGTTCTTCCATCTTGGATGTTATACGGTTCTCCTGCGATTCCATATATGTCTGCTGTTCTGCCAGTTGAGATGACACTGTCGATGTTTGAGCAGATATTGCAGCTAAAATCATGTTCAAGTCTGTACTGGTAACCGTCTGCGATGTTTCGTTCTTCTCTTCAATTTTTGTTGTCTCCTCGCCATCAAGATGAAAGACATGCTCTTCCACATCAATTCCTTCTGCTTCCATTGCTTCTCGTAGCCGTGCCTGAAGTTCGAGTTTAACGCCGCTTGTATTCAATCCACGGCTCTCCAACTCCTTCTTCAGTTGCGGGATCTTCAATTCACTTAACTTTGCCATGTCCTTGTTGTCCTCTAGAATTTATTCAACAATTCCTCTTCTGACACCAATTGTTACGAACTTTTATTTGCAAATCCTCTTATTTGCCCTTTTGCTAGGATCGTATCGCTAAACTGTTGAATAAATAACTCCAATATTGAATAACGGAAAAATGGCCTTTATTAAAATACTTCACAATAACACTCAAACTGTGCAACGAATAGCTTAATAACCAAACTCATATCTTAAAGGAAACTGACTTTCAAAATAATAGTGCTATTGCTCGCTAGATATCGTCTTACTCGTAACTGCTTGACAATTCAAATCAAACTGAACTACTTCTTACTCGCCTGCATCGCTTTTATAGTTTACGCTGCATACTTCTAGGCTCTTCGATTTCCAGAAGTTACTAGTTGTTTCGGCTACAAAATCGCCAGCCACAACTACGTGCACAAATTATTGCTCTCTCTTGTGACAACTCAGATAAGGTATATGCATGTGTTTGTAGTTTACAGTCTCCCGCACACACATAAGCGTATAAGTAAATTCATCGGTGTGTGACATCTCATCTCTCGCTGCCTTGTATGTAAATGTTGCTCGTCGGAATGTGTACATATGTGTAGACGCAATTATTGATTCGTTTATGTAGATACATAATGATTGAATTATTGATGTGCATTCACGTCACTGCTTAGATCGGCTTAGAGCTGGCAGCACTCCTTAGTTTTGCTAATATTCGTAACAATATTTTACAGGGTGACTTAGGAGCTTTAAAGTTTCGATATATACAAAGAGAAAAATATGCTTTCTGTATCCGATTGTCAATTCTATAGCTCAATGATTAATAACTCAATATTTTTATACCTGGTTCTTCAAACGTGGTGGCTGCTTCCGTAGGCGGGTTCCGATAAAAATTCTTTTATTCGCATAACATGGCCTCGTCAAATTGCAGAAATGGCACAGTAGGGTGTCACCCCCTTTGAAACCTCGTTTAGTTTCGAACGGCTCGAACGGTCCATCCTAATTCCTTATTACTTTTGCGGGGAAACCAGACTTAGACATAACGAATAAAGGCCGCTCCTTATCGTGCTGTCGCGAAGGCGGCATAAAAACCGACGAAGAGGTGATGCGTGTTAATACTAGATTTATCAGGTCTTAGGCCGCACTTAAAATGTTCAATCAGCCTATTCACGAAAGGCTTCAATGTTTCACACATTATGCTTTACAGGAACTCATTTTCCATACGAAGAAGACTGATTCCGCAATAGTTGGCGCAGTTTGCAGGATCCTCCTTCTAGTGGACAGGACAAGGACCCCTAAAATTCCTATCGCCAAGCATGCACTCGTCCGACCATAATTTGCAATGAAGCTGATGCATGCGCGTTACCAACTCCTCCCCGCCGTATTTGAGTAGCTCCGCAAGCTATCCCCCAGCGCCCGCGGCCTTGTTGTTTTTAAATTTGGTTATTGCCCGGCCAAAGCAACATCAAAAATTTAGAAAAAAGTTTTTTCAATTACGCGTCGCTTATCGGCAGTGATTCGGCAAGCCCTCCGAGTGTTTTTCTGCCATGAAAAGCTTCTAAGGGAGAACTCATCTGCCTTGCAGATACCGTTCAGAGTCTACGTAAACATGTAGGTCCCGCCCCGCCAATTTGTAGCAAAAATTTAAATGAGTACGATGCAAATTGAAAGAGAAGCTCGGCCTAAAATGTCTTCGGAGGTTATCGCGCTATGTATTTTTTTATTTGTTTTTCCAGATGGCTAGCAGAACAAGCTCCCCGCACTAACGCCTTTCTGCCTCTGCTTTTTTCTTCATGTAAAGGCGTCTCACTTCCCTTTTAAACTCGCGGTAGCGTTCACATACTCTTCCTGTTGCGCCCGTTTTTAAGGTAGACCTGTAGGCAGCGCATTGTCTTTGGGTTGTAAGCAGCATTATTGATAGTATTAGATGTTTTTCAGAGGCGGTTCCTAGGATCTAAAAATCTGACTGCATGTATTTCCATCGGGGAACAGCCATGTATACTTTTATGTATGTACCTTGAGCTGGATGTGACCATGTTTCGAGCACCGGCGAAGGCGTTCAGCCTCAGTCCATTAGCAGAGGTTTCATGGTGTAGGCTGAACTTTCCGACCGTGGGGCCAAAAACTCCCTCATTGCCCACCCTGGCGTTAAAGTCGCCAAACACGACTGTTATATTATGGCGGGCAGCGTTTGTATGTGCGTTCTACGCGTTCATGGAAAGCATCTTTAATTTTATAATGATATATTAAAAAACTTTGCTTTTATTCGGATAGTGTCGAGACGTTCGTGCACTTGCGTGAACGTCAGTACCTGGTGACAAAGTCTCTCTCCAACCTGACGCCGAAACTGTTTTTTTTTCCATGGCCACTCCAGTAAATGTCAGGATTTTTGATTTTCTTCAAGGCATGCCATACCCAGGGAATTGTCTAATGCCCCTTATCTTCTGGGATCAGCGCAGTTGATCACGTTAGGTTGTTGCGGGAGCTTCTACAGCGTCAAATTTTCCCCGATCTTTGCTAGCCTTTCCGGCTGAAACTTTTTTTAATTTTCAAAAAACCAGCATCAAGATTGCCCTAAATGTTGCAGTGTTGCAATTGGTTAACCGTTGTTTACAATGTTAACTTGCCATGGCTAATTAAAGCTTACCTAAACAAAATCGCTGTCTAACATCTTTAGAGTCAAAAAGTTGCTGAAGAAGCGACAAGTCAAGTACTAAACAAACTATAAAAAAAAACAAAGAACAACTTAAAATAAATAACATGTTGAAATGTGCAAAAATTTACAATAAATTTGCCATGGACACTGCGCAGTCGCATGGGACCTCACCGCATTGAAATGCAGCGCAAACACCAAGCAACGGATGCAGCAAAAAAAAAGCGCCAGTGCGCACACCAAATGTGGCTCTTGTACAACATCAAGCGAAGACGAATCGTGTGTCACGAATTAAATGCAACACGGTTGCAATTGCTATTTCAGTAAGAACAAAAACAACAACAACTGCTAGTACTAGTAGAAAACAAACAAAAAATCACAAATGCTTTAAGTCAGTGATGCACAAAGCCAGTAGAGCTTCGAACACAAACGCCGCATTTATTGTAGTAGTATGTGTGTACAAGAAGAACGGGGAAAAAATTTGAGCATAGAAGTTAAGCTGCATACATTGGTGCTTTATCGTAACCGTATCGGTAACCTTATAACAGCTGATTCGACCAACCTTCGTAATCGTATCATAGCCAACCAATTGGTTTTTGGTTTACCGTCGTAACGATAACCAGCTGATTACGTTAGGGATACGACTACAGCGATACGACATACGGCACCAATGACTCCCGCTTTATACATTAGATCAGTGGTCGGCAAAAATTTAAATACAAGTGTGTCAGAGCGAGAGCACGAGCATCCCTGCAGGAAATTAAAGTTAAAACTGCAACATGCATTTATTAAAAACAGTTACATCAAAATTTTTGGAAAATTTGATTTTTGATTCTGAAATAGTTTGAAATATTCCCTAGTCCCTTTACTTACTGAATTATACTCGACTCGAAGGGTAAACGATATTGTTACATGTA
Organism: Eurosta solidaginis; assembly: GCF_040869045.1. Taxonomy (NCBI): domain Eukaryota; kingdom Metazoa; phylum Arthropoda; class Insecta; order Diptera; family Tephritidae; genus Eurosta; species Eurosta solidaginis. The sequence continues at coordinate 28,871,810 of NC_090323.1, forward strand.
AATGCACATGAAATTTGGTTTGTCAAAGCGGCTTAGCACGGCAAATGACGCAAATAAAATAGTGATCACTCGCTTAAAAAGCAGATATTTAAAACTAATACAGGCGCCGTAACCAGAGAAATACAAAATGTTTAAAAGACTTGTGGCTGTTTAAGTTACTATACACATTCTATAATATTTTTTTTACAGAGAAGAGGTTTAAATTTTTGGTGTTTTTTGTGGCTAAAAAAAAAAGGGAGTGCATAATGAATTTGCTACAACTAAGGTAAAATAAAACTCACATTGATTTGAAATGTTATTACTCACTACAAATCCTAATAGGTAGAAACCAAAGCCTTAACATGTTTCGAAGATGAGTTAGTTTTGGAGAGGCCGTCTTACCAGTTGCGTTTCCCCATCATATTTCCCACAGGGAATCTTTACATTAGCGCAACAGCCGTGCGCAGTGTTTATTCGTTGCTGTCTCGACCACTGATGACCTGATACGAAACATTCATTCTCTCTCAATTCGTTTCCAGGAATGGGTCTTGAAGTTCACTCGATTGTAAGCAATTGTTCATTCGTTTCCAAGAATGGGTCTTGAATATCAGATGGCTATAGAGTTGCCTAAAATACGCAAAAAAACAAGTAAGGAAGGTTAAGTTCGGGTGTAACCGAACATTACATACTCAGTTGAGAGCTATGGTGACAACATAAGGGAAAATAACCATGTAGGAAAATGAACCGGGGGAAACCCTGGAATGTGTTTGTATGACATGTGTATCAAATGAAAGGCATTAAAGAGTATTTTATGAAGGAGTGGGCCATAGTTCTATAGGTGGACGCCATTTAGGGATATCGCCATAAAGGTGGATCAGGGTTGACTCTAGAATTTGTTTGTACAATATGGATATCAAATGAAAGGTGTTAAAGAGTATTTTATGAGGGAGTGGGCCATAGTTCTATAGGTGGACGCTATTTAGGGATATAGCCATAAAGGTGGATCAGGGTTGACTCTAGAATGCGTTTGTACGATATGGGTATCAAATGAAAGATGTTAATGAGTATTTTAAAAGGGAGTAATCCTTAGTTCGATAGGTGGACGCCGTTTCGAGATATCGCCATAAAGGTGGACCAGGGGCGACCCTAGAATTTGTTTGTACAATATGGGTATCAAAAGAAAGGTGTTAATGAGTATTTTAAAACGGAGTAATCCTTAGTTCCATAGGTGGACGCCGTTTCGAGATATCGCCATAAAGGTGGACCAGGGGCGACCCTAGAATTTGTTTGTACAATATGGGTATCAAAAGAAAGGTGTTAATGAGTATTTTAAAAGGGAGTGGGCCTTAGTTCCACAGGTGGACGCCGTTTCGAGATATCGCCATAAAGGTGGACCAGGTGTGACCCTAGAATTTGTTTGTACGATATGGGTATCAAATTAAAGGTATTAAGGAGGGTTTTAAAAGGGAGTGGTGGTAGCTGTATAGGTGGTCGCCTTTTCGGGATATCGCCATAAAGGTGGACCAGGGGTGACTCTAGAATGCGTTTGTACGATTTGCGTATCAAATGAAAGGTGCTAATGAGTATTTTAAAACGGAGTAATCCTTAGTTCCATAGGTGGACGCCGTTTCGAGATATCGCCATAAAGGTGGACCAGAGGTGACCCTAGAATTTGTTTGTACAATATGGGTATCAAAAGAAAGGTGTTAATGATTATTTTAAAAGGGAGTAATCCTTAGTTCCACAGGTAGACGCCGTTTCGAGATATCGCCACAAAGGTGGACCAGGTGTGACCCTAGAATTTGTTTGTACAATATAGGTATCAAAAGAAAGGTATTAATGAGTATTTTAAAAGGGAGTGATGCTTAGTTCCACAGGTGGACGCCGTTTCGAGATATCGCCATAAAGGTGGACCAGGTGTGACCCTAGAATGCGTTTGTACAATATGGGTATCAAACGAAAGATATTAATAAGTATTTTGAAAGGGAGTAATCCTTAGTTCCATAGGTGGACGCCGTTTCGAGATATCGCCATAAAGGTGGACCAGGGGTGACCCTAGAATTTGTTTGTATAATATGGGTATCAAAAGAAAGGTGTTAATGAGTATTTTAAAAGGGAGTGATGCTTAGTTCCAGAGGTGGACACCGTTTCGAGATATCGCCATAAAGGTGTACCAGGTGTGACCCTAGAATTTGTTTGTACGATATGGGTATCAAATTAAAGGTATTAATGAGGGGTTTAAAAGGGAGTGGTGGTAGTTGTATAGGTGGTCGCCTTTTCGAGATATCGCCATAAAGGTGGACCAGGGGTGACTCTAGAATGCGTTTGTACGATATGGGTATCAAATGAAAGGTGTTAATGAGTATTTTAAAAGGGAGTACTCCTTAGTTCCATAGTTGGACGCAGTTTCGAGATATCGCCATAAAGGTGGACCAGGGGTGACCCTAGAATTTGTTTGTACAATATGGGTATCCAATTAAAGGTATTAATGAGTATTTTAAAAGGGAGTAATCCTTAGTTCCATAGGTGGACGCCGTTTCGAGATATCGCCACAAAGGTGGACCAGGGGATACCCTAGAATTTGTTTGTACAATATGGGCATCAAACGAATGGTGTTAATGAGTATTTTAAAAGGGAGTGGGCCTTAGTTCTATAGGTGGACGCCGTTTCGAAATATCGCCATAAAGGTGGACCAGGGGTGACTCTAGAATGTGTTTGTACGATATGGGTATCAAATTAAAGGTATTAATGAGGGTTTTAAAAGGGAGTGGCGGTTGTTGTATAGGTGGTGGCCTTTTCGAGATATCGCTATAAAGGTGGACCAGGGGTGACTCTAGAATGCGTTTGTACGATATGGGTATTAAATGAAAGGTGTTAAAGAGTATTTTATGAGGGAGTGGGCCATAGTTCTATAGGTGGACCCCATTTAGGGATATAGCCATAAAGGTGGATCAGGGTTGACTCTAGAATGCGTTTGTACGATATGGGTATCAAATGAAAGGTGTTAATGAGTATTTTAAAAGGGAGTAATCCTTAGTTCCATAGGTGGACGCCGTTTCGAGATACCGCCATAAAGGTGGACCAGGGGTGACCCTAGAATTTGTTTGTACAATATGGGTATTAAAAGAAAGGTGTTAATGAGTATTTTAAAAGGGAGTAATCCTTAGTTCCATAGGTGGACGCCGTTTCGAGATATCGCCATAAAGGTAGACCAGGGGTGACCCTAGAATTTGTTTGTACAATATGGGTATCAAAAGAATGGTGTTAATGAGTATTTTAAAAGGGATTGGGCCTTAGTTCTATAGGTGGACGCCGTTTCGAAATATCGCCATAAAGGTGGACCAGGGGTGACTCTAGAATGTGTTTGTACGATATGGGTATCAAATTAAAGGTATTAATGAGAGTTTTAAAAGGGAGTGGTGGTAGTTGTATATGTGAAGGCTTTTTCCAGATCGCGACCAAAATGTGGACCAGGGTGACCCAGAACATCATCTGTTGGATACCGCTAATTTATTTATATATGTAATACCTGCCAAGATTTTAAGGGTTTTTTATTTCGCCCTGCGGAACTTTTTCATTTTCTTCTACTTAATATGGTCACAACCATTTTATAAAGTTTTTTCTAAAGTTATATTTCGTGTCAATAAACCAATCCAATTACCTCACCATGTTTCATCCCTTTTTTCGTATTTGGTATAGAATTATGGCATTTTTTTCATTTTTCGTAATTTTCGATATCGAAAAAGTGGGCGGGGTCATTGTCGGATTTCGTTCATTTTTCATACCAAGATAAAGTGAGTTCAGATAAGTACGTGAACTAAGTTCATTAAAGATATGTCGATTTTTGCTGAAGTTATCGTGTTAACGGCCATGCGGAAGGACAGACGAACGACAGTGTATAAAAACTGGGCGTGGCATCAACCGATTTCGCCCGTTTTCACAAAAAACAGTTAACATCATAAAATCTATGCCCCTACCAAATTTCAAAAGGATTGGTTAATTTTTGTTCGACTTATGGCGTTAAAAGTATCCTAGACAAATTAAACGAAAAAGGGCGGAGCCACGCCCATTTTGAAATTTTCTTTTATTTTTGTATTTTGTTGCACCATGTCATTACTGGAGTTGAATGTTGACATAATTTACTGATATACTGTAAAGATATTAAATTTTTTGTTAAAATTTTACTTTAAAAAAAATTTTTTTTTTAAATGTGGGCGTGGTCCTTCTCCGATTTTGCTAATTTTTATTAGGCGTACATATAGTAATAGGAGTAACGTCCCTGCCAAATTTCATCATGATATCTTCAACGACTGACAAATTACAGCTTGCAAAAGTTTTAAATTACCTTCTTTTAAAAGTGGGCGGTGCCACGCGCATTGTCCAAAATTTTACTAATTTTCTACTCTGCGTCATAAATTCAACTCATCTACCAAGTTTCGTCGCTTTATCTGTCTTTGGTAATGAATTATCGCACTTTTTCGGTTTTACGAAATTTTCGATATCGAAAAAGTGGGCGTGGTTATAGTCCGATATTGTTCATTTTAAATAACGATCTGAGGTGAGTGCTCAGGAACCTACATACCAAATTTTATCAAGATACCTCAAAATTTACTCAAGTTATCGTGTTAACGGCCATGCGGAAGGACAGACGGACGACTGTGTATAAAAACTGGGCGTGGCATCAACAGATTTCGCCCGTTTTCACAGAAAACAGTTAAGATCATAAAATCTATGCCCCTACCAAATTTCAAAAGGATTAGTTAATTTTTGTTCGACTTATGGCGTTAAAAGTATCCTAGACAAATTAAATGAAAAAAGGCGGAGCCACGCCCATTTTGAAATTTTCTTTTATTTTTGTATTTTGTTGCACCATGTCATTACTGGAGTTGAATGTTGACATAATTTACTTATATACTGTAAAGATATTAAATTTTTTGTTAAAATTTTACTTAAAAAAATTTTTTTTTTTAAAAGTGGGCGTGGTCCTTCTCCGATTTTGCTAATTTTTATTAGGCGTACATATAGTAATAGGAGTAACGTCCCTGCCAAATTTCATCATGATATCTTCAACGACTGACAAATTACAGCTTGCAAAAATTTTAAATTACCTTCTTTTAAAAGTGGGCGGTGCCACGCCCATTGTCCAAAATTTTATTAATTTTGTATTCTGCGTCATAAATTCAACTCATCTACCAAGTTTCGTCGCTTTATCTGTCTTTGGTAATGAATTATCGCACTTTTTCGGTTTTACGAAATTTTCGATATCGAAAAAGTGGGCGTGGTTATAGTCCGATATCGTTGATTTTAAATAGCGATCTGAGATGAGTGCTCAGGAACCTACATACCAAATTTCATCAAGTTACCTCAAAATTTATTCAAGTTATCGTGTTAACGGACGGACGGATGGACGGACGGACGGACGGACGGACGGACATGGCTCAATCAAATTTTTTTTCGATCCTGATTATTTTGATATATGGAAGTCTATATCTATCTCGATTCCTTTATATATGTACAACCAACCGTTATCCAATCAAACTTAATATACTCTGTGAGCTCTGCTCAACTGAGTATAAAAAACTCCAAGAAATCCGTTCGGTTTCATTATTTTCAAATAAATCAGCAATTAAGCTGATAAAAACTTATTAAAATTTATAAAAAAGGCGTTTTGTAGAAATATTTTGTGGTAGATAAGTGAAATATATGAAATAATATATTTCGATTGCGTTGCTTTGCTTTGTAGCTCTGGCACCGCCATAAGATAAGAATGAACGGATAGCCCCTTTTTTCACTTTGATGTGACCAAAACGTTTATGTACATACATATGTATATCTACTTACAATAAAAAACGCAAAAAATTTATAAGAAATTACGAAATTAGATCACTTGGTGAAGTATTTGCGTTGTCGCCCGCTATTAATTAAACATGTTGCGTTAACCTATACGTATACCTACAATTTATCTCAGCTGTCAAAAATGGAATGTCGCAACGCTCCACAAAAACATGACCTTTATGCACCCATTTACATCAATGCGAAGACTAAGAATCTGACTTTTTACCAATCGAAAGTTGCTACCAAAACCCGTTTCGCGTGCAGCCCTTCGATGAAAGGTGTTGTCACTGATAAATTTTCCACGGGTGAAAAAGAGTTATTTTTTTCTTCGGATTTGTAATCCTGACAAAAATTCGAGTTTTTTGATACCCAATTGACAATCTTGAATAAATTTTCGGTGAAAATCATAAATTAGAGCTTTACCATGTAAAATACCCCAAAGTTATCCTGAAATGGCCAAATTTGATTTTGAGCATGATGGCATCTATGGTCAATGTTAAAAAAAATGCACATTTTCACGCGCTCTCAGAGAGCGAGAAGTTTCATATCAGGTCATCAGTGGTCTCGACAACGACTGAACGATGGAGAGTAAGAATATGTGTGAAGGAAGTCTAACTCAATTGAGCTATGGCGCGCCCACTGCATTAGATGTTAACTGCTTGAAGTACAATCGATTCAATGATTCCATGGCGGAACGATACAAGGTGGCAGCATGGTGACATACCTTCAAACATAAAAAAAAATTCCATGTACTTGTTTTTTGTAAATACGATGGACAAATGTCAAAATCGTCCTGCGCCGGAAGTTGGTGTATCAAATCAAATAAAAACAAGTAAGGAAGGCTAAGTTCGGGTGTAACCGAACATTACACACTCAGCTGAGAGCTATGGAGACAAAATAAGGGAAAATCACCATGTAGGAAAATGAACCTAGGGTAACCCTGGAATGTGTTTGTATAACATTTGTATCAAATGGAAGGTATTAAATAGTATTTTAAGAGGGAGTGGGCCATAGTTCTATAGGCGGACGCCATTTAGGGATATAGCCATAAAGTTGGACCAGTGCTGACTCTAGAATTTGTTTGTACGATATGGGTATCAAATGAAAGGTGTTAATGAGTATTTTAAAAGGGAGTGGACCTTAATTCTATAGGTGGACGCCTTTTCGAGATATCGCCATAAAAGTGGACCAGGGGTGACTCTATAATTTGTTTGTATGATGTGGGTATTAAATGAAAGGTGTTAATGAGTATTTTAATAGGGCGTGGACCTTAGTTATATAGGTGGACGCCTTTTCGGGAAATCGCCATAAAGGTGGACCACGGGTGACTCTAGAATTTGTTCTTACGATATGGGTATCAAATGAAAGGTATTAATGAGTATTTTAAAAGGGACTCGGCCGTAGTTCTATAGGTGGGCGCCTTTTCGAGATATCGCCATAAAGGTGGACCAGGGGTGACTCTAGAATTTGTTTGCACGATATGGGTATTAAATGAAAGGTGTTAATGAGTATTTTAAAAGGGCGTGGGCCTTAGTTCTATGGGTGGACGCCTTTTCGAGATATCGCCATAAAGGTGGACCAGGGGTGACTCTAGAATTTGTTTGTACGATATGGGCATCAAATGAAAGGTACTAATGAGTATTTTAAAATGGCGTAGGCCTTAGTTCTATGGGTGGACGCCTTTTCGAGATATCGCCATAAAGGCGGAACAGGGTGACTCTAGAATTTGTTTGTACGATATGGGTATCAAATGAAAGGTACTAATGAGTATTTTAAAAGGGAGTGGGCCTTAGTTTTATAGGTGGACGCCTTTTCGAGATATCGCCATAAAGGTGGACCAGGGGTGACTATAGAATTTGTTTGTACGATATGGGTATCAAATGAAAGGTGTTAATGAGTATTTTAAAAGGGAGTGGGCCTCAGTTCTACAGGTGGACGCCTTTTCGAGATATCGTCATAAAGGTGGACCAGGGGTGACTCTAGAATGTGTTTGTACGATATGGGAGTCAAATGAAAGGTGTTAATGAGTATTTTAAAAGGGAGTGGGAGTGTTAGTTCTATAGGTGGTCGCCTTTTCGAGATATTGACGTAAAAGTAGACCAGGGGTGACTCTAGAATGCGTTTGTACGATATGGGTATCAAATGAAAGGTGTTAATGATTATTTAAAAGGGAGTGGGACTTAGTTCTGTAGGTGGACGCCCTTCTGATATATTGCCATAAAGGTGGACCAGGGGTGACTAGAATGCGTTTGTACGATATGGGTATCAAATGGGCTTAGTTCTATAGGCCTTTTCCAGATATCGTCGTAAGGGTGGACCAGAGGTGACTCTAGAATGTGTTTGTACGATATGGGTATCAAATTAAAGGTACTAATGAGGGTTTTAAAGGGGAGTGGCCCTTAGTTGTATATGTGAAGGCGTTTTCGAGATATCGACCAAAATGTGGACCGGGGTGACCCAGAACATCATCTATCGGGTACCGCTAATTTATTTATATATGTAATACCACGATACTGTTCCTGCCACGATTCCAAAGGCTTTTGATTTCGCCCTGATATAGAATTATGGCATATTTAAATTTTTCGTAATTTTCGAAATCGAAGAAGTGAGCGTGGTCATAGTCGGATTTCGGCCATTTTTTATACCAATACAAAGTGAGTTCAGATAAGTACGCGAACTAAGTTTAGTAAAGATATATCGATTTTTGCTCAAGTTATCGTGTTAGTGGCCGAGCGGAAGGACAGACGGCCGACTGTGTATAAACACTGGGCGTGGCTTCAACCGATTTCGCCCGTTTTCACAGAAAACAGTTACCGTCCTAGAGTCTAAGCCCCTACAAAATTTCACAAGGATTGGTAAATTTTTGTACGACTTATGACATTAAAATTATCCTAGACAAATTAAATGAAAAAGGTCGGAGCCACGCCCATTTTGAAATTTTCTTTTATTTTTGTATTTTGTTGCACCTTATCATTACTGGAGTTGAATGCTGACATAATTGACTTATATACTGTAAAGATATTAAATTTTTTGTTAAAATTTGACTTAAAAAAAAAAAGTTTTTTAAAGTGGGCGTGGTCGTTCTCCGATTTTGCTAATTTTTATTAAGCATACATACAGCAATAAGAGTAACGTTCCTGCCAAATTTCATCATGATATCATCAACGACTGCCAAATTACAGCTTGCAAAACTTTTAAATTACCTTTTTTTAAAAGTGGGCGGTGCCACGCCCATTGTCCAAAATTTTAGTAATTTTATATTTTGCGTCATAAGTTCAACTCACCTACCAAGTTTCATCGCTTTATCCGTCTTTGGTAATGAATTATCGCACTTTTTCGGTTTTTCGAAATTTTCGATATCGAAAAAGTGGGCGTGGTTATGGTCCGATATCGTTCATTTTAAATAGCGATCTGAGATGAATGCCCATGAACCTACTTACAAAATTTCATCAAGATACCTCAAAATTTCCTAAAGTTATCGTGTTAACGGACAGACGGACGGACGGACGGACATGGCTCAATAAAATTTTTTTTCGATGCTGATGATTTTGATATATGGAAGTCTATATCTATCTCGATTCCTTTATACCTGTACAACCAACCGTTATCCAATCAAAGTTAATATACTCTGTGAGCTCTGCTCAACTAAGTATAAAAAGTGTATAATCAGCTGTCCTATGCTGCCACCTTGTATCGTTGCGCCATGAATGATTCACTGCTTGCTCTGCGGTTTCTCAGTCGCTGCGCTCACACGACATGTAGGTGAGCAACGAATAAATTTCCGAAGCTCTTGAGGGTATCACTGCTCTAAGTGCCAATCAATAAAAAAACCTTCCTTGCATTTTTGCGACGTGAAAATGCATTTCCAAAGCCTCTACTGTTTTGTTGGTAATTTTTGTTTGCTCATTTTTTGCTAATTTAAAATTTTATAAAATTTTTCATTTTTGCATTTTTGTCATTTAAAAAGGTTAAACAGCCAATCAAGCGTGGAAAATTTTTGTAGCTTTTTCACTGTGACCAAAAAAAAATAAATATACATAATAAAATTTTAGTGCTTATTTTTTAAGCTGTACTTAAGTTTTTACTAAACCAACAAAAAAAAAAAAACAAAAAACGATTCCCAAGTAACCTTTGACAAATTGCCATAAATTCTTTGTCAAGAATGAACTATGCAATGAAGGATATGAAGACGTGCTGCAACAGTTGCACTGAGCAGTAATCACGTATAATGTTTGTTTTTGTTCAATGCTGAGAAAAAATCATAAATTGGCAAAATATCATGTTAACCTAAATATTGGCACAAATCGTGATTAACCTAGTTTAATATCCAATTATTTTCTCTCACATGATGCAAACCGAATGTACAAATGTAAGTTTTTGTAGGGAAAGGTAATTCTTCGTTTTTGTTTTTAATGATATCTCCTATCACCGTCTCCTTCATTGTTGGTCGCCATGCCGAGGCAAATGGGTTTAAGTACTACACTGGAATTTCTGCAGAGATCCACAGCTCATGAAGGCGTGTTCATGCGAGCGCACCAGCCGTTGTTCTATGAGAGTGGGGATCGCCGCACCAGCACCACCCTCAGTCAAGGTGTGGAGGCAACTGTACTGATGGCTGAATGGTCAGCGGGCGGTTATTGAATAACTGACCTCGAACGGCTCCTCTATTGCGCGTACAAGGACGGTTGTATAAGTACCTTACCCCGGTATGCTGGCTCTGCCGGGCTGACAAGCTTCAGTTTAACCTGTGTGAATTTTTTTTGGACAAAAAGGAATTTATAAAATAAAGAAAAAGAAAAGCATGATAATGAAGAGAAAATCAAGGTAGGGGAGGGCATGGCTACCAGTCATAGTACCCGTGTCGTTCCAAGGCAACCAATAACCAATACTAGGCACACCAGCAACAACAAACTGAGCTTTTTTTTACTTTACAGAAGATCGCCAGTAACGAAAGGAGTGGCATGGTAAAGGAGCGAGATGCCAAGCACAGGGATTGGTGCGAAGCAGTGATCAAGGATTACGAGACTACCCTCGCCCATAAATTCGCTACACAGTCACTATAGCAAGGAAGGTTTAACTACAGCAACAACCAAAATACAGTAGTCAGCGGTAGCAAGAGGTGAACGAGCGCGATGTCACGAAAGGCAGGTTCAGGCAGGATGAGGGCTCTTCCTCTAGTGCCTAAGCACAGGCAAGTTACACTTTTAACGAGGTTGTCAGAGATCACTTCCAGGTTGCTCTTCTCGATGTGTGGAGCTTTACTGAGAGACGAGATGGTCGTCGAGTACTTTATGGAGAGGCACACTACAGTCCTCGCCTACAATTGCAATGAGATCTGCCAATGGTGCAGGGTCATCTAGTGTGCGGACGTATTCTCTCGGGAATTGCTCGAGCAATGCGTTGATAAGGTTGGCAGCGCATTCTTTGAAGATGGTCTCGGTTTGGGATATTCCCCGGAGACGCCGTGCGCGTATTTGGCTGCCAAAAATGAAAATTTATGGGCCAAGACTCCTTCACTTTGAGACTGCAGAATGCGAATGTCCTGAAGGACGACTGGGCAGTCCTCAAAGTGTAGGAGCAGCAGCGAAACAGCCTGTCAGTGCTGTTGTTGATTTGCAACGAGCCCATGGAACCTCTTAAGCAAAAAGAGAAGACCAAAACTTTCTCATTACCGACAGGACCAGACAAGAACCTTTGGAAGAGGGACTAGACCAACAGGCTCGTGAACGAGCTCAACTTGGCAGAGCCAGTTTGAGTTAGGGCCTCGTCAAATCCTAGCAGAGAGCAAGAGCGTCATCTTCATTTTAGAAACATACCTACCAACCGTCCTATCATCGTATGTCCACTATAATACCATTATAACTGTTATATCCAAATTACAAGTACAGCGAAATCTCTCCTTATGGGCACCTGTATTAGACGGGCATATCCTTATTTCCTGACCGAGACTTAGCAAGCAAATATGATCAAGTGCGCCAGTACGATGGAGTATATCCTGAATGAGGAAGGTTTAACGATGGCATTTTGTATCGTTTGCTGTATAAGACAAGTTCAACTTTGACGGAATTGACGCTGAGTGCGCATCGGGAGGTCTGCAAGGAAATCTCGCTGCCTGCATCAGCTAGGTCATCAGCATACGCCACAAACCTCCCGATCCCCCCACCTTGCATATATTAATAACGAGTTTGCCGTTAAATTCCATAGAAGCGGGAAAAACGCCATCCTTAGGTGGGCACCTTGTGACATAACGTATTGTAATCAACCTTACCCAGTGAGTAAAGTAGTTCCCTTCCCTTGTGTAGTTGATCAATCAGTCCCACTAGGTACCTATTTACAACCAGATTCGTTAGGGCGTTGTTAACGGCACTTGGGCTTATATTGCTGAATGCTCCTTCAGTGTGTGGGAAAGCCATAATACAATAATTTCTTTTCGAACAAAAATGTAGATAGTAAAGACTAGGCTATGAAGCTCAGCCTCCATAGATTTACCTTCGTCGTATGCGTGTTGATAGCCAGATATGATAAGTTGGGCGGGAACAATCCTATCTAGTTCTGCCGCCGTAAAAGGTTTGAAATTTGGACCTAGCCACTGGTCACATTGAGTCCGTAAGAACCAAGTGTACAGCGCAGTTACAGTGAGTAAAGTAGTTCTCTTCCCTTGTGTAGTTGACCAATCAGTCCCACTAGGTACCTATTTACAACCAGATTGGTTAGGGCGTTGTTAACGGCACCTGGGCTTATATTGCTGAATGCTCCTTCAGTGCCTGGGAAAGCCATAAGACAATAATTTCTTTTCGAACAAAAATGTAGATAGTAAAGACTAGGCTATGAAGCTCAGCCTCCATAGATTTACCTTCGTCGTATGCGTGTTGATAGCCAGACATGATAAGTTGGGCGGGAACAATCCTATCTAGTTCAGCCGCCTTAAAAGGTTTGAAATTTGGACCTGAAGCCACTGGTCACATTGAGTCCGTAAGAACCAAGTGTACATCGCATTAAAAAACAAGAGTCAAAATACAATATATGAGCCAAAGATATGCCAAAGATGCGAGTATTTGCAGAAGATTAATACGAAGATTTTGATGAAGATGCTGATATTTTAAATGATACGCACAAAATTTGTTCAATTGAAATTTATTTTTGGAAAGCACCACTTGTTATTTACTCATTGAACAGGAATACAACGTCTTTGTCATGCATAAACAATTTGAAAAAAACAAAAAACAAAAAAAAAATTTTTTTAAAATAATTAACCGGTTTAATGAAACCTGTGATATAATCAACGTCATCGATTAATTGATAATTTTAATACACAAAATTCTGCTCAGTGATTTTAAGGGTAATTCCATATTAAAAAAAAGGTCACATAGAATAATTATAAGATACTAGAAGACCCGGCAGACGTTGTCCTACTCTAAATTTGGCCAATCTGCATACATTTTAATAAGCTTTTTCCGTCTGACTCTACACCCCCCCCCCCCCCCCCCCCCCTTTTCACTTTTTCCTAATCCTTTTATTCACTCCTCCCTCCGTCTTTTTCGCTCCATCTATCTCCATCTTCGTCTCATTCTATCTTTTTCTCAATCTCCTTCTCTCTTTTCTCTTCTCTCAATTTCTTATCATTATTCTCCATCACTTATTGCCTGTCCCAGAAGGTGGTATGTATTTTATTCCAGTCCCAGTCCCACTCCGAGTCTCAGTCCCAGCCCGTCTCTGGATAATATATTACTCTGTCCTAAAGCACTCATCAACAGCTTTCATTTGATACCCATATTATATAAACACACTCTAGGGGTACCCGGGTCCACGTTTTGGCCTATATCTCGAGACCCTAGTCACCCAGGGGTATGAAAATTACCCCCTACTAAAGCACTCATCAACAGCTTTCATTTGATATCCATATTCTATAAACACACTCTAGGGGTACCCGGGTCCACGTTTTGGCCTATATCTCGAGACCCTATTCACCCAGTCACCTATCCTATATTTCAAGTTAGATCAAACTACACACGGGGTGCAAAACAAATTCAAAATCGTAGTTTAGGAGTCCATTGGCCTCAATTGTGTGACACGTGTTTTTTATATATTAAGATTATCATTGACCTCCTTCAAATCGAAATGGACTAATGAATGTGAGAATTTGTGTTTTATTTTCAAAGTTGTTTTAAGGAATAAAGTTATGCAAATTTACCCCAAATCTGCATGACGCATTGAGTCATTTAAGCCGTGAGCCGAAAAAAGCAAATCAAATGTACATGCATACATATATGATTGTAATAGAGGCATTCCGTGTCCAATGAGATGTAATTTAATATCAGACGAAAAAGGACTTAAGCTGGAGTCATTGGTGCCGTTTGTCGTATCGCTGTAGTCGTATCCCTAACGTAATCAGCTGTTTATCGTTACGACGGTAAACCAAAACCCAATTGGTTGGCTACGATACGGTTACGACCTTAGCGGCACCAATAATCGATTGCATTGATTCTCATAAGGTTGGTCGAATCAGCTGTTATAAGGTTACCGATACGGTTACCAATAAAGCACCGATGTCTCCAGCTTTAAGCGGCAATTACCCACCGACGTGTGTCGTACGTACGGACGTTTGTCGTACGAAACGCGTTTGAGCGAACTTCAAGCCCGTACGAATCAATGTGTGCGTTTGTGTACATGTACATAACATAATTGTGTGTGGATTGTTTACAGATAAGCAACTGTTGCCATTGCCCATTTTGCATGCATGCTTATGGAAACATCAACTGTTTCCAATTTAATTTTTGATTTTGTAAAAGGCTGGAATTAATATTAAATAAATATAAATAGATTTCATATTTATAATCTGCACTTTTACATAAATATTTCGAATTATTTTCACAATTTTTCAAACTTTCATTAGGTGTTTTTGCATAAAACTGCACACGGTCAAAAATTAGCGCACAAAAGTTTACTAGGCAACTCTGTCTAATGAGAGAGCGATCAGCTGACACGTTCTTACGGAAAAAATCAAAATTGTTTTGATTTCTACGTTCCGGGCTACGTACGTACGGGCGTTGCACGCCGGTGAGTTTTCGTTTACATTGCACACTCATAAAATAGGTCCTGTCAGCTGACACGTTTTTGGTACGCACGTTCGTGAGTAACTGCTGCATTAGAACCGCTTTCCCATGTAAAGCCGTGGTTACTCACGAACGTACGTAGAAAAAACGTGTCAGCTGACACGACCTATCTTATGAGTGTGCAATGTAAACGAAAACTCACGGACGTGCAACGCCCGTACGTACGTAGCCCGGAACGTAGAAATCAAAACAATTTTGATTTTTTCCGTATGAACGTGTCAGCTGATCGCTCTCTCACTAGACAGAGTTGCCTAGTAAACTTTTGCGCGCTAATTTTTGACCGTTTGCAGTTTTATGCAAAAACACCTAATTAAAGTTTGAAAAATTAATTCGAAATAATTATGTAAAAGTGCAGATTATATATATGTAATCTATTTATTTTTATTTAATATTAATTCCAGCCTTTTGCAACATCAAAAATTAAATTGGAAAAATTTGATGTTTCCATAAGCATGCATGCAAAATGGTCAATGGCAACAGTGCTTATCTGTAAACAACACACACAAATACCTTATGCACATGTACACAGATGCACACATTGATTCGTACGGGCTTGAGGGTTTGGCCAAACGTGTTTCGTACGACCAACGTCCGTACGTACGGCACACGTCTGTGGGTAATTGCCGCATAAGCTTTAAGGTATGGCATCTCTTACGATTCTGTAGTGGAATTCACTAACTTTTTTAACGACATTTGCCATCGCTTTATTTGCGCTCGATAACTATAACGATTTCGTTATTCAGTAACTATTTTGTATCGATATTCGTTTATCGGCGATCAGCTGTGTTGTTAAATAAACGGCAAGTAATTTGGCCGTGTTAAAAATCACGAAATTAATATTTCTGGCAATTTTAGTTAAAAAAGAAAATCGGAGCTTTAATCATATACTTTCAAAGACAAAAAGCTGCTTTATTTATAAATCAAATGGCATTTGAGTACTTGCCGTACGTTTAATCACAAGATGAAGAATTACTAAGTCCATCGCCAGTGGACAGACACCTTCTTAGAGAAGTAGATAACCCATTCCACTTGAATGCAACGGAGTTTCGAAAGCTGTACCGACTAACCACAGACTTGGCTCATGATATTATTTCTCAACTTGACAATTGGTCAATTAAGGGGTAAAAGAATAACTGCGAAATCAACAGAGAACAAGTAAAGGTGTCTAAGTTCGGGTGTAACCGAACATTATATACTCAGCGTGAGCTTCAATAGTACATTTCATATCAGATAAATTACTTTTCTACATAACACGCCAGTTAAAAAAAAATTTTCTCCACATTTCCTCTTACAATAAAACTTGACAAGTGAAATATCATTGATTCAAAACTATTTTTTGCTAAGTTATAGCTTATTATTCTTGCCTACGACCCTTTTAAACTTGTTTTATATCTAAGTTATAAAATAAATAAATGTAAGGCGCGATAACCTCCGAAGAGATATAAGGCCGAGCTTCTCTTCCAATTTGCGCCATGCTCCTCTTGGTTTTCCCTACAAATTGGCCGGACGGGACCTACATGTTTCATGCCGACTCCGAACGGCATCTGCAAGGCAGATGAGTTTTCACTGAGAGCTTTTCATGGCAGAAATACACCCGGAGCGCTTGCCAAACACTGCCGAGGGGCGACCCCGCTTAGAAAAATTTTTTTCTAATGGAAAAACCTTATTTCTAAACTTTTGATGTTGCTTTGCCTGGGGCGTGAACCCAGGGCATACGGTGTGATAGGCGGAGCGCGCTACCATCACATCACGGTGGCCTAAGTTGCCGTGGTCTTTAACCGATCTCTTCCATTTTTACTAGAAATATTTTCTGCTATAAGGAAAATGTGTGTACACAATTTCATTACGATATGTTAATTTTTCTTCGAGTTATGGCTCCCGAAACATAGAAAATTTTAGTGTTTTCCAATTTAATGTTATAACTCAATTTAGAAAGTAAAATTCTATTGATATAAAGCTCTTTTTCGCTAAGATTTATACCGCCTATTAGGACGGTTCACAATCAAGTACGAAGGGTTTTGCATAGTTGCACAGCACATGCAACAACAAAGTACATGGGAATGCAACTGTCAAAAGTTTTGCAAATTGCAATACAAAAGATCCCCTTATTTTGTTATGCAATCCACAAAGCAACATTTCGATCAGCTGATAATCCCTGCAGGAACACTTTCGGTTAGATTACCAATGGTCTTAATTGAAAATTTTTACGAGTTTATAAAAGGAAATCGATAAATGTATGTGTGTGTGCGTATATGCCAAGGATCTTCTTCAATTTGCTAACATTGCACACATTCGCAATTCACAAGTTGTTTTTAAACTTTTTTTTTTGTATTTAATAATTTGGGAAACATTTAAACAACGTTACATCAGGACGGACAAGGCGACAGCTGTTTCGATTATACCTTGTAAATCTCTTCAAAGCCTTTTCTCCCGGGAGTGGGAGTCGAACCCGCACTCCTACGATAGTTGAAATGGTTATAAACGCATTCAGCTACGTCATGCCTTAGTTGTTGTAAAGTTTTTCCCAATTGCCTTCTTTCGCATATATTATCTTTCACACATCACATAATTCGTATGTAGTTATGTGTTAAAGTTATGCATGTTTGTAAGGCGGTTTTCAGAGAAACTTGGTATTTTGTTGTTGTTTTTGTTCTATTATTTATAGAACTACAACGAATTAACCAAATGTTGTCTACTTATATGAGTTTGCCGGGGTCTTTATTCTCTATTGCGAACAACAGAGGAGACAGACGAACGATTCGCCTCCAAACGATTTCGTCTAACAATGGTCAAAGGACATATTGCCATCCTTTAACATAGTAAAAATGGCGAGTAACATAACATAAAAACGCAAGCGCTTCGTCTCTGAGGCGAAACGAACGTTCGTTTCGTAATAGAGAATGAGGCGCTTGTGTGGTGTCCTGTAGGGCTGTTTTTGTTTGTTGGTTGCTTTGCTATGGTGATTTACTAAGGTCGCTTACTATCCCGTGCATTTGCATGCAATTGCATAATTTTGTCATCACATTTGCAATTAATCGTCAATTGACTTAACGTCTTAATAATGGATCAAAATTCTCTTTCACAAATTACGAAATGTTTTGAATGACTGCGAAGCTTTCCAGTGGATAAAGAGTATAACTCGGCTGATCATCAGATCAGAGTTGATCAGAAAATATGCGATAGCAGTAAAGATAACTAACTCGAGTGCTTGGGCATTTGTAGTTCACATGCCATAGAATGCCCCATATTTGCTTTTTGGCAACAACATTTTGAAGTATTCTTTTTTGAGAAATTTTGTATTAAATCTGCAAATAAAATGCCGAATTAAGGTGTAAGTGTGTTGGTTATTTATGCACATAATCTTAAATTCCATTGAATTAAAATTAAATTTTTATCTTTTTTTTATTTTTACCCCACAATTGCACTCATTTTCGCATATAAAATGATTCTTCTTCCGCATTAACCGCATTACTGCGTAAATCGTGAACGAAGTAACATGAAGTTCTTAGTGATTTTTGCCACAAGTGAGTGCGCGTGATTTGTTTATAAATTTTTGCGCATGCGCATTGAAACAACTTTTTACTTTTCAAAATATTTTTCAGCTTTCATTTGTGCACAAGCCATCCAGCTGCCTTTCATATTTACAACATCATTG
This sequence comes from Eurosta solidaginis, assembly GCF_040869045.1. Lineage (NCBI taxonomy): Eukaryota > Metazoa > Arthropoda > Insecta > Diptera > Tephritidae > Eurosta > Eurosta solidaginis. The sequence continues at coordinate 28,890,392 of NC_090323.1, forward strand.
GAGTCGCCAGAATCACCTGAATCTCCTGAATCTATAGAGGATATACGTCTGATTTTATCGCAAAGTCCAAATGGGTTACCAGGCGTTGGTGTTGTAAACCAGCCTGTACTACAAGCGGTTAAGGTGCCACGCCCAAATAAACATCAACTAATCGCACAAGCTCTACAAAATTTAGCTGCACAAAGTGGTTCAGGTTTATCAGCACAAGGTTTGACTACACAAAATTTCGCTTCACAACAACAACAACAACAACCTTTATCAGTACAAGGTATATCGCAGCAAAATTTATCTTCACAAACAACGTTGCAGGGCTTGCTGAATACACAACAACACCAAGTACAAGAAGCGCAACGTCAAGCTGTACCTCAATCTCAAACTCAACCACAAGGCTTAACTCTGGAAAATTTGTTTAATATACAACAACAAGCGCAACATTTGTCAGCACAAAGCATAACCCTTCAAGATTTGCTAAATTTACAACAACAATCTCAAACTTTACCAACACAAACTGTAACTCTGCAAGACTTACTGAATATACAACAACAACCCCAACTTATAACAGCACAAGGTTCTACTCATGAAACGTCCACACAAACTCAAACTATATCATCAGTTCAAAGTGCAAATCGACCAAGTTTGTTTTCAGAACCAGATCAGATTTTACGTGATCAAAGTCAACCAATAACCAGCGCTCCCATCGTAATCGATAAAAAGCTCCCAGAGACGACGGAGAAACCAACAACAACTTCAACAACAACAACAGCTGCTACAACGACCACAACTGTTGACCCTGATAGTGTTAAATATACAGTCAAAGAGGATGTGTCAGCGTCGGTGGGAGTTACAGATGCGCCCATTACCATTCAGCTCTTAGCCGATAATTAGTGAAACTCAGTTTTTTAGAATAATAAATAATGTTAATTAGTTCAATTAAATAAAATGAAGTGAAGTTTTGCAGTGGCAAACTTTTGGGTTGTGTGGGCTTGCTTAAAAAGTGACGGCCAGTCGATAGAACAATGGTGAGTCATTGAGTTAGCTTTCTTGAGGAAAGTACCAACCTGGCTTCTGTGAAAAGTTTTTTTTTGGTTTGAAAGTCAAATGTCAGATTCTGTGACCCTATTTCAATAAAAATTTGTTTGAGTTATAAATTTTTGTATTTCATTACGAAGCTTTTTTAGAATGTTTACCTTAATTGGTATTGGACATTAAATTTCTATGGCTCTTAGATTTGGAATCAAATAACAGAAGGGCCTTTGAACTTTGAAGTGTCCATTGTGGACAGGGCCCACTGGGAAATAGGGAATCCCTATAATGACCCTGACTCAGAGGTCTGGTTCACGGATGGATAGAAATTTGATGACGTTAGAAAGGGAGCTGGCATTTATGGGCCGAACTTCAAGAAATCGATACCATCTACATTATGTCGGAGAGCCAGGCGGCCCTGCGTGCCTTGCAATCCTACACAGCATCTAAGCTAGTGGATGAAATCCTTAATGACATGGGAATGAAAATCAAGGTTTTGTTAGGACGGGTTCCCGGACATCAGGGACATGAAGGTAATGAACACGCAGATTACCTAGCAAAGTAGGGTGCTATTACAGCATTATATGGTCCAGAGCCCTTTGGTGGACTTAAAAAAGCACACACCAGGGAAACTATAAGTAACTGGTAAACTAAACAACTCAGACGTCACTGGACTGACCGCCCAGGGCAAAGGCAGGCCAAACTGTTTATACTTCCGGCAACGAAAGTATCAGTCAAACTCATTAATCTAGGCAGGGAGGACCTTAGAACACTCACTGGGTACTATACGGTACACTGCGGTCTACGATATCACCTAAGTATGTTAAATCTATCCGATACCCAAATTTCTCGTTTCTGTGAGCTAGATGATGAAACGGTTCACATTCTCTGCGAATGCGCCGCTGGCTAGGCAGAGACTATCCCATGTAGGTGGTGGGACCCTTAATCCCTATATGATATGGAGTAAAAAGCCTGAAGAGGTGCTTAGATACATCAAACGCCTCCATATACAAGATTAGGCTGAAAGGTTTTGCACAATAGATCTGCACAAAGGTCGCAGTGCTTCTAGAACTAGTAATAATAACAACAGAAGAATTAGACAAGAGCAAAAGATGTTAAGACAGAGCTTCCTCTCTCCATTACTCAGGCTACCTATCTTTTGTAACGCTACAATAAAAGCTTATACTCTTAATAATAAAAAATGGATTGTAATTTGAAGGTTTTAAGTCTTAGCTCTTTCGACATGGCAGAATAGAAAAACGTTAGTAAGCGGCTATATGTACAATAATATAAAAAAGTTAGTAACAAGAAGCCCAGTCACACTTGTAGCAGGCTCATCCGTTGGTTCAGCGCTGGACTTGGGTCTCGTAACGTAGCTCGATGAAATCCCATTTTTCTGAAAACAGTCACGGCAAATATTGCGGGCTCTTGCAGGAAAATGTACAGTTTTTGGGCTAGTTTATGCGTTAGTGAAGGCAAAGACTTTCAGGAAGCACGATGGACGAGCCAAATCATTACGACAATAGACATACAAGGAAAATTTGTCGTCGTTATGAGAGGTGTCCGCTTATGAGAAAAGTATTATTGATGAATGTTTAAACAGTTTTGTTTCCAAAATAAGAATATTAATACATACAAATAAGACTGAGTTAGGAGGTTCATAAAGCTTTGTCCATAAATTAGAGAATAAAGTTTTGTGTACAAAATATTCAAAATAATTTAAAAAAGTCAGAAATTTTCGCTTGGCGAGTTTTTCCCATAATCGAATGAGTTTTTCCTTTAATTTCAATATCTTGAAGATGTAGTGAATATTAGTTAGCACTTCAACACCACTAAGGTCGCTGTGATTTAAAGAAAAATCCTTTAGTTTTTTGTGTTGAACCTTTCCAGCCAGCCGGATGATGCACTAAAATCGTCGTAATTGAGTATCACTGCAATTTCTTTAGCTTTGCTCCTTATAAGTGTGCCTGAATGCTCTTATTTCGAGCCTTCACAAACCATTCGTAGCACAATTTATCAATATTAAGGCCTTTGGGCTTCAGCACACTCCTTTTTCTCTCCGGGTTGACGTCAGTGTCCCACAAACTTAAAATTTGATCTTTGTTTTTGATAATGCTAGCAGCTTGCGTTTTGCTGATCTTACATTTCTTTGCCAACTTTCGTACACTTAGTTTTTCTTTCTTATGAATTTCAATGAAATTAGCTTTGGCTTTAATACGCAACACTAGTTTAGACATTGCGATTCACGTACGTACACATACAAGAAGATACTAACTACGTGTATGCAATAGGTACATACATTTTTATGTTTTTTACTGTATTGAAAACAGGTTCTTCGTATTTAGGGGATTTCCCTACATCCATGCACGTATTAGTAAATAAGCAACAGCTGTACGAATATGGTAAAGAGTAAATGAAACAAGTAAGGAAGGTTAAGTTCGGGTGTAACCGAACATTACATACTCAGTTGAGAGCTATGGTGACAACATAAGGGAAAATAACCATGTAGGAAAATGAACCGAGGGAAACCGTGGAATGTGTTTGTATGACATGTGTATCAAATGAAAGACATTAAAGAGTATTTTATGAGGGAGTGGGCCATCGTTCTATAGGTGGACGCCATTTAGGGATATCGCCATAAAGATGGACCAGACATGACCCTAGAATTTGTTTGTACAATATGGGTATCAAAAAAAAAGGTGCTAATGAGTATTTTAAAAGGGAGTGGTGGTAGTTGTATAGGTGGTCGCCTTTTCGAGATATCGCCATAAAGGTGGACCAGGGATGACCCTAGAATTTGTTTGTACAATATGGGTATAAAAAAAAAACGGTGCTAATGAGTATTTTAAAAAGGAGTGATCCTTAGTTCCATAGGTGGACGCCGTTTCGAGATATCGCCATAAAGATGGACCAGGGATGACCCTAGAATTTGTTTGTACGATATGGGTATCAAATTAAAGGTATTAATGAGGGTTTTAAAATGGAGTGGTGGTAGTTGTATAGGTGGTCGCTTTTTCGAGATATCGCCATAAAGGTGGACCAGGGGTGACTCTAGAATGCGTTTGTACAATATGGGTATCAAACGAAAGGTGTTAATGAGTATTTTAAAAGGGAGTGGGCCTTAGTTCTATAGGTGGACGCCGTTTCGAAATATCGCCATAAAGGTGGACCAGGGGTGACTCTAGGATGTGTTTGTACGATATGGGTATCAAATTAAAGGTATTAATGAGGGTTTTAAAAGGGAGTGGTGGTAGTTGTATAGGTGGTCGCTTTTTCGAGATATCGCCATAAAGGTGGACCAGGGGTGACTCTAGAATGCGTTTGTACAATATGGGTATCAAACGAAAGGTGTTAATGATTATTTTAAAAGGGAGTGGGCCTTAGTTCTATAGGTGGACGCCGTTTCGAAATATCGCCATAAAGGTGGACCAGGGGTGACTCTAGGATGTGTTTGTACGATATGGGTATCAAATTAAAGGTATTAATGAGGGTTTTAAAAGGGAGTGGTGGTAGTTGTATAGGTGGTCGCTTTTTCGAGATATCGCCATAAAGGTGGACCAGGGGTGACTCTAGAATGCGTTTGTACAATATGGGTATCAAACGAAAGGTGTTAATGAGTATTTTAAAAGGGAGTGGCCCTTAGTTCTATAGGTGGACGCCGTTTCGAAATATCGCCATAAAGGTGGACCAGGGGTGACTCAAGGATGTGTTTGTACGATATGGGTATCAAATTAAAGGTATTAATGAGGGTTTTAAAATGGAGTGGTGGTAGTTGTATAGGTGGTCGCTTTTTCGAGATATCGCCATAAAGGTGGACCAGGGGTGACTCTAGAATGCGTTTGTACAATATGGGTATCAAACGAAAGGTGTTAATGATTATTTTAAAAGGGAGTGGGCCTTAGTTCTATAGGTGGACGCCGTTTCGAAATATCGCCATAAAGGTGGACCAGGGGTGACTGTAGGATGTGTTTGTACGATATGGGTATCAAATTAAAGGTATTAATGAGGGTTTTAAAAGGGAGTGGTGGTAGTTGTATAGGTGGTCGCTTTTTCGAGATATCGCCATAAAGGTGGACCAGGGGTGACTCTAGAATGCGTTTGTACAATATGGGTATCAAACGAAAGGTGTTAATGAGTATTTTAAAAGGGAGTGGGCCTTAGTTCTATAGGTGGACGCCGTTTCGAAATATCGCCATAAAGGTGGACCAGGGGTGACTCTAGGATGTGTTTGTACCATATGGGTATCAAATTAAAGGTATTAATGAGGGTTTTAAAAGGGAGTGGTGGTAATTGTATAGGTGGTCGCCTTTTCGAGATATCGCCATAAAGGTGGACCAGGGGTGACTCTAGCATACGTTTGTACAATATGGGTATCAAACGAAAGGTGTTAATGAGTATTTTAAAAGGGAGTGGGCCTTAGTTCTATAGGTGGACGCCGTTTCGAAATATCACCATAAAGGTGGACCAGGGGTGACTCTAGGATGTGTTTGTACGATATGGGTATCAAATTAAAGGCATTAATGAGGGTTTTAAAAGGGAGTGGTGGTAGTTGTATAGGTGGTCGCCTTTTCGAGATATCGCCATAAAGGTGTACCAGGGGTGACTCTAGAATACGTTTGTACAATATGGGTATCAAACGAAAGGTGTTAATGAGTATTTTAAAATGGAGTGGGCCTTAGTTCTATAGGTGGACGCCGTTTCGAAATATCGCCATAAAGGTGGACCAGGGGTGACTCTAGGATGTGTTTGTACGATATGGTTATCAAATTAAAGGTATTAATGAGGGTTTTAAAAGGGAGTGGTGGTAGTTGTATAGGTGGTCGCCTTTTCGAGATATCGCCATAAAGGTGGACCAGGGGTGACTCTAGAATACGTTTGTACAATATGGGTATCAAACGAAAGGTGTTAATGAATATTTTAAAAGGGAGTGGGCCTTAGTTTTATAGGTGGACGCCTTTTCGAGATATCGCCATAAAGGTGGACCAGGGGTGACTCTAGAATATGTTTGTACGATATGGGTATCAAATGAAAGGTGTTAATGAGTATTTTAAAAGGACGTGGGGCTTAGTTCTATAGGTGGACGCCTTTTCGAGATATCGCCATAAAGGTGGACCAGGGGTGACTCTAGAATGTGTTTGTACGATATTGGTATCAAATTAAAGGTATTAATGAGAGTTTTAAAAGGGAGTGGCGGTAGTTGTATATGTGAAGGCGTTTTCCAGATATCGACCAAAATGTGGACCAGGGTGACCCAGAACATCATCTGTTGGATACCGCTAATTTATTTATATATGTAATGCCTGCAAAGATTTCAAGGGTTTTTTATTTCGCCCTGCATGACATTTTCATTTTCTTCTACTTAATATGGTAGGTGTCACAACAATTTTACAAAGTTTTTTCCAAACCAATCCAATTACCATGTTTCATCCCTTTTTTCGTATTTGGTATAGAATTATGGCATTTTTTTCATTTTTCGGAATTTTCGATATCGAAAAAGTGGGCGTGGTCATAGTCGGATCTCGGTCATTTTTTACACCAAGATAAAGTGTGTTCAGATAAGTACGTGAACTAAGTTCAGTAAAGATATGTCAATTTTTGCTGTAGTTATCGTGTTAACGGCCATGCGGAAGGACAGACGGACGACCGTGTATAAAAAATGGGCGTGGATTCAACCGATTTCGCCCATTTTCACAGAAAGCAGATAACGTCATAAAATCTATGCCCCTACCAAATTTCAAAAGGATTGGTAAATTTTTGTTCGACTTATGGCATTAAAACTATCCTAGACAAATTAAATGAAAAAGGGCGGAGCCACGCCCATTTTGAAATTTTTTTTATTTTTGTATTTTGTTGCACCATATCATTACTGGAGTTGAATGTTGACATAATTTACTTATATACTGTAAAGATATTAAAATTTTTGTTAAAATTTTACTTTAAAAAAATTTTTTTTTAAAAGTGGGCGTGGTCCTTCTCCGATTTTGCTAATTTTTATTAAGCGTACATATAGTAATAGGAGTAACGTTCCTGCCAAATTTCATCATGATATCTTCAACAACTGCCAAATTACAGCTTGCAAAAGTTTTAAATTACCTTCTTTTAAAAGTGGGCGGTGCTACGCCCATTGTCCAAAATTTTACTAATTTTCAATTCTGCGTCATAAGCTCAACTCACCTACCAAATTTCATCGCTTTATCTGTCTTTGGTAAGGAATTATTGCACTTTTTCGGTTTTTGGAAATGTTCGATATCGAAAAAGTGGGCGTGGTTATAGTCCGATATCGTTCATTTTAAATAGCGATCTGAGATGAGTGCTCAGGAACCTACATACCAAATTTCATCAAGATACCTCAAAATTTACTCAAGTTATCGTGTTAACGGACGGACGGACGGACGGACGGACATGGCTAAATCAAATTTTTTTTCGATCCTGATGATTTTGATATATGGAAGTCTATATCTATATCGATTCCTTTATACCTGTACAACCAACCGTTATGCAATCAAACTTAATATACTCTGTGAGCTCTGCTCAACTGAGTATAAAAAAGGGTTGTGAGCTGTCCGGTTATGGGAAATTAAAAAGCCCTTTGGGGTAAAAAGCAAGTGTCCGTGTCCTGTTATGGGAGGGTTGTCCGCTCAAAAGGGAAAAAGTTAAAAAATGCTTAAGGATTTTTTTGGTACTGAAAAAAATTGTCCGTTTATGAGAGGTGTCCGCTTAAGAGAGGTGTCCGTTAGGAGAGAGTACACTGTAGATCCAATCAAATTAATCACTAATAAACCAATCGAGTGCTAATGATTACAACCACATCGTTAGAGAAACGTGACCTGCCATTGCTAAAATAAATAAATGTATGCAAGTATAAAATGCATATTCCATATACTTACATACATACATATACAAATTTACTTAAGTAAACAAAAATACATATTTACGCATTAAATGATTGCCTTTTAAAGTGAGCTCATTTTTACACTCAGCTGAGTAGAGCTCACAGAGTATATTAACTTTTTTTCGCATAACGGTAATCCGTAACGTCATAAACTAATCGAGACAGATATAGACTTCTATATATCAAAATGATCTGGTCGAAAAAAGAAATTCATTTAGCCATGTCCATCCGTCCGTCTGTCCGTCCGTCTGTAAACACGATAACTTGAGTAAATTTTGAGGTATATTGATGATATTTGGTAAGTAGGTTCCTGGGCACTCATCCCAGATCGCTATTTAAAATGAACGATATCGGACTATAACCACGCCCACTTTTTCGATTTCGAAAATTTCGAAAAACCGAAAAAGTGCGATAATTCATTACCAAAGACGGATAAAGCGATGAAACTTGGTACATAGGTGAGTTGAACTTATGACGAAGAATAGAAAATTAGTAAAATTTTGGACATTGGGCGTGGTACCGCCCACTTTTAAAAGAAGGTAATTTGAAAGTTTTGCAAGCCGTAATATGACATTCGTTGAAGATAACAAGATGAAATTTGGCAGGATCTTTACTATTATTACTTTATATGTGCTAAATAAAAATTTGCTAAATCGGATAAAGAACACGCCCACTTAAAAAAAAAATTTAATGTCAAATTTTAACAAGAAATTGATTATCTTTACAGAATATAAGTAAATTATGTCAACATTCAACTCCAGTAATTATATGGTGCAACAAAATACAAAAATAAAAGAAAATTTCAAAATGGAAGTGGCTCCACACTTTTTCCGTTAATTTGTCTAGAATACGTTTAATGCCATAAGTCGAACAAAAATTAACCAATCCTTGTGAAATTAGGTAGGAGCATAAATTCTATGACTATAATTGTTTCTTGTGAAAATGGGCGAAATGGGTTGAAGCCACGCCCAGCTTTTATACACAGTCGAGCGTCTGTCCTTCCGCTCGGCCCTTAACATGATAACTTGAGCAAAAATCGATAAATCTTTACTAAACTTAGTTCACGCACTTATCTGAACTCACTTTATGTTGGCACAAAAAATGGCCGAAATCCGACTATGACCACGCCCACTTTTTCGATATCGAAAATTACGAAAAATGAAAAAAATTCCATAATTTTATACCAAATATGAAAAAAGGGATGAAACTTTGTAATTCGATTGGTTTATTGAGGCAAAATATAACTTTAGAAAAAACTTTGTAAAATGGGTTTGACACCTCCCATATTAAGTAGAATAAAATGAAAAAGTTCTGCAGGACGAAATCAAAAGCCCTTGGAATCTTGGCAGGAATACTGTTCGTGGTATTACATATATAAATAAATTAGCGGTACCCTACAGATGATGTTCTGGGTCACCCTGGTCCATATTTTGGTCGATATCTCGAAAACGCCTTCACATATACAACTAAGGATCACTCCCTTTTAAAACCCTCATTAACACCTTTCATTTGATACCCATTTCGTAGAAACAAATTCTAGAGTCACCCCTGTTCCACCTTTATGGCGATATCCCGAAATGGCGTCCACCTATAGAACTATGGCCCACTTCCTTTTAAAATACTCTTTAATACCTTCCATTTGATACCAATGTCATACAAACACATTCCAGGGTTACCCTAGCTCTCAGCTGAGTATGTAATGTTCGGTTACACCCGAACTTAGCCTTCCTTACTTGTTCATACAAAAACTCGTTTAATAAATCGTTATACAAATTAATACAAAATTTATATTATTAACACACACTAACATTCAAACATACTTTTACATACATAAGTATATTTCTTAAAAACGTTGACATTTTATGGTAAATGACGTTTAAAAAAATAAATGTAAGGCGCGATAACCTCCGAAGAGATCTAAGGCCGAGCTTCTCTTCCAATTTGCGTCGTGCTCCTCTTGATTTTCCCTACAAATTGGCCGGACGGGACCTACATGTTTTATGCCGACTCCGAACGGCATCTGCAAAGCAGATGAGTTTTCACTGAGAGCTTTTCATGGCAGAAATACACCCGGAGTGCTTGCCAAACACTGCCGAGGGGCGACCCCGCTTAGAAAAATTTTCTTCTAATTGAAAAATCTTATTTCTAAAATTTTGATGTTGCTTTGCCCGGGAGTTGAACCCAGGGCATACGGTGTAATAGGCGGAGCACGCTACAATCACACCACGGTGGCCGACGTTTACAGAGACATTATTTATGTCTGGTTCGTTTTGTTCCCCGCAGTCAAGTCAGCTAGTTGTTATAAAACTCAGGATTAGTATCCAGCCTAATCAGCCAACTCTATTTATTTCATACTAGCTACTACCCGGCACATGGCTTCCGCCGATAAACTAAATGCACAAATCAGTCTTTATTTAGAAAATCCATTTTAGTAAATTATAACTCATGATTAATATTCTCTCACTACAAGTGCAAAACTTGTAGTCCCTTTCCCCTTTCTCTACCTCAGCAACTTGTAGTCCCTCTCCCCTCCCTCTACTCTTATTCGTTCGCTGAACTTCTCTTATCCTTACGTCTATCTCACACATCATATGCACGATTTTTTAAATAGGTCAACCCTGGCTTATTTACAAAGAGAAGTATCCCAATATTAACCTTTTTCAAAGGTAGACTTAGTACCAAATTTCAAAAAAAAACCAAATTTTTTAAAAGGTTCGACCACTTTTCTACTTCTCGGAAAGAAAACTGAACTACATACTATGTATTAACAAAAAAAAAAAAGCGAACTGCAGTTTTCACTCATTTAAGAAAGAGTAGTCTAAAATTTTAACCTAGTTCCACTAGGTACCAAATTTTAGGCAAATTGCATCAAAAATGGGACAAATTTACTTTATTTAAAGAGGTACAACTACATCAAAATTCTAGCAAATTGCACCAAAAATTAGATTTATTGGAATATGCCGGTCCCTGGTCTACTTGCCCGAAAATGGATCTAAAATTCTCAATGGTGCGTTAAAAAAGTTATCAGTCATTGGCCAACAGGTGTGATTCTGCATCCAATGTATGGTGATCTCCACAAGTTTTTTTGTTTGTAATTTTTCAGTTTTTCGAGATTTTTCGAATTTCGACATTTTTTTTTCTCATAAAAAACTTCAATCAATTCTGCAATCATCCACACTAATCCCGGAGTGGGCCGATTTTTTTTTTTTATTTAATTGAAAAAAAACTTTAAAAATTTGTTTGTATTTTTTCCGAAAAGTACATTTAAAAACAAATTTAAAAACAAAAGATCTCAAACGGTCAATTTTTGAAAAAGTTATAGCATTTTGAAAACAAAAACGGTGTTTTTTTTAAAAATTCATAACTTTTTTTGAGTTGGATGAAAAAATTTGAAAAAATTCTGAAAAACGTCTTTCGTAAGCTAGAAAAAGAAGAAAAGCCAATTCTAAAGGGGTCGGGTTCAAAATTGGTCGAAATGGGATGGAATACCCCATATATAATACGAACAAAAAATTTGTGTGATATGTCCTTCAACTGATGGTATAATGCAATCATTAGCAAGAACGTGCCGTAAGAATATATTAAATAACGCAAATAAATTTGCATTAACAAATGTCTAAATATATATGTAGGTAAATAAACACACGTACATACATACCTATGTCTGTCTTTTAATATGCCAGGCCAATCGGCTCAATAAGGGTAATAAGTTTGAATTAAATTACCATTCAGGGATATTAAATACAACTGGCTGTTACGCCTAATGCATAGAATTACAGCATCACTTCCTCACATCACTCCATCCGAACCCCCCCCCCCCCCCCCCCCCCCACTCGAGGTGAATTCTGCTAAAGAATTTAATCCGCACGTACACATATTTACCAGGAATGACTCTGCCTTACGGATGGAGGGATGGAGATGACATTGATAATTGGACTTCCTTGCATTTGTTCGTGCCCGAGAGAGTTGGTTAGTGCTAGTGCCGGAGCGTACAGGATCTCATTTCGTGTGCGAAAAGGCAATCTCTTTTGATTTTTGCAGTACCATGATTTATGTATATCCATCAAAAAAAGATATACAATACAACAACAAGCACCATTAAACAAGCACCATTAAAGGACGATTTGATATGACTACATGAAACCTTCTAGACCATACAGCCCTCCCACCGCGTAGAGCCATGCGAAACTTTGGGTCGCCAGAGCCTCGGCTGTTAAAGAAACAGGATTCGCCATGGGTAGGTGACGTTGACAATAGGGTTGGAGAAGCTATATATTGCGCTGGCAACCCCTTGAAATGGTTGCGCTAAACAACCCCTTGAATCAATTTGGTATTTTAGTCGACTCTTACAACAAGCATACCTGACGCGGGTATATTTTAAGTCCCTTAACCCGCTGGGGAACCTTCTATATTATCGCCACCATAACATTAATGGCAACCAGTAGGCGTTACCTGTAAATGGATTTCCTAAAAGTTGAAAGAAATTTTTTGTTTCTCCTCGTTTATGCCAAGAAATACTTCAACTCAATTTTAGAGATGAGAGCTTTCCCAAAGGTTCGACAATTTTCTCTTTGTGTTTGCTGGGTTACCTACTGAGCACAAATAAGCATTTGTGTTGTTTATGTCTGCTTTAACAAATGTATGGGCACTCACGTACGTTTTGCCATTTATTTTCAACATTTTATAAATTTCCTATACAAAAACAATTGCGTAAAATAATAAACGCATAAAATTGTGTATGGGCGATTCCGCAACAATAGAATATGGAAAACAAATGAAAGCTGTTGATGAGTGCTTTAGTATAGGGTCATTTTCATACCCCTGGGTGACTAGGGTCTCGAGATATAGGCCAAAACGGGGACCCGGGTACCCCTAGAATGTGTTTATAGAATATGGATATCAAATGAAAGCTGTTGATTAGTGTTTTAGTAGAGGGTAATTTTCATACCCCTGGGTGACAAGGGTCTCGATATATAGGCCAAAACGGGGACCCGGGTACCCCGGGTACCCCTAGAATGTGTTTATAGAATATGGGTAACAAATGAAAGCTGTTGCTGAGAGCGTTAAAGTAATTTTCATTGTGATATTCGATTTAGTCGCATCAACCTGGCAAAACTGATAAATATGCATGCGCAGCCGAAATATAGACATGAATTAATAATACCCACATACCTATTTACATACGTCCTATTCGATTTGCCTGAAATTTGGTATATAAATTTGCCTATATTAGTTTTTACGATCCATTTTTCCGGGAAGTAGACCAGAAACGGACTGGGACTGGGATTAGTGTTAGGACTGGGACAGAGACTCGGAGTGGGACTGGGACTGGGACTCGGAATAGGACTAGAACAAAATACATACCACCCTCTTGGACTAGCAATAAGGGATGAAGAAGAATGAGAAAAACTTTAGAGAAGAGAAAAGAGAGGTGACTGAGAAAGAGATGGAATGAGACGAAGATGGAGATAGATGAAGTGAATAAAAGGATTAGGAAAAAGTGAAGTGGGGGGAGGGCAGAGTTAGACGGAAAAAGCTTATTAAAATGTGTGCAGATATACCAAATTTAGGGCAGAACAACGTCTGCAGAGTGTGCTAGTATTATTATATATTATATTAGGAACATTTTTATTCTGTAATTATATACAGCAGCGAACACGAAAATAACAGTGGCAATTTTGATGAAATTTCAGTCACTGTTTTCTCTTAAAAAAAAAAAAAAAAAATTTAAGAAAAAAATTTAATGAATTTCGTAACTGAAACTAGATAAACCAATTTCAAAAACGTTTTCGGAAAAATTCGAAAATTTGAGGAAATGTAACGAAAATTTAGAACTTTTTTTCAGTTTTATAGCCCAATACATTTAGTCTAACAAAAATTTAATAAATAATTTGACATTATTTTTTCCGAAGGCTGTTTATATAAAAAATAAAACTATAAATATAAAAATATAAGAAGATAAATAAAACACCCCTCGGAAAAATATGTTCAAAAATCAATACGAATTTCGGGAGACCTATAACTTGTACTTTGTTAGACTCAAATTTATTGGACTACAAGACTGCATACTCAAAAATATTTAGTAAAATCAAAAACAAAAAGTTCAAAATTTTCGTAGAACTTTCTCGAATTTTCAAAATTTATCAAAAACGTCTTTGCGCTAGGTTTGTATAGTTTTGGTTACGAAAATTCATGCAAGTTTTTTTTTCGAAAAAAAGGAGCTTTACTGACTAAATTTGGTAGAAATTGTCTTCTTTCGTGAGCGATGGTGTGCATAGGCTAGGTTAAGAGAGAGAGAGAGAGATATTTGTTATTTCAACAAATAGATGTTAGTTTTTAAGCATAGTTTTTGAAATTTCAATTTCTAGTTTGTGTCCAAAATGATATTTCGGTAGTATTTTTTTTAAATTAAAAACCAACCAATTACATGTAAACCGTACCAGCTGAAACGAGGGATTTTTTTCAAACACACGAGTGAAGCTAATATCAGCGTGTCAACCGAGATAAGTTTTAACCGGCCAATACAATTTGTCGATTTGGAGCGGAACGAGTCCTATGTAAATATTAGCAGTGTTTTTTTTACAAGCGAATACGTTTACGCTTGCGCGTAAAGAAACGCTTATCCTCGCTTAGAAAATGCTTAGGAGATCCATCTAGCGGCTGCGGTTACATAACCAGCTACAGAACAGGGTGTACCTAAAATCGGGACACAAACCTCTGGTGGCCATAATGTATAACAATATAGATGAATCAGTTGCGATGTATAGTGAATACATACCATTTTTAGAGGTGATACATAGAATTAGTGCAGAGATGAAACATAGACACATATTTCAGTTACATCTGAGTATAATGCGTATTGAAATTTAGTAGTACAAATTTTATGCGCAGCAATTTCAGAGGTGTATTTAAAGTTTGACGCTTAGCAGTCCATATAAAGTTTAAGCGTAAACGTCTATAGATGTAAACAAGTAAGGGAGGCTAAGTTCGGGTGTAACCGAACATTACATACTCAGCTGAGAGCTATGGAGACAAAATAAGGTAAAATCACCATGCAGGAAAATGAACCTAGGGTAACCCTGGAATGTGTTTGTATGACATGTGTATCAAATGGAAGGTATTAAAGAGTATTTTAAGAGGGAGTGTGCCATAGTTCTATAGGTGGACGCCATTTAGGGATATCGCCATAAAGGTGGACCAGGGCTGACTCTAGAATTTGTTTGTACGATATGGGTATCAAATGAAAGGTGTTAATGAGTATTTTAAAAGGGAGTGGGCCTTAGTTCTATAGGTGGACGCCATTTGGGGATATCGCCATAAAGGTGGACCAGGGCTGACTCTAGAATTTGTTTGTACGATATGGGTATCAAATGAAAGGTGTTAATGAGTACTTTAAAAGGGAGTGAGCCTTAGTTCTATAGGTGAACGCCTTTTCGAGATATCGCCATAAGGTGGACCGGGGGTGACTCTAGAATTTGTTTGTACAATATGGGTATCAAATGAAAGTCGTTAATGAGTATTTTAAAAGGGCGTGGGTCTTAGTTCTATAGGTGGACGCCATTTAGGGATATCGCCATAAAGGTGGACCAGGGCTGACTCTAGAATTTGTTTGTACGATATGGGTATCAAATGAAAGGTGTTAATGAGTATTTTAAAAGGGAGTGGGCCTTAGTTCTATAGGTGGACGCCTTTTCGAGATATCGCCATAAAGGTGAACCAGGGGTGACTCTAGAATTTGTTTGTACGATATGGGTATCAAATGAAATGTGTTAATGAGTATTTTAAAAGGGAGTGGGCCTTAGTTCTATAGGTGGACGCCTTTTCGAGCTATCGCCATAAAGGTGGACCAGGGGTGACTCTAGAATTTGTTTGTAGATATGGGTATCAAATGAAAGGTGAGAATGCGTATTTTAAAAGGGAGTGGGCCTTAGTTCTATAGGTGGACGCCTTTTCCAGATATCGCCATAAAGGTTGAGCAGGGGTGACTCCATACGATATGGGTATCAAATTAAAGGTATTAATGAGGATTTTAAAAGGGAGTGGTGGTAGTTATATATGTGAAGGCGGTTTCGAGATATCGAACAAAATGTGGGCCAGGGTGACCCAGAGCATCACCTGTCGGGTACCGCTAATTTATTTATCTTATATATAAATAGACAAGATGAAAAAATGTGGAACCGTTTTCTGCTAAACCATAATTCTAAGGTATACAAATTATATATGTATTGATAGGAAATTTTGAGCTGCACTGTTATCCATAAATAAAAACAAATTTGGAAAATCATTTTAATAAAAAAAAATTTTACATAAAACTCACACCACTACACATGCACTTATTCATACTATAGACACGCTGTGTGTGTACTTGCTTTTTGTGTACTATGCTGAATCGTGAGCATGGCCGAGGAGTTGCTTTGTACACAATAAAAATTAAACAAAAATACATAGCTGATCATGCATCAAATCTATTTCTTTTCTTTCCTTTGCTTTCCTTTCTTTTTCATTCTATTCTTTTATTTTCCTTTTCTTTGTTTTCTTTTTTTTGCTTTGCTTTCCTTTCCTTTACTTTCCTTTCTTTTAATTTTCTTTTTATTTCCTTTCTTTTACTTTCATTTCTCTCCCATTCATATACCTTCCTTTCCTTTCCTTCCTTTTCTTTCCTTTCCTTTCTTTTCCTTTCCTTTCCTTTCCTTTCCTTTCCTTTCCTTTCCATTCCTCTACTTTTCTTTTCTTTCATTTATTTTATTTTCACTTCCCTTCCATTGATTTTCCTTCCTTTCCTTTCCTTTCCTTTCCTTTCCATTCCATTCCTTTCCTTTCCTTTCCTTTCCTTTCCCTTCGTTTCCTTCACTTTCCTTTCCTCTCCTTTCCTTTCCCTTCCTTTCCTTTCTTTTCCTTTCCTTTTTTCCTTTCCTTTCCTTTCCTTACCTTTTCGTGATTTTCCTTTCCTTTCTTTCTTTTACTTTCATTGCTCTTCCATTCGTATTCCTTCCTTTCTTTTCCTTTCCTTCCTTTCTTTTCCTTTCATTTCCTTTGCTTTCCTTTCCATTCCATTCCTTTCCTTTCCTTTCCTTTCCATTCCTCTACTTTTCTTTTCTTTCATTTCTTTTATTTTCATTTCCCTTCCATTGATTTTCCTTCCTTTCCTTCCCTTTCTTCTCCATTCCTTACCTTTCCTTTTGTTTACGAGAAGCAGATTGATTAAATCATACCCTTCCTGCCAGAGCAATATTCTCTATTTTGAGCTTACTTATTCATTATATTACCCATTGAATGTTCCTTTTATTATATTAAAATGACAAATTATATTTCTTTTATTTTCATTTCCCTTCCATTGATATTCCTTCCCGTCCTTTCCTTTCCTTTCCTGTCCTTTCCTTTCCTGTGGTTTAATTTCAACCACTCGGCGAACTCTAGTATATGTAATACCACGAACAGTATTCCTGCCATGATTCCAAGGGCTTTTGATTTCGCCCTGCAGAAATATTTTAATTTTCTTCTACTTAATATGGTAGGTGTCACACCCATTTTACAAAGTTTTTTTCTAAAGTTATATTTTGCGTCAATAAACCAATCCAATTACCATGTTTCATCTCCTTTTTCGTATTTGGTATAAAATTATGGCATTTTTTTAATTTTTCGTAATTTTCGAAATCAAAAAGTGGGCGTGAGTTCAGATAAGTACGTGAACTGAGTTTAGTAAAGATATATCGATTTTTGCTCAAGTTATCATGTTAGCGGCCGAGCGGAAGGACAGACGGTCGACTGTGTATAAAAACTGGTCGTGGCTTCAACCGATTCCAACCTTTTTCACAGAAAACAGTTATCGTCCTAGAATCTAAGTCCCTACCAAATTTCACAAGGATTGGTAAATTTGTCTTCGACTTATGGCATTAAAAGTATCCTAGACAAATTATATGAAAAAGGGCGGAGCCACGCCCATTTTGAAATTTTCTTTTATTTTTGTATTTTGCTGCACCATATCATTACTGGAGTTGAATGTTGACATAATTTACTTATATACTGTAAACATATTAAATTTTTTGTTAAAATTTGACTAAAAAAATTTTTTTTTAAGTGGGCGTGGTCGTTCTCCGATTTTACTAATTTTTATTAAGCATACATATAGTAATAGGAGTAACGTTCCTGCCAAATTTCATCATGATATCTTCAACGACTGCCAAATTACAGCTTGCAAAACTTTTAAATTTCCTTCTTTTAAAAGTGGGCGTTGCCACGCCCGTTATCCAAAATTTTACTAATTTTCTATTCTGCGTCATGAGTTGAACTCACCTACCAAGTTTCATCGCTTTATCCGTCTTTGGTAATGAATTATCGCACTTTTTGTGTTTTTCGAAATTTTCGATATCGAAAAAGTGGGCGTGGTTATATTCCGATTTCGTTCATTTTAAATAGCGATCTGAGATGAGTGCCCAGAAACCTATATACCAAATTTCATCAAGATACCTCAAAATTTACTCAAGTTATCGTGTTAACGGACGGACGGACATAGCTCAATCAATTTTTTTTTCGATACTGTTGATTTTGATATATGGAAGTCTATATCTATCTCGATTCCTTTATACCTGTACAACCAACCGTTATCCAATGAAAGTTATTATACTCTGTGAGCTCTGCTGAACTGAGTATAACAATAACACAGCTATTTGCACAGATGAAACTTTTTTAAACTCCCACCGAATTTCTATTTACCATGTGTCTGTTCATTTTGTAAAATTCTAATGCATATCTAAAAGCTCTTAAATAATCAAAACAAGCGCCATGAAATTCATTCTTTTTGGGGATGGTATGTGGGCGTTTTAAGTGTTGGCTGTTTGCCAGCAAGAATTTGTTTTTGAAATTTCGCTACTCGGCAGCAATAAAATTGTGTACATCTAAGTATTCATATTCATAGGATTGTATGAAGGTGTGTTTACGAAATGACAATTATTTGCAGTCAAACTTTTTCGTAGAATTTCAATTATTTGTCACTTATTGAAATTTCCAAATTAAAATCTAAAAAGTACTTTGATGATTCAAACAAGAATGCACATTTTAACCGCAAATTCATTTATAATTTCAAATAAATTTGGAAATAATTCGATGGGAATACATAGGTACAGCAGCGAACACGAAAATAGCAGCAAACATTTTTGTCGAATTTCGTCAATTATGTTCTCCGTTTTTGTTTTCGATGATTCAAGAAAAAACTTAAATAAATTTTGTAGCTGAAGCTATGTCAGCCAAACTCACAATCATTTTAAACAAATTTTTAAAAATCCGAAAATACGAGAGTTGTTTTTTTTCGTTAATTTCGAACTTTTTATTTAGAGTTTCTGTTTTTTTTTTTTTTTTTTGGATTTGCAGTTTTGTAGCCCATTCAATTTTAACCAAACAAAGTGATTTTTGACAATTTTTTTCCAAAGGGTGTTTTATACTTTCCTCTATACGAAAGGTACATAGATTTTTACTTTTAATATACATAGAAAAAATTTGAAACAGCTGTCGGATAAAACCTGTCAAAGACTAATGCGAATGTTAAGAAATCTATGATTTGTACATTAGACATACTTTTTTTTTATGTATATACCTCTACATTTGCGGGAAAAAACTACACTTATCATCACGTAGATAATGTTTAGGCGATCCATCTAGCGGCAATTATTGAAGACGCGCGGCTGTCGTAAATAACTCGCTACAAAACGGTTTGTCCTGAATAGCGCAGACACGCTTAAACCTATAGCTGAATCAGTTGCGATGTATAGTTTGACTCACACACTTTTCGGCAGAATAGTGTTGAGATAAAATGGAGAGACTTTCTATGAACGGAAAAGGGATCTTAAACCACAAACCAAGATTAAAGGTGATTATACTAAATCGTTTCCGAGATCGCCGGGCTAGTACCCCCAACACCATTGGGGTTATCGTAACCTACCGGATTTAAATCTGGCAATAGACGCCATTGATAACACTCTTCAAAATCTTCGGGGAGTGTCTTCATCGCTACAAGCAGAACTGGGACTTGTGGCCGAATGCGCATACTTAGTAAGCAGCATACACTCAAGACCACCCCTAGTACCAGAGCGTAGTTTACCCCGTGGGATTGTAACTACGGCATTACTCCCCAAAAGCTGCGGACAGTAGGCATGGAGTAAACGTCAGTTTTGTGTGACCTTTTGACTTTTTTACAATGTCTCTCAATTTCAACATGCACGACTAGTTGGGACTCATTTGTTTGACTACGAGGGATTAGGGTCTTCGAATCAAAAAATGAGCAGCATGGGTTGGAAATATTTTAATACGAAATGTCAGCTTAGGAAAGAAGGTTTTTAATAAGTTTTTCGATCTCCCGAAAATTGCTTTGGCGGAAGAAACATTGATAGAAGTATACAAAGCAAGGGAATAAAGAGTCCGTATGTTTGCTCAGAACATGTTGACAAAACATACACGTTTGTCAATTGATTGCGCAAATGAGATTCTTATAAACGTACTTCGCAATTTCTAGAGAGTTTAGCATACTTAAACGCAATTTTTATGAAATTTAATGGTGCTAAATTGGCTACAATTCCACATTTATTATTTATTGTATAATTCAAACGTAGCGCTTGAGGAGGGAATTGTTAAACCATTTTTTAGGGAGGACATTGCCCTGTAGTTCTGCAGGTTAGCTACTAGTTATGAGAGTTCTTTTGTGCGTTGTACCAGGGGTCACCTTGGGGCAAGCCCCGCCTATAAACATTCTGTGCCCTTTTATCAATGACATGGATATAGCGTCCCACAAACGTAACAAATTAAACACCTACAACTCACTGCAGACTTTGGAGGTACACTTTTTATACTCAGTTGAGCAGAGCTCACAGAGTATATTAAGTTTGATTGGATAACGGTTGGTTGTACATATATAAAGGAATCGAGATAGATATAGACTTCCATATATCAAAATAATCAGGATCGAAAAAAAATTTGATTGAGCCATGTCCGTCCGTCCGTCCGTCCGTCCGTTCGTTAACACGATAACTTGAGTAAATTTTGAGGTAACTTGATGAAATTTGGTATGTAGGTTCCTGAGCACTCATCTCAGATCGCTATTTAAAATCAACGATATCGGACTATAACCACGCCCACTTTTTCGATATCGAAAGTTTCGTAAAACCGAAAAAGTGCGATAATTCATTACCAAAGACAGATAAAGCGACGAAACTTGGTAGATGAGTTGAATTTATGACGCAGAATACAAAATTAGTAAAATTTTGGACAATGGGCGTGGCACCGCCCACTTTTAAAAGAAGGTAATTTAAAATTTTTGCAAGCTGTAATTTGTCAGTCGTTGAAGATATCATGATGAAATTCGGCAGGGACGTTACTCCTATTACTATATGTACGCCTGATAAAAATTAGCAAAATCGGAGAAGGACCACGCCCACTTTTAAAAAAAAAATTTTTTTAAAGTAAAATTTTAACAAAAAATTTAATATATTTACAGTATATAAGTAAATTATGTCAACATTCAACTCCAGTAATGACATGGTGCAACAAAATACAAAAATAAAAGAAAATTTCAAAATGGGCGTGGCTCCGCCTTTTTTCATTTAATTTGTCTAGGATACTTTTAACGCCATAAGTCGAACAAAAATTAACTAATCCTTTTGAAATTTGGTAGGGGCATAGATTTTATGATGTTAACTGTTTTCTGTGAAAACGGGCGAAATCGGTTGATGCCACGCCCAGTTTTTATACACAGTCGTCCGTCTGTCCTTCCGCATGGCCGTTAACACGATAACTTGAGTAAATTTTGAGGTCTCTTGATGAAATTTGGTAAGTGGGTTCCTGAGCACTCACCTCAGATCTTTATTTAAAATGAACAATATCGGACTATAACCACGCCCACTTTTTCAATATCGAAAATTTCGTAAAACCGAAAAAGTGCGATAATTCATTACCAAAGACAGATAAAGCGACGAAACTTGGTAGGTGAGTTGAATTTATGACGCAGAATAGAAAATTAGTAAAATTTTGGACAATGCGCGTGGCACCGCCCACTTTTAAAAGAAGGTAATTTAAAACTTTTGCAAGCTGTAATTTGTCAGTCGTTGAAGATATCATGATGAAATTTGGCAGGGACGTTACTCCTATTACTATATGTACGCCTAATAAAAATTAGCAAAATCGGAGAAGGACCACGCCCACATTTAAAACAAAATTTTTTTTTAAAGTAAAATTTTAACAAAAAATTTAATATCTTTACAGTATATAAGTAAATTATGTCAAAATTCAACTCCAGTAATGACATGGTGCAGCAAAATACAAAAATAAAAGAAAATTTCAAAATGGGCGTGGCTCCGCCCTTTTTCATTTAATTTGTCTAGGATACTTTTAACGCCATAAGTCGAACAAAAATTAACCAATCCTTTTGAAATTTGGTAGGGGCATAGATTTTATGATGCTAACTGTTTTCTGTGAAAACGGGCGAAATCGGTTGATGCCACGCCCAGTTTTTATACACTGTCGTTCGTCTGTCCTTCCGCATGGCCGTTAACACGATAACTTCAGCAAAAATCGACATATCTTTAATGAACTTAGTTCACGTACTTACTTGAACTCACTTTATTTTGGTATGAAAAATGAACGAAATCCGACAATGACCACGCCCACTTTTTCGATATCGAAAATTACGAAAAATGAAAAAAATGCCATAATTCTATACCAAATACGAAAAAAGGGATGAAACATGGTGAGGTAATTGGATTGGTTTATTGACACGAAATATAACTTTAGAAAAAACTTTATAAAATGGTTGTGACACCTACCATATTAAGTAGAAGAAAATGAAAAAGTTCCGCAGGGCGAAATAAAAAACCCTTAAAATCTTGGCAGGTATTACATATATAAATAAATTAGCGGTATCCAACAGATGATGTTCTGGGTCACCCTGGTCCACATTTTGGTCGCGATCTGGAAAAAGCCTTCACATATACAACTACCACCACTCCCTTTTAAAACTCTCATTAATACCTTTAATTTGATACCCATATCGTACAAACACATTCTAGAGTCACCCTTGGTCCACCTTTGTGGCGATATTTCGAAACGGCGTCCACCTATAGAACTAAGGCCCAATCCCTTTTAAAATACTCATTAACACCTTTCTTTTGATACCCATATTGTACAAACACATTCTAGGGTCACCCCTGGTCCACCTTTATGGCGATATCTCGAAACGGCGTCCACCTATGGAACTAAGGATTACTCCCTTTTAAAATACTCATTAACATCTTTCGTTTGATACCCATATCGTATAAACGCATTCTAGAGTCACCCCTGGTCCACCTTTATGGCGATATCTCGAAACTGCGTCCAACTATGGAACTAAGGATTACTCCCTTTTAAAATACTCATTAACACCTTTCATTTGATACCCATATCGTACAAACGCATTCTAGAGTCACCCCTGGTCCACCTTTATGGCGAAATCTCGAAAAGGCGACCACCTATACAACTACCACCACTCCCTTTTAAACCCCTCATTAATACCTTTAATTTGATACCCATATCGTACAAACAAATTCTAGGGTCACACCTGGTACACCTTTATGGCGATATCTCGAAACGGTGTCCACCTCTGGAACTAAGCATCACTCCCTTTTAAAATACTCATTAACACCTTTCTTTTGATACCCATATTATACAAACAAATTCTAGGGTCACCCCTGGTCCACCTTTATGGCGATATCTCGAAACGGCGTCCACCTATGGAACTAAGGATTACTCCCTTTTAAAATACTCATTAACATCTTTCGTTTGATACCCATATTGTACAAACGCATTCTAGGGTCACACCTGGTCCACCTTTATGGCGATATCTCGAAACGGCGTCCACCTGTGGAACTAAGCATCACTCCCTTTTAAAATACTCATTAACACCTTTCTTTTGATACCTATATTGTACAAACAAATTCTAGGGTCACACCTGGTCCAACTTTGTGGCGATATCTCGAAACGGCGTCCACCTGTGGAACTAAGCATCACTCCCTTTTAAAATACTCATTAACACCTTTCTTTTGATACCAATATCGTACAAACAAATTCTAGGGTCACACCTGGTCCACCTTTATGGCGATATCTCGAAACGGCGTCCACCTGTGGAACTAAGCATCACTCCCTTTTAAAATACTCATTAACACCTTTCTTTTGATACCCATATTGTACAAACAAATTCTAGGGTCGCCCCTGGTCCACCTTTATGGCGATATCTCGAAACAGCGTCCACCTATGGAACTAAGGATTACTCCCTTTTAAAATACTCATTAACACCTTTGTTTTGATACCCATATTGTACAAACAAATTCTAGGGTCACCCTTGATCCACCTTTATGGCTATATCCCTAAATAGCGTCCACCTATAGAACTATGGCCCACTCCCTCATAAAATACTCTTTAACACCTTTCATTTGATATCCATATTGTACAAACAAATTCTAGAGTCAACCCTGATCCACCTTTATGGCGATATCCCTAAATGGCGTCCACCTATAGAACTATGGCCCACTCCTTCATAAAATACTCTTTAATGCCTTTCATTTGATACACATGTCATACAAACACATTCCAGGGTTTCCCTCGGTTCATTTTCCTACATGGTTATTTTCCCTTATGTTGTCACCATAGCTCTCAACTGAGTATGTAATGTTCGGTTACACCCGAACTTAACCTTCCTTACTTGTTCTCAACATGCTTGATAATAGGACTATGATAGAACAACAGCATTTTTCGTGTATTTTTTTCTGTCTAAGGGTCAAGCTGCCATAAAGATAGGAGTCATTAACCGATGTGTGAGTCATTATCCACTGCATGTTTTACTGTATTCTCAATCGATATTTATGCGCATAAATCGTGCTAAAGCATAATATTATTGTCTTAGATGACCATTGCGTTTTCATCGTGAGGGAAAGTTTCATCCCGAAAAACCACAATTTCGCCTTAAACAGTAACGGTATGGCAACGCTTCTAGCAAAACGACAAACATTATGAAACTTCAAAATCCCCAAATACGTTGAGTGGAACTACCTTCTTTTTTATACCATGGAACCAAGTGCTTTTTGTTTAATAATAATTTTATTTACATTAGGGGTATTCTTTCTGTATAGAAACCATAGAAAAAGTGGAATGCTTTTCATTTTACTGTCAAAGGTTTTCTACACGCAACAACAAAATACATTTGAAAAAAATTTCTACGATTTCTACATTTTCCATACTGTGAAATTGAATAGTAAATTTATAATTTTGACAAATATGTTGAAAACTGAAATTAAAAAAAAAGTTTTGTGTGTGGCAGCTTCTAAAAATTTTTCATTGAAGAAAATATGCATTTTATAATTCATCTTCGCCACTTATTACATTTTTAAATCGAAAGGTGATTGTGGTAAATGGTGCACTATCTGTGTGTGTTAAATTTAGTCTAGAAAAGAAGAAACATATTCTACCCTTTCTACGGATACTAGACTGAAAAAATTTCCCTGTTGTAACTATTTAATTTCAATAGCAATTAACATCACATATTGAGTAAAACGTTAAATAAACTAAATACTGTGGCGATTATTAGCATCACTATAATGTTAGTAAATAAACAAAACAACAAATAAATAATAGTGTTACGAATATTAGCAACACTAAGGGGTACTGGCATCTCTAAGCCGATGCTAAGAGTGATTTGTATGCACATCCATAAATCAATCATTAAGTATCTACATAAACGAATAAATCATTAGGTCTACACATATGTACGTACACGCAGCGGAGAAGCAACGCACAAACACATGCAGATATCTTATCTGAGATATGCAATTATAATTGTGGAAGTGCCGCTCACAAACACACGCGCATATGAGAGCTATACACGTATATTTGTAGTTGTAATTATAACAGATAACCAACTAGTAGATTCTAGAACAGAAGCGCCTAGAAGATGCAACGAGGGAATCAAAGAGTATAAAAGGCAGCAGTAGTAGAGGCGCTACAGTTTGTTTTGATTAAGCACGCTATCTGTCGAGCAATAGTAGAGTTATTTATTGTGAAGTACTTTAATAAAGACCATTTTGCATTACTGAATAGTGGTGTTATTTATTCAACAGTTTAGTGATTCGAACCTAGCAGAAGGTTGCAAATAAGAGGATTTGCAGTAAATTCGTTACAATTGGTGTCAGAAGAGGAATTGTTGAATAAATTCCCAAAATTGGGAATACAACTTGGACATGGCAAAGTTGAGTGAATTGAAGATCCAGCAACTGAAGAAGGAGTTGGAGAGCCGTGGATTGAATACAACCGGCAATAAACTCGAACTTCAGGCACGAATACGAAAGGCAATGGAACTAGATGACGAGGAGACAACTTGATGGCGAGGATACAACAAAAATTGAAGAGAAAAGTGAAACATCGCAGACAGTTACGAGCGCAGACTTGAACATGATTTTAGCTGCAATATCTGCTCAAACATCGACAGTGTCATCTCAACTGGCAGAACAGAAAACATATATGGCATCCAAGATGGAATCACAGGAGACACATATTGCAGAAATGTCATCTGAAATAATATCGAAGATTGAAGCACAAGAAACGCGTATATCCGAAATGTCGTCGCAAATGTCATCTCAGCTGGAATCGCATGAGAACCGTACAACAGCGAAGATTGAAACACAAGAGGCACGAATATCTGAAATGTTGGCGCAAATTTCAGCACAGATATTATCGCAGATCTCTGCTCAACAGGAAGAGCAAGAAGGACGTATTTCCTCGAAGTTGGAGGCGCAAGATACAAACATTTTACAGTTTGAGAAAAAAATCGAGGCCGAGGTGGATGCTTTGAGAGGACGTATTGAGCAGTTGCAACTAAATCGCCCAGCAGCTTCAACGAGTAATGCAAAGGTAAAAACACCATCCTTTGACGGTTCGTTCCTTTCCAGGTGTTTAAGATTCAGTTTGAGAAAACCGCAGCAGTGAACAACTGGAGTGCTGAAGATAAAGTTGCTGCACTATTCGTGGCATTGAAAGGATCTGCTGCTGAAATCCTACAGACTATTCCCGAGGGAGAGCGGAACAACTACGAAACATTGACGAGTGCTCTAGAGAGGCGATACGGAAGCGAACACAGGAAGCCGATACACCAAATAGAGTTGCAAAACCGTTACCAAAAAGCTAATGAGACTTTGCAAGAGTTTGCTTCGGATATTTAAAGGTTGGCTCATTTGGCAAATGCGGACGCACCCGTGGAATACACCGAGAGGGTAAAAATCCAGAGTTTTATAAATGGCATACGGGACGTAGAAACGAAGCGAGCGACATATGCAAACCCAAAGCCCACATTCGCAGAAACGGTATCCCATGCACTGACTCAGGAAACTGCCTCACTTTTGAGTAAGCCAGCGCCAGTAAGCCCATCGTGTGGAAATAGAAAGGCCAGACTGGGTAGACGCAATTTTGGAAGCATTAAAAGGAACGCAGTAGAAAAAAGGTGGTCCCATCAAATGCGTTAAATGTGGAAAGCCAGGGCACATTGCACGATATTGCAGTACCAATCCTAACAGTTCCAGCAATGTGGGTGGCCGTAAACTCAGAGCTGAAGGAGATGAGAAAATCTCCAAATCCACTCAATCGTTAAACTAAAGCGAGTGAGCCGCAAGGGGCGACAGCTGGCTCCCTCAATTGAATGCCTCATAATCTCCATCTCGCAAATTGGCAGAAGGTCAAGCAATCTTACTATCGGAGGGCATGTGGATGGAAAGGAACGTTTACTGATTGTAGATACGGGTGCATCCCATTCCATCATTCGATCAGATTTAGTCAGCAAGAAGATAAGGCCATTGCTTAGATCCAGATTACGTACAGCCACGGGATAGGACACCCAGGTAATTGGAGAAGTAGCATGTGAAGTAGCAATCGGGAACAATTTTATAGTGGCAGAGATTGTTGATGAAATCATAATTGGAGTGGACTTCTTAAACGACCAAGGCATCAAGATCGACATGCAAAGCAAGAAGATCCGATATAAGAACATCGATGTGCCACTTAATTTCGGCTACGAGAGAGACTACAGCAGTAAGCGAGTGCTGGTGGAAGCGAGTCAGCAAATACCACCAAAATCAGAAGCAGCCATCTGGGCAAAGGTTGATGGAGATTGTGGGACAAGCAGATTGTGGGTTGTCGAGGCAGCAAACAAATCAACACCGAACATACTTGTGGGAACAACCCTGGCTATGACAAAACAAGATAGACGTATTCCGGTAAGAGTACTCAATGAGTTCAAGTCACCACTCAATCTGACCATAGGAGCTATATTGGGAAGATGCCAATAAGCTGAAATAGTTATTAACTGTGGACAGCTCCAGGAACACGTTTCAACCAGCAACACTGATCTTTCAAATGACATCACGGCATTAACAGAGGGGCTAGAGGAAGCCTATCAGAGTAAGGCAAAAGAACTGCTCCTAAAGTACGCGAACATATTTGACCAGGATGGTTCCAAACCACGCCGCACCAACGTTGTGAAACATCAAATTGACACTGGAGATGCGAGGCCGATCCGTCAAGCTCCACGTAGTGTTCCACTGGCGAAGCGGGAAGTTGTGAGTCAAATCATACAAGAAATGAGCGACAGCGGCGTCATCGAACCATCAGCTAGTCCATGGAGCTCACCGGTAGTACTTGTAAAGAAGAAGGATGGAAAAATGAGGTTTTGCGTGGACTATCGGAAGTTGAATGACGTTACGAAAAAGGATAGCTACCCATTGCCAAGAATTGACGACACTATGGATTCGCTCCCTGGTACGAAATGGTTTTCAACACTGGACTTGGAAAGCGGCTACTGGCAAGTGGAAGTGAAGGAGGAAGACAAAGAGAAAACAGCCTTCAGTGTCGGTGATGGTCTTCGGCAATTTACAGTATTGCCTTTTGGACTATGTAATGCACCAGCTACTTTTGAAAGACTCATGGATCAGGTACTGAAAGGACTACATTGGAAAACATGCTTAGTGTACCTAGCCGACATCATCGTATTGGGAAAGAACTTCGAAGAACATCTGAAGAACTTGGAGGAGGTTTTCCAAAGAATAGCTGGTGCTGGTCTGAAACTTAGTCCCAAAAAGTGTTCTCTGTTCAAGAAGCAAGTTAGTTACTTGGGTCATAAAGTAACGACGGAGGGCATCTGCACCGCGAATGAAAAGATAGAAGCAGTGAAGGATTGGCCAAGACCACAGAATCTGTATGAATTGAGAAGTTTCCTTGGGATGTGCACATATTACCGCCGATTTGTACCAAATTTTGCCAGCGTAGCCCATAGTCTCCACGAGCTAACAAGAAAAAAATAAAGCTTTTTAATGGAAGAAGGAGCAAAAAGTAGCTTTCCAAACATTGAAAGAGCATTTGTGCACTTCCCCAATGTTGGCATATCCGATTCTAGGAGCAACATTTATTCTAGATACAGATGCGAGCGGATATGCTATAGGAGGCGTTTTATCACAACTGGTCGATGGACAGGAGAAGGTAGTTGCCTATTACAGCCGTTCAGTTGGAAAACCAGAGAGGAACTATTGCGTTACACGGAGAGAGCTGTTGGCATTGGTAGAGTGCATTAAACATTTCCACAAATACCTCTACGGTCAGCGATTCCGCGTCAAGACAGATCACGCAGCGTTGAAATGGCTCTGCAGTTCCGTAATGCGGAAGGACAATTGGCACGGTGGATCGAGCGACTAAAGCTTTGACTTTTCCATTGAGTATCGAAAAGGTAGTACCCATGGAAATGCTGATGCAATGTCACGAAGATCATGTAGTTTGGAATGCAAGCACTGTTCAAAAGCCGAGGCTAAATAAGACATTATAAATGTCCGGCTAATGACTATAACATGTACAGATGAATGGAACAAGGAACAGCTAAGGAAGCGTCAGCATGTCAGACATGTTATGGAAGGGCTCGAACGAAACGAAAGACCAAATAGAGAGGAGATGTCAGCAGAGAGTCCCATTGCGAAGTCATATTGGGCACAGTTGAACAGTTTAGAGTTGATATCGGGTTGCTTGCATCGAGTATGGGAGAGTGAGGATGGTCAATGCAAGAAGAAACTGATAGTTGTTCCCAGAAAGAGGATTCCTGACGTGCTCAGCGAGCTGCATAATGGTCCAAGCGGAGGTCATCTTGGAATCACGAAGACGCTCGAGAAGATTAAACAGAGATTCTATTGGGTTGGTTGCCGTCAGTCGGTCACTGAGTGGATTGCGAACTGCGAGGTTCGCAGCAGAGCGAAATGGCCCAAAACCCGAAGTAATGGCCAGATGAATCAATATAACTCGAGTGCGCCATTTGAAAGGATCGCCATGGATGTTGCAGGTCCATTTCCTACTAGCAACTGCGGAAACAAATATGTAGTGGTGGTTATGGATTACTTCAGCAAATGGCCAGAGGTATATCCAATCCCAAATCAAGAAGCGGAAACAGTAGCAGAAGTGTTTATAAACAATTGGCTTGCAAGGTATGGTGTACCAATGGAGTTACATTCTGACCAAGGCAGGAATTTCGAATCAGCTGTGTTACGGGAAATGTGTAAATCATTGGGAATTCGAAAAACACGGACAACTGCATTGCATCCTCAGTCCGAAGGTATGGTGGAACGATTCAATAGAACATTGGAAGAGCATTTAAGGAAAGTAGTAGACATGTACGATAAGGAGTGGGATACACAAATATCATTATTCTTGATGGCTTACCGATCGGCAGTGCATGAGACAACGGGCCAAACTCCCGCAAAGGTAATTTTTGGCAATGCCCTTCGACTACCAGCTGATTTGAAGTTTGGCATAGATGCCGATGCGGAGAGAAATGTCAAGAAATCCACCGGTGTCTTGGAAGAAGAGCTGAGAGAGATACACGATCTTGTAAGGTAACGATCAAAGATTATGAGTGATAAAATGAAAGCGAGATACGATAAAGCAATTAATTAGGAATAGTTTCAGGAAAGATATTTGGTGCTGTTATACAACCCACAACGAAAAAAAGGTTTGTCCCCCGAAATTGCAGTGTAATTGGGAAGGCCCATACAAAGTTGTAAAACGGATCAACGATGTAGTGTACCGCATACAAACCATTGGCAAACCACGAACCAAAATGAAAGTTGTTCATTTGGAAAGGCTGGCAGCGCTTAGATCGAGAGATTTGTCTGATCGGGACGACCAGACTTAGGTGGAGGGCAGTGTTACAAATATTAGCAACACTAAGGGGTACTGTCATCTCTAAGCCGATGCTAAGAGTGATTTGTATGCACATCCATAAATCGATCATTATGTATCTACAAAAACGAATAAATCGTTGGGTCTACACATATGTACGTACACGCAGCGGAGAAGCAACGCACAAACACATGCAGATATCTTACCTGAGATATGCAATTATAATTGTGGAAGTGTCGCTCACAAACACACGCGCATATGAGAGCTATACACGTATATCTGTAGTTGGAATTATAACAGATAACCAACTAGTAGATTCTAGAACAGAAGCGCCTAGAAGATGCAACGAGGGAATCAAAGAGTATAAAAGGCAGCAGTAGTAGAGGCGCTACAGTTTGTTTTGATTAAGCACGCTATCTGTCGAGCAATAGTAGAGTTATTTATTGTGAAGTACTTTAATAAAGACCATTTTGCATTGCTGAATAGTGGTGTTATTTATTCAACAGTTTAGTGATTCGAACTTAGCAGAAGGTTGCAAATAAGAGGATTTGCAGTAAATTCGTTACAATAGTTTAAAATAAATAATAGTTAAAAAAAACTAAAAAAACACGCTTTTATAGCTAACCGAACTAAAAAATAGAAAGTAATTTTCAATTAAAGAGAGTTTATATAACAATAGTAGAAGGTTAAACAAGCATTTATAGTTAATCACCTCAAAATAAAATTATAATAAAATCTAAGTTATTAACAGAACAATTTAATTCAGATTAAAAAGCGTGGGGTGCATTTGACTACATTTCATATCCTTCCTCTCAGATAGTTGCCAATAGAATGATTGTAACATCAAGCACCCCACGCTTTTTACTGTGAATTAAATTATTCTGTTAATAACTTAAATTTTATTATGATTTTATTTTGAGGTGATTAACTATAAATGATTGTTTGACCTTCTACTACTGTTATATAAACTCTTTTTAATTGAAATTTATTTTCTATTTTTTAGTTCGGTTAGCTATAAAAGCGTGTTTTTTTAGTTTTTTTTTAAACTATTATTTATTTTTAATTTTTTAGTTCAAGTAATTTTAAAAGTTTTAGTCGAGAGTGATGAAACCTCGAAACGCCAGCGGTCCATGGATGAATCCAACCCCACGGCACTGAAAAGGGCCAAGACGCAGGGAGGCTGGGCGCGGTCTTTCGCCGAAATTGCCAAGGGTCGGCAGATAATTGGCATTATAGACGAGAGCAGCGAAGATGGCAGGATCCCGAAACAACAATGGAAGTGGATCGAGGCCGCGAATAAAAGGGATGTTTATAGGCTGTCTTAGGCTCAATTACGTACCAGCGTCGTGGAGAGAAGTCAACGTGGTCTTTATCCCCAAGGCAGGGAAAACCTCCCACTCTAAACCAAATGATTATAGGCCTATAAGCTTATCTTCTTTTCTGCTAAAAGCACTCGAAAGACTCCTAGAGGACTACATCAGGAGGAGGATTGAGCCATCGCTTCTTTTGCAAGCTCAACATGCCTATACTAAGGGTAGGTCAACTGACACGGCCTTGCACTCACTGGTATCCGTTATAAAAAGGTCACTTGACCTCAAGGAATACACACTGGTGGCATTTCTAGATATAGCGGGTACCTTCAACAACGTTCTCCCTGAGGCCATCACCTCGGCGCTGGCCGATCTGAGGGTTGACGCGTGCCTGGTGGAGTTTATATACAATCTGCTTACGCGTAGGCAGATTAAAACTGAGCTAGGTGGATACGTGATCCACAGACCGGTTGGCAGAGGCACTCCGCAGGGCGGCGTTCTCTCTCCGCTACTTTGGGTGGTTACCGTCAACCAACTACTACGCCTCATGGAGGCAGAATGTCACCAAGTGATCGCGTATGCATATGACATCTGCGTCACCATGCGGGGGAAATTTCCGCAAACTCTATGAAACCTAATGGAAGGGGCACTATCAAAAATTTCGCACTGGGCCACAGCTACAAGTTTGGAAGACAACCCGGATAAAACCGAGCTTGTCCTCTTCACGAGGAGGTAAAAAGTACCAAATCTTACACCGCCAAGAATTGCGGTACGTTCTTAGCGTTTAGCGATCAAGTCAAGTATTTGAGAGTCATTCTGCATAGGAAGCTATTATGGAGTGACCATATAGTGGAGCGATCAAAGAAGGCAGCAGCAGAGCTGTTCACCTGCAAGAGGGCAATTGACACCTCCTGGGGATTCTCCCCTAAGATGACCTGCTGGATTTACACAGCCATTGTGCCCCCCATTCTTCTTTATGGTGCCTTGGTCTGGTGACTTGCACTAGCTAAAAGTACCTATCTTAAAATGCTTCAAAAGGTGCAACGGAGTTCGGAGCTCTGCATTACCGGGGCTCTCGGCTCCACTCCAGATTCCGTTACATACATACATGGATACATAGATAGATACAGGCCAAGCTAATAAAAGCGTGTTAAAAAGGGCTCCAGTATGCTCTTTCGTAGATGTGCTATGAATCCACTTCTATCATTAATAAAGGAATGCGTTTTTCGCATTTTGTGCAAGGTTTCAAATCTTGCCATTTGGGGTGGTCATAAGTTCAATTGACCTTATGTCCGTTAACCTTATGTCACCCCACCATCACATTATTGCATTGTTATCGAGCCCTGATACGTGTACAAAGTTTCAATCAAACTTATGGCCATTCAAAGTGGTAATAAGACCAATTGACCTTATGGCCGTTGACCTTATGTCACCACAGCATCACATAAATGCATTGTCATCAAGCCTTGAGACGTCTGCAAAGTTTCAATCAAACTTATGGCCATTCAAAGTGGTGATAAGGCCAATTGACCTTATGTCACCACACCATCACATTTATGCATTGTCATCGAGCCTTGATACGTGTGCAAAGTTTCAATCAAACTTATGGCCATTCAAAGTGGTAATAAGGCCAATCGACCTTATGGCCGTTGACCTTATGTCACCACACCATCCTTATGTCACCACACACAAACATTGTCATCGGTTCTTGATACGTATGCAAAGTTTCAAATTAATCAGACTTCTAGAAACCGGTGAAAATTAAGCTCAAAGATTCCGTTACATAGATACAGGCCAAGCTAATAAAAGTGTGTTAATAAAAAAAGCAAGCCGCCACACTTATGTACATGTGCACATTAAAGAGATTATTTCACATGCACATATGCAGATAAGAGCGAATTTTTTACTCACACATACATACGTATATAGCTAAATAACCAAGCAAGAGACACGACTGTTTCAGAAGGCATGTTCGTGCAAAGTCTAGACCTTAGGAGAAATATGCGAATGAGGCAACAGAGAGTATAAAAGCAGCACAAGCTGAGGAATAATGTATCAGTTTGATTTAAACACGCTATTAGTGAAGTATAATTGTGAAGTACTACTCCCAAAGTAGTCTAAATAAAGACCATTTTGCAATACTGAATATTGGAGTTATTTATTCGACAGTTCAGCGATTCGAATGTTAGCAGAAGGTGCATAATTATGAGGAACTCACCAAAATTCGTTACAATATTAATACTCAACAAAGACCACCTTACTAACGATCGGTTGTACAAAGATGGTCAGCACTATATGCAACAGCTTTTGATCGCTAATTATATATAATCAGCCACATATAATGCTAACAAGTTTCAGTTGTGGAAGACTTATACGTTTGATTTGCTCGCGTGGAAGACTCGTATGTTCAATTGTTTCACTAATCCAAAATCACAGTACGGGTAGGAAAATCTGTTACCCGAACTATCTTAACCCTTGGATCTTAGATAGGTATATCGAAGTGAGCTTCAGACATGACTAAAATGGTAACTCTGACGAGAGGATCGATACATAAAAGTTAACATGCAACATGCTATATATTGATCTTTTTGTTAAGGAAATGGCATCCCGGAGCTAACCTAATCTTAAAATAAAAGGTGGGAACAGACATATTTTTAGATTATCTGCAGTCAGATTAACTGCGGTATTCACTGGCCACTGCGCTTTTGGATAAGAATAAAGTACTCGCAATGGCTTTGCAGTTAGGGCCATACTTCGCGCTTCTTCGTGATATGAAAAAAAATGTTCTACTTATTTAGTATTATACATAAATTTGATTTACATTCAGTTTCATCTGTTGTAGACTTTTCCCATTGATTTTTTTTTATGAAATCCTGAACTTTTAGAGTTTCAGACTTTAATAATTCTTTACTTACCCGAATTATTCATACGCGTTTTACAACATTCAAATTTTAAGTTATTTTGCACACTTTCACCATGTTTCTGCATGCACTTAAGAAGTTCCCTATGTACTTTCCTTTTGTACTGCGGAGCTGTGTCATACATTTTTTGGGCGGTCCATCAAATTGGTGGCCATTTCAACATTTGTTGACATTCGTGTCAGCTCAACAAAAAGTCATAGCAGCACGTGCCGAGTGTGTTTGTGTGTGTTGAAGACTGTCATTTTTGGCGCCATTCACAACAAAACAATAGCCAACAAATGACAATGATGATTTTACAATGAAACCTGAAAAAATGAGAGAAAGTCAAATAACAAAAAGAGCAATAAAATGGGCAATAAATAAAAATGACCAAAGTTAAAATATTCAGTAGCAAATAATAAAAAAGTAAACAAAACAAATTTATGGAATATTTGAATAGGGAGCTGGGAGGGAGAGCAGGCACAATGAAGATATACGATTTATAAAGAATTTATAAGCAAAATATTAAAGCAACCGTAAAATTTATAATAACAACAATGTGCTAATAAATTTAAATTTAAATTGCACACACTCACACAATTTACCTGAAATATGTACCTTATATGAATATGAATATAAATAACAAAAGTAGGCTAGGCTAAAGCCACTCTAGTATGAGTACCATTAAAGGCTAGACAGGTGTGATTATTATGTCGATTTGCTGGATGATTGTGAATAATTTTGAGAATTAGTGCAACTTAAGTCAGATAAGATTTATCACAATTATCCAGAACGATTTTTCGCTTAAACAATTTGCAATTAATCTTCATTTGTAGGTTAGGGCAGGTTATCATAGGTTAGGTTAAAGCGCATGCATTTCAATTTACCACACTTTAACCCGGAGACATTTTTGTCCATTGTCAGTGCCATCAGTGAGTGCCTGTTGGCGACACATTTGTCCAATCAGATTACTTTCAACCTAAGTGGGAGTGAAAGATCTCCTTTCCCAACCGCTGCCGGACTGTCGAAAAACTATACGCTCAGCGTCGTCTTGACTCCTGTAGTCGCCAGATAAAGTGATTGATCTATTCCTCTTCCTTCTCATTCTAACACCTTCTGCAGAGGTAACTTATTGGTATGCGCCAACGCCGGAGCATTAATGTAATAGCGCAATGATCTGTGATTTGTTTAGCTTGAGAAGGAAGCAAGTTGCTTTTCTATGCAAACATGGCCATAAGGACATTGAGACCTCCCAATCATCAAGGTTTGCAAGATCTTTGCCCTAATATTATACTCCTCGATTTTCCGTTGGCGATAACTCAGCGGAGGTAATTTATTCCGTTCAATATGGCTTTGGGCTGGGACTCAACAAAGGGATGCATTTAGGTGCTATGTGAACGTCCACGAGGCTCGACACCTCCGCACAAAATCCGTCCTACCGTGCTGTCGACAAAGATCGTAACATTGATATGTGGAACCGTACTGTTCTGAAGCAGTCTGCCTGCTCTCTCTGTGATATAGACCTCCGCCCGGAAGAAACTGTATGAGTCGTCGGTAAGATTGATTTTCCTACAGATGCTTTGAGTAAATACCAGCTTCACTTCCCTTTTCCATTTTTGAGTGGTCTGGGCATTCCTCGCATATCCCTCTATGTTATGGAGATTAAAAACCGCAGTGATGTGGACGGTGTTGTATGTTAGGTCAGTTGTTTTCCCGTTTAACTGTTCCCTTGTCATGTCGTCTAATATTCTCGCCTTTCTATATTCGATTGATTTCTACAGAGAATCCCGTTTAACCGTTCCCTTGTCATGCCGTCTAATATTCTCGCCTTTCTATATTCGATTGATTTCTACAGAGAATCCCTCTTATTCGTAGAGCCCCCGCGCGAACACTTGTAAAGGTATTAAGTGAAAAATTACGTTTAACCCTTCCTGAGGTACGCTGGTCACTGCGCCTGGCATACCAAGGCATGCTAGCTTTTGCACCTTCCCAATCCTTTAAGAGCTGCATACATTAGTCTCGGTTGGATGACTGTGTTTTACATGCCTGCCTCGCCTTTCTATATTCGATTGATTTCTACAGAGAATCCCGTTTAACCGTTCCCTTGTCATGCCGTCTAATATTCTCGCCTTTCTATATTCGATTGATTTCTACAGAGAATCCCTCTTATTCGTAGAGCCCCCGCGCGAACACTTGTAAAGGTATTAAGTGAAAAATTACGTTTAACCCTTCCTGAGGTACGCTGGTCACTGCGCCTGGCATACCAAGGCATGCTAGCTTTTGCACCTTCCCAATCCTTTAAGAGCTGCATACATTAGTCTCGGTTGGATGACTGTGTTTTACATCACCTGCTCCCGAAAGCCCTTTTGCAGGTGTAGTGTTCCTCCAGAGCTTTCTGTGATCTCACCTCAAGGTTCCTTTTCCAATTTAATTTGGACAAGAGTATCCAATTTACCTGTGATCGGAATCATTAAGCTATCGCCGTATGCGACTACCCTCCTTCGTTCTGCCAAAGATTTCTTCTTCCGAGCGGTTTAGTTTGCCTGCTTTAAAATTTCAGGTTAACAGGACTTTCTTTGAATTCCAAAACAGTAGCAAATCTTTTATTTCTTCTTACTATTAATAAGATATATGGTCTTTAAATTTTAAAAATATCTCTACTTTAAGCAGAACGAAGACTAGAATTACTTTTGCATCACAAAATGGTCAAAGTTTAAGATGAGTACAATTGTAATGAGTGTTGCGGCATGTTAGATAGCACTTGCATTAGCACTTGCAACACATCAGAGTGCACACTCCTCGAAACCATAAAATGTACAACGTAAAGGACTGTTTTGAAAATGTTTGAGGGCAGTCCGAGCATGTTGAAGGCTAAGCGGCAAAAAATTATGTAACAGCAGATATGTGCTTTACATATGTAATTGTTATTTAGGTAAGCACAGCAAAATTAGTTTGTGTAAAGTAGTTATCTAATGCATTAGGGCGCTTGAAAATTTTCAATACTAAAAATGATGATTTGAGAACTCGGATCGCATAGGCATTGGAAGCCAGTGCCAAGATTGTTTTTTTCGTACATAAGATAACTTTGATGAGCTGCCGACATCTTTGGGTATGGGGAGGATGTGAGCAGAGCTTTTTCCATTATGGATCCGGTTCGCTCAGATACAAGAAGCATTTAATACTAGCCTGACTGCCATGGGATAGATACATTTTTATTTTCAGTATTTCACATCTGATTAACCTCCGTGTTACCGGGTAAAACCGGTGAACGGTAATAAAATTCATTCAAATAACATAATAAGCAAATGGGAATAGATTGAATTGATCTTATTTGTTCACTTTATTTCTCTTTAAAAAATTTTATTTGCACACCCCGTTGAAATATACATACATATATTTATAGTAATTTTCAACAGAGTCGTAGGGTATGAATGAAACCTATAGGGCCATAGGATGATGGCGCCATTGGGCACTTTTTCTTATATATATTTGAGTACTTCTGATGAGGAAAACTCGCTATCCAAAGAGCTGACAGAGGCGTATTATCATGCCAACTCCGACTTACCCAAACTGTAAGCTATACAACAATAAAGGGTGTTGCTGAGAATGGCTATCAGAGCAAAGCACACGGTTGCGTACAGACCTTACACAGACCGAGCTAGTATGTTCTTGCCACCATGCCATCTTACCACAAAAGCCAATTATACAACAGTATATTAAAGTGCTGTACACATGTCTTATATAACTAAATAATAATATAATATTTTACAGGGTATTTTTTTTAATTTTGAAACAAACGGAAGGTGGCGAGGTCTCACTAGCTTCGTGAATTCAATACTTATTTAATGCTTTACGGCTAAGGAAAATATCATTTTTGGCTCACCTCAACAAAACCAAACCACAACAAAGCAAAACCACGTCTAATTCACTTCAAATCATCTTATTGCTATACCTTCCTTACAGGGCCGCAGAGAGCCGAGCCGGGCCCTTGGGACAGTTCGCCTTCACGGGCCCCCCTAAAAAATAAACTCAATCCAGTAAAAAAATAACATAACATACATAAATCTTTCAATACACATTACCACTTTTATTTCATACTAGAAGACCCGGCAGACGTTGTCCTGCCCTAAATTTGGTCTATCTGCATACATTTTAATAAGCTTTTTCCGTCTGACTCTGCCCCCTCCCCCTCCCCTCCCCCCCTCTTAACTTTTTCCTAATCCTTTTATTCACTCCTCCTTCCGTCTTTTTCGCTTCATCTATCTCCATCTTCGTCTCATTCTATCTCTTTCTCAATCTACTTCTCCTTCTCTCTTTTCTCTTCTCTCAATTTCTTCTCATTCTTCTGCATCCCTTATTGCCTGTCCCAGAGGGTGGTATGTATTTTATTCCAGTCCCACTCCGAGTCTCATTCCCAGTCCTAGTCCTAATCCCAGTCCCAGTCCGTCTCTGGATAATATATTACTCTGTACTAAAGCACTCATCAACAGCTTTCATTTGATATCCATATTGTATAAACACTGTCTAGGCATTCACTGGCCCACGTTTTGACCTATATCTCGAGACCCTAGTCACCCAGGGGTATGAAAATTACCCTCTACACAACTAAAGACTCTCCTGAATTAAAAAAATGTCATAGTACCTCTAAATCGCGGGCCCCCTCAGAAAGCCCCCACCATCTCGGCGGGCCTGGTGATGTGCTATACTTGATATCATTCGCTATAATACTTTTTATTGATAAGCAGGTTGTTTAATTAAACACCAAGCAATTACACGGAAGTATATCCGCACCACCTGAAAATATGAGTGCCACTGCGTATACGTAAGATTTTATAATTACGTGTAAACAAATAAAAAAATTTGCAATAAAATAATATTGCGAATATAAACTGAGATATAACCTATCCTATCTCTCAAGTTAGATCAAACTACACACGGGTTGCAAAACAAATTCAAAATCGGTTCAGTAGCTTAGTAGCCCATCCCGGCCAAAAATGTTGTGACACGTGGTTTTATATATTAAGATAAAATAAGATTTACTGGAGCACTTACATAAATGAAATGTTAGATTTCATTGTTTGATTGCTTATATTAACTTTTTCTAAATGTGTACATTTTAAGAGCTTGAATCAGCCAAGGAAAACCTTCCGTGCTTTTTGATCTGCGAATATGGAAATTACGGATTCAAAACTAATGATGCGAGCAAGGCTGGACTCCAACGCGAATGTTCCAAGGCTTGTCAAGCGATTTTGGCTCATAGTAGAAGGTAAAAAATTCTACACGCGAGACAATAGACTAAAAGAACGCTCCGCTTCAGCCACACTGACTGGAAGTGTGCAAAACATTCTTAATGCTACGCAGATGTTAGGAAATAATACTTCCATCTTCAAGTCATGAAATTTGTTCAGAAGTTGAAATGGTGGCAGCGAATCACATCCCAAATTTTCTAAGTGGATGGCTTTGAGATGAATGATTTCATCTATTAGATCCGTAGAAATATCGATGCCATAAATCGTGCAGAATGCCGCTGCCTTTTCTCTGAGCTCTTCTTCCGTCAGATCCTGATACTTCCACAAAAAACTAAATTTAATCGTAATGTCATTTACGGCTTCGAAACGTCTTGTCATGTTACCAATCAAGCAGTCCAAAAGAACGTAAAAAACTTGCTGTTTGAATTGAGTTTCTTAATCACACTCAGGCGATTCGCCAGGTAATTCATCGAACTGGCGCTTTCTTACCTTCCTTCTTTTCTCTGCGAAGGTATTCACAACTCCTATACTCCCCGCCAGAACCTCACATTCTTGAAGTATGATCGACCATTGATCCCTGAACTTCTTCAACTCATCAATGACCTATGTAAGCTTATCCACGGCATACTCATATGTTTGCACAAATTTGCGCTTCGCAAAACAAGTCAAGGGTACTAATTTTTTCAAATTAACGTTCTAGTTTATTATCAGCCTGTATTTACAGATGTCGCTGGCTTTTACAAAAATGAAAAAGCATTACGACCAAACCGATAGGGGCATAGTTATAGTCGAAATAAAATGTGATTTTAAGTTAGTTGAAGCATTTTTGACAGATAGCGCTTATAAAATTGTGTCAAAAACGTGTATCTAACTTAAAGAGTATTTGATTGGATGCTTATGATTTTAGTTTAGTGATTTTCAAATTTAAAACAATTTTATGTAGCAACAAAATATGTATGTATCTATGAAATCCTAGTTAGAGTACTGTCAATACTGCTTTGCCTTGTCGGGCCCCCAAAAACCTTCCGGTCCCCGGGGCAATTGCCCTGGCTGCCCCTCCTCTTCGCGGCCCTGGTTCCTTAGCTCACTCACTCATATTATATTCCACAAACTCATTTTGTATGCACAACTAAAAAGGATAAGTGCATTTTAAATTTATAGCAGGATAAGCAACAGTTTCTGGCAGTCATTGCATGCAATGAGCTTGTTAAATATGCAACCAGCAAGCAATTAAGGCGTGGAGAAACTGCACTATGCAAGGATCTAGCAACTGCAAGGATGCTGATATTAGTTAGTGATGATAGCATGTTAGGGGCTGAGAGAAGTTCAGAAAATATTTTGTGAAAAAAAAACACATTTAAATTTCCTTAGCAGTTCTTAAGTGGAATTTTGGAATAAGTGGACTCATAAAAACGCAACTGCTCAAAAATGATTATAAATAAATTGAAATTTAACAAGTAAGGAAGGCTAAGTTCGGGTGTAACCGAACATTACATACTCAGCTGAGAGCTTTGTAGACAAAATAAGGGAAAATCACCATGTAGGAAAATGAACCTAGGGTAACCCTGGAATGTGTTTGTATGACATGGGTACCAAATGGAAGGTATTAAAGAGTATTTTAAAAGGGAGTGGGCCATAGTTCTATAGGTGGACACAATTTCGGAATGTCGCCATAAAGGTGGACCAGGAGTGAC
The DNA here is from genome assembly GCF_040869045.1 of Eurosta solidaginis. NCBI lineage: Eukaryota > Metazoa > Arthropoda > Insecta > Diptera > Tephritidae > Eurosta > Eurosta solidaginis. The sequence goes on from NC_090323.1 coordinate 28,932,671, forward strand.
TCTAGAATGCGTTTGTACGATATGGGTATCAAATGAAAGGTGTTAATGAGTATTTTAAAAGGCCTTAGTTAAAGGCCTTAGTTTTATAGGTGGACGCCATTTCGGGATATCGCTATAAAGGTGGACCAGGGGTGAGTCTAGAATGCGTTTGTACGATATGGGTATCAAATGAAAGGTGTTAATGAGTATTTTCAAAGGGAGTGGGCTTTAGTTCTATAGGTGGACGGCTTTTTCGAGATATCGCATTAAAGGTGGACCAGGGGTGACTCTAGAATGTGTTTGTAGGATATGGGTATCAAATGAAAGGCATTAATGAGGGTTTTAAAAGGGAGTGGTGGTAGTTGTATATGTGAAGGCGTTTTCGAGATATCGACCAAAATGTGGACCAGGGTGAGCCAGAACATCATCTGTCGGGTACCGCTAATTTATTTATATATGTAATACCACGAACAGTTATCCTTCGAAGATTCCAAGGGCTTTTGATTTCGCCCTGCAAAACTTTTTTATTTTCTTCTACTTAATATGGTAGGTGTCACACCCATTTTACAAAGTTTTTTTCTAAAGTTATATTTTGCGTCAATAGACCAATCCAATTACCATGTTTCTCTCCCTTTTTTCGTATTTGGTATATTATTATGGCATTTTTTTTTAAGTGGGCGTGGACATAGTCGAATTTCGGCCATTTTTTACACCAATATAAAGTGAGTTCAGATAAGTACGTGAACTGAGTTTAGTAAAGATATATCGATTTTTGCTGAAGTTATCGTGTTAACGGCCGAGCAGAAGGACAGACGGTCGACTGTGTATAAAAACTGGGCGTGGCTTCAACCGATTTCGCCCTTTTTCACAGAAAACAGTTATCGTCCTAGAATCTAAGCCTCTACCAAATTTCACAAGGATTGGTAATGTTTTGTTCGACTTATGGCATTAAAAGTATCCTAGACAAATTAAATGAAAAAGGGCGGAGCCACGGCCATTTTGAAAATGTCTTTTATTTTTGTATTTTGTTGCACCATATCATTACTGGAGTTGAATGTTGACATAATTTACTTATATACTGTAAAGATATTAACTTTTCATTTAAATTTTGACTTTAAAAATTTCTTTTTAAAAAGTGGGCGTGGTCGTTCTCCAATTTTGCTAATTTTTATTAAGCATACATATAGTAATAAGAGTAACGTTCCTGCCAAATTTCATCATGATATCTTCAACGACTGCCAAATTACAGCTTGCAAAACTTCTTTTAAAAGTGGGCGGTGCCACGCCCATTATCCAAAATTTTACTAATTTTCTATTCTGCGTCATGAGTTGAACTCACCTACCAAGTTTCATCGCTTTATCCGTATTTGGTAATGAATTATCGCACTTTTTCGATTTTTCGTAATTTTCGATATCGAAAAAGTGGGCGTGGTTATAGTCCGATATCGTTCATTTTAAATAGCGATCTGAGATGAGTTCCCAGAAACCTACATACCAAATTTCATCTAGATACCTCAAAATTTACTCAAGTTATTGTGTTAACGGTCGGACGGACATGGCTCAATCGAATTTTTTTTCGATACTGATGATTTTGATATAAGGAAGTCTATATCTATCTCGATTCCTTTATACCTGTACAACCAACCGTTATCCAATCAAAGTTAATATACTCTGTGAGCTCTGCTCAACAGAGTATAAAAATGTAAGAGATATTGTTAAAGGTTTTTAATGCGGTCATGTATGTAACTCTCTTTTGTACCAAATAATTAAAAAAAAAATGTTACGTATACACGTCAGTACCCGTATTTTCATGTGATACGGATACGTTTGCGTGTAATTGGTTAGCTTTTTATAAAAAAACCTGATTATTTTACATAAAGTTTGCCTAACGCGAGGTAACTTTTAGGCTTGCAGAAAATACTTAGTTCCTTTTCAAATGAGTTCAGATTTAACACTCAAGTTAAACTTGATTTTAGTTTGGTGTAGAAAGTTTGAGCTTCTAGTGATTGCTCTTACTCTGCAACTAATACTCCGTCAGTATTAGAGCTTCCTTCTTGAAAATCCCAGAAATCTCTTCAATATTCCAGTTGTCTCTTTATCACACGTCATTTCCATTATTTTTTAGTGTTCACTAGTGGTGTTAGTTGAAATCACATTATTGATAAAATAAATAAATAAATATAAGGCGCGATAACCTCCAAAGAGATTTTAGGCCGAGCTTCTCTTACAATTTGCGTCGTGGTCCTTTTAATTTTCCCCAGAAATTGGCGGGACGGGACCGACTCCCAACGGCATCTGCAAGGCATATGAGTTTTCACTGAGAACATTTCCATGGCAGAAATACACTCGGAGTGCTTGCCAAACACCGCCGGGGGGCGACCCCGGTTAGAAAAATTTTGTTCTAATTGAAAAAACTTGTTTCTAAAATTTTGATGTTGGGGCATGAACCCGGGATCTACCATCACACCATGGCTGCCGACAATTAATGATGGATTAATAAAGTTTGCCACCATATCGTGATAAATATTAGCAGTTTCGACACGTCAGCAGCTAAGGGGCCTAGAATATATCAGCGGAAGTTATGCCTATCGAAAGAGGCGACTGAAATACTCAAATGATTGTAGGGAGTGTATAGCGCAACCTTCAAGGGGTTGTCAGCGCAACTTATAGCTTCCACAACCCAATTTTCAACCTCTCTACCCATGACGCATCCTGTTTCTTTAGCATTTTAGGCTCCGTCGATACCAAGTTCCTCATGGAACTAGGTGGTGGGGAGCGGAATGGCCTAGAAGGTTCGATGTGCTCAAATTAAATCGCTCCTACGATGGTCGGGCTTGTACCTTAAAGGTGCTTGCAACCGGAACATACCGCATCTATATCCGGCAAAGGACCATGAACATTGATAATGCTACTCAAAACCTTCGGGGTGTGTCTTCATCGCTACAACAACAACAACAACAGCACGTCACTACGCCGCTAGTAAATAAATGCAGAACAATAACAACGACAATGCAAGTAGATGAGACAACAAATATCTACGCATGCATGAGCACAGTAGCTAAATGCGTAGCGACATTAACAAAGTATGCAGATGACATTACTCGCGAAAATGCGGTGCAGCAGATGAGAGAAGAAAATAAACAACTAATCGAAATGGCTGTTCGCAAAAAGAGTAGACCATGGGAGAAATGGGCGAACTAGGCAACTGAGGGTATAAAAGCGGCGCAATTTAAGTTAGTTCAGTTCAGTTTGATTTTAGCACTCTATAGACGAAGTACGCGAATGCATTAAATTGTAAAGATCTACTACCATAGTACTGCTGTTAATATATAGCGTTTTATATACACAAAATTTGAGTGTATTTATTCAACAGTTCAGTAATTCAAACAATAGCAGAAGGCGCAGAGTTATCGGAAATTTCATAAGATTCGCAACAGAATGTTTTTAATCTCGTACTTTCATTGCAACGGTTTTACCATCCTTAGACAACACTGCTGACAAACTGACTTTCACATCCCATTCTAATTTTTGTATTGCCATTGCAATGCAAATAAATATTTTCTCTTACTTCTGTGTAATGTCTATGACAAAATTTCAAATATTTACACTTTTTCACTTAACAATTGCATGTGAGGCAAAATAAAGATTCCACTGACTGTTTGTCAGCAACTGAGGAAGATTTATTTGCTGCAACGAAAATGAGAATAAATTTTTCATTAAATACACTATGTGATAAAATACAAAACTTTAACAGCCCGAAAAGAGGTGTAAGTTGTAGAACAAAAATTGGAGTACGTGGAAAATAGAATACAGATAACACCATTGAATTTAGTGCTATAAAGGAGTATCTTCTTTCCAAAGTAAAGGAAACTCGAGCAACTGCCCACTTCGTATCGACTAATTAGCTTCAGTTGGTTTCTTGTAAAGGGTATGGAGGAAATTTTGGATCAGCACATAAGGGAGGTCAACCTAAACCAACTCCCTCTGTGTGGGAATCAATTTTATTTAGCAGTCTGGAACATTCACATAGAGGCCATTCATAGCCTCACAAATAAAATTGAAAAGGCGTTGAAGTCCACAAATATAGCCCTCTGCGCTTTTATTGACATATTAGAGGCTTTCGAAAACACGACAAATCAAGCTATCGAACAAGCTTTGATGGAAAGAATATAAGCCAAATGATCATTCGCTGGGTGCTATCCGTGCTAAAGTGAATGAAAGTCAGTCTTAAGCTTTAAGGGATTACCGGGTCAATTGTGGCCACTAGGAGATGTCCTCAAGGGCGTGTACTCTCTCCTCTCTTGTGAACCCTAGTCATAGATGACCTCCTTGATTTACTGAAATCCAATTGATTTGGCACACAAGGGTATGCAAATGACTCGGTAATCTGCATCACAGGGATGCCCAAGGAAACAGTATCCAATCGCATGCAACATGCCCTGCGCATCAACGAAAAGACCGTCTATAAATCCCAGCAAAAAATCCTAGTGCCTTTTACTAGGAGAAGAAAACTAAGCGTAGGTCGTACCAAAATCAGATTTTCAATGGAAGCAAAGTACCTGGGGCTTATATTGGACAGAACCTTCACGTGGAATTTTCATCTGGTTGTTACCTTAAACCAAGCAACAAGAGCTTTCTTCGCCTGCACTCGACTCTATGGCAAAACATGGGAGCTATATCCAAAAAATTGTATACGGGACATTTAGTACTGTTGTGAAGCTTCTTTGGTTAAATGACCGACGAACACACAAAGAACAGCAACAGCTAACCATCTTATCACATGCCTACTTCAACAACCTCAACTCCTCTGTCCAAACTGCATATTTCCAAGGTCTATTAGTAGAAAACTTCAATATTGATTTCTTATCAGTTTCATTGAATGAGCAGGATTCAGTGGTGCTTCCTATCAACCTAAAGAAGCAGATGCGCCCGAACGACTCGTTATTCGATTGTAAAACAAATAAAGGATTCCGCAAGGAATACATCTGGATGCTTTTGCAGCCATCATTGTTGCGTTTAACACCGTATTTTCGGGTCTCGCGAAAAAGCTCTGATTGATGACGTTCTGGTTGAACTCATTCGCAAACTACTGTCGTAGAGAGATTTCGGAACGGAGCTGGACCACAATACAGATGAGGCTGCGAAAAATGTGAAGCTTTCCTCTACTTTAAGTAGAGGTCGCCATGTAGCTGGTTTATAATAAAGTGAAGAGGCGCTTTAGGCCCACTGAGCAGCGTTTCGCAGGGCTATGTATGATCGACTAGTTTGGTGGAGTTCGATTAAATTAGATGCAAGACCTTTGGTTTTAGGCTGTCTTTCATGGTCATGTACCGCAGGTAATGTCTGATTGGGTTATAAGGATACATACTTGTGTATTATATGCACCCCAGAATTCTAAGATGCTTCAACTATATTTCGGCAAGAAATGTGATTTAGCGGCAAAGGTTAAACACACAAATGTCATGCGGATGACATGGGTACTTATGAGCTTGTTGGTGAGCTGCATGCAATTCGGTTTTTTAATTTCCTAAAGAGAGAAATGCGGCGATGAAGTCATCTGAAAAGATGGGTCGAACGGCTGGGTTCTTCAGGAGAGGTTGATTGGAGAGAGCTGAATCGAGCCAAACTATTTAGGGATAAATATCATCTGGGAATTTTGAGCTCGATGGCCGGCAGGATGGAATTCAGAGGGTGACAGGTCATATGTAGTGTGCTTGTAAATAGATGGGCTACAAATCAGGTGAGCAAGCAGTAGGAGGTACTACTTCTTTCATTTCTTCTGGTCGGAGGTTGATGGTAGGCGCTATTTTAATAATTGTCTACTCAGTTGGTATGAAATGAAACATTAGAAATCCATTAGTAAGAGTCACTACTTTTCCCTTTATATCGAATCCCTTTATTCCAAAAGTCAATGAGCTTTAATCGCAACTTTAAACAAATTTTAATAAAATTTTTAGCTTTTATAAGATTTAAAAGAGACTTTAATAATGTTCAATATTTATATGGCAAGCATTCAAAAATGTCCACTCTTTGCACTGAAAGTCTTCAATGTTTGAGTCACTGTCAAGATAAACTAATGAGCCATATTAACATCCGCACATAACCAATGGCAGTTTGAACCATTAAATCGCTTGCTTTTTTACAATTATTAACATGAACGTTGAGGAAGTTATGAATGTGTGCATGTGTGAACTCCACTCAGCCAACTATTAAATCCCTCTTAACCAAGATGCAGTACAGATTGACGACGAATTTCGCCAAGCGAATCATATTCGATAGACAGCCGCTGGCCCAGTGCTTTCTCTGAAACAAAACCTCAGATTTTTCTCAAAGAGCGTCACAGCACAGAACTCGTTGCAATAAAGTTCGATGTAAAAGCCATACCTCCAGCGAAAATAGGAGACATCAGTCACGCAGAGAACTAGTTTCGCTCTACAGGTTTAATGACTATCTCCAAACTGCTGCTAAACGGATGCAGAGCGGGACAGGGGGTAGCTACACTTCCACCAACAGAAGCACCTATAACTGAACCAGTGAAGAACGCGTTCAAAAGGCCTGCGAAGGGGGCAAATGCCATTTCGTAAAACATCACAAGTTAAAAGTTTTAGTTGAAAATGCTGCGAGGGGACAGAATTAGAACTAGGTTAGGTTAGGTTAGAGTGGCCACCGGTGCGAGCACCAGTCCACTTAGGCCCATAAAGGCCCCGTTATGATACCACATGGATCTCTCCCCTACTCAAACCAACAGGTCGATGCAGCAAAAGTCAGAAATTTCTTAGGTTCCAACTTAGCCAGATCACAAAGATCGTCAAAGAAGGGAGATCCCAGAGATTTCTTCCTCTTGTGCCAAAGCGCAGGACAATCGCATAGAAAATGCTTGACTGTTTCTATCTCCTCTTCGTCTTTGCAGCTCTGTACTAATCATTATAGGAAGCACCCAGCCGTTGTGCATGCCTCCCGATTGCTATGTGGCCGGTTGAAAATCCAACCACCAGAGATATGTCAACCCTTCCAAGAAGAAGGAGACTTCTCGTGAGTCTCGCGTCGCATTCAGGCCACACGAGCTTAGTGTGGTAGCAGGATTCAGGATTGCTCCATCTTACATCCGCTTCTCTTAGGAAAATCCCTTTTAAAGTGAGCTTACAGTTAGCGAGCGGCATGCTCAATCCCTTCCAGGGCGACGAAAGTTGAACGGATGTGCGCCCTCTTGCAAGTTCGTCAGCCATCTCATTTCCGAGTGTCCAGGCACAAATACCAGACTAAGGGAAAATTGCTCAGCGATTTCGTTAGGAGATTTGCGACACTTTTATACTGTCCTGGACTTACATGTGGCCGATCCAAGCGCTTTTAGTGCAGCCTGGCTGTCAGAGTAAATACAAATTTATTCATAGCCGTGAACAGCCTTTCTCAGTTGATCAACGGACTCATTAATAGCAGCCACCTACCCCTTAAAGACTCTGAAATGATGGGGTATTCTTAAGGATAGATTCGACCCTACTGAGGTGCAAAGACACCGCTATCCATCTTATTATCCAGTTTGGAGCAGTCAGTATATATCTGCAGCCTATCGCTCAGGTCCGGCGGCTCCTTCAACCAATAATCCCTGTTCGGGATAACAACTTTGTACTTCATATAGAAAGAGACAGTCGGAGCGCAATAGTCCATCCACATTGTCTCTCCAGCCGGATAACTCTCGCATTAGAACTAAGTAGTATTACTAATTAGAACCAAGTAGTACCGCCTCTTAGTGAAATAGTTTTGCGCTTGTTTGGAACTAGTAAGATTTGCTGTAGAAAAACTTTATCTCAAAACAAATTCAAAACATTTTCAGCTGATATACAATGTTTTTGAAAAAGTTCTGAGACGAAGCGCTCTGCAACGAACAGATCGGGAGTTGTTCTAAAAGAGCAATTCTTCCACTCAGCCGTTGATGTAGTAACAAAAGATTTACCTTCGGTTCACAACTTTCCTCGCTCGCTTGTCCAGCGAACACTCACGGCGAAAAAATCGCCTTGCGCCATTATTGCGCTGCGGCCTTTACCCATCTGCATACACAGTCAGTTAACCTGTTAGTCATTTGAACATTTAGTCATTCATTCATTTATTGCCTTATTAAATTGTATTCAATTTAAATTAAAATCCGAAGCATTAAAACGAGTTGAGTTGGTTGATTTTATTTATTGCCACAAAGCTGAACCAATATTGCCAGTTAAAAGCACTGCACGAGGCCGAATGCATTTTCTAGTAGAGTTTGTATGGACTATGCTGAGCCAGTTATTTATATGTTTTATTTTCATTTATATCGCAAAACATTATGCGGTTCATTTGCCTACTGATTTACGATATCATTGAACATTGCTCATTTAAAATGGAGCAAATTCATTTATTTCGAATTTTGCATGGTTTATTCAAGAGCGATTTATAGTAAATCACTGAGCGTTTGAAAAATTTAAATCTGTTATGATTTTATATTGAAATTGTGTATTTTAAAATTAGTCTCAGATGGTAAAAAACTTGATTGGGATATACATAGGTTAAGTTGACAGAGTACCAGCTGCCACGTCACTGCGCAAGAGAAGCTCGCATGAACAGCATTGAAGGACCGATAAGACTCCACATATATAATACGCAATTACTTGCAGATAAGATTGGGCTCGGTTAAATCCGTCTGAGATCGTAGGAATCCGCAACTGTGGCGCTCAATCAAAAGATTTTATTTCTGCAAAGCGCATCCGCAGCTCGTATCAGGCCTCATTGCCGTGAAACGATTGCAAGTTTCCAGCGATATCACTAAGAGCCAATAGGAGCTCATGTCCCAGAAAACTTCTACTCTGATCATATGTATATTATTTTCACTCTGCTCTTGCGTACACCGCCTAGGGTGGCTTACAGGAATAGGAGACGTACGGACTGGAACCTTTATAAAAAAGTCCTATCCTCTACTCTCCTAAAGAACGCTTCTCACGGTAGGCCGAGCCTACCGCTAACAGCTGATGAAGCGCCTCCCTTAGACACAACATTTGCTTCTCTCGGTGAGCTAGACTCATCGTCAAAAATAGAAGAAGCAGTAGATCTTATCACCAAATCTTGTAACGCTGCCTTCACAGTAGCCTTCCGGTGCTTGGCGAACTCTTGCAAAATGCTCTTAATCTAACAAACACTTGGTCTATGAAATGCGGACTCAGCATCAGCAGTGAAAAAACTGAGATGGTGCTTTTTACCCGCAAACGCAGTATACCGGAATTTACCCTCCCGCCCCTAAACGGGAAGGATATCAAACTCTCTACCGAGGTTAAATATCTCGGAGTTATTCTAGACAGGAAGCTTGACTGGAAGCGAAATGTGGAGGAACGATCCAGGAAAGCCACAATGGCTCTCTACGCTTGTAAGTCGGCAATCGGAAAAAGGTCGGGTCTCCAGCCACGCAAAGTCCATTGGATTTATACGGCAGTGGTGAGACCCATACTCTTCTACGCCGTCACCGTATGGTGGACGGCACTCGATATCGAATCTAACAGGAGTAAAGTAACGAGAGTGCAGAGGATGGCGGCAATGCTCACCAGCGGTGCCCTTCCCTCCACTCCTACCAAAGCTCTTGAAACCATATTATTCCTTCTCCCAACTGATCTATATGGTAGGTACTGTGCCTCCTGCAACGCGGCAAGGCTCAACGCTATCGAACCATAGAGGGACTGCAGGTTTGGTCACACCCGGATCCTGAAACAAGTCCCCGAAACCTTCTTGAAATTGGACCATACAACATCGCCCCCTTGCTGAGACAACTAACTTTCTACAAGAATCCCAGAGAGGAACGAGTGGGCAAACGGCGTGGAGCCGGGATCACATGAAATCTCCGTTTTTACAGATGGCTCTAAACTAAACAACAGAGTCGGCAGCGGGATATTCTCGGAGAAGCTCAATCTAAGCGAGAGCTTTCGCCTACCTGATCACTGCAGTGTTTTTCAGGCTGAACTCATAGCTATCTGGGAAGCAGCCCGCTATGTTGCTAACCTGCAGGTAACCAATTCTATTTCAATTTTCTCTGACAGCCAAGCTGCCATAAAATCCCTGCAATGCAGTAACACCTCGTCACTAGTGGCATTGAAGTGCAGAGAAACCCTGAACAAACTAGCTGAAAATTGCAACCTAAGCATAATATGGGTTCCTGGCCACTGTGATATCTCAGGAAACTGCGCCGCGGATGAGCTAGCTAGGGAAGGCACCAACTTGCAAACAACAACCTCCTCTAAACACTTGCAAATACCACCTGCGATCTATTTTCACGGATCAGGCAAACGCCAGATGGGCGAGGGAACCTACATGTAGTATATCCAAGCAAATCTGGCCTAAGCTGGATGAAAAGAGATCGCGATCGGTGATATTGTTAAACCGTATCTCTATAAGCCCACTAGTGGGCCTTCTTACAGGTCACTGTCTCATGGGCACTCACGGTGCCTATATGGGCCTGCAGACAAATGACTTCCGCCGCAGCTGTAGGGACGAGGAGGAGATAGAAAGCGTTGAGCACTATCTGTGCCACTGTCCCGCACTGTCAAAAACCAGATACCAATGCCTCCACAGACACTCTTTTGGGTGCCTTGCGGAGCTTTAATCTATAAACCCAAACGACATCTTGCGTTTCATTAGGCAAACGCGCTGGTTTAGCCTCACTGGGGTCTAAACTTTCTTCCTCTTCTTCGAAAGTAGGGTAATAGGAAATAGGGGCCCCCCGCGTGGTAGCACAATGGCCTACGCGCGTCTCCGCTCGGACAGCGGAGGCAGCCACTCTAACCTAACCTAACCTAGCTGGTATTAGCTTAAAACGGTTTGATGCGAACGAAGCTGAGGACAGATATTCCTAGGCCACCAACTACAGCATCATTACCAAGCTCAGGGTCTGTACTGTCGCAATGCACTCTTGGAGGACCACACACTCTAACAAATTGTATACCATAGTTTTTTGTAAATTACACAGGTCAACAAAAAAAATTTTTTTTTCTATATATTCGGATTTTATGTTCAATTCTATAAAAAAAAAATGCAATTACGAATCAAAAATATTTGGTTTTGTAGAACTTATAGCGATTTGAAAATTTTGCATTTTTGCACCAGGCTAATGTAGGTCCTTTCGCGCTATTTCGTTCGATAGAGGGCGGCGGGTAGCTACCTGATGCAGCGATACATCGAAAAAAGATCTACTTAAAGCACAACATACTCATCTTAAAAAAAAAAACCAAAAAAATGTGGCTGAGGAACAGTAAAAAGAAGGTAAAAGGTCCCAGATACACATGATATTAGGTAGATCTGGAAATTCGTTAAGTACATATTAAGAAACTCATCGAAACTTTTACTGCCGGATTGGCAGGCCTAGCAATAGAGCATGCCAGCTACCTGATAGCGTTTTTGTAAGTAAAATTGTTTTTTAAGAAGCTGTAGTTTCTTGGGTCACTCGTTGTGGGCGACACTATGTTTTTGCATATCACAGAGGAATGATGTCTTCGAGAAGTTGTAAACGAGCGGTTAATTCGCTTTGCTATATATGTGGCGAATGTATTAAAAGAAGACAAAATTAGTTTGATTTAACTAAAAACACAAGGATTTGCGAGACCTATCTAGCCTACTTCGGTCTACCTGTTAAAAACCAGGACAAAAAATGGGCTCCGCATGTTTCATGTAACTCTTGCAGAAGCATTCTGGAGCGTAAGTTTATTTTCTCTTTTTTATTGTACTAACTGTTTCATATATATATACATATATCTACATATATATAATTGCATAATAACTGAAATTGTTATGAAATGCTTTACGTTTTATTATAGTTTGGTACCAGGGTGAGAAAAGAGCCATGCAGTTCGCAGTGCCGAGGATTTGGAGGGAACCGAGTAATCATGACACTGATTGCTATTTTTGTGTAGAGAAACCACTGAAAGGGAAACCTTTAAGGAAAACAATATATCCGGAACTACCATCGACATCCGCTCCAGTACCACATTCGGAACAAAATCCTGTACCTGATCCGTCTGTGTTGGAAAAGCAACTATTCCCTCAAGGCAGCTTTCAAACACCGAGTTCATCTGCATCCGTACATTCCAAATTTGTTCCTCAATTTGAAACAGGAATACCACATCTCATCAACTCTGAAGATCTCAATGACTTAATAAGACACTTAAATCTATCAAAATACAAAGCAGAGTTATTAGCATCGCGGCTTAAACAACGAAATTTACTTACTTCTGATGTTCGAATATCTCGGCAAAGAAAGCGTCATGAAGAATTTTCTTGTTTCTACAATAAGGAAGATGGCTCTGTTTTTGCTATAACGTGAAAGGTTTATTTGAAGCAATTGGTATTCCTTTAATACAAATGAATGGCGCCTCTTTATCGACAGCGCAACAAAAAGTCTAAAAGCAGTTCTACTACACAATAGAAACAAATTTCCATTTATTCCACTGGCACATTCTATACATTTCAAAGAAAATTATGACAGTATTAAAATGCTATTAACTGCAATCAAATATACGGAATACAAGTGGAAAGTTATTGGAGAATGTTGTATTGATGCCGCCATTGCATATTAAATTGGGCCTTATTAAACAATTTGTGAATGATCTTAATATTGAGTCTAAAGCTTTCAAATATTTGCAGACTTTTTTTCCAAAGCTGTCAGAGGCGAAAATTAAAGCGGACCTATTTAGCGATGAGGAGAAACTAGCGTGGAACAGTTTTAAGGCAGTAGTTCATGGCTTTCTTGGAAATCATAGGGATGAAAATTATGATGAGCTGATAACTGGCATGATTACGAATTTTTCCGCCATCGGATGTAGAATGTCGCTAAAGATGCACATGTAACATTCACATCTGGATAAATTCAAAGATAATATGGGAGCTTATTCATAAGAACACGGGGATCGATTCCATCAAGATATAATGGAGTTTGAGAAACGCTACCAAGGCCAGTATACGGAAAGCATGATGGGGGACTATATTTGGACGTTAATAAGAGAAAATATGGCAGGAAAAGCAGGAAAAAGCATTTTTAAACATTTAAACTGTATTCTAAAACTTAATTTATAAGAATAAATCTTAAATTGATTTTTACTATACTAGAATAATTCAAATCTATGTCAAATTTTGATGAATTTTCATGTTTTTCGTTATTCTCATTTTTTCGAACAAAACCAAATCAAAAACTTTTTTATGTTCATATTCTTATTTCTGGGTTCAAAAGCAATAAAAAAATATACGCACGACCCATGTACAAAAATGTTGTTGACCAGTGTTATTCATCGCACTACTTTCTGCCGATATTCGCGACTTAAGGAATCTTCAACAGACAACTCGTATATGGAAATCGATTTTTTGTGCGGAAGCTTTCAGTATCTCCCTTTAATGTGTCCCTGTTCAAAGCGATATTGAAGGGAATGAATTTGCAGATAAGATGGCCTGGAATGTTTCCGAAATGGACATACGCTAGATATTAGCTCACTGCGACCATCGGGGGGTTATCTGCTGAAGAAAATCGAGTAATAAGAAATTAGGGCAACGGACTTACTGTTAATAAACTGGGAAGATTGCGAGGTCTTAAGGTCCTTATGGTCATGTTGGGATAGGAATCTGTTCTGAGTGTACTTACGGGTATCATCACAGGTCATTGCGATTTGTAGTGATGCTCCATAGGTGGCACATACCAATATTCTGTTTCTGAAGATGCTGTTAGAATAAGGCGGAAGAGAGTCGATTCAGCACTTTCTCTGCCGATGTCCGGTACTGCAAACATGCTTAGTCCACGTTAATAAATAAATCTGGTAGGACAAATGTGCTGCCACTCGGCATTCACTAAGGGCATTCACAATGGACAAAAATGTCTCCGTGTGAAAGCGTGGGAAGTTCCGATGTTGTCCTTTTAAGCTAAGCTAACCTGGTGAACTCTTAGTGCGATTATTTATATTGTGTTCCACTCAGCCTCAGCTTACTTTATGCAATACTAGTCTAATAGCGAGAGGCCCTAGCTATATCTCCATAAGGGGGTTGCCCTACACAACCCCATGAATCAGTTGGGTAATTTAGTCGCCTCTTACGACAGGCACTCCTGCCGCGGGAATATTCTAAACTGGGGGTTAGCCTACTGCTGTAATTTAAATTATCGGCCTTTCAGCTTAATTAGGAGCGTAATAAGCTTGGTTTTTTATTTATTTTTATTTAAATTGCATTATGAAACTACAGAAATAGGACTAAGATTAAATTAGCAACGTCGAGATTATGTTAGTTTCAGTTGGGCTACAAAACATAAGATTTTATTAAATAAGCTGAAATTCAACTGAATTTGATTATTTCAGATAATGCTTAGTGAGATTAAATTAGAAAAGATTGAATAAAACTAGGTATATTAGTTATATCTTTATACATAAAATTAAATTAGATGAGATTAAGAAGATCAATTTATAATAGATTGGACTAAACTACATAAGATTGAATAAGATAGTAGACGCTTTTACTTGGCCAGGTTAAATTAAGATTATATTGGAATATATCACGTTTAATCATAATTGATCATATTATATTAGAAAAGGTCCGATTTAGTAAGATAAAGTAAGATTGGGAAATCTCGTCAAAGTGATTTGCTATTATTTCAACTATGGAGCTTTCGTTATACTGCAATGGGTTCGATTAAATTGAATATGTTGAGATTATGTTATGATAGTTTAAAAAAGATTAGCTCTTATTAAATGAGATTATCAAATTACTAGCTTTGATTATTTATTTATTTATTTATGTTGTATTGTCTACCGAATAGTTCTAACAGACTCATTAACTAAAAAGTATAAAGAGACTAGTCTTAAAGCTACTTATCTCTAAACTGACATTCAATTTTTTAGCATATGTATTGCATATTCGAAATCATCTTGTGAGTGGCTCATTGAAACCATAATTGGTTGTATGAAAAATTACATCGAATAAACGAGTTGTCCTTAAATTAAGACTTGATGAGTGAACATGTATTAAATCAGAAATGAGTTCACAGTTGATTCTAGAATTCATCACATTATACACAAAAATAATAGAAAAACAAGTAGGGACGGGACTGTCTTCGGCTATGCCGAAGACTTCATACCTTTCATGAATGGGGCTGAACAATAATCTTATCCCGTTCGTAATCTCCAAATAATAGGATGTATAAGATAGGAAATATATAGTGAACAGATGTACATACCTAAACGATTTTTAAGATAAATATAAAATAAAAAATGGCAAAAACCCCCTTATCTGAACGATGGGTTGTATGGGATATATATTATATATAGCTCCGATCGAAATGATTTCTACAGGAAATCTTCTATGATATATTAGAATATATATCATCAAGGTTCACGTTTTTATATTGGAAACTAAGGGAGAAATGGCCAAAAATCTTTCTATCTGAACGATCGGTTCTATGGGATATATATTATATATAGCTCCGATCGAAATGATTTTTTCCTGAAATCTATTATATATTAGCATAAATATCACCAAGTTTAACGTTTTTATATTGGAAATTAAGGGAGAAATGGCTAAAAATCTTTCTATCTAACGATCGGTTGTATGGGATATATATTATATATAGCTTCGATCGAAATGATTTTTTCATGAAATCTATTATATATTAGAATAAATATCAAAAAGTTTAACGTTTTTATGTTGGAAATTAAGGGAGAAATGGTAAAAATCTTTCTATCTGAACGATCGGTTGTATGGGATATATATTATATATAGCTCCGATCGAAATGATTTTTTCATGAAACCTTCTATTATATATTAGAATAAATATCACCAAGTTTAACGTTTTTATATTGGAAATTAAGGGAGAAATGGCTAAAAATCTTTCTATCTGAACGATCGGTTGTATGGGCTATATATTATATATAGCTCCGATCGAAATGATTTTTTCATGAAATCGTCTATGATATATTAAAATAAATATCACCAAGTTTAAAATTTTTATATTGGAAATTAAGGGAGAAATTGCCAAAAATCTTTCTATCTGAACGATCGGTTATATGGCATATATTCTATATATAGCTCCGATCAAAGTGATTTTTTCAGGATATCTTCTATGATATATTAGAATATATATCACCGAGTTTCACGTTTATACTTTCTAAATTGCAGCAGAAATGACCAAAATCGTCTTATCTGAACGATCGGTTGTATGGGAGATATATGTTATAGTGGTCCCATCCTACCGGATCCGTTAAAAAATGTCTAATATAATACAAAAGTGCATCTTTGTGCCAAATTTCATTAGATATCTCAAAATTTGAGGGACTAGTTTGCGTTCAAACAGACAGACCGACGGACAGACGGACGGAAAGACGGACATGGCTATATCAACTCAGTTCGTCGCCCTGATCAATTCGGTATACTTAATGGTGAGTCTATCTTCTATGTTTCTCAACGTTACAAACATCGGACCAAAGTTATAATACCATTTCATGTTCATGAAAGGTATAATAAGCCATTCTCTCTTCCAAACTTTGTAGACCTGGCAACTTGCGTCTGCCAATATAGTTTGGAAGACCATCAGGCCATGAAAGAGGACGCAAATCCATTCTAGTGAACACCCTTTGCACCTTTTAAAATTTAGAAGTAAGATTTTGATAGTAAGGGTTCCAAATTATACAGCAATAGTCCAAATGGCTACGCACTAAAGATATATACAGCGCTTTGAGAGTAAGTGTTTCTGCGTATAAAACCAATCATAGAAAAAGACTTCGACACCACATAGTCTACATGGTTGGAAAAGGTCAACTTAGAGTCGAAAATAACCCCTAGATCCTTTATAGTATCTTTACGGCACAATTTTTGTCCATTTAGTACATAGTCGCAAGTCACTGTGGTAGACTTTATAGCAAACGTGATGACGCAAAATTTACTAACATTTAGATGGAGATGATTTAATAAAAACCAATTAGAGAGATTATTTAGATCAGACTGAAGACTAGAACAGTCAACTGTATTTTGAATTTTGAGGAATAATTTAACATCATCCGCAAACATAAGATTAAGATGATTCTAAATGAGATTAAATAGAATTACATTGAATATGTAGGGTTAGATTAATTATACCATTAAAGACTAAATTGTATTGGATTAAGCAGATTAATTTAAAACAAATTGGACTAAATTATATAAGATAGTATAAGTTTTTACCTGAGCCTAGGCTAGATATACTAAGATAATATTGGAATGTTTCAGATCCAATATTGTATTTTATGAGAAAAACTCTGATTTAGCAAGATAATGTAAGAACAAACTAGTTATAATTGATTGTATAAATTAATTTCAATAAGATTAAATTATTAAGACTTGATAGAGCTCTTGGTTTTAGATTTTAATTATACTTTGGAGTTGATTATTGGATCAGAGTCCTAGAACCTACATACAGTAAAGTCCATTCTTTTTTAAGTCGCTCATTTGAAGGTCTTAATTATTGCGCCGAAAAATATTACGATAGTAAAATCCACAAATGGGGTTTGTTGCTTTAGAATAAACAGACTTTCTGTTCAATTGATTGCATTGCGGTTAATTCAAGTGAGTTTTTTGTCAAGTGAACAACATGGTTTATTTAGTCATTTCAGCAGAAGAGAACCTGTCGGTCTCAGTTTAAAAATTCTCTGTAACAATGGCATGTCCATAATCAAACCAACCGATTTTTTGTTAAAATAATTAGTTTCGTCGGTCATTGCCACAGCGAACAACAGTCAATATTATGCAAATGCTTCAATTGATTTTAAAGAGAAACTTACGCTCACTACTTTTTTGTTATGACCATGGTGCCACAGAAATAGCTGTTTAATCAACAGCCTGCACTTATGTTAACAAAAATCTGTTACTTCCTGTCCGTCCGTCCGTCTGTCCGTCCGTCTGTCTGTTTGAACTCAAACTAGTCCCTCAAATTTTGAGATATCTCAATGAAATTTGGCACAAGGATGTATTTTTGTATTATATTAGACATTTGTCGGTTCCGGTAGGATCGGACCACTATAACATATATCTCCCATATAAACGATCGTTCAGATAAGACGATTTTGGTCATTCCTGTATAAATGTGAAACTCGGTGATATATATTCTAATATATCATAGAAGATATCCTGAAAAAAGCGCTTTGATCGGAGCTATATAGTTATATCCCATACAACCGATCGTTCAGATAGAAAGATTTTTGGTCATTTCTCCCTTAATTTAGAAAGTATAAACGTGAAACTCGGTGATATATATTTTAATATATCATAGAAGATTTCCTGTAAAAATCATTTCGATCGGAGCTATATATGGTATATATCCCATACAACTGATCGTTCAGATAGAAAGATTTTTAGCCATTTCTCCCTTAATTTCCAATATAAAAACGTTAAACTTGGTGATATTTATTCTAATATATAATAGATTTCATGAAAAAATCATTTCGATCGGAGCTATATATAATATATATCCCATACAACCGATCGTTCAGATAGAAAGATTTTTGGCCATTTCTCCCTTAGTTTCCAATATAAAAACGTGAAACTTTGGTGATATATATTCTAATATTGTTGCAAATTTATAGAAATACCTTATGAAACAAAGAAAGTTAATGTAAATTTTTAGAAACTTAGAGATCTATTGTAAAACATTCATTTATTAAAAAATATTAGATAAAGCAAGAGCAAACGAAAAATTTACTACAATTTTCAGAAGTGATGGACACGCCTAATTGTGATATTTTAAATAATTTAAAATCTTATACAGTCGCGCAATTGAAGACAATGCTGCGCAAATTTGGAGAAGAGACTAATGGAACAAAAAATGAATTGATGATTCGTTTGGCTAGTTTGCCAAATTTAGGTGAATTTCTGCCTGTAGAAAACATTGAAATCAGTAGAGCAAATAGTCACGCATACGATGTCGAAAGTATTAATACAGGCGATGCAAGTGCTAACAATCATACCGTAGTGTGTGAGGATGATGAGCGTTACGTGTGTGCTGATGCATGTGATGCGGGACGTGATCGTAATCAAGAAAGGGAAAATATGGAAGAAAATGGATTACGTAGTCAGAAAAATGAGTGGGAGTTATTTAAAAGAGAAATAGAACCGATGAAATTCGAAAATTAGTTACAGAAAAAGGAAAACGAGTTGCTTAAAAAAGAAAACGAAATATTGAGAAAGGCTAATTGCGAACAAACTCAAAATGATTGTGGAATAGAAGCAAGTTTAGGAGCAGGTTTTGCCAGTACGAGCAATTTTATGTTAGCAAAAGAAATAATCTTTGAATTTTCCGGAAACGGTGATTATTTCTGATGCTGATTTAATAGAACACATTGTAGAGGGAATTCCTGATTATTTTTTGCGATCGCAAGCAAAAATGCAACGTTTTAAAAATAAGCAAAGTTTACTTGAAGCTTTTCAAGGACTTAAACTACCTAATAAAAAACGAGTAGATGATAATTTAAATAACAATACTAATACAAGTCAACAATCAAAGCTGAGTAGATGTTTCAACTGTAATTCCCTGGGACATTTGGCAGCCGAATGCCGCAAGCCAAAACGCGAAAAAGGAGCATGTCATGTGTGTGCACAAATGGGCCATTATGCAGTTGAATGTCCTAAAAAGAAGATCCATCATGTTGACAATCAAGATAACAAAGATCCTTATGATTATGTAAGATATATAAATTATAGTTTTATTAGGGATGGATATAATTTTTGTTCAACATTAGGTACCTTAATTGACACTGGTAGTCCCATCAGCTTTATTCGACAACAGTTCGTGCCTTCTGTTCTTCTTTTAAAAAATTTTAATTCTGAAGCGCAATTTTTTGGAATAAATAAAAGTCAACTTCAAATAGTTGGCAAACTAAAATGTATCATTTCGTATAATGAAAAAGATGTAGATTTTTTTTTTGTATGTCGTTCCGGATGATACAATGACATATCCGGTAATTTTAGGAAGAGATTACTTGAAAATTACTAAATGCGAATTAAAAATTTATCCAAATATATGTACAAAAGAAGAATATAATTATGAAAATGAGTGTTATAATTTAATGAAAATAAGTATTGAGGAAAAGGATACATGTATTGATAATGATGAGATAAGTTATGATACGAAAAGGAAACTTGATAAAATATTTAAAGAATGCTATTTGTGCTGTGAACGCCCTAATGAACCGGAAACTACATGTGAAATGAAAATTTTGTTGAATAATGAGAAGCCTTTCCATATCCCTCCACGAAGACTAGCTTATAATGAAAAAGAAAAACTTCAAGAAATATTAGATGACTTATTGCAGAAAAATGTGATTAGGCCTAGTAAATCGGAATACTGTTCACCAATTGTATTAGTGCGGAAAAAAACTGGTGATATACGGCTCTGTGTAGATTACAGAACTTTAAACAAAAATACATTGAAAGATAACTATCCGATACCATTAATTGACGATCTTTTAGATAGATTAGTTAATAAAAAAGTATTTTCTCTATTAGATTTAAAGAGTGCATTTTACCATGTACGAATGAACGAAGATTCTATAAAATACACCTCGTTTGTATCTCCTTTGGGCCAATACGAATTTTGTAGGATGCCATTTGGGTTTAAGAATGCCCCTTCCACTTTTCAGCGTTTTGTAAATTATCCATTTGATGATCTCATACGCGCGGGAAAAGTTGCCATTTATTTGGACGATATAATGGTTGCAACAAGTACTGAAAATGATCATTTAGAGATTATGAAGGAAGTATTCGATAGATTGGTGAGAAACAAATTGGAACTAAGAATTGATAAGTGTAAATTTATGAAATCGGAATTGAGATATTTAGGTTATTGGATTACAAAAGATGGTATTAGGGCCGATAAAAATAACGTAGATGCAGTTAAGAATTTCCCTATTCCAAGAAATAGTAAGGATGTGCATAGCTTTTTAGGACTCTGTTCATTTTTAGGAGGTTTATTAAAGGGTTTTCAATTGAAGCTGGTCCATTGTATAATTTAATATGAAAAGATGTTAGTTTTAAGTTTGGTGAAAAAGAATTGGAATGTTTCGAAAAATTAAAGATAAAGTTGATGGAAGCACCTACATTATGTATATATGATCCAAAGGATGAGACTGAATTGCATTGCGATGCAAGCTCTCGAGGGTTTGGCGCTATTCTTTTGCAAAAGAAACGGGATGGGAAATTCCACCCAATTTTTTACTTTTCAAAACGTACTACTGATGCAGAAACCAAGTATCACAGTTTCGAATTAGAAACTTTGGCGATAATTTACGCATTAAGGAAGTTTAGAATATATTTACAAGGGTTAAAATTTTGCATTGTTACTGATTGCAATTCATTAACGTTAACTTTAAACAAAAGGGAAGTGAATCCTAGGATTGCGCGATGGGCTCTGGAGTTAGAAAATTTTGACTACAAATTAGAGCACCGTAGTGGTACAAGGATGCAACATGTGGATGCGTTGAGTAGGATTTCTAATGTCTTAGTTTTAGAAGAAAATACTTTTGAGCAGAATTTATCAATTTGTCAGAATAGAGACAAGATAATTTTACAAATTATGAAAGAGTTAGAGAAGAAGGAAAGTAAGATATTTGAAATGAGAAATGGCCTTATTTATCGCAAAGTAGGTAGGGAAATTTTATTTTATGTACCACAAGAAATGGAAGGAAACATTCTACGACTTTATCATGATGAAATGGTACATTTAGGATGTGATAAAGTTTTTCACGCAATATCTAAAACCTATTGGTTTCTTAAATTGAAAGAGAAAATTCAAACACATATTCGAAATTGTTTAAAGTGTATTACATTCTCTAAAAAAAATGGTTCTCGCGAAGGACTCTTACACAATATCCCGAAAGGGAATGTACCTTTTGAAATGATACATATAGATCACTTTGGTCCAATATTGTTAAAGAATTGTAAAAAAAATACATATTTCTAGTGGTCGATGGTTTCTCAAAATTTTCAAAGCTCTTTGGAGTACGAACTACTGGGGCTAGTGAAGTTAAAAGTTGTCTAATGTCATATTTCAATGCATATAGTAGACCGAAATCTTTAATATCGGATAGAGGAAGTGCCTTTACTTCAAAAGAATTTCAATTATTTATGGACACAAATAATATAAAACATATTAAAATAGCTACGGGATCTCCACAAGCTAATGGACAAGTAGAGCGAGTAAATCGTATTATAGCTCCAATGATTTCCAAAATTACTAATGCTGGAAATGCATATAGTTTGGATAAAGTCCTGCCGAACATTGAATTTGTTTTGAATAACACTTTTCATCGAAGCATAGGAACAACACCTAGTATTCTATTATTTGGTATACCACAAAAAGGAGCAGTAATAGATTTTATAAAAGAAAAACTTGAAGAGTTTTATATAAACGAGGAAGAGAGATTTAGAAGAGATACGGTCTAGAGCAGCAAAAAATATAGAAAAGTGTCAGAAGTATAATAAATCTCAAAAAGATCGGGATAGGATTTTAAAAGCTTACCACGAAGGAGATTACGTCATGGTGAAGAATTACATAAATATTTCAGGGGCATGTAAAAAAATGGCTCCAAAATTTAAAGGACCTTATAGAGTAGCGAAAGTTCTGCCAAATGACCGATACTTGTTAAAGGATGTTGAAGGATTTCAAGTTAGCCAGGTTCCATATGAAGGGATATGGGAAGTAGCAAATATGAAGTCTTGGTTATTAAATAAAAATCAGGAAACAATCGGTGCGATTGTATGTCAGGATGGCCGAACTGTTGCAAATTTATAGAAATACCTTATGAAACAAAGCAAGTTAATGTAAATTTTTAGAAACTTAGAGATCTATTGTAAAACATTCATTCAATAAAAAATATTAGATAAAGCAAGAGCAAACGAAAAATTTACTACAATATATCATAGAAGATTTCCTGTAGAAATCATTTCGATCGGAGCTATATATAATATATATCCCATACAACCGATCGTTCAGAGAGAAAGATTTTTGGCAATTTCTCCCTTAGTTTGCAATATAAAAACGTGAAACTTGGTGATATGTATTCTAATATATCATAGAAGATTTCCTGTAAAAATCATTTCGATCGGAGCTATATATAATATATATCCCATACAACCGATCGTTCAGATAGAAAGATTTTTGGCCATTTCTCCCTTAATTTAGAAAGTATAAACGTGAAACTCGGTGATATATATTTTAATATATCATAGAAGATTTCCTGTAAAAATCATTTCGATCGGAGCTATATATAATATATATCCCATACAACCGATCGTTCAGAGAGAAAGATTTTTGGCAATTTCTCCCTTAGTTTCCAATATAAAAACGTGAAACTTGGTGATATGTATTCTAATATATCATAGAAGATTTCCTGTAAAAATCATTTCGATCGGAGCTATATATAATATATATCCCATCCAACCGATCGTTCAGATAGAAAGATTTTTAGCCATTTCTCCCTTAATTTCCAATATAAACACGTTAAACTTGGTGACATTTATTCTAATATATAATAGATTTCATGGAAAAATCATTTCGATCGGAGCTATATATAATATATATCCCATACAACCGATCGTTCAGATAGAAAGATTTTTGACCATTTCTCCCTTAGTTTCCAATATAAAAACGTGAACTTTGGTGATATATATTCTAATATATCATAGAAGATTTCCTGTAGAAATCATTTCGATCAGAGCTATATATAATATATATCCCATACAACAGATCGTTCAGAGAGAAAGATTTTTGGCCATTTCTCCCTTAGTTTCCAATATAAAAACGTGAAACTTGGTGATATATATTCTAATATATCATAGAAGATTTCCTGTAAAAATCGTTTCGATCGGAGCTATATATAATATATATCCCATACAACCGATCTTTCAGATAAGGGGGTTTTTTGCCATTTCTTATTTTATATTTATCTTAAAAATCGTTTAGGTATGTACATCTGTTCTCTATATATTTCTTATCTTATACATCCGATTATTTGGAGATTACGAACGGGATAAGATTATTGTTCAGCCCCATTCATGAAAGGTATGAAGTGTTCGGCACAGCCGAAGACAGTCCCGTCCTTACTTGTTTGTGTTGATTTGACTGAACAGTTCAGAATCAAAATATGTGGGAAGTTGATTCAACAATTATTTGCGTAAGTAAAACTTTACAGACATTTTTTTTAAATTGATCCGTAATTCGGTTGATTTTATCAACTTATTTCTCTCAGTGTGGTAGAGACTTTAAATTGTGATAAAATCGAAAAAATTCCCAAATTCAAAATGTTTTGATACACATTAAGTAATAGGAATACTCCCCGCTTAACAACAACAAAATCTAAGAATTATTAGGCTCACAAATGGATTCATCATTATAAACAGTGCCTTAATTCATTTACGTCTTAACTCAGCTCAGCTGAAAACGAATAAATGTTTAATCACTTAATAATACCTTGTTGACAAGTTGCTATAACAAGAAAACATTTAACAAAAGATTTTTTTTTCTTAAAATTTGCTGTCAAAAGGCTGGCTCATACATTTTAGCAAAATTTTCCCACAATTGTCTCGATTCGTTGAAAATTTCAATGGTTGGCTAGATTTTCGGTGGTGGACTGCCGTTGACAGCTTAAATTGATTACGAGACAGAAGCAATAAAAAACAGCAACAGCAAAAATTTAAGTGATACATATTTTATTGTTGCAGTTTATTTAATTTCAGTTTCATGCATAGCTAGAAACAGACCCGTTAAATTTGAATTAGCATTAGTAATCAATGAATTAGATGGCTATTTTAATGGCCAATGATTATTTCAAATGTTTTCCGAAAAAAGCAATTACTAATTGATTACCATTAGAAAAACAAATCAAAAAAAAAAAAAAATCATGATTTTTTCCGATTACTGAAAAAATCAAAAATAATCAAAATGATTACTTTTGATTTTTTTTGATTATTATTTGATTATGTTTGATTTTTTCTGTTTTTTTTTTTTTGATTATTTTTGATTATTTTTCCGCTTTGTTGAAAGAAAATTTTTCGTTTGTTGCATGTACGGGATCATTTCTACATACAAGTACATTTTAGAATGCAATAGTAAATCGTAGGCGCTTATCGACGCCAATATATACATGCAACATATAGGGCGAATAGTATATGAGCGTTCATTCGAAAATATTCTCCGGTAAGTATACACACTCTGCATATTTTACTACACTCATTTTATAAAATAATGTGGGATCCAAAACGGCGGTTTTTCTAATTACCCAAAATTACAATATGTAAAAAAATGTTGGATAAGTTGGCGTCCAAAAGCTTTCATTTAGCAACGATCCTTTATGGTGTCATCCTTAAGTCTAGCCAATTTTGTATATCCAAAATATATATATATCCACTATTTTGGATTACGTTATGGCCATGCACTGATTATTTTGTACATACAAGTACATCGGTGGATGTAACGGTATATCGCGAGCGCTTATCTAGGCACGTGGGTATATACATATCCACCTACAAATTATCGTGTCTATAGATGTAACCGCGTATTGTTTTACGACAAAACAATATGCTCAAACAATATGTATGAGTAATACTAATTAGGTTGATAGCTTCACTTCCAACTGGAACGATCCTCTAAGTTCTCATTTATCATCATGATCAGTTCTCTAACCAAAAGTTGTTATATCCCAGATAAACTCATTAACATATGTCCATGTACATTAGGTTGAAACTCGTTTTTTAATTCCTTATGAGTCTAGAATCTATAAAATGTTATGGTTTGCAAAGTGAGCCATATTTTTAGTACTAACAATGGAAATTCCAAACACATTTGTTTGCCTATCATACATTATTTTTTTCGACATGGTTGGATATTTTCCAGGAATATATATGTATATATATATATATACTCGTATACATTTTAAAAGTCTATAACAGCGGTCGAGTGGTAATACGTATCCTAAAAGAAGTATTAATAATCCGAGGGCGGAAAACAAAAATGTTTAGTCGTTCAAAATATATTACCGTAAAAAATGCTTATTTATGATAAAGCTCTCTAAACGGGACGAAGAACACTCACATAGTGGCGATGATATGAAACCAATATTACTAAAATGAAGCGAACAATATGATAAACTTTGAATACAAAACAATCAGTACATAGGCATAACTTCATCAAAAATGGCGGATATATTAATTTTAGATACAAAACAAAATTAGCTTTACTTAAGGATGAAACCAATATTATTTTATATAATGAATGTAATAATGGGCATGTGTATATACTTACATGAGAACATGTTTGAATCAACACTCATATACTATTCGCCCTATATATTGCATGTATACATTCGCCTCGATAAGCGCTTAGGATTTACTATTCCATCTTAAATGTACTTGTATGCATGCAACAAATGAGAATTTTTCTTTCAACAAAGCGAAAAAATAAGCAAAAAAAAAATAAAAAAAAAAATTTTAAATAGTCATTACTTTTGATTATGTTTGATTTTTTTCTGATTTTTGATTACTTTTGATTATTTCCGATTTTTTTTGATTTTTTTCAATAATCGTAAAAAATCATGATTTTTTTTGATTATTATTTTAATCAATTGAAAAGTAATCATTAAAAATAGAAAATAATGGCAAGTAATCATTAAATGGCGTTTAAAGAAAATAATGAATGGAACGGCTAATCATTACCATTAGTAATCATTATTTAACAGGTCTGGCTAGAAATAATTAATCGTATGCACAAATTTTATTAATAAATAAAATAGACTAAAAAGATTAACAAAAAAAAATTGTATTTTAAAAGAATTAAATTTTGCTATAAAATTATGAAATTCTTCTATTAGGTAGCTCTCTTCGATATATGTACTGTATGCTCAACTGAAGTTATTTATAAAATCTGCATTATTTTTTTCTTTCAGAATTCATACTTTTTTCTGAACATTATGGCGCATATATTTTTGTGTCAAAGGTCATGCCATGAAACCATAAACTCAACTTCCACTGAAAGGAAGTCATTGAAGAGAGACAGCCAATATGTAATGTTGTAATACAGTTAATATTGCCGCTGCAGGAAAAAGTTGACTTTAAAAGCTTCTTGCTTATTTATTACATTCGCCTCTAGAGGGCTTTTCGAAGTAGGTGGCGCTATGTATTTAAGTTAGTTGCATGAAAACACTTATTGCAGACATAAATCTTGATTAATTCATTGAAATAGTAAATATGAATTTCACGTATCGTTTTTATACTCAGCTGAGCAGAGCACACAGAGTATATTAATTTTGTTCGCATAACGGTAATCCGTAACGACATAAACTAATCGAGATAGATATAGACTTCTATATATCAAAATGATCTGGGCGAAAAAGAAATTCATTTAGCCATGTCCATCCGTTCGTTCGTCCGTCTGTCCCTTAACACGATAACCACTTTTTAAAAAAAAATTTGTTTTAAGTTAAATTATAAAAAAAATTGAATATCTTTACAGTATATAAGTATATTATGTCAACATTCTACTCCAGTAATGATATGGTGCAATAAAATCAAGAATAAAAGAAAATATCAAATTGGGCGTGGCTCCGCCCTATTTAATTTAATTTGTCTAGAATATTTTTAATGCCATAAGTCGAACAAAAATTTGCCAATCCTTGTGAAATTTGGTAGAGGTATAGATTCTATGACTATAACCGTTTTCTGTGAAAATGGGCGAAATCGGTTGAAGCCGCGCCCAGTTTTTATATACAGTCGACCTTCTGTCCTTCCGCTTGGCCGTTAACACGATAACTTGAGCAAAGATCGATATATATTTACTAAACTTAGTTCAAGTACTTACCTGAACTCACTTCATCTTGGTATAAAAAACGGTCGAAATCCGACTATGACCTCGGCCACTTTTTCGATATCGAAAATTACGAAAAATTAAAAAATGCCATAATTCTATACCAAATATGAAAAGAGAGATAAAACATAGTAAGTAAGTAATATAACTTTAGAAAAAAATTTGTAAAATGGGTGTGACACCTACCATATTAAGTAGAAGAAAATGAAAAAGTTCTGCAGGGCAAAATCAAAAGCACTTGGAATCTTGGCAGGAGTATTGTTCGTGGTAGTACATATATAAATAAATTAGCGGTACCCGACAGATGATGTTCTCAGTCACCCTAGTTCACATTTTGAACGATATCTCGAAAAGGCGTCCACCTATAGAACTAAGGCCCACTCCCTTTTAAAATACTCATTAGCACCTTTCATTTGATACCCATATCGTACAAACGCATTCTAGAGTCACCCCTGGTCCACATTTATGGCGATATCTCGAAAAGGCGTCAACTTATAGAACTAAGGATCACTCCCTTTTACAATACTCATTACCACCTTTCATTTGATACCCATATCGTACAAACTCATTCTAGAGTCACCCCTGGTCCAACTTAATGGCGATATCCCAAAATGACGTCCACAAACACATTCCAGGGTTACCCTAGGTTAATTTTCCTACGTGGTGATTTTCCCTTATTTTGCCTCCAAAGCTCTCAGCTGAGTATGTAATGTTCAGTTACACCCGAACTTATCCTTCCTTACTTGTTTTTACTAGGCTGAGTGAGACAAAAGCTATTGAACCTGTTTCCTAAGAAAAAATTGCGTTACACAAAAGTTTTAAAGTAGAATTTAATGTGCGCCTAAACCTATGCGTCGTATATAAAAAAATAAAATATACGCGCTATAACCTCCGAAGAGATTTTAGGCCAAGTTTCTATTTCAATTTGCGTTGTGCTTCTTTTAATTTGTCCTACAAATTGGTGGGACGAGACCTATATATTTTACACCGACTCAGAACGGCATCTGCAATGCAGGTGAGTCTTCACTGAGAAACCTTTCGTAGCAGAAATACACTCGGAGTGTGGAGGTAGGCATAATATGAAGAAAAGATGGAAGGAAAAGAAAGAGAAAAAGAGTAGAGAGGAAGAGAAAGATGGAGGACTAAAACCGAAACGGGACTTTAACGGACGGTGTCTTATCGAAGTGCTAACGGCTAGTTATCGATAAAAAACAGTTATCGGATTGTTATCGACGGATTGTGGGCGTGTTATTGGCTTATCATCCATTTGTTGTCTGCGTTTTATCAACGAGATATAGAGGAGTTGTGGATTTGTTATCGAAGTGTTACAAATTTGTTATCGATAAAAAACGTTACCGGTCATTTGTCGGTGTTTTTATCAATGGTGTTAAACATTTTTTTTGAGTAATCATCATCATTAGTTGGCACCTACCCTTGTTTCGCGATAACCGACGACAATTGGATGCACCAATGCAATGCCCCTTTCAACTCTTTTGCTTCCAAACTGCGGTGCCGATTGAGATACTTTCTTGGCCAGATAGCCTTTGCGCTTATAATCGCTGAACTATCTTCACATCTATCATTGAGGTAGTGAGATTTCGCTTGCTTAGCTTATTTCTCAGAGTGTACCTTTTTGGAGATACGACTGTTTACCTCTCAGCTACGGAAAAAGCTCATAATTATATAGCCTTTGATACCCGGCGTCGACATCACAGTTGATGTTGTGCTATCGACGAGGCATAGACGAGTTATCGATTAGTTATAGAACGGTCGACAATCGATAACCGAGGCATCGATTCCGATTTTTTATCGACGAGTCATCGAAATGCTTATCCACTCATTATTTAAGTTATCGATTTTTTATTTAAAAGCTATTTATTACATATCAAAAAGTTTTGGGTACGGTATCGCAAGTTATCGATTTTTTATCAAAAGTTATCGGAGTATTACCAATTAGTTATCCGCGTGTTATCGATTTTTTATGGAAAAATTATATATTTACTAGCGAAAATTTATCGATTTGCTATAGAAAAATCAAAAGGTTGATATCGGAAAATTACCGATTCCATAACGACTATGTTATCGGTCCATTATTGATTTGTTATCGACGAGTTATCGGTTTGTTATCGACCTCCACATTACCATGTTGATCAGCACATATCGTGCACATAATTTAACTTTTTAGCTGCTCCAAAGTGTTGGATCCCATTATACAGGCATTGACGGGGTGATTGAATATATGACTACTTAATTTTATTTTCATTTTCCACACAATGATCACGAACAATTTTATTTTCATATCAGCCACTGTGTACATATGCACACGAATAAAAAGTTATCATAGTTCTGTCAGACTTGTAAAAATATTTTCAACTTCATTTAACTGCTGCCGAGGTGTACAAGCGTAGACGGAAGAGCACTCGTAAAAGTAAAAAGAAAAAAACAAGAATGAGAGCAAATAAGTATGTTATGTATGAGTAGATAATGCGATGGTCATTAAACCGCAGTCAAGGCTTGTAATAGCCACCCTACAACCGGCGCGATGCTTCCACTAACTGTGATGACTGGTCTCCTCAGTGCACTCACAGCAAACACCATCAACACCATCTCAATTATTTCAATTTCTGCAATTTCCTTGCATTCACTTGATAGCTAAGGAGAAAGAAGGCTAAGTGGTTGACTGATGAAGAGAGCAGTTGTGCGTCGAGCTGCACAGAAGTGTGTGCGAGTGGAAATTGGAAGTGCAAAAATAAATAGTGCTACGACAGCTGCCAAGTAAGGACGTGAGCACCATTGTAATGGTAAAAATAAATGCGCTTTTTCGCTTCAATTGGCAATATGGGAATCAGCCAACCGACTAACAATAGACATCCAACTGCTAGGGCTAGAGTAGGCGAGGTTGGCGCAAAAAAATTGTGCGCTCATTCTGTAGCACACTTAAACGTTAACTCTAGCCATTTCTTTACTTACTCGAGTGCTTCCGGTTGTGCGCGGTCAGTAGCTCCTATATTTACACACCATCGGAATGCATCATGGCTGCTTTGTTGTTTGAAGTCCTGCTAAAGAGGATAGCTATTTTAAAGTAGCATCGCATGGGAAATGCAATTTAAATTGCATAATTTACAGCGGAAACGGAAATAAAACAAGTGTATACACGAGAAATGTGAGCAGGAAAGAAATGTTTAAAAGTGTTAAAAAGAAAATGAGATACGGATAAAAAACTATTTATAGAAATATCTGGTGGCATAATCTGACATTAAAGCATATTGCGACACCAATTGAAGCATGCCCCGCTGGGCAAACAATTATTGGCGATTGCTCTGGGTTGGTAAGATCCTCATACGAGCTAAGTTATCTTTAAAGCTACACAAGTTTGTACTATGCCAATATAGGATTGCCAACAGAGCATCTGTTGTTATTGTAGCGATAAGGACACTACCCGAAAGCCTTAGGAGTGTTATCTATGTTGATGGTCCCTTGCCGGATGCAGATCAGGTAGGTTCCGGTAACAAGCACCATTAAGGTACTAGCCCGACTATCTCGGGAAGGATTTCCTATGACCACATGACATGCCAACCTAATAAAACCGCACTGCGTTTTTTTAGCGCACGCAAACAACCGGCGTTTTTTGCCCTAACCCAAATAAGCATGAGTTGCGACAATGTAAAGCATGTGTGCAAACGTCAAATCTAAATGTCACGCAGAACAAAAATTGGAAATCGAGTTAGGTTTTCACGCAGCAAATTCAATTTGGGTTGCTCTCATACAAGTTGTATGTGCATGAGACATTTTTGACAGAAAATGACTTGCGTGCGTTTATATTAGGTTGGCATGTGAATCCTTGTGGGCAATAACGCCCTCCTACCTCCTAGATCCATGAGGAACTCAGGGTCGCCATAGCCTCGGCTGTTAAAGAAGCAGGATTCGCCACGGGTCGGTGAGGTTGACAATTGGGTTGGAGAAGCTATATATTGCGCTGGCAACCCCTTGAAAGGGTTACTCTACACAAAGCCTTGAATTAATTTGGTATTTTAGTCGCATCTTACGACGCCCCTAACCCGCTGGGGTAAACAATGCATCTGACTTATTATTGTGCTAGTAACAGGAATAGTAGAGTGAAATGGGGTGGAGGAATGGGAGATATCAGGAAATAAATAAGGCGTTACATAGCTCGCAATTTCAATGGTACTTTGGACACAGTTCTATTTTTTTCGAGATTACTTCACCACTACTTTGGTACATTTTTGATGTGTAAACAACTTTGTTCACGGTATGGAAGAATCCCGAATGTAAGTGCAGGAAGTAGTAAGTAATATTGGTATGTTGTGGTGGAATACAGAATGTAAGCATAAGTGTAGTCACTATACTGTAGCGTAATGTGGTGAGATTGATATTATATTTTATTCATTTATTTATTTATTATTTAAAGTCGACGACAAACTTGAAATGGTCGACTGCATAATATAAAAGATATATAAATATACAACTCAAAAGTTAAAATTTAAGATATATCGAGATTTCAACAATGTTATATTACAAACAAAGATATATTATTGAACATTACAGTTTAATTTCAGAATATAATAGTAAGAAATATGAGCAGAAATAATATCTTATATCCAGATTTTATACTGGCGGAATGCATCAGATTCCGCTCAGCATGATTTCGGAATGCAGTGGATTCCAATCTTGCTGTTGGAATGCAACAAGATTCCAATCAGCATGTCATGAGAATCTAGCAGTGCTAACAGTAATGTAATGAGGATACGCCATCACAAGGGTTAAAAAGTAACATGATTTGTGTTGTTGGAATGCACCGGATTCCAATCAGCTCGATGCCTGACACATAAGATTATACTGCCGGAATGCATACTATTCCGGTCAGTAACTCATGAAAAGGCATGTTTTTAACGTTGTTGGAACGAACCAGATTCCAATCAATACAGTACTGTCTTGTTCCTTCTTAACGATACATGTTGATAAATGTTCCTCCATCCTTATACGAGATCGTGCGTGTTTTTTACGGAAGAAATAAATGCCGGCATATTAACTTAGCTTGTATCTCTTAGATTAGATAGGCAAGTATTGCATCACGTGTAGTGGCAAAAGTACATTCAAGACTGATACAGCTATACAAGTCATTGCAGTGCGCGCACCAGATAAGAAGAGGATTATTTTTAGTTTCGAGGAAAAAGGGGCAAATAAAAAGGAACGTAGTGTCTGGATACTCTAGGGGGAACCGCAAAAAACAAGCGGCTGAGAAGGTCCGCGGAACCAATTTCTCCAATAATGAGCTTATGGATGAACAATACCCCCAGTAATATTCTCCGATTTTCCAGAGTGGGTAAGTAAATAAGAAGAAGTCTACTTCTGTATGGAGGAAGATGAAGACTTGAGTCCCAATTAAGGACGCGCAATGCGAATATCAAAAATTGTTTTTGAACTGACTTAAGACGCTTTATATGCTTTTGAAAAACAGGGCACCAAACGCATGAGCAATACTCGAGTATTGGACGAACCAGCGATGTGTAAAGAACCTTAGTGAGGTACGGATCATCGAACTCTTTAGTCCATCTTTTAATAAATCCACCTAACGCTTTGTTGGCAATAGATGAAATATGCATGTTAAAATTCAGTTTCGGATCAAAAAGGACACCTAGATCATTTGTAATAGATATACGCTCCAAAGGCGTACCATCTACTACATAAGGTTTCAATACTGGCTTCACTCGGTGAAATGTCATATGCTTACATTTAGAGCAATTTAAAGCTAGTAAATTTGTCGTGCACCAACATTGGAACGAGTCCAAGTCGGCCTGAAGAAGTGCCAATGAACTCGAATCGGTAGGACAGTAAGTGTAGCAAAGTATTACATCATCCGCATACATTATTGTATGGGAATATAATATTGTCTGTGGCAAGTCATTAATGAAAAGGGTAAAGAGCAAAGGGCCTAGATGACTTCCCTGGGGTACACCGGAGGAAACTCCGAACGATTCCGACAAATTGCACTTGAATAGGACTTTTTGGGTCCGGTTAGAAAGATAGCTTTTCAGCCACATTAATAGGTGAAACGGAAAGCCCAGTAAATCAAGCTTATGAATAAGTAACTCATTGTTGACGGTATGAAATGCTTTGCTGAAGTCCGTGTAGATGACATCCGTTAGCTTGTTCGCTAAAAATCCTTCCATAACTATAGAGGTGAATACAAGCAAATTTGTAGTGGTTGACCTTTGACGAATGAAACCGTGTTGCCATGGAGATAAAAGACTAGAACACTGATATTGGAGTTTACTGGTAACAATCTGTTCAAAGACTTTAGGACTGGCTGAACGTTTAACAATACCCTGTAGTTTTCAACTTTTGACCTACTACCTTTTTGATGCAGGGGTATAATAAAAGACTGTTTCCAAAGTGGTGGGAATGACACAGATCCCAGAGATAGCTCAACTAATTTTAAAATAGGCTCATACATGTTTTCAGCGCAGTACTTAAGCACGCAACTAGGAACACCGTCTGGTCCCGAAGAAAATGTGGGCTTCAAAGATTGAAGAGTCTGAAAAACAATATCACTATCAATAGCAGGATTCATAATGGAATTCGAGTTATCTAAGCGGTACGGGTATTGACCGGAATCAAAACCGCTGGAGGAATAGGTGGACCTAAAGAACTCTGAAAATAGCTCTGCAGCATCGTCATCAGTGCAAGCTTTTTTACATCCAAAGGTAAATGACGAAGGATACCCAGAACTTTTCCACTTTGAATTTACGAAACTGTAAAACTTTTTGGGATTTTTAATAAGAGAAAAGGTTTCATAGCGGTTTGTTATCGAGGTATGGGCTTGTCATTAATTTCTTCTGTAAGAGTTTGTTATAGGAGCATTATCGGGAAGTTATCGATTATTTATCGAAAAGTTATCGATTATTTATAGAAAAGTTATCGAAGTTTTATCAAAAGTATCGATTCTTACCGAAAAATAATCGATTTGCTTTTCAAAAATGTTATCGCAAATAGTCGCGGTATGGTCCAAAAAGTATACCTTAAAAAAGTGAAGCCGAGTCAAAAGAAAAGCCGAAATCATCTCGAAGGACACCAAGTAGTTTTAGAAGAACCTTTTCTTGTTGCAGTTCGACTCAAATCCTCTCAGCTGATGCATAGCAAGTTGGCTACTTACAGCAGTTCAGTTTTAACTCTTTCCCGTAAGCCTTATCGCTGGTAGCGTAGCCACTCATACATACATATAAAGACGACCTACGCCTGGAAAACACTACATGAGTTTGGAAGTGGACATCCCCAATTTATATAACTCTGATAAGACCAAAAAATCAACGTACTCCCGTTCATCCTGAAGTCCGGATTATGAGCTGCACCAAAGTTTATGTTAGATTACTGCCACAATATACACTATGGATGGATTTCGAGGACCTGATAAAGGCCACCAAGTGATATTCTACGACCTGACGCCAGTCATCCAGAAAGTTAGTCCCCAGACAGCGTTGTGTGGTAACACTTAACACTGGGCAGTTGCACATGAACTGATCCACGGTTTCCTTCTATTCATTATCTTTGTAAAGGAAGCTTCTAGCCTTTCTACATGCCTGATTAGGATGTAAACGTTAGGAGATCGTATGATTTGGTTTTAAAGAGTTTTTCGGCCGATTTGAGAAAGACAAAAACTGCGGTTTTTTGTTTTCTATTTTCCTACGCATTTCGATGCTTTTTACACATCTTCATCAGGGAGTCTGATCTCTTAAAATTCCATTTAAGCCAAGTTTGCTTAAATGTCCAGCACCCTAGGGTTTAAAGGCATCTATACTTGACTTAACGCTAGATGCACTCTTTTAGCATAAGCTTGCATGTGGCAAGGGGTTTTCCTAAACATTTTTTGTCAGCTTTACCATGCATCTGATATACAGGCAGTAAGAGCCAAAGCGTTTTGTAGCCGTCTGGCTGTCCGTAAGTATAAATATTGCTATGCCGATTGTGTTTTTTGTCGGCGGCTTCCATGATAGCTGATACTTCTGCCTGGAATACAAAATTGAGAGCTTTGAGCACCGAATACTCAAAAAGTTGTATGAAACTGTAAAACTCTAGCATTTTTTGTTCGCCCCGGCCTTATAAGTACGTGGACAAAGTATTCAAATGCAATTTTGGATCACCCTGTATAAAGATCATATTATATTACCCATAAAAAATTTATTTCTCTTCTGATCATAATGCAATAAAAAGTCGCATAATTTGATATTTAAATAAATATTTTGAGTATACACAATCTGACATCATTTACCAATTACATGAAAAATACATTTAGTCCACATGAGTATGCAACTTAATGAATATTTCACAATCTATAAAACATATCGCAACAGCAACACACATATGCATTTTATGTTTCAGAATTAAGTCGTAAAACCACTTAGATAAAACCGCAAAATCAATTCCAAATGTTTTGAAGCAACAGGAAAGCGGAGATTCGCATACAATAAGGCGTCCTTTAAAGTTATCGATTAACTCGTACTCTAGTGTAATACAGTATTCGTATATATGTATATGTATTTGCTATGCACAAAATCAGGGCAACTCAAAGCATGCAAAAGCATATTTTTTATATGACTCGCAACCATTTAGCCAATCAAATATGTAGACAATTCACAAAAAAGTATGAAGTATTTTCGCATATTTTAGCATTAATGTAGCGCAAGCCATCAAAATGTAATGCCATCACAATTATTAAGTAGCATCATCACCTCGCCTTCATATAGTTACGACTACCCCACCGTGACAGCGATCGATCAACAAGGCGCCACTATACTAGCGATCAGCAAGCTAAAGAGGCGGCACAGACAAATGTTTAGCAAGCACTCCGAGTGTATTTCTGCCATGAAAAGCTCTCAGTGAAAGCTCACCTACCTTACAGATGCCGTTCGGAGTCGGCATAAACAAGTAGGTCCCGTACCAGAAATTTGTGGGAAAAATTAAAAAAGGAGCCCGATGCAAATTGGAAGAGAAGCTCGGCCTCAAATCTCTTCATAGGTTATCTTACATTTTTTCCCTTTACTTTACTTTACTATCCGTTCCTTACCTTTCACTTCCTTTCTTTTCCTTTCCTATCCATTCCTTTGATTTATTTTCCTTTCTCTTCCCTTCATTTCATTTAATTCCCTTTCCTTTTCTTAACTTTATTTCCATTCCCTTCCTTTCCACTTTACTTGCGTTTTCTCGCCTTGATTTGGCTTCGCAACTTTGACATTTGACTTCCTTTATTTTCCTTTCCCTTCCTTTCCTCTCTATTCCTTTGATTTATTTTCCTCTCCCTTCCCTTCATTTCATTTAATTCCCTTTCCTTTTCTTAACTTTCTTTCCCTTCCCTTCCTTTCCACTTTTCTTGCGTTTTCTCGCCTTGATTTGGCTTCGCAACTTTGACCTTTGGCTTCCTTTATTTTCCTTTCCCTTCCTTTCCTCTCCATTCCTTTGATTTATTTTCCTCTCCCTTCCCTTCATTTCATTTAATTCCCTTTACTTTTCTTAACTTCACTTTCCGCTCTTTTCCTTTAAATTTCTTCCCTTCCTTTACTTTCCACTTTTCTTGGTTTTCTGCCTTCGTTAATTTCCATTAACTGAATTGGAATCTGATTTCTCTCATATCAACTCTACCAACGTACATTATTTCGACATTATGCTACAGAGTAGAGATTTAGTTAAAACAAGTAAGGAAGGCTAAGTCCGGGTGTAACCGAACATTACATACTCAGCTGAGAGCTTTGGAGACAAAATTAGGGAAAATCACCATTTAGCAAAATGAACCTAGGGTAACCCTGGAATGTGTTTGTATGACATGTGTATCAAATGAAAGGTATTAAAGAGTACTTTAAAAGAGAGTGGGCCTTAGTTGTATACGTGAAGGCGTTTTCGAGATATCGACCAAAATGTGGACCAGGGTGACCCAGAACATAATCTGTCAGGTACCGCTAATTTATTTATATATGTAATACCACGAACAGTACTCCTGCCAAGATTCCAAGGGCTGTTGATTTCGCCCTGCAGAACTTTTTCATTTTCTTCTACTTAATATGGTAGGTGTCACACCCATTTTACAAAGTTTTTTCTAAAGTTATATTTTGCGGCAATAAACCAATCCAATTACCATGTTTCATCTCTTTTTTCATATCTGGTACAGAAATATGTCATTTTTTTCATTTTTCGTAATTTTCGATATCGGAAAAGTGGGCGTGGTCATAGTCAGATTTCGGCCATATTTTATACCAAGATAAAGTGACTTCAGATAAGTATGTGAACTAAGTTTAGTTAAGATATATCGTTTTTTGCGCAAGTTATCGTGTTAACGGCCGAGCGGAAGGATAGACGGCCGACTTTGAATAAAAACTGGGCGTGGCTTCAACCGATTTCGCCCATTTTCACAGAAAACAGTTATCGTCATAGAATCTATGTCTCTACCAAATTTCACAAGGATTGGTAAATTTTTGTTCGACTTATGGCATTAAAAGTATTCTAGACGAATTAAATGAAAAAGGGCGGAGTTACGCCCATTTTGACATTTTCTTTCAGCTTTGTATTTTGTTGCACCATATCATTACTGGAGTCGAATGTTGAAATAATTTACTTTTATACTGTAAAGATATTAAATTTTTTGTTAAAATTTGACTTAAACTATTTTTTTTTAAAGTGGGCGTGTTCGTCATCCGTTTCGCTAATTTTTATTACATATATTAATAGGAGTAACGTGCCTACCAAATTTCATTATGATATCTTCAACGACTGCCAAATTACAGCTTGCACAACTTTTAAATTACCTTCTTTTAGAAGTGGGCGGTGCCACGCCCATTGTCCAACATTTTTCTAATTTTCTATTTTGCGTCATAAGGTCAACGCACCTACCAAGTTTCATCGCTTTCTCCGTCTTTGGTAATGAATTATTGCACTTTTTCAGTTTTTCGAAATTTTCGATATCGAAAAAGTGGGCGTGGTTGTAGACCGATTTCGTTCATTTTAAATAGAGATCTGAGATGAGCGCCCAGGAACCTACATACCAAATTTCATCAAGATACCTCAAAATTTACTCAAGTTATGGTGTTTACAGACGGACGGACGGACATGGCTAAATTAATTTCTTTTTCACCCAGATCATTTTGATATATAGAAGTCTATATCTATCTCGATTAGTTTATGCCGTTACGGACTATCGTTATGCGAACAAAGTTAATATACTCTGTGAGCTCTGCTCAGCTGAGTATAAAAAAAGTATGTAATACTGACAAATCCATGGAGATTTATGTATATCACGTTGAATGCTTTAATGTTGGCAAAATAAATATGTTTACACATTTTTATATATCCCATCCTAGTAGTTCATTCAAGCCCTCAATACCATCAATGACAGATAAAAATTAAGCTTTGCAAATTTGCACTTACTAAAATTGCAGATATAAAGTTTATTGCCGGTTTTAATAAAATACTATAATTTGCTACAGCTATTGTATAAACTATTAAATAAATACTGAAATAGCCTTTTTTAGTATCGCCTATACAGGATGGTACACCACTGCGTATACGCAATTAAATTAAATTACTGTAATAACTGAAATCAACGTGCCTTGGCAGCATGCTGTGAAATAAAACTTTGTTTATACAGAATTTACATACGTAAATGTGGAAGGGTAGCATGGAAAAATAACTAAATTTGACTGAATACATATTCTATGTATGTATGTAGCTAGGTACATGTGAAAGCTATGTACGTTAACCTGGGTCGATTTGTATGGACGAAAGTTAACCGATATCGCGCCATCGATTTTTCGATAGGATTTGGGCTCAGGAAAAAAAGTTCCACTACGCATACCCAAAAATTTTTGAGCCTGCGAAAAAAAATGGCGAAAGGGTAAATTTTTCGAGCAAAACACTCCCCAAAATCCAAAAAAAAATGTTTTTTTTTTCAAAAAACTGTTGTAAAAACGTTGGCGATAACAGTGTTTTGAAAAAAAAAAAAAACATTTTTTGGGTTTTGGGGAGTGTTTTGGTCGAAAACTTTACCCTTTCGTCACTTTTTTCGCAGGCTCGAAAATTATTTTTTTGGGTAAGCGTAGTGGAACTTTTTTTCCTGAGCCCAAATACTATCGAAAAATCGATGGCTCGATATCGGTTAATAAATGGGCCAAGTCTAATGTACGTATTAATATATATTTGGCAGCGTGTTGGATGGGTTTTGGATATACATATCACTCATTTACTTCAATAGTGTCATAACTAAAAAAACATTACTTTTGAGTTAATAACATATAAACGTACCCAATAAAATGATCTATGTTGTATAAACAAATCTTTGTGAACCGTTAAAAATTTCCCACTTGCTCTACAAATGAAAATATGCCTTTATATGCGCAACATATGGCAGTTAAAATCTTTGAATGGCTCTCCTGGAAAATTGTGTTTTTTGAGTTATGACAATATTGAAGTAAATGAGCGATATATGCAATTATGTTAATATATGCATGTCTATCTATTAGTAAAGCTTTGTTTTTATCGTCATTGAGCAGCTAATTACCTTTAGCAAATTATGTATTTATGTATAAAATAAGTAGGTAAGTATAATAGTAGTAAGCCGCAACATTGTAAATGTAACAATAAAAAGCAGCGGAAGCGGAAAATATATATCGATTTCAATATACGACACATTAATTAGCGTTTTGCTTACAATTATTATTAAAATTTGTAATGGAAACGAATTATAACTCATTTATAGTTTACGTGCTTTTAAGCACAGAATGTTTTAACATTAATATTCCAAATTTTTGATGTGATAAACATCTTTGTTCATAGTATGATGGAGTCGTGAATGCAAGCGTAAGTGTAAGTGTAAGCGTAGTCTTTGTAAAATTTATGCTATACGGCGAACGTTTTTGGAATGTAAATGTAGATATAGTGTGTGGGATTGGTATATATCAAGACAGTTATATTTTATGGAGTATATCGGAGTAATGGTCATTGCACTATAGACTAATGTGGAAGCAATGTTGGTGGTAGAGTTGATATGAGCGAAATCATGCAGCACGTCACCTACATATATATAAATGAAAGTTCCTGACCATATACACCATTTTTATGCAGTCAAGTGCACGAAAAAATGTATACACTGCTGTGTTGCTGGAAATAAAGAGACAGCGCAAACATGAGCAAATGCGTGATTTTTTTACTGATACAAAAAGTGTTTACGAAAAAAAAGCACGTGATAAAATATTCAGGTTTAAAATTAAATCTGTTTCTTTTTTGTGTTTTGTTAGTTGCAACATCTTTGTACATAATTTGGTAAGATTTGTATGAAATAATAAAGTGAAAATCAAATTAAGATTAAAATAAAAAACAAAATAAAATAAAGAATAATAAAACAAAATTAATTAAATGAAAAAAAAAAATCATAATATAAAATAAATTTATGGAAAATAAAATAAAAAAATAAAACAGTGTAAAATAAGATACAATAAGATTGTTAAAAATAAACTAAAATAAAGTACAACTAAAAAAAATGTAATAAAATTAACTAAAATAAAAAAGTAATTAAAAATAAAATAAAATAAAATAAGATACTTAAAAATAAAATAAAAAATAAATTAATTAAGGAGTAAAATAAAATACAAACACTTTAGTAAAATAAAACAAAATAAGATATTAAAAAAAAAAACAAAATAAAATAAAATAAACTAAAATTAGATAATTAAAATAAAATACATAAAGGAATGAAATAAAACATAATGAGATAAGACAACATAATTAAAAATAATTAAAATTTAATATAATAAAATAAACTAAAAAAGTAAACAAAATTATATAAATTAAAATAAAATAAAGTAAATAAACAAAAATAAAATAAAATAGGATAATCAGTAATAAAATCATATATGATAATTGAAAATAAAATAAAACATAATAAACATAAAAAAAGATAAATAAAAATGAAATAAAGTAAGGCAATTAAAAATCAAAAAATAAAATAAGAGGATTAAAAATACAACGGAATTAAATAAAATAAAGAAATAAAAAAATTAAATAATATAAAATAAAACAATTAAAAATAAAACAAAATGTTATAAAATAAAATAAAATACAATAAAATGAAATAAAATAAAGTAACATAAAATAAAATACAATAAAATTAAATAAAATAAAGTAAAGCAAAATAAAGTTAAATTAAGTAAAACAAAAAATTAAACAAAATAAAATAAGCTAAAATAAAATTAAATTATATTAAAATAAAACAAGTAAGGAGGGCTAAGTTCGGGTGTAACCGAACATTACATACTCAGCTGAGAGCTTTGGAGACAAAATAATGGAAAATCACCATGTAGGAAAATGAACCTAGGGTAACCCTGGAATGTGTTTGTATGACATGGATATCAAATGGAAGGTATTAAAGAATATTTTAAAAGGAGTGGGCCATAGTTCTATAGGTGGACGCCATTTCGGTATATCGACATAAAGGTGGACCAGGTGTGACTCTAGAATGTGTTTGTACGATATGGGTATGAAATGAATGGTGTTAATGCGTATTTTAAAAGGGAGTGGACCTTAGTTCTATAGGTCGACGCCTTTTCCAGACATCGCCATAAAGGTGGACCAGGGGTGACTCTAGAATGTGTTTGTACGATATGGGTATCAAATGAAAGGTGTTAATGGTTATTTAAAAGGGAGTGGGCCTTAGTCTATAGGTGGACGCCTTTTCGAGATATCGTCATAAAGGTGGACCAGGGATGGTTCTAGAATGTGTTTGTACGATATGGGTATCAAATTAAAGGTATTAATGAGGGTTTTAAAAGGGAGTGGCCCTTAGTTGTATATGTGAAGGCGGTTTCGAGATGTCGACAAAATGTGGACCAGGGTGCCCAGAACATCATCTGTCGGGTACCGCTAATTTATTTATATATTTAATACCACGAACAGTATTCCTGCCAAGATTCCAAAGGCTTTTGATTTCGCCCTGCAGAATTTTTTCATTTTCTTCTACTTAATATGGTAGGTGTCACACCCATTTTACAAAGTTTTTTCTAAAGTTATATTTTGCGTCAATAAACCAATCAAATTACCATGTTTCATCCCTTTTTTCGTATTTGGTATAGAATTATGACATTTTTTTCATTTTTCGTAATTTTCGATATCGAAAAAGTGGGCGTGGTCATAGTCGAATTTCAGCCATTTTTTGCGCCAATACAAAGTGAGTTCAGATAAGTACGTGAACTGAGTTTAGTAAAGATATATCGATTTTTGCTCAAGTTATCGTGTTAACGGCCGAGCGGAAGGACAGACGGAGGACTCTGTATAAAAATTGGGCGTGGCTTCAACCGACTTCGCCCAGTTTCACAGAAAACAGTTATCGTCATAGAATCTATGCCCCTACCGAATTTCACAAGGATTGGTAAATTTTTGTTCGGCTTATGGCATTAAAAGTATTCTAGGCAAATTAAAAGAAGAAGGGCGGAGCCAGGCCCATTTTGAAAATTTCTTTTATTTTTCTATTTTGTTGCACCATATCATTACTGGAGTTGAATGATGACATAATTTACTTATATACTGTAAAGATATTAAATTTGTTTGGTTAAAATTTGACTTTTTTAAAAGTGGGCGCGTTCTTCATCCGATTTTGCTAATTTTCATTTAGCACATATATAGTCATAGTAGTAACGTTCCTGCCAAATTTCATCATGATATCTTCAACGACTGCCAAATTACAGCTTGCAAAACTTTTAAATTACATTCTTTTAAAAGTGGGCGGTGCCACGCCCATTGTCCAAAATTTTACTAATTTTCTATTCTGCGTCATAAGGTCAACCCACCTACCAAGTTTCATCGCTTTATCCGTCTTTGGCAATGAATTATCGAATTTTTTCGGTTTTTCGAAATTTTCGATATCGAAAAAGTGGGCCTGGTTATAGTCCGATATCGTTCATTTTAAATAGCGATATGAGATGAGTGCCCAGAAACCTACATACCAAATTTCATCAAGATACCACAAAATTTACTCAAGTTATCGTTTTAACGGACGGACGGACGGACGCGGCTCAATAAAATTTTTTTCGATACTGAGGATTTTGATATATGGTAGTCTATATCTATCTCGATTCCTTTATACCTGTACAACCAACCGTTATCCAATCAAAGTTAATATACTCTGCGTGCAAAGCACGCTGAGTATAAAAAAACGCATATACAGCATAGTGAATGGGCGTATGCGTCCTCATGGCAGGCCATATTTTGAATGGTATTGAAGTGGTGGTAGAAAGATAAAAGGATCTAAAGTGATCTAATGCAAAATAACTAAATTCTTGTTGATCTTTCTTTCCAGCATCAATGGATTAAACTTAGCAAATGAGTCTGCCAACATATTTGGCTGTGTCAAATGCAAACACTTAACACTTTTAATTAGAAAACAAAGTAGTATCCAAAATTATATATCAGTATAGCAAATTAGTTTTTAATTAATAGGGCTTAGCTAAAGGAGTCAGTTTTCTTAAAATTAAATTTTAATTGGAAGCAAGGGAATATATTATTTGCTTGTTTACTTATTAGTGCTCTTAACAATAAGTTACAACAACTTTTGAAAATGACATAACAATTCTTGCAAATTACTATTTTACAATAATGAGTTCAATGTAGATAAAACAAGTAAGGAAGGTTAAGTTCGGGTGTAACCGAACATTACATACTCAGTTGAGAGCTATGGTGACAACATAAGGGAAAATAACCATGTAGGAAAATGAACCGAGGGAAACCCTGGAATGTGTTTGTATAACATGTGTATCAAATGAAAGGCATTAAAGAGTATTTTATGAGGGAGTGGGCCATAGTTCTATAGGTGGACGCCATTTAGGGATATAGCCATAAAGGTGGATCAGGGTTGACTCTAGAATGCGTTTGTACGATATGGGTATCAAATGAAAGGTATTAATGAGTATTTTAAAAGGGCGTGGACCTAAGTTCTATAGATGGACGCCTTTTCGAGATATCGCCATAAAGGTGGACCAGGGGTGACCCTAGAATTTGTTTGCACAATATGGGTATCAAACGAAAGGTGTTAATGAGTGTTTTAAAAGGGAGTGGGCCTTAGTTCTATAGGTGGACGCCGTTTCGAGATATCGCCATAAAGGTT
Organism: Eurosta solidaginis; assembly: GCF_040869045.1. NCBI lineage: Eukaryota > Metazoa > Arthropoda > Insecta > Diptera > Tephritidae > Eurosta > Eurosta solidaginis. Next base: position 28,977,655 of record NC_090323.1, read on the forward strand.
GGCCAGGGGTGACTCTAGAATTCGTTTGTGCAATATGGGTATCAAACGAAAGGAGTTAATGAGTATTTTAAGAGGGAGTGGGCCTTAGTTCTATAGGTGGACGCATTTTCGAGGTATTGCAATAAAGGTGGACCAGGGGTGACTCTAGACTTTGTTTGTACGATATGGGTATCAAGTGAAAGGTGTTAATGAGTATTTTTAAAGGGGAGTGGGCCTTCGTTTTATAGGTGTTCGCCTTTTCGAGATATCGCCATAAAGGTGGACCAGGGGTGACTTTAGAATTTGTTTGTATGATATGGGTATCAAATGAAAGGTGTTAATGATTATTTTAAAAGGGCGTGGGGCTTAGTTCTATAGGTGGACCCCTTTTCGAGATATCGACATAAAGGTGGACCAGGGGTGACTCTAGAATTCGTTTGTGCAATATGGGTATCAAACGAAAGGAGTTAATGAGTATTTTAAGAGGGAGTGGGCTTTTCTGGACCAGGGGTGACTCTAGACTTTGTTTGTACGATATGGGTATCAAATGAAAGGTGTTAATGAGTATTTTTAAAAGGGAGTGGGCCTTCGTTCTATAGGTGTTCGCCTTTTCGAAATATCGCCATAAAGGTGGACCAGGGGTGACTCTAGAATGAGTTTGTACGATATGGGTATCAAATTAAAGGTATTAATGAGAGTTTTAAAAGGGAGTGGTGGTAGTTGTATATGTGAAGGCGTTTTCCAGATATCGACCAAAATTTGGACCAGGGTGACCCAGAACATCATCTGTTGGATACCGCTAATTTATTTATATATGTAATACCTGCCAAGATTTTAAGGGTGTTTTATTTCGCCCTGCAGAATTTTTTCATTTTCTTCTACTTAATATGGTAGGTGTCACAACCATTTTATAAAGTTTTTTCTAAAGTTATATTTCGCGTCAATAAAACAATCCAATTACCTTACCATATTTCATCCCTTTTTTCGTATTTGGTATAGAATTATGGCATTTTTTTCATTTTTCGTAATTTTCGATATCGAAAAAGTGGGCGTGGTCGTAGTCGGATTTCGTTCATTTTTTATACGAAGATAAAGTGAGTTTAGATAAGTACGCGAACTGAGTTTAGTAAAGATATATCGATTTTTGCTCAAGTTATCGTGTTAACGGCCATGCGGAAGGACAGACGGACGACTGTGTATAAAAACTGGGCGTGACATCAACCGATTTCGCCCATTTTCACAGAAAACAGTTAACGCCATAAAATCTATGCCCCTACCAAATTTCAAAAGGATTGGATAATTTTTGTTCGACTTATGGCGTTAAAAGTATCCTAGACAAATTTAACGAAAAAGGGCGGAGCCACGCCCATTTTTAAATTTTCTTTTATTTTTGTATTTTGTTGCACCATATCATTACTGGAGTTGAATCTTGACATAATTTACTTATATACTGTAAAGATATTAAATTTTTTGTTAAAATTTTACTATAAAAAAAATTTTTTTTTAAAAGTGGGCGTGGTCCTTCTCCGATTTTGCTAATTTTTATTAAGCGTACATATAGTAATAAGAGTAACGTTCCTGCCAAATTTCATCATGATATCTTCAACGACTGCCAAATTACAGCTTGCAAAAGTTTTTAATTACCTTCTTTTAAAAGTGGGCGGTGCCACGCCCATTGTCCAAAATTTTACTAATTTTCTATTTTGCGTCATAAGTTAAACTCATCTACCAAGTTTCGTCGCTTTATCGGTCTTTTGTAATGAATTATCGCACTTTTTCGGTTTTTCGAAATTTTAGATATCGAAAAAGTGGGCGTGGTTATTTTCCGATATCGTTCATTTTAAATAGCGATCTGAGATGAGTGCTCAGGAACCTACATACCAAATTTCATCAAGATACCTCAAAATTTACTCAAGTTATCGTGTTAACGGACGGACGGACGGACGGACGGACGGACGGACATGGCTCAATCAAATTTTTTTTCGATCCTGATTATTTTGATATATGGAAGTCTATATCTATCTCGATTCCTTTATATATGTACAACCAACCGTTATCCAATCAAACTTAATATACTCTGTGAGCTCTGCTCAACTGAGTATAATTAATTAGATTTTAAGAGCCAAGAATTTTCCAGCGATAAACTTGATTGCTGTACAGAGCGTCATCTCCACAATTGGTGTGGCAGGAAAATCAAATCAATAGTGGATTAACCAAGTCTAAAGCCAACTGATGGGGTCCAAACAGTTTCGGAGCTCTCGTTTAAGAGGAAAGTGTAATCCAGAAGATTAATACGCTATCTGCCTCATCCAAAGCTAGATTGGAACTCAGCTAACACAGAGTCAAGTAGGGTCCCATTTCTTCTACTTATAAATACTCGTTAATATTTATTTTTTTTTAATTTGAGTCAGATATACACAACGACAAAAGTAGCCAGTCGACATGAGCGGGGATGAACGCTAGATGACTAATTCAACGGTTCATTGCATGGACAGAAACGGGAAGGGTGTAACGTTGAAGTGGATGAACGAAGCCAAAGCTGCCTGTATAATGGGATAACTCTGCCCCTGGCATTAAACAAAAACATTAATGATACTGTTGTAGATACTAACCCGACAACCGCGAAAGTGAACTCTTTGACCTATCGGACTTTCGAGTTATCCATCCTGTGAAACAAGTTAACAGTGAATTGGTTGCGTATACCCAAATTTACCAGTGCATCATATGTGATGATAAATATTCAAATGATGGGTGGTTATGATGAACCGTTGACTGGTAGGAGGTTAAAAGTGAATGGTAGTTGGTGAATTTTAGACCAACAGATGGTTTCACCGAGAGTGGTGAATCAGTCTCAAATTCACCAGTTGGTTTAGAACGACAGAGTGGGTGTCCGGTGACGATGTAGATGGTTGGTGGTGAGCGGCTAGTGATGGCCAGGTGCCAAAGTTTTTAGTAGATATAGAATGGCGGAACAGAATGGTTGATGTTGACTGGTGGATATTGGAAGGTATGCAGTGGAAGATTGATGTTTGGTGCTAGATTAACCCATGTTTGCTGAGCGTGGCCTAGTCAGCCGATGTTCAAACAACCGGTTGCTCGCTTTCCAATAAATTTTGGATATCTGAAAAGATAAGAAGATTATACCCTCCCCCGATAGGGATAGCCGCAGCTGAGGCATCATTGGAGATGAGGAAAGTATGAATCGTAGGTCGAGTTCGTTTCCAGTCCCCTGGCTATAACAAAAAGTATCCCTCCCCAAACGTAGCGTTTATAGAAAATACATTTCAATGCGTGCACATATTTGTACTAAAGCTTAGGTCAAGATTAACTAGTTGAGAAGTTTATGCAATCGTGGTATTCGATTGTATCGCGATTGAATTGCCTGCAAGTCTTCGGTTGATGGAATTTTTCACTGTATTTGAATCTATTGTTATTTGTTTTACTTTGGGGGTGTGTGAAGTTGAAACAAATTGCAGCAAAAAACGTGTGGTAAGGGCTGTGGAGGTTTCAGCTCTTTTCTACAGACTCTTACTCCATAACTAGGCGTTTTCTTCCCTTTTCTATATACATGAAGGCTAACGTACAACGTAACGTCCCTCTTTTCCAAGCATGATTTTGTATTATTTTCTAGCAGTTCATAAAATGTAGCCCTTATTCTTCTCTGTCACAGACACGGAAAGGAGTAATTGACCCCAAGGGATTTGCTGCATCATAAAATCTACATTGGAACTTGCTCTGGAGTAGATGTCGTAAAGTCCGAGTGTATCTATCGTGAGGCAATGATGGCCCCCTTGCATTCACGCAGTGGTCAACCATTCGAGCAACGACATATTCGCCATTATGATTGCGGACATTCCAAGTTCATGCGCCTAAATCGTAGTTCTTAAAACAGAAAGTTTTCATCCGTGCTTTTTAAGCTTGATCGTGATACTGAGACTGCTTAACCGGCGGTACAATCACAACATATTCAAGTCCAACAAACTTTTTTGAGGACATTTCCAATATCAGGAACTTATTTTAATTCGGCTACCTTAAAGACGCAAGGATGTTGACATTTAACTTGAACCTACAGCCTTAAATCTAACCCTTTGTTTTGCTTTCAATGCGCTCTTGACGTAAGGAATCTCTTTTATGTTATCCTGCCATCCTGCTTTCCTGTCTTCTTGGTATGTTTGTACCCTACGGTTAATTTTAGGCATAAACTTAACAATCAACATCTCCTTTAAATGTGAACTATTTCCGACACTAACTGCGGTTGCCTAGTCGTCTGAAGCAGACTCCATTTTTATTTCGTGCTTCAAGCATCTTAGCAAAACTCGAGTCGCCATTGCTATAATCATACCCATTTACCATTTGCTTGTATTTATTCCATGACAAAGTTTGTTTATATTTTCTTTTTTGAGTTTATTTGTTTTCGTTTTTTTACTGTTCTCTTTCTTTTTTCATAGAATAGAGTTTTATTGTTTTATGTTTTTTTTACTTTCTTTGCAATTTTGCCTCTTCACTTCGTTTCTTATGGAATTTCTTTTGCTTGCATCGCAATTGTTCCTTTGGGGCATATTTTGCATGCAGAGCAAAGATTGAGAAAAACGTGTACAACAACAAACATGCCACAAGTAAGCGAATAAGCAATTTGATTTCATAGCAAGCTAAGCCAACTCCTTGTTTAGATAAGCAGCATACGTATGCTTTGAAACTATAGGACGAAGCGAGGATGGCTGAGAGTCACAACTTAAGCAGAAGTTGCCTGCTGTTTTGTTGCTCTAGTAATTGTAAATGTGTGTGTGGGTTTTCATCGAGATGGTGGAATACGTTTGTTTATGTGAAGCTAACGTTCTTCACAGACCAGGTAAGTTTTATTTCTAATGAGTTGTAGTACGACACCATTCGATTCGGAGCTGTATTAGGTGTGCATAAATGCGTAAAAGGGCGATAGTTTCTTACAGCGATCAGCGGCATAATTGGACCTAGGTAAAGCAGTATATCGAGGACCAAGAATATAGGTTTGTTCCACCTTTAAAGAAACCATAAAGCCTTATAAAGCCCCACAGTTCTCATTGTGCATTGAAAGGAGAAGATAGCCAAAATATGTTCCAACTATTCTCCATGTCATCCTATAGGCAGTGTCTTGTATTACAACCATAGCAGACCGGAGACCTGCGGGTTAGGGGGCTAAGCATATACCTGGGGTATGTATGCCTGTCATAAGAGGCGCCTAAAATACCAAACTGATTCAAGGGGTTGTGTAGCATAACCCTCTCGAGGGATTGCCAGCGCAATATATAGCTTCTTCAACCTCACCTACCCGTGGCGAATCCTGTTTTATTAACAGCCGAGGCTCTGGCGACACCGAACTCCTGATCGATCTAGGGGGTGGGAGGGCGGTACGGCCTAGAAGGTTTCATGTGGTCATTCCAAATCGTTTCCGCGATGGTCGGGCTAGTACCTTTATAGTGCTTGTTACCGGAACGTACCGGATCTGCATCCTGCAAAGGACCATCAACATCGATAACACTCCCCAAGGCCTTCGGGAAATTTTCTTAGCGCTACTACAACAACAACCGGACTTTTATTTTTACGTAAAAATAGTTTATTAAATAACTTAAGAAAAAGCTGTGTTCAGTTGAAAACGTTCACATTAATTCCCTGAATATCAAAAACATCTCATCCAAGATTTGTACGCCTCGTCCTTGCAAGGGCTGGAAAGCTGAATATAAAGCAAGCGGATGATATTAAGTCATATCGCTTGGACTCTCAATGGACAATGCCCAGTTAAAACTCCAATAACCATTGAACCTATGAGGTTTTGTAAACCCTTATATGACCGTTGGGCGCTTGGAGTCAACAATTTGCCAGAAATATATCGACAGTGCATGCCGGGGCAAGCGACCAGCCTTACAGTTGCCGGGTATATCCTTATGGCCTGACACCGAGATTATTTTATTTATAAAGTAGTTAGATGCCCTCGTAAGTGAGGTCAAGCAAACCTAACATGGCAGAACTTGGGCTTTGATGACCGCCTGACTGGACCTGTAATCTGAGGACTATCTGGAAGTAGTTTGTCATATTTCTTTTGCAACTTGCACACTACTATGCGTAGTGATCCTTTTTTTCGGATGAAGCTGGCATCCACTCAGAATGAAACTTGGAAGATTCAATCACATGTAAGCCGTTGTAGTTCAAGTTTAGTTCCTTGATTAAACTATCCTTAAGTGTTAGGTGATGAGTTCTGCGCTTGGTGCTACGTTGTCCATTTAAAATCTGCTCTTAAACAGATGAGTCTGCACTCAGTTGAGTAAATGCTGGACTGTGTATAGATGGCTTAAAAGTGTAGTCAGCTTAACTAACTCTAGACCTTCATGCTTACAGATGGTTTCAAATTAGAATTTGCTTAAATGATTCGGGGATAACTTTTTTAAAGACAGGCTATAAATGGCCACCGGAATTCCAAAAGTAAAATGTGCAAATGGACACGAGGGCCATGAGGAAATTTAGACATTGGATGGCATAACTTCTGACGTATCTTCGTAATGACCTCCGCTTAGAAAACGATGTAACGTGTGAAATGCCTAAACTCTTGTCGACTATCGAGTTCTTGACAGAACAAACCCCCAAACTTTTCCACGAGTCCACCCGTGAACAAGTGCACCGGTTGACTTCACAGGGAACATTGTGGATATATTCAAGTTCTTTCAGATCTTAATTTCCTGTTGAATTTAACCAAACCTCTTCCTCCCACGAAATAAACAGAAGTCCAAAATATGGATTTAAAAAACCTTTGAAGTTTTGGTCCCAGTTCGTTGCGTGCAAGTGCTCCTAAGGAGTTGTTGGCTTTTATATTAAAAAAAAAATAACTCCCTTAAAATCCCGGCTGTGACCAATTTTGCTTCACTTGAACGGACCGAGTTTGAAGATAATCAAAACACTATACCCCTGCTGAAGTTATAGGCTGTCTGATAGCTTCAGCGTGTTTTTCGAAGAGTTCCTGCAAATATGAATATATTCTGGGGAGAATAAGGCCCAGACCTAGCTTAGAGCTAGGCTATTTTCCATTAAGAGCTCTTTCTTTTCACGCCACCAAAGCTGTTGACTTTTTACTTCTTAATGGCGATGCCTTTGGTGGTGGCAATTGCGTATTACTTCGCAACTGGTTCGATACCGGATACTTCTAAAATACCACCGTGTTGGCTAGTTCTCTACAGATTCCCTTTTGCCCAGCTACTTGTGGATGAGCAATTAACGATAATCCATGCTTTAACCTTTGTGTAGTTTAGATCGAATCTGCAACTTTATCGCTCTTTTTCAAACTATCTACATATAAAACATGCTTTTGCGACGAAGACGCACCGGCCAAAAAAGTATTCCAATCGACACCGCAGTTTGGAAGCAGAGGAAAGGGAGACCTCAACTGTGTTGGGAGAGGTAAGTGGAGGAAGATTTGGCCTTCCTTGGTTCTCCCAATTGGCGTCAGTTTTTGTGAAACAAGGATAGCTGGAGTGACTTGTGCTGAAACGACCAAAATCGCTTAAGCGCTTAAGCGCCAATCAATGATGATGACGTATAAGAAATGTTTAGAACGACATTCATACTATCAGACAAACACGTTTTAAACTATCAATCAAATAAGGAAAAGTCTTTAACTCCAACTTTGCTTTCTAATCAAGGTAAGCAAGTCAATCGCGTTATGAGCCGCCCAAACGGCCATTATTGCTTGACTGCAGGCTTTTCTGTTCAAAGAATCTGTTTGAAAACTATGAACAAACTAATCGAATTTGCATTTAAGCGTAAAAATATTTTGTGTCTAGTAAGTTGAGCCGCCACAGAACCCAGAAGCAAAAGTGAGCTTTGTTGCAGAGACTGAAAAAAATGTTGCCGTACATAATTTGCAATGACTGAAAAACGAAGAGAAAGAAAGTGGCAAGTGTTTATGCAACTACAATTTTCACTTGCCACATGAGGCAAGCATTGAAAGTGTACAAAAGGTACCAATACATAGCTTCGAGCTGCCCGCATTCTCTCTTCATCTACAGCGCTCCTCCACGAGCTGACGAAGTAGTTGGTAATGGAATTAGTTGCACTGCAGTTGAGACCGATTGGCTGTGGGGCATGATTTTGATGTTGCAAGCAGTCATAATGTGGCTGACTTTTATTTATTTTTTGTTGTTGTACTTTCTTGTTGTTGTTTCTATTGCAGTTTTTTTTTCACTGTGGCGGTTGCACTTGAAAATACCGCTGTAGCTAAATTTTCACGTCTGTAAGCATTTGCATAATGGCAACAATCTTGCATCGGATTCCGTAAATCGCTAGCACTGCGGCTTGGTTGGCAAAACTCTCTTAACTAGGAAGTGCGCCTAAAATTATGTAACATTAACTAATGAAGAAGCGTGCACCCAGAAATCTGAGCCTTCTTCTTTGAAGCCCCGGACATCGGCAGAGAAAGTGGTAGATCGACTCCTCTTCCTCCTCATCCTGACAGCTTCTGCAGAAGGAGCTTGTTGGTATTCGCAACTGTTGGAGCATTGGTGCGGTAACAAAAAGACCTGTTATGACACCCATAAGTACCCTCACCGCGGATTTGGTCAGTTTGAAAAAGAAGCTGGTGCCTTTCCTATTCAAGCATGGTCATAAGGACCTAGAGTTGCTAAATAAACACTATTCGCCACGAGTTGGCAATTCGACAATTGAGTTGGTGAAAGAATAAAATGCGCTGACAACTAATTGAAATTTTTGCAATATACAACACCTTCAATGCCCTTGAATCGCTACGTCACCGAGCTAACCGACTACACATTTGTCTTGCTATCCGCCTCCGAATCCTCCTTAGAGCATTTCCCTCCTCCTCGGCTTGGATGTTTTATTTTTAAACTGACAACCATCTTCCCTACAATGCGACATCAGCGGTCTAATGCTAAATGTGGGTACACATAAACATCCGCTCAGTAGCGCCCCTAACTGTGGTTGGGCCAGCTAAAACTACGGTTGCATAATAATCGGCAGAATCCTTGTTTAGCAAAAGAGGAGACTTTATTTAATATTTTCATTCACAGGTCAAACTCATCGACCATGAGTTTCTAAAGACCGTTATGGAAATAGGCTGGCATTTGCAGTGGCAGTGAATTACTGAGTTGGTGCGGATTTTTTTCTTTGGAGCTAAAGCGAAAATGTGCCTAAAACTATGCACCACATATTTTATTTATTTAGCCGATGTTGCGTATATGGACATTCATTTGCGAGTCTTAATATGCTACTAGCATCCTCCGGTACTAGTCCGACTGCATCGGTACGGAGTATCTTAAATCACTAGAACTTTCTGGTCTGTGGGTTTTAGTCTCCTGGTTATGTGGAATATATTCTACTGCATAGTTTTAGGCGCTTGCAGATTCTGTATAATATTTTTTTAAACGAATTTAGCGCTATCGACTAGCAGAATCCGCGCCCTGATCGGTGCTTTGTTGGTGCCATAGGCGGCAATTCTTTCGCCACAATAGTTGTTGCGCAATCATTTGCCTGTATTGTTTTTGTTTAGTCTGTTTTTACTTCAAAGTATGTCCGTCGTGCTGGAGGAACATCCACTGCCTCCGCTCCTCTATCATCATCCACTTTCGACGTTTCACTCACTTTACTTACCGCTGTTACATTTCTATTTCCTATGTTTACTCTTTTGTTGTTGGCTTACCACATTCATTATTCCATTTAACGTCCCAAGGCCATATGAAAATTATATTATACAAGGTAGTACGAGCTCGAGTAGAAGTGGCTCCAGCAGCTGCAGCGGCATGACTATGCAAAACTAAGCGTAAAATTACTGCTGCCAGTAACAATTTGTGGATATAGAACGAACGTTGAAAGTAGTTGCAGACACACAAAGTATTATAGCAACAACAAAACAGCAACAATATTAAACAAACAAATTTAGTTTGGGTTTGCAACAAAGTCAAGTTGATCGCTTAAAATGGCTGGGTACATTCCGTGTCTTTGTATGCCACACAGCATTTTTAAAGCTCCAACTGACGCAAATGACACTGTGGCATGGTTGCTGTGCTTCTAATACCCAGTCAGCTAAGGAAATCGCATCAAATATTTAAGTCATTAAAAACTTAAATTTCAAACGAAGCTGATTGATATGCTGGCCGCAATGGTTCAGCAGGTGCTCGAGAGAAGCTTTGGCGACTAACAGTCTTTAAGTCTCCGTGATGTCGCAGGTTCCTAATCGAAAGAAAAGCGCCTATCCCGGGCTCAGCCAATTAATAAAAACCGGGTTCTCGGACATAAAAGATAGCGAACATATTTTCCACTATATTTGTTCCTCTCCAACACTTTCGTCGTTTTTCGATATTTCTTTCGACCTTCCGACTTCTAGGGTATTTTGATTGTTGTTCCTAGCACCATCTTTCCCTTTCCAAACTATGACGTCAACATACATATTGCAGTCTTTTTCCTTTATTTCAAGGAGGTTGACTTGAGCTTATTTCGCATGCCGATATACCCAATGTACCTTCCACTTGCGTGCCAGTTTATTTGGCCTCGTCACTTCGAATTATCCGGAGTTCCGTCATCTATTTCATTTGGCATACCAATTACTTCAGCCGTCCCATTTTGGGAGTTCTTCTAATACCTTGAAGCTAGAGTTGCGCATGCCTGAGCGTCGAAGCTAGCCTGTCTGTGACCTTACCGTATCGATGGTGTGACGGCTTAACTGAACTCCATAGCACCCGACTATGTGACTCATAGGAAGTCGGCGGGATGTCGGTGACCAAGAACTGCTAGCCCCCTAATCAAAGGTGTTATGCGGACGATGCCTATTGGGTGGCTTGCAGCCAGGGGGTTTATTCGGCTGTATTTCAACGGATCTTTCCTGATATATGGTTGCTTCGGAAAGTAACAATGGTTTTACTACAATAAGGAAAATGAGAGAGGAAGAAAAAGGTTGGAAGCCAGCGAAAGATGTGGAGAGTCAACGAGCTCGGTGATGGAACGGATGGTGAATCCAAACGAGAGGTAGAGAGGTGAAGAGTACGGAGCAGAGGGAGGACAGCTCTCTCGCAGTGCCTTGCAGCACAATGAATTCTCCAGCGCATTGTTCGACCAAACAAACCTCGAGTGTAAGCGCTTGGAATGGGCCCGTGAGGCGATAGAAGTAGATTGAAGGCAACTCAAGAGTTTTGTTATGAGAGACTCTTCAGGAGTACTGCCACCGGTACGAGGAGGTAAGCTTCGAGCGGCAGAATAAAGACGCAGCGTCCGGTTGAAGGCGACAAGCCTACTTTTAAGAAGCGGAAATGACGCAGTCCGAGGACCGCGAGGCAGACCAAGTACATAGACAGGACAGGTGAGCCTAAAGCTGTAAGACAGTTCGACGACAATAGTGAGGTAGCAACTATCTCGAAAGCAACAATCTCGAAATCTGCAAGACAGAGAGAGGACGTGAAAAATGAAGATTTGCCAACAACCGTTGTTGAAGGAGAGGATAAGCCAAAGGGAGGTAACGCTAAGACTTAGGCGTTCCCGGAGGGGTCAAAGGGAGGTAACACCAAGACTCCTGCTGTTCTCGAGAGGATGAGTGATGTGGCGAAGCAGTCAATGACTATGGCGTTGATCGGAGCAGCCCTTACGGACAGTAGCCCACTGAAAGGTAAAAATCTGTTGAAAGGCATTTTATTAGCTTAATGCTCAAGATGGTTTGGGAAGAACGAAGTAAGCCCCTTCCAACCTTTTATGGGGAGTGTAAAGATAATAGCATGCGACAAAAACGCGAGTTTGCGGTGGCTGGAGGAAGTAGTTTCAAGCCTTCAAAGGCATGGCACGAACGCGCTGATTGAGGTAGAGGAAAGAATGCCGGTCCTCACGATCTCAATAGTCAAAGTATTGGTATTATTCCCGATAAAGTCGTAGGATACGTAGCGCCTTCCGCAGAGTTAGAAACCGAATATACCGCACATGATTGGAAGGTGCTTACTTTTCTCGGCCTACTGAGTACGGTCAGCAATACATTCTCCTAATAAGCAAAAGAACCAGGAAAAGAAGACACAAGCATAACATTCCTAACGCGATGGAGAAAAGAAGAGGACGCAGATGTCACGACGAAGGTGTTAGAGTAGGAAAAACAGCATAATGATGCCGCAGGTCTTACAAAGGAACATAAAACACAGCATTTACGCCTCGGGAAGAAAAAGTTCAGGTTGAAAAGAACCCAAAAAAAGCTTTAAGGATGAGGTCGTAGACGTCATGACGAAGATGTTGGAGTGGGTGGAGGACCTCCACTGGAGGTCTATGGTGTTGCTTCTGAGTTTTCGGAAAGAATCGCTGGTCTATTGCGATAGTGGACGCTTTGGCAAAAACTCTCCGCCATGAATGAGTTTCTCACACAGTACTTTGTGGCAGCTCTACTGCTAACCCATATTTCATTGCTGCGTCTTAAGTTGTGCATGTAAGTCTTCATTAGTTCGACGAAAATGACAGAAATTCACAATATTCAAAGAAAAATAAATTTAGAAGTTATCCTCGTTGGCAACAAATTGCTAAATCACTAGTCGAACACTCAAATCGCACAAATTGCTGGTGATTCTTTGAAAATTATTTGGATTTTCACAGCAATATGAATTTAAAATAATAACTTAACATTATTCATAAAAAGTGGTACATCACGTTTGGTGAGCTCGAGTTCCATAACGGGAAAAAAAAATTTGCTAAAAAAAAGAAAAAAATGCTTTTGCTGAAAGCATAGCTTAATTCGAGAAAGCGTATACTTGGAAGCTGGGAAGCTTTTACAACGGCACGTTGGCTTGGCCAGCCTGGCTACTCCTTCAAGCATCGTGAAGCTATCATCAGTGTCAGCACCAAATCATGATAACCACAATGCGGTGGCTGAGGCAAGCATTAGAAATAGTGAAAAGCAAGAAAACCGTCGATCACTTAAAATAAACCGCAACAACTTGGCTGACCATCAAAATAGCGGCAAATAACCATAAACATTGTTATATAAGTCAAACAAAACAAACTATAAAACGCCTTCAAACGAATGTGAGGCCAAATTGACTTTACAACAGCCGGTGGATAGAGCGGGTAGTGATCTGTTACATTAAAGCCGGTTCTGAGTTATTGTTTCAAAGACAGCACTAAAGGTGGTGAAAACAATTAGTGGCAGTGCTCGGACTATGGAATTTCACCATGGAAAGCAGTGGAAATCTGGAAGTCACCACGTTATAAAAATTCCTATATGTTTGAGTAAAACCAAAGTGCCCTATTAATAATAAAAATTAAAATTTAGTGGAATATGCCTCTGGCGGCACAAGTACTGAGTGGCACCCCGTCTGGAAAAACATTTAACAATCTGGCAGCACCTTAGCAAGCAGTTTTCTCCATTCATGTTAGTCACTTATCCATAAGTTATCGAAATTTTCGTTTTCTCTATGTTAACTGAAGCTTCGCGTCTCAGTTGAGTTCGAGGAAAATGTGTAAACTAAAATCACTTGTATGGCTAGTTTTCGTATATTCACAATAGAATTTTGCGATTTGTTTTACAAAATGTTCACAATTATTGATCTAGCCCTGGGCTAATCACCTTGTGTTGGTGGAAACGAAAATGTCAAATGAAGCTATCTGATAGATTACTATACTTCAGATAAAATCTAACTTATATGGATATGCCTTTTTTACATAAGAACAAGCCAAACTAACAGACAGCTCAGCGGCACAATGGGTGATTGGTCACAGAGAGCACTAAGACCTTGGTTGATTTCACACATATTTGTCACTTGCGTTACTGTTTTACCTCTCATTGTAGCAGACCTAAGTTTAAGAGCTACATACAACCATCGCACAAGGTATGGCAGTTTCATTTTCCGGGTTTTTGTATATCCACTTAGGTAAGGTTGGGTTGAACTGTGCACTCTTTAAGAACTTCACATGGATTGTATTTGTTCAAAGTAAACAAAGAAGTTCTCGACGAACAAACTGTAAATCACTCTCAGCAATCAAGAACCTTGTTAAAAATTAACGTTGTCCTCTTGAAAAATATCAGAATATTTGTAGAACCAATCCCACTTGAAGCTACTAGATCTGATAGATGCGTCACTCCTAGCATCTGGAGTCTTAGTATGGCGAAGCAGACATGAACACAAAAGGCGCTCGATAGCTATCACCGACGAAACGCAATTTAAAAGCATGTGACGCCAGAAGGTAGTGTCCAGTAAGAGTACCCATCTCCAGCCTTCAGTGCCCTTTATTTCATGTCACAATCATCTCTGTTCTCGATATATGTGTGCAAATGAGAAATTGAGATGTTATGCATGAATATAACGAAAAACCACCTCTCATTCCATTACGAGCACGAGCTCTTGGTTTGACGGTTTTCGACTTTTAATGCTTTGACTATCATATTGATATTGTATTATTATTAAGGAATAGTTCTGGTACGATCTTCGTACCTAGACCGACTATATCGGGAACATTTCCATATGATCATTTCGAAAGATTAGGGTCATCTATTTCAACCCATCCCTTCTTTCCATAAGAAAACATTCAGATATGTACCTACAGGGCAGGGTTACTATAGGCATTTCAGTATGCTTATTATAAGTTCAGGTCATGAGAAATTGTTCCCCATACAATTAAAATCAAATAGAGAGATCCCTAGAGCATATATATTTTCCTCTGGTTGCCTTGTTTTGGTTTGCAGAAATTGTTGGGTTAATCAAGGTTCATCTGTCAATGGTGATTGGGGCTTTGAGGGGTCACAGACGGAGTCTATGCGGTATGTCTCAGCATACTGCTTCACTCAAACAAATAGAAATGAAATATGTAAATAAAACATAATTATCTCTCTTTAAAAAACTTTCTCGGCACAAAGCGAGGAACTGTCTTTGTTTTTGGGTACGACACTGATCGCAGAGGAGAATTCATCTCAGGGCAACATCGAAGTGGTATGCTTACTAAAGAAAACTTGCAATGCACTTGAAAAGTTTGCGAATGGTCTTTCTGCTAGTAAAACAATTCTACTCTAACAGTCACAACATCCATCTTATGCTGCAATTGGCCTGTCTTCAAAACAAAATTTACACCTCATTTTAAGATGCTACACGTATTCACCACATGCTTACGGCTCCTCTAAGTTCGAAGAATGCTTAGTGCTAGTATAACATGATTAGTGGGAGAAGAGTTTTACAGCGAGCGTGCAGCACGAAAGTACCGTCGTAGCCAACAATCAATATTGTGTAGCACAGGTCGAAAAGGTGCCGGAATAGACAGTTTTAATAGCCTGCGGATTATTAATAAGAAATATGGAAAAATATTTGGTTAAATAAATAAGGAATTTTCTTGCAGCACAAACGCTTAGAATTTTTTTTTTCCTTTTTTCCATTCTATACTTTTATTTCATTCTATAAAACCCAATGAGATGACGGTATATAAGGCTAGAACTAAATCAAGTAAACCAGCAGCACGATGAATACAAGAACAAATCGAAGAAAGCAGCAAAAAGGTCATGAGGTTCGGCGTGTCAGTGAAGAAAATTGACAAGCAGAATAAACAAGTACGAAAGTCTAAGTTCGGGTGAAACCGAACATTACATACCTAGCTGTGCACTTGAAACACTGGTGTTGGTTGTTTTGTGTCGTTAATAGTGTAATAAGGTTGCGCAATAATACATATCTGATTTTATTCTGAACGCATTTTCGTTCAAAAGCAGGAAAAACGATTCAGAGGCTACCACTTAGCAAATTTGCAGCTAGCCTATCATCAGCATGGCTTCAGAAAACTTCATAGCATAAATGCCATTAGCACCCAGATAAATTGTGGCTTAAGTCAAAACCTCCACCATAGAACAGTTCTCGTTGCGCTAGACCTATCAAAAGCTTTTTATACGGTCAACCATGGCATGTTGCTGCAAGACCTGGAAGGGTCTATCCTTCCCCCTGTCTTAAAAGGTCGACCGCAAATTATCTGGGTGGGAAAAGACAAAGAAACGCTCATTACCACATACAAGACAATTGGCCAGCCGATTGCATGCTACGCCTCCCTATATGGTCGCCAAGCCTAAAAATTACTCACTGGAAGAAGGTGCAGGCCTGCCAGAACCGCCACGGGCTGTCTTCTTATGTCCCCAGAACGCCATCTACAGAATAAGGCGAGAATACTCCCTGTCAGGGAGAGAAATAAGATGCTAA
The DNA here is from genome assembly GCF_040869045.1 of Eurosta solidaginis. NCBI lineage: Eukaryota > Metazoa > Arthropoda > Insecta > Diptera > Tephritidae > Eurosta > Eurosta solidaginis. The sequence continues at coordinate 28,993,797 of NC_090323.1, forward strand.
CCAAACAGTTCCTGTTGAATACCAAGAAACCTGGGCATCCCAACAGACATCTAATTGATGAGCCAACACTGCCTAGGGGCCTAAGAAATCATCTCCGTAATCATTATGCTGAAATACGGCAGCTGAAATCTCAGCCGCATGAAGCAAAAAACACAAGCAGGTCCTCAGTGAACTCCACAAACAGGCGTCGGGCCTTTATGCCAGGAATTGCGCGGTGAATCCAGTACTCAAAGAACAGTACCCAAAACTTGCGGAAGAGGAATGCATACTCCCCAGGAAAATGCGAGTCACTCCAGCTCAACTTCGTTCTGGATACTGTAACAGGCTAAACTGTTACCTATCCAGAATCAACCCCGACATACAAAATGTATGCCCCGCTTGCAATGTGTCCCCACATGACACCAACCATCTCTTTAATTGTAATGTGGAACCAACGCCTCTAGCACCCCTTTCATTATGGTCCACCCCTGTTGAAACAGCAAGTGTCCTTGGACTCCCGTTAGAGGATATTGATGACAATTTGTGATCGGTCGCAGCTATTAGGTGTGGCGAAGCGCTGCTACAACAACAACAACAACAGGCTACCACTTAATGAAAGAGTAACAAAAAAGGGGCGGATCCCACCCATTTTCAAATTTGTTTAAGTTTTGTTTTTAGCTCAACCATACCACTCCTGAGGTAGAATATCAGTCAAATGTAGTTAAATGCCATAGAGTTATTGCAAACTTTGTTACGGTTAGGCCTTGAGGAAAAGTGGGCGTGGTCCTTAACCATTTTTGATTATCTTCACTCACTCTATATGATTTAGCGAGGATAGTGTCTCTGCCAAATTCCAATGTAATATCTTTACTGGCTTTTGATTTAGGCTTGAAAATTTCCAAATTTTCTTCTTCTAAATGTGGGTGGTGCCATGCTCATATTCCAAAAATTTTTGGAATATATGTTTTGCGTAATAAAACCTACACATCTACCAAAATTCATTAGCTTAGCGGTATTCGTTGATGAATTATCAACTTTTTTTATTTTTCTAAATTTTCGATATCGAAAAAGTGGGCGTGGTTTTCGTCCGATTTGGATTATTTTCAATACCAATCTATTCTGGGTCCAGATAAGCTTGTGTCCCGAATTTGGTGAATATATCTCAATGTTTGCTCAAGTTATCGTGTTAACGGACAGACGGACGGAAATGGCTTAATCAGATTTTTTTTCGTTTCTGATGATTTGATATATAGAGGTCTATATCTATCTCGATTCCTTTATACCTGTACAAAACCGTTATCCAATCAAAGTTATAATAACCTGTGTACAAATACAGCTGGGTATAAAAAGCATGCTGCAAGCAAACTGTACGAGTTTAGAACCTAATGGGACGAAACAAGTTTTTATTGGCAGGAACGATACCCTTTTGTCTGCACCTCAATATAGTATAACAACGGACACAGCAGGCAGCTTCAGGCATTGTACACTGAATGTGAGAAAAGTTTCGACTGTGTTGTGACTAGCTCGCTGACTAGTTGGATCGTTGATTTTGCGCGGGTGATAAAAAGCGTGGCTCACGTTTTCCGCACCTATAAAAAAAATGGATACGGATACAGCGCAAATTTGTACTAGGTAAGACAAGGCAAAAAAAGCAAAACGAAATTAACAAAAGGAAACAAAAAGAAAAAACTTTGAAGCGAATACAAAGTAAAGAGGAGAGACGATCGGCAATTGACTCGACGCGTCTAAAATGTTTTGGCTACCAAAGCGTGTGCTAAGCAACAATTTCTTTGTACAAAAAAGGTACCTTAAGCAACTTCAGCTTCTCGGTCATGTTTCACCAGCGCTGTCATATCGCTCAAATGACTACGCTGCACTTAGTTCAATTGTGAAAGAAAGTCAACAAAAGGTGACTCGCGAGGGGACGTTCATAAGTTCATGGATGCATACATCTGTCTTTAATAATATGGGGACGAGCTCTTATGTACACTACTTGGTAGGATATGTTATAACGTTATTGAGGAGGCGTTTAAATGTGATGGAGAAGGTCAGTAGAAAATATTATTATTGCTTTTAACCGTTGTAAGTGCGATAAGGTAGCTGAGGACGTTTGAAGTGATCGTTGAAGCTGACAGGTGTGGGGTGTGTAAGTTCAGGCCGCACCATCGTATGCCCTTTGTAAGAGCAAGTCAACGAAATCCGCTATACTTTTGATAGGTTAACAAAATATGAGCATTGAGTAACTAGATATCGAAGAGACTGTCTGATTGAATTCAGACAGAACTGCCACTTCGCACTGGTTCTTGTTACGAGGAGATGAAGAATTCCTGCTTAGGAAAGTTCCGCAGGTGATTTCTGAAAAGGTGAGATAGATAAGTGTTGAGGATTACACTGCACTCATTGGTTTATTGTGTCGACGTCTCCTTCGCAACACCTCATTTAAAGCGACTTCCATGATGAAGTCTAGTAATCCCTCTTAACTTCGGGACTAGAATATGGGAATGCTCTCGCCATGGCGAGATCAAAACTTTAGCACTTAGTCGCATTTGCCTGTTGAGTCTGCAATGTTATCCAGTCCTACTACAGTTAGAGAATTAACAGCTAGTCAGATAGCAAAGCGCATATTAAAGCCCTGTTTATAACTTTGACGCGATCATGGGTAACCTGGTAGTGCCTGAAAACGCTTGAGATATTTTAGGTTAGGATCATCTGGATCCTGGGCGTAGGTAGAATCTCGGACAACTGTTACGCGTATCTCTTAGCCCACGCGTAATCAACTGAGCACATCATAGACGGCTGTAGGAATTTCATAGCTCCTCTGTCAAAATGGCCTTTCAGTGAGCAAAGAAAACACTGAGTAGACAAAATGTCTTTGTGGCCGGAAGTGGATAGTAGGCGGTATGCCGAAATTATTGGGTTTACCAAGCCTCATCTATTAATAGGGATTGGAGCTCTGACGGTTCACCGGTTCCCATAAGATTCCGTCTTAATATACGAGAAAATCGTTTCTGCTGTAGTTGTTTGAAAAGATGGGATGGAATCATCGAATCAACTCATGCTTGACGGTTCAGATTTTACCAGAACTGTGCGATGTCGTATCACTGGAATCTCCAGGGAATCTATCGAAAGTCTATAAAGTCTTAGTAGTTTTAGCTAACGTCGCTGCTACTTTATGTAGTACCTCAAAGGAGCTTCATGCTGTTCAAATGAGCTTCTCCTACCAGGGTAGCCAACATTCCAACCTAACCACATTAAAGGTGAGCTTAAATTTTTTTCTAGAATGTTCTTGATAGAAGTTTAAGATATGATGCTTCTGCAAATGTTGGAAATGAACGTTCTACCAGAACTTGCATGTCTTAGGAGGATTTTTTGCCAAGCTTAGTAGCTCAACAAAATAGTACTGTTCGTACATCGCTAAAGTCGCACGGTACTTGATTGTTATCTCGAGTTCATTATCTCATATCGGAATTTCCTCGAATTCGCATGCAAAAAAGAAAAGTGGTGATGTTCTTTTTTGCATGGTGGTAGGTGTAGGTGTGCTCGTTTTTTTGGAGTAGCTTCGTCATTATCCTGACTTTGCTTGCGGAATGCTCTTCATAAAACTATAACACGATCTATGTTTTCACTACTCACTACTCACTTCCACTCCATTTTTTTCCTTGCCAAAGGCCGCGTTGTAGCTTTATGGGTGCCAACAATTCCACTCGTCTAGCTTTCTCATTTTCCTCTCGTTGATAAGGTTCGCCTGTAGCCCATTGGGTAAAATTCTTCGTTCCTGTTGGAAAGGATCATGCTTCGTTCGATCTATCAACGGCTGGAGGAAATTACGGCAATGGAATGCCGGTCATTCCTGTGTGGTGAGTACGATGTCGATTCCTTATATACAATTGCCCTTTGAAACCGAATATTAGGATTGTTAGGTCGATTATACCTTCTTTGCCCAGCCGGGCGTTATAGTACCCATGCCTGTTTTGTATAAAGTTTAATTTGTATCTTTAGATGTGACACTATGAATCAATATCTTAGGGTCTGGTGGATTTATTCAAGAACTCACCTAGTCTTAAATCCTATCTGAATAAAGTCATAAATGGAAAAATGCGATTACAAATCGATTTTATTTGAATGAAGATCAGCGGAAAAGTTTATGGAAAACGGATGATGGGTTGCTTTAGCTACAAGGCTCTCAAGCTAACTTCAAAACTATACTTTTTTATATTTTACGTTTACGTAAGGGTTAAATATTTAATTTGGATGAGCAGTATGATTTTCTGTAATTTTTCATTATCTTCTTTATGCTTTTCCCTTCACTCTCCTTCCCTTACTTGTAACGTGAGAACCTCATTTGCCATACAAATTCCAAATGCGCATATTGATTACTAGAAAAAATAGGTCAATGTCTATCACACCGCCAACGCATGAACTTTAATGCACCGTTTTACAAATGCAATGAGTGCCATGACAGAATTTGAGACATGATTTTTCCAACTTCTTTAGTAACTTTTGTTTTGATGAATTTGTCGTGGCTCTATGAGCAGTCGACGATTTGCTTAAAGCTAACTAAATTATTGTAGAATGAATTTGAATATCAGAAAGAAAAAATCGAGGACAAAAACAAAATATTTACATATACATAAGACTACGAGTTAAAGGCCAATGGCAAATGGCTAAAATGTGCCGATTTCATGTAATTTTTTTTAATTTTTTTATTTGCCTTCAACATTGTGTTGTTTAACAAAACGTGTCTTGTTGCACATTAATATTCGCACTGCTGCACCAATGTGTATGAAAAATGAGACTGGAAAAGCGGTTACATTTAGCGGCTCAGTTCATGCTAAGAGTATCCAAATGCAAGTGTGGCAGCAAAGCGGGGTATATTGCTGTTTTTGTATTAAGAAACAAATACGAGTCTGTTTAATTAAAACAAGCATAAGCTCAGTGCAAATCGGCACTGGCGGTGCAGTGGGGTTGTTTAATTTGTTGAACCCACTTTTTTTTCTGAATTATTTGACACCTCATACAGTCTCGGCTATTTTTTTAAAAAAAGAATGGACTTTAAGAGTCTGCATTTTTGTTTTTGAAGTTATAGGCGCGTTATGAAAAAAAGAGTAGAGTGAAATTTTAAGATGTAACACAAAATTAACAGGTTGAAATTGAAGTATGTGTGGTTGTTCGCAGTGAAATGTACGAGCAAACTTGCTTTCAGTGGGACTTTCACCACATCACACTGTGCGTCATATATAAACATGTGTACTAGGGTGTCCCTTATTTTTAGAAGTCTTTTTTTTGTAACGCATACCCTTCAGATCGGTTCTCCTTAATCCAATATACTCAATAAAAAAATATAAGCTCATTACGAAAACTCTAAACCGTGCCGAATTACTTTGGAAACAAGTTGGTTCAAGTTCAACGGTTAACATTCGATCAAATTCTTTTTATTTGAAATGAGGTGTTCTATAAACAATTTTTTACGATTTGGGTTTTATATATTATATTCTAAATAAAGTGTACTAAAGTGTACCTAAAAAGGTTCAAACCCTCCCCGTAGGACTCGATTTTCTATGGAAAAAGACAAAAAAGGCAATTTTACTGGCAAAAGAACTCTTTGAAAGTCAAATACCACGCAAATGCTCTTTCGAAACAACAAATTGTTCCATATGGATCACATTGTTATTAAATTTTCATGTTAAATGTTCATCCGTCAGTGGCGCCACCTTCTGTATTAGAACAACAACGCAACACAGTGCAGCTTTATACAGAAATATAGCCCGGCTACATTCAAAACGACGACTGCGAACGACAACGGCGAAAAACTGAAGCTTGACGATAATTGCCGCCAAGCACCGACGACTGATTATAATGAAAGCGACAACGACAGTTCTGCATTAGCTCAAACAACAACAAAAAATTTAGAAAAAAGTATTGCATGTGTTAAAAAAATTTATAACAAATCAATTTCAACACATATTTAAGGCTATTTGCATTTATTTTGATTTTTATTCACAAAAAGAAAAAAGGACGCCACGACCGTCGCCTGTCAAAATAGAAATAGATCTAATCTAGCGACAGCGGCATTCATGATTAATTGCCGCTTTGTCGTATCGTACACAAAAAATTACTCCCCATAAGAACATGTGTAAAAATAATTTGACAGATGCCGCACCGTCGTCGTCGTCTTGAATCTGTTTTCCCTAATACGCTAACTTTTTCAAAATAAAAACAATTTGATAAAATTAGGCCAACTGATTTGGTGGCGTTTCTTATTAATAGAAAATTCTACATAACTGTTCGTTCAAATAAGACGTGCACTTATTATTATTCTTGAGTTGTCAGGTTTTTCATTTCGAAAATGTCAGTGGAACTAAGAAGCAATAAAAACAGTATATTTCTGGTGGGTGAGATTAATCACCAAATAACAGGCGCAAAATTACCGTCGAATCGTCAAATTCTTGCGGTTCTGTTTTTCAACATTCGCGAAATAAAGTTAAATATTAGTGAAAGTGAAAATCTTGTGGCTCGGGAGTGCATTATATTCTGGGAAAAAGCTAGAATACCCACCAGAGCTTTCCCTAATTGTGTTAAAAAAATTGTGGATCTTTATCAGTTCTGGCAAGAGCTGCAAAAAAAATTGTAAAAAGATACCGGATTTTTATAAACGTCGCGAGGAGGAGTTTCAACAGAATTTGGATAATTTATTCGATATCGCACATGCTGATGCTCTCAACAGAATTAAAATAGAAGAAGATAAAGTATTCTTACGTAAACAGAGAGAGCCAGGCCGCCCAGGTTGCTTAATGGGTGTAGACAAAAAGTTGGCTGTAATTGAAGAAAAGGCAAGGTTAAGACAAATAGCAAAAGAGAAATATAGATTAAAACAAATGCCCTCAGATGCCGTATCGACATCTGTTGCTGCTTACAAGGATATGACACATACAGAATTACATGACCAATCTGCAAGCTCTGAAGAAAGTCTGAACGAACCGACTCCTCCACTTCTCAATCAATTCGTTCTTTAAGTGCAGTAGCAAACAGAGGAAGAAAAAATTTCATCACGCCAAAATTGGTTGCGACTTTAGACAGATGTCAACTCAGCATTCGAGATTCTGTTTATGTAGTTCAAGCTGTAGTGGAAGCACTAGGTCTTAACTGTGACGATAACCCAATCAACAAATCCTCGCATCATCAACGCATTCGAACGCAAATGAGAAAACATAGAGCAGAATCCATTAAATCTGATTTTCAGAATAACATACCCGAAGTTGTTGCTGTTCATTGGGATGGAAAACTGTTACCTAGTCTCAACGTAAAAAGTTCTAAAGAAGAACGCTTGCCAATCGTTATTTCGTTTGAAGAGAAAGAACAAATTCTTGCAGTCCCGAAATTAGAGAGCTCTTCCGGCAAAAATCAAGCAAATGCAGTACTAAATACGCTAAATGATTGGAACCTTAATGATAAGGTACAAATAATGTGCTGTGATACGACAGCATCTAATACAGGTCGCTTGAATGGAGCTTGTGTGCTTTTGGAGCAAGCATTAGAAAGAGAATTGTTACTTTTTGCTTGTCGTCATCATGTTTACGAACTTGTGCTCAAAAGTGTATTTCAAACTAAAATCCAAGAGGACAATACCAGTCCCGAGATTCCACTATTTAAAAAGTTCAAAGATAACTGGAAGAATATTAATCCTAATGCTATCGAACCCTGCTCTAATTTCGTAAAACAACACTTTTGTGAGACGATGATAAATGAATTGGTGGAGTTTTATTATAACGAACTGGAGACGTCAATTGTACGAGATGATTATCGGGAACTGATTGAACTAGCTATTATATTTTTGGGAGGAAACTCTGAGAATAAAATTAAAATCAGACCTCCAGGCGCATTGCATCAAGCTCGGTGGATGGCAAGAGCTATTTACTCTATAAAGATATGTTTGTTGCAGTCTCAATTTAAAATGAGCGTCAAGGACGAACAAGCGCTTAGAGATATTTCTTTATTCATTGTGACAGTTTATGTTAAGCCCTGGCTAAGATGCAGTTTAGCAGTAAAAGCGCCGAATCAAGACTTACTCTTTTTAAAGACCCTGAAGGATTACGAAAGAGTTGACAAGTTGATTTCCAAAGCGGCTTTAGGAAAATTCAGTCACCACCTGTGGTATTTATTAGAAGAAATAACCCTGCTATCAATTTTTGACGAAGACGTTGATGAACAAACCAAGAAGAACATTGTAATTAACTTAAAAAGAGAAAGCTTTGATGATTCCGGAAAGAGATACGTTCCATCGAAGGATGAAACGTCGATATCTTTATATGGTGAACATTTATTCATATGTATTAAGCTATGCTCACTATTTACTAAACGCTAAACTTTTGTTCTTGTTTTAGAAAAATCTTTGAGTGATTTCATCACTATTAGAAGCAAAAATATATTTTCGAGGCTAAAAGTTGACTGCAGTTTCCTTCAGGAAAATATATCTTCGTGGGAAGAAAACGTGGCCCATATAGAAGCAAAAAAGAAGATTTTGTGCTTAAAAGCAGTTAATGACACAGCTGAAAGAGCTGTTAAACTTATGCAAGACTTTCATGGTTTGATAACCGCAGAAGAAGAACAAAAGCAGTTCCTTTTACGCTGTGTGCAAGAACATAGAGATATGTATCCAGATTGTAAAAAACAGACTTTAAAAAGAAAATGTTCTGAGTAATCCTATTAACAATATTTAAATTAAACAATCTTTAATACAAATTTCTATTATTAAACAAAGCAATGAACATTTTCGTTGATCTAGCTACTAGATGAAGAAAGAAACTGCTATTTTTGAGGCCCTGTCGGCACGGGTTAAAGTTTACGTGGAAAGTTAAAATTTGTTATTTAAGCAGAGGTTTGTATACTGAACCGAATTAGAGGGTATGCGTTTTGATAATTGCAAAACGAAATATTTCGTTTATATAAGGGACACCCTAATGTGTACATGTTGAATGAAATCAAGTGGTGATAAAAGCCAACATTCGCCAGCGTTATTTAACTTCGGGAGTGCATTTATAGGTATGTATTGGATGTATGTATGTATTTTCAGTTCATATCAGCTTGACATACATACATATTTATGCGTGTGAATGTTGGTAATGGTTAAGAATCTCTACATCTCCAAAATAATCTTGCGTTAAAAATTGTATATATTTCGTTAATAAACAAAAGTTATATTTTTTGCTATTTTTGTACACATGCATGTATATGGTAATGTTTGTGATATATTTATCCATCTTCTTATTCTATACATGTAAATGCAAAAAGAAGGATGTATCTTCTTCTATTTATTTATAAAAAGGATGTTTGCATGCAGCTTATGGACTCCGAAACCTTTCCGCCGATTTTATTCAAATTCGCAGGATAGCTTCACAGCAACGCGAAGAGTATTCGCGGTTCGATTAACCTGAAGCTTGGAAGATTAGTATTTACGACTTGCCTGAAATTTGGTGTATAGGTAGCGCTTTGCCTAGATCAGTATTTATGGTACTTTTGGAAGTGAACCAGGTCGCGATCTACTCGAGCAAATTCTATTCATGGTTCGAATAGAAACCTATGGGTTAGCATTTTGGTATATAGGGAGCCCTTAGCCAAGATAAGTTTTTACGATACTTTTCTTCCGGGAAAAGGGCCAAGAAGTTTACATGCCGTACGTAGGTTCATTCCTCTTAATTTAGTTTACATACTTTTTGGTGAATATGCAATTAAACATGTTGTAGTATTTTATATTAAAAGATATTAAAAGATACGACGCTATAATCTAAAGTATCTATTAAGTCTTCCGCATTCCAAGGGAAAAAAAAGAATGTATAAAACCAGTTTTTTGAAAATGGAATTCACAAAGCTATGTCCGTCCGTCTGCAAACACCATAACTTGAGTAAATTTCTCATTGAAATTTAGGGTCATTTGAAATTCACATTGAACATTCACATTCGATCGCTTTGAAATGAGCAAGCTCGGCGACTCATAACTACCAAATCTGAAATAAATGAGAAAGCGTTAATGATTTAATTACAAAATCCTCAAACTTTAGCAATAGGAACTGTGCCTGATGGAAAGTTACGAAGCAGATTAAGAATCAAGTTCACTTATATTTTACTATAACAGATCAAATATGAATACATCATATATGAATAAAAAGATATCTAAGCAAAAAATAGCTTTGTGTCAATGACTTAATATAAGAAAAATTTAAGTATTTAAATTTTTTGAAATTAGGCGTGGCGCCGCAATTCAAACAGCTGGGGAGTCATAACTCGAACAAGAAGCAACTTAGTTTTGAAAACTCTTAAGGTAGAATTTCCTATCTAGCCTTTCGCGATGATTTTTATACTCAGCTGAGCAGAGCTCACAGAGTATATTAACTTTTTTCGCATAACGGTAATCCGTAACGGCATAAACTAATAGCGATAGATATAGACTTCTACATATCAAAATGATCTGGGCGAAAAAAGAAATTCATTTAGCCATGTCCGTGCGTCCGTCCGTAAACACGATAACTTGAGTAAATTTTGAGGTATATTGATGAAATTTGGTATGTAGGTTCCTGGGCACTCATCCCAGATCGCTATTTAAAACGAACGAAATCGGACTACAACCACGCCCACTTTTTCGATATCGGATTCATTACCAAAGACGGATAAAGCGATGAAACTTGGTAGGTGGGTTGACCTTATGACGCAGAATAGAATATTAGTAAAATTGGACAAATTTTAACAAAAAATCTTTACAGTATATAAGTAAATTATGCCAAAATTCAACTCCAGTAATGATATGGTGCAACAAAATACAAAAATAAAAAATAATTTCAAAATGGGCGTGGCTCCGCCCTTTTTCATTTAATTCGTCTAGAATACTTTTAATGTCATAATTCGAACAAAAATTTACCAATCCTTGTGAAATTTGGTAGGGGCATAGATTCTATGACGATAACTGTTTTCTGTGAAAATGGGCGAAATCGGTTGAAGCTACGCCCAGTTTTTATACACAGTCGACCGTCTGTCCTTCCGCTCGGCCGTTAACACGACAACTTGAGAAAAAATCGATATATCTTTACTAAACTTAGTTCACGTACTTATCTGAAGTCACTTTATCTTGGTATAAAAAGTGGCCGAAATCGGACTATGACCACGCCCACTTTTTTGATATCGAAAATTACGAAAAATGAAAAAAAAAATGCCATAATTCTATATAAAATATGAAAAAAGGGATGAAACATGGTAATTGGATTAGTTTATTGACGCACAATATAACTATAGAAAAAACTTTTGTAAAATGGGTGTGACACCTACCATATTAAGTAGAAGAAAATGAAAAAGTACTGCAGGGCGAAATCAAAAGCCCTTGGAATCTTGGCAGGAATACTGTTCGTGGTATTACATATATAAATAAATTAGCGGTATTCGACAGATGATGTTCTGGGTCACCCTGGTCCACATTTTGGTCGATATCTCGAAAGCGCCTTCACATATACAACTAAGGGCCACTCCCTTTTAAAACCCTCATTAATACCTTTAATTTGATACCCATATCGTACAAACACATTCTAGAGTCACCCCTGGTCCACCTTTATGACGATATCCCAAAATGGCGTCCACCTATAGAACTATGGCGTACTCTCTTTTAAAATACTCTTTAATACCTTCCATTTGATACACATGTCATACAAACACATTCCAGGGTTACCTTAGGTTCATTTTCCCAAATGTTGATTTTCCCTTATTTTGTTTCCAAAGCTCTCAGCTGAGTATGCAATGTTCGGTTATACTCTAACTTAGCCTTTCTTACTTGTTTGTCATAAGCGCTTTCAGTGAACACAACTTTTATTGATAAGTTGTAAACATGTTTTCGTCAGTTGAGTGATATAAATTTAATTTTGTGAACGGTGAGTTGAGTCAACTGCTAACGAAATAACTGTTCTTAAATTAAAAAAAAATTACTTCTTGACCTATCTTCCATTCCTAGTTATAATAATAAGAGAAAATATTTTATTTCGACTACTGAGTGGAATATCAGCCTATCTCGGCTGCCGTCTCGAAAACGCTCAGAAAATGTTTGAATATCGCGTTTTTACATAATTTGTTTCAATAATGACCTATCTCAGAAATCGGTTGACGAATGCTATAATAATGTATATAATTTATCACTGAGCACGAGGTAAAAGTAGCAATAAATGGGTCAATCGGTTGTTCTGACTGTTCTCGAAAACGGAAGCATTTCATTACTCCTATTTTAATAAGGACAAAACAGTTTTAAATTTTTGTGTCAAAACGAAAACTCAGACTTGAAGTCAGTATGGAATTGGGCATCTTAATTTTCTTCAAACACTTTCATGTCTAGTAATACACACAGTCACTTTGGCTTAATTGGTTTGTATTTCTAGCTAAATATTCACCTGCGTTAATTTACTAAAAACATAAAACAGCAGTATATGGCAGATGGTCACCACCAGAAAGAAATAAAAAACAGTTGGAACCAAACATACATATTTATAGCTGGGCTGACGGAAAAGGTTGCGCATAATGAGCAATAAAGTAGGTACCCTGCAAAAAATGCGATTAATCTAGGATGAATCCGGGACGAGTCGCAAAGGAGTATGCGACCAATGCTAGTTTTGATCTCTTTGTATGAGTTGAACTGTTCCCTTTTGTTTGAACATGTCCAATGAAGAGACTAATTGTACCCACTTATACCCGAAAGGAATCTATAGGACTTATCCGCTTTGTACTCATATGGGGCTCTATGAAGACTAATCTCTTTTCGGTTTAATAAGTACTCAAATAGGTATCAGTCACATTTTTCATGGCAGAAACACAACCGAAAGGTTTGACAAGCCACCAAATCTATTTGATGTAAATTGTTCGCCCGCTTTTCAAAAAGGAATAAAAAATATTCTCCGAAAATTTAACCCTAACACCAGCGTAGTCGTTAAGTCCTAGTAATTTAGGTTCGGTATAGCTCTCCGCATTTTTCTTAAATAATTCGATTAAAAAGAAAAGAAAAAAAGAAGCGGTAAAGATGGGTTTGATGGTGAATGAGGACAAAACGAAGTAACTGCCGTCATGATCAAAAAGTCAGCGCATATGCGCCTTGGAAACCACGCTAATGTTGGCAGCCACAATTTCGAAATAGTTAAAGACTTCGTTTATTTGGGAATCAGTATCAACACTAGCACCAACATCAGCTCTGAAATACAGCGAAGAATAACTCTTGCCAATAAATGCTACTTTGAACTAGGTAGGCAACTGAAAAGTAAAGTCCTCTCTTGGCAAACGAAAATCATACTCTACAAGTCACTTATCGTACCCGTCCTGCATGGACCATGACAACAGCAGATGAAGCGGCTCTGGGAGTGTTCGAGAGAAAAGTTCTTCGAAATATTTATGGACCTCTACTCGTTGGCGATGGCGAGTACCGAAGAAGATTTAAGGATGAGCTGTACGATCTGTACGCAGACATCAACATAGTCCAGCGAATTAAAATGCAGCGTCTGCGCTGGCTAGGCCATGTTATGCGAATGAAAGATGACGCTCCGGCCAAGAAAGTGTTGGAAGGACCAGGTGGAAAACGATTTAAACTCCCTGGGTGTGACCAATGGGCGCCTGTTGGCAGAGAGAAGGAGCGACTGGCGCTCCTTGTTGGACGGCCATAACCGTTTAAATGGTTAATCGCCAAATAAGTAAGTAAGTAAGCATTGTCGTTTTTTTTTAATATTTCTTAAAATGGGCTACATAGAATTCAAACTGGCTAATCACAGCTGTTCCCGAAAGGGACTAAAGGGGATCAATTATGCCCAAATGTAGACAAAAGAGATCAATCGGGAACCAATCTCTTTAGCGATTAATCGCACAGGTAGTAATCGCAGGGTAGAGAAACGGTATTTTCACTGTTAAGAGAACAAAATGACGGAACTTAAAAAAATCACTAAGCCACATTAAAGATATCATGCCCGCAGGCTTTAACAAACATCAGTGCTAATACTGAGGTGCCAGTTACTCAGAATCTATACTTAATGGGTAATGAACATAAAATTACTTTTAGTTTACAACTAATTGAAAATTGCATAAACTTACTGAAAAACAAAATAAAATTGAATTTAATGAAAGAAAAAGCGCAAATACGCATTTGGCACACCGGGTGTGCCTCAAGAGCGCATGATTGGCTTGATGCCAGCTGCCAGACTTAAGCAAAGTGTTGCGCATTCTAAAAGCTTTGCATAATAAAATAGGTAAGCAAATGGGTGCGTCCAAATGGCGTAAATTGTCAACGATTAAGTTTGATGCGTTTGAAGGGGATAAGTGAATATATCGCAGTAATAAGAAATGGAAATATTGACAAACTAGCCGGACCCGTGCGTATCTTGCGCAACAAAAAAAAGTCTCAAATCAAATATCAACAGAAATCAGCTGTTCTATCAATCAATCATCTATCAGTAAAAATTTGCATGAGCTTGCGTTGCCATCTGGCAAATGTTAGCAACTACCGGTAATGCAGTGTTAGTTCTAATCAAATATTCACAATAGTGCCATAGTACAAATAAATTTCTTTGTGTGCTCACAATCGTTTATTTTAAACAATTTAATAAAATCTAGCTAAACAAAAGCACTATGACCAATAATGCCCAAAGCTCGCTAATAGCACGAATCTCCATGTTTACAACCAAAACTTTATTAATAGATTTGGATTCCAAACAAGAGCGAAAAAGGGACCTGCACATAAAAACAGCAATTAGAAATAATATATAAGATTCAGCTTTGAGAGTGCAAAATAAAATCCCTTCTGAAGAGAAGGTTTTAGGTACTTTACGCAAAGGAACAAGTCCTACGTTAGCAAAAAAGGTGTTATGAAACTACATATGAGTGAAGAAAATTGTAAGTGGAAAAAATTTCGATGACAAACCTGATAATAAATCGATAATAATAGCTTACTATTTGTTCAGTACGAACTGCTTAGTATTTGCTTATAAATGAATTTTATCAATGACCCTGTATCACACTTAACATATTTTAAGAACTAAGCAATTGTGAATAAGCATTGTCATTCTACTTTGTTTTGATTTACTCATTCTTTATTATTTTACTTATTTTCTTCTTTTACAACATCGTATGATTTTTTCTTGAATATACAGTTTTTATCAGGCATGCTTAACCAACGAACCGATATCATTTCGTTACGATAATTAACGTTAATAAACGAAACAAAGTCATTTCGTTTCGTTTATTAACGTTAAGAACGTCAAATTAACGAAATGATTTTGTTTCGTTTTCTGCCCTATCAAACCGAAATCAAATCGTTTATGTTGATTATTAATTTCAAACTATGCTGGCAAAGCTGATTTATGGCGGAGTCATTAAAGGTGAAAACATTAGCCAAGCTGATTGCAACTTTTCTCATGAATTTTGACAGTACGAACATTTCTCAGAGTATTTTTGACATTACCACCAACGAATTACACAAACAAATTAGATGGAGTTTGTGTGCGTATGTCCGCTCGCTGTTACCACCTTACGGCTTCACCATGGCTATAGCATTGCCAGCACAATTCAAACATAAAGTATCACGTTTTTGTTAACGTTTTTAACGTTAACGAAAGCTTTTCGTTTCGGTTAAAAACGAGATACAATTTATCTTGATAATTTCTTTATCAATAATACTTCGAAGTGTTTCAACAGAAACGGAGGAAATTTTTTGATAAACGATTAGCTTAACGTTACGGTGCATCCCTGGTTTTTATGTACATTCTAAAAGCTTGAATAAACTTGTAAAATAAAACAAATTGAATAAAAAACCTAATCTAAATTACTATTAGTGTTTGAATGCAACATTAAAATGGTGCCGAAACTTGGGAACGTCGAATGCAAGTGATTTGCGTAACTATACAAATATTTGCTTTACTTTAATACAATAACATAATATTTCGAGGTTATTATCTTTCCCAACACTTCGCCATTTCGCCACCACGTGGAAGGCTCAATATTTAATAAATATATCCTATAACCTGTTTTCATCTGAGTAGAATGCAAGTTGTAAGCACAGCCATTGAAGATCAACGACGGATGCAGGCGCATCTCCAGCGTATGATGGACTCGTTCGAAGCAAAACCATCCGACAGAAAGACGAGAGGTCATGTTCAAAGTTTGCTTACCGAAACTGATAACATTTACCAAAGCTTCAAGTCTGGGCACGATAAAATCTTAGAAACCCTACGTAATAACTGAATTCAAGAAAAGTATGTTACCTATTTGTCTGAAGATGTGTTCTACTCATGCTACGAGATATATATTTCATTGAAATCAAAGTTAATTGACCGTCAGCTTGAAATAAGCAATCCAGTTTCACCAGCTATTCATGCAAGCACTTTCGCCACTGTGAATTCTAGGAACGACACTGTAACATCTGCCGCTCGGTTGCTTCCTACCTTTTCTGGAGATTATCTGGAATGGATTCCATTCCGTGATATGTTTCTGTCACTAGTTCACAACAACACAGCTTTAACCGATGTCCAAAAATATTTTTATTTAAAAGGTTCTTGTACAGGTACCCCAAAGGAAATGGTAGATGAATATCCAGCGGCTGACGCTAGCTATGCTCTTGCATGGTCAGCTTTAGTAAATCGATACCACAACAAAAGAAAATTAGTTGACCGAATTTTAAAGAAACTTTTTGCAGCATCACCTACCGATGAGGGCCTGCAAAGTATTAAAACTCTTCTTGATTTGACCAGAAACTGTCTAGCTCTATTAAAAACGGCTGATGTAAGCACAACAGGTTGGGATCCTTTACTAATCTTCGTACTCACTCAAAAACTAGATACACAATCACGAAAAGAATGGGAACAGTCGTTACATGGAAGCAATGTCATTCCTCAAGTGCACATCTTGCTAAAATTCCTTGTGAACACCTATCGTGCGCTTGTGTTATACTTCATGGCTTTACAATCAGAGGCTCCAATACTGCTAATGGCGAGTTCAATGCAACTGTTTCTCTCTGTACATCCAGCAAACCAGTTAGCAATTAAGCTGTACACTAAAAACACCACCAAACGTACACTCTCTATCGAGTAATATTTCTTCTCCGGTCTTACTAGCTACCGTGCGAGTAATTGCTGCTTCATCATCTCATCGGCATAACCTAAAAGCTCTTGTAGATCAGGGAGCACAAGCTTCGCTCATAACAGAGAATGCTGCTCAATTACTCCACCTCAATAAAACCAATGTTAACGTGTCGATTAGTGGTATTGGGAGCCTTCCAGGCATAACCGCAAGAAAAGTAGTGAGCCTCACATTGTACTCACATTATGAGAAAGAGTTTTGGATTGACTGCAGATTGTTTGTTCTACCAAAAATTACTTCATATAAACCAAGTCTAGTAAAGGTAAGCAATTTACCTAATATATCTGATTTACATCTCGCAGACCCAACTTTTGCTGCGTCAGATGATATCGACATGATAATTGGATGTGATCTATATGGTGATTTTTGCTAACCAATCTGAGAAAGTATAACCGGGGAATATTATTACAAGAAACACATTTTGGTTGGATGATTTCTGGCCCTGTTAATAACAGTATTTCTGCAGACGTAATACATTCGAATTTATGTACACATGACGACACACTTCGATTATTTTGGGAGCAGGAAGAGTGGTTTGATGAAAAACCTCTTAGCCAGGAAGAAAGAGCCTGCGAAAAACTATTCCTAGAAATGATATATATTGGAACGATTTTCCGTCATCCTTTGTGAAATTTGTTTTGAGACAAACCGGTTTCGGCGTTATGCCATTATCAGTGTCGATTTTCGTTCTGATCTGTTGTTGTCGTTTGTCCTGTATTTATAGTTCGTAGGCACATGAACAGGTATTGTCAAAATTGATGCTTGTGTATATTTAGTTATGTGTATGTTCTATGTGTTCATTCAGAACCGAGGGTGGTTTACTAATCGTTATGTGTGGCTGATTGGGGTAGGTAAAAATCCGTAATTTTAGTCGTTTTACCTTCTTTGTGGGTTTGTTGTTTTGGTGTGTTAAGTGTTTTGTGTTTATTTGTTGTTCTGTGTTTGTCTGTTGTACCTGTGTGATTACTTTGTTTCTTGTAAACAAGTTTTAGAGGCTCGAATATTGTGTCAGAAATTGTGTTTATCTGTTCGTTTATTATTCTACCGTCGAATGTTTTCTGTTTGTAGATTTCCATGTTTTCGAGTACGTTGAGACGTCGGCCTTTTGCTTGTATGTGAAGAACCCTAAATGTTTTATTGATGTTTGCTGGGGAACATTCATTTTCGACCATGTGATTCGCGAAGTTAGACTCGGGTATAATGTTTGGATTCCGTATTTTTTTGCTGTAATCTCTAATATGTTTTCTTATTTGCCGTCCTGTTTGTCCTATGTCCTGTTTGTGCTATGCTGGCATCCGCAGGTAAGCTTGTATACGCCGAGGCTGCTAAACGGATCCTCTTTAGTGTTAGTCCTTAGTTTCCGCCCTAGATGTTTGTTAGGGTTCTTCACATACAAGGAAAAGGCCGACGTCTCAACGTACTCGAAAACATGGAAATCTACAAACAGAAAACATTCGACGGTAGAATAATAAACGAACAGATAAACACAATTTCTGCACAATATTCGAGCCTCTAAATCTTGTTTACAAGAAACAAAGTAATCACACCAGTACAACGGACAAACGCACAACAACAAATAAACACAAAACAATTAACACGCCAAAACACCAAACCCACAAAGAAGGTCAAACGACTAAAATTGCGGATTTTTACCTACCCCAGTCAGCCACACAAATCGATTAGTAAACCACCATCGGTTCTGAATGAGCACACAGCACATACACATAACTAAATATACACAAGCACCAATTTTGACAATACCTGCTCATGTACCTACGAACTATAAATACAGGACAAACGACAACAACAGATCAGAACGAAAATCGACACTGATGATGGCACAACGCTGAAACCGGTTTGTCTCGCAAAACCAAATTTGACAAGGGATGACGGAAAATCGTTCCAATATACATCATTTATCCACCCTGTCGGAAAATCAACAAAGCAAGATAAGTCTATTCCTAGAAACACATACCAGGGAAGACAATGGACGATATACTGTCCATATTCCTTTTAAGACTTTACTTACCAAAGGCAAGTTGCCGTCATTTCCTTCCACTCACCTAATTGCTGTGAAAATACTACGGCAACTGGAAAGCCGTTTTAAATCCAATAAAAAGTTTGAAATTTTATACAAAGAGTTTCTATCAGAGTACGAAGCATTGAACCACATGGAAAGGATAGGTGAGTTCCCAAGAGATTTGCAAGAAAATCAATATCTTTTGTGCCATCATGGCGTCTTAAAAGAAAGCAGCACTACAACTAAATTAAGGGTAGTTTTGGATGGAGGAAGCGACAGACAGCAGAGCCGATCTCTGAACGATGAACTCGCTCCTGGTCCACCTTTACAGAATGACTTACCTTGTATAATTACCCGATGACGCTGCCATAAAATTGCATTGTACGGAAGTCAATAGGTATTTATAAATTGCGAACCGTTACCTACGGAACTACCTCAGCTCCTTATTTAACAATACGTGTTTTACCTCAATTAGCTTTTTATGAGAAGACCGAGTTCCCTCTCGCAAGTGAAATATTTTTGAAAGACAGGTATGTTGATGACATAATGTCTAGGGGTGATTCCATTGTAGAGGCAATAGTATTACAACAGCAATTCAGTAATCTCTCTAATCGTGGTGGATTTAATTTAAGAAAATGGAACTCCAATTCTCTAGAATTAATGAATTTTATTCCGGCTGAAAAGCGAGATAATGTTAACTCATTTCAATTGAGGGATGAGAGATTTGTTAAAGCTTTGGGGCTACATTGGGAAATAAATGAAGATCACTTATGCTTCAAACTAAACATTAGTTTCGTTTCCACAATCACCAAAAGTAGTATGCTATCATATGCTTCGAAGCTGTTTGATCCTCGGGGCTGGTTAGCACCTGCTACAATTTTAGCCAAAATGATGTTTCAACGTTTGTGGAAGGAGAAATTGGATTGGGAGGATCCACTTCCACCTGATTTAAAAGAAGAATGGATACAATATCGTGACTCATTAAAAGACTTAGAAAGCATAAAAATATTAAGATGGATTGACAGTAACAAAAATAGTAAAATAGAATTGCATGGATTTAGTGATGCATCTTCATTAGCATATGCAGCAGTAGTCTACGCAGTTGTTTACAGTGAAAACAATACATCCTCATTCTTAATCCAGTCTAAAACTATATTGGCTCCGCTTAAGACTGTTACGATTCCCAGACTATAATTATGTGCAGCAACACTGTTAGTTAAAGTCATGGCAAAAGTTAAGCGTTATTTCGATCGAGAGCTGGGAAACATTTAGTACTGGACACAGGCCCGGCCGCAGGGGGAGGTCTTTGGGTTTCAAACTCCCCAAGGAGAATTGACTTCATGATATAAAAATTTATATTTTTAAAGCATCATGAGAGTATTTAAAAATACAAAAGCTAATTTTAGTCGCATGAAAAAAAATGTATAGAATATGGAACATAAATAACAATCAATATGGGATTCAAACCCCCAAATAAACCAAAATTCGTTTTTATTGTAAAAGTAGTACTTTCGGTAATACGGTTGCTTAAAAATCGCTTGGAATTTTTAGAATTTTTTTTAGGTCAAGGCGACTTTAAAACTGCTCAAAAGTGGCACTTTGTTAGACTAAAATTTGATGGCTACAAAACTGTATCTCGGTTTTTTGATCTTGAACTCTTAAAATATATGAACGTTGTGAACACCGTAGATTTATATGGCTTTGAAATAACATTTCTATAAAAACATTTTGAAGTAAAAACGAAATTATATAAATGGTTAAAACATGTCAATTATGAGTGGGTTATATATGTATGTATTTGAATTTTGGAATATTATCGATTATTTACTATTTTTTTAATGACAAAAAAATAATAAGAATTAACCTAAACTGCTGCCGAAAAGCAAACACTATAAGAGCATGTTTAGTATCCGCTAAATACACACACGCCCCTCCCCCGCCCCACTAATTCTTAATTCAGATAGTATGGTTGCCTTAAGTTTATATGAAGTTCTTCAACACAGAAATTCAACGTTGTACTACATCAGAGCAGTGGAGATACATACCTACAAAGGAAAATCCTTCGGACTGTTTGACAAGGGGATTAAAACTACATGAACTTATAACGTACTCTTTGTGGTGGAACGGTCCACATTCAAAACGAAAATACTTGGCCTCGTTCCAAACTTTACTGCAGTACTTCCTTAGAACAACGTAAAACTTATATAGCAACACACGCTGCTCTCCCGGAGCCAGCTTATCCAAACTTTACATTGAACTTTTCTTCCCTATCACGACTTAAACGTGTAACAGCATATGCTTTGCGATTCTTTCATAATACTGTAGCAAGAGTACTCACTCGTATACACAAAGAGGTACATTCTACAGAAACTGGCTATCTCAAGACATATGAACTCAATCGTGCGCTTAACACTCTTATAAAAGCGGTACAACATGTGGATTTCGCACGTGAAATCGATTGCTTGAAAAATACTCTTGCGTTGCACAAAAGCTCCAAGTTTCTAAACTTTTCTCCTTTCATTGATATTCAAGGTCTACTAAGAATAAAGAATGCAAACGCACCATTTGACAAAAAACATCCCATTTTGTTCACAAAAACAAATCCACTATCTTTGCTTATTTTTAGAGACGCTCATCACAAAACTTTGCACGGAGGAGTACAACTGACGACTTCTAATGCTATGCGTGGCTATTGGATTCTCTCTTCTCGTTCTCTAGCGCGTTCTACACATAGTAAATGTATTGTTTGTTTCAAATATACAGCTAAAGCATACCAGCAACAAATGGCAAACTTACCGACTGTGCGCCTACAACCAAAGAAAGCATTCATCCATAGCGGACTAGCCTACGCAGGACCTATAACGACTAAACAATACACAGCGCGAAAAGTAATAAATTCAAAAGGTTATATCTGCCTTTTTGTATGTATGAGCAAGAAGGCAGTTCACCTGGAAACAGTTACAAGTCTAACATCAGATAACTTTATCGCCGCATTTCGTCGATTTGTTAGTAGAAGAGGTCGCTGTACAGACCTATATTCCGACTGTGGAACTACATTTGTGGGAGCTGACAGGGAACTGCAAAGTTATTTTAAAAAGCAAAAGGCCGAAGCCACCGATCATTTAGCAGCAGCACTAGTAAGCGCAGGAACGACATGGCACTTCATACCTCCTGCATCTCCACACTTGAGAGGTTTATGGGAGGAAGGTGTGAAATCGACCAAACATCATTTACGTCGCGTTATGAAAGATCGCATACTCACTTATGAAGAGCTTAGCACGCTACTTACACCAATTGAGAGTTGCCTGAACTCTAGGCCTTTGTATCCTTTAACTACTCACCCTGATGATTATGAGGTACTAGCACCTGCTCATTTTCTTGTAGGTGAGCCAACCACTTGCATATCAGAAGAAAATTTACTTGACACCAACATCCATCGACTCACTCGCTGGAAACTTGTATAGCGCCTTAAGCAACATTTCTGGCAGAGATGGGCTGATGAATATCTACACACTCTTCAAAAACGTACAAAGTGGACCCATCAAAAGAAAAACCCTGCCGCTGGAGACGTGGTGCTATTAATTAATGAGCGCAGCACTCCAGCATATTGGCCATTAGCCAGAATACATGAGCTTCACCCTGGAACAGATGGTTTGGTGAGGGTAGTAACTCTTTTATGCAACGGAAAATTCTTAAAACGACCTATTTAAAAAATTTGCATATTGTCAATGTTGGAGTCGAATGCTGGCAACCAGAATTCCACTGAAGACTACGCAGAAGAACATTAAGAACATTCATTCTTGGAGGGGAAAATGTTCAGTACGAACTGCTTAGTATTTGCTTATAAATGAATTTTATCAATGACCCTGTATCACACTTAACATATTTTAAGAACTAAGCATCATTGTGAATAAGCATTATCATTCCACTTTGTTATGATTTACTCATTCTTTATAACTTTACTTTATTTTTGTTCTTTTATAACATCGTATGATTTTTTCTTAAATATACAGTTTTTAAGTACATTCTAAAAGCTTGAATAAACTTGTAAAATAATACAAATTGACTAAAAGCCTTATCTAAATTACTATTAGTCTTTGAATGCAACACTATTCGAAATTCTCATTATTGGAATACCTCTGTACGAATAATGACTTTGCAAATATTTTCGAATAGTAACCTAAGGTAGTTGAATCCTATTATCCGAATGAACAAAAAAAAAATGCAATAAATATTATTCGAATTATGAATATCTGTCGAATAAAAGCGTTCATTATACGAATAATTCATATCCCACCATACTTTCTATTGTGAGTTTTTTCTTCTTCTTTTCAAGGAATTCAACTAATCACTTTTCTATTTCAAGATATGCATTGCAGAAATTAACGACAGAATACAAATTTTTAATCCGAATTAAGTTTTATTTTTATTACTATCAACAGCTACGTTTTTTACGACCTTGATCGAACTTGCAAAAGGCGTACGTGCGTATTAATGCAATAGATAAATGGCGGAAAGAAAAATGAAAAATAATAAGAGGCGGCCGCCGTGGTGTTGGCGTGCTCCGCCATCCGCACCGAAGATCCTGGGTTCATGCCCCGGGCAAAGCAACATGAAAACTTTAGAATAAAGTTTTTTCAATTAGAAGAAAATTTTTCTAAGCGGGGTCGCTCCTCGGCAGTGTTTGGCAAGCACTCCGAGTGTATTTCTGCCATGAAAAGCTCTCAGTGAAATCTCATCTTGCAGGTGCCGTTGGGAGTCGGCACAAAACAAGTAGGTCCCGTCCCGCCAATTTGTAGGAAAAATTAAAAACGAGCACGACGCAAATTGGAAGAGAAGCTCGGCCTAAAATCTCTTCGAAGGTTATCGCGCCTTACATTTATTTATTTAATGAGAGGAAAATAGTTGATGAAATAAAAGCAGTGAATGATTAATGGATAATTTTTCTATAGTCTTAAGAATCAGCCAGAAAATATATATAAGTATTAGCTGACTCAGTACACATTAGTCCGCCCTAATTTTGATCTTTCTGCATAGGTTTTGAGAAGTTTTTACCTCTTACTCTCCCTCCCTATTTCCCTTATCCTTTTATTCACACCCTTTGCCTTTCTCTTTCTCTGCGTATCGTTGTCCCACTCCGTCTTTTCTCTCACTTCTTTCACGTTCCAGCTATCCCTATTTCACTATCTTTATCTAACACTTTCTCTTTACCTCTTTTCTCTTCTCTCTAGTTCTCCTTATTCTTCTCCATCCCTTATTCTCAGTCCAAATCCAAGTCCCAGTCCCAGTCCTTGTCCCAGTTCTAGTTCCACTCCCAGCCGGTCCCTGGTCCATTTCACAGAAAAAAAGTGTCGTTAATATTAATCTGGGCTACCTATTTATTTATAAAATTTCAGGAAAATCGGAGCGTGAATAGATTTTGTTCGAATAGATCGGTCCCTGGTGCACTTTCTGGGACGAAACTTCACAGGTACATTCTTCGGGTTGCTGTGAAGCGCCCGCACATATTTGAATAAAATCGACGGAGTGGTTTTGGAGTCCATAAGCTGCATACAAATATACATCTTTTCATATGTATATGGAGATAGATAAAATCTCCTTAGCATTTACATCTATATATATAAAAGAAAGTGGTGTTAGTTACACTACACATAACTCAAGAACAAATTAACCGATTTCGCTGAAAATTGGTGGAGAGGTAGCTTAGAAATAGGGAACGGACATAGTATACTTTTTATCGCGTTCTGGCTAGGGCCTTGATATTAAAACGTGGGCCTGGGTAATCCTGGGATGTGTTTGTACAATATGGGTATCAGATGGAAGCTGTTTATGAGTTCTGTCCCTAGAATATGTTTATACAATATGGATATCAAATGAAAGCTGTTGATGAGTGCTTTAGTACAAGGAGTTTTCATACCGATTGGTGGCTAGGGTCTCGAGATATAGGCCAAAACATGGACCCGAGCACCCCAGAATGTGTTTATATAATATGGATATCAAATGAAAGCTGTTGCTGAGAGCTTTAAAGCAATTTTCATTGTGATATTCGATTTAGTCACATCAACCTGGCAAAACTGATAAATATGCATGCGAAGCCGAAATAAAGACATTAATTAATAATACCCACATACCTATTTACATACGTCCTATTCGATTTGCCTGAAATTTGGTATATAAATTTGCATATATTAGTATTTACGATGCTTTTTTCTGGGAAGTAGACCAGAGACGGACTGGGACTGGGATTAGTACTAGGACTGGGACTGAAACTGAGACTCGGAGTGGGACTGGGACTGAGACTCCGAATGGGACTGGAACAAAATACATACCACCCTCTGGAGCGGCCGGCCGTTGTGAACGAATTTTGTAATTAAAATTTAAGTAACTTCCCGATAAGCTACGAGCTTGAAACTTGGAATATAGTTCAGAACCCGATGACAATGCAATAATAAGAAAAAAATCTCCGATAGGTGGCGCATGAAGCAAAATATTTAAAAAATCGTATTGGTGGTCCGATTTGGCTTTAAATGTGATTTGTGAAAAGAAAGATAGAAAACTGCGGTTTATTCCATTGGAAAGAGCGTTAAATTTCCTATAAGAATCACTCAAAAAGTGAACAACGGTATTTTCGCACAATAGGGTCGTTTCATGATTCCAGGTCACATATACATAAGCATGCGGTGAAATTTGAAGCTGTTAAAATGGGGGCAGAAATTAAGAAAAGTTTCTTATCTGAACAATCGGTTGCATGGGATACATACCATATATACGACCGATCTCTATTAGTTTTTCAGACAACAATGAATGCTCTATACATAAGCATTCGGTGAAGTTTAAAAAGCTTATTATCTGAACAATCGGTTGTGGGGATATATGCTATATATACGACCGATCTCATCCATTTTTTCAGACAATAATATGTGCAATATATGAAAGCATATGGTGAAGTTTGAAGCTTCAATCTGATAAATTGAGGAAGATATGACAAAAATCCTTTTTTCTGAAAAATCGGTTGTATGCGGGATATACGCTATAGTGGTCCAATCCGGCCGATTCCGACAAATGTCTAATCGGACATCTAAATATACCCACTCATCAAATTTAATCAAGATATCTCAAACATTGAGGCACTAGTTTGCATACAAACAGACAGACGGACAGACGGGCAGACGGACATGGCTAAACCAACTCAGCTCTTCAACCTGATCATTTCGGTATACTTATTGGTGGTGTCTCTCTATTTTCCTTTAAGGACTTACAATTTTGAAATTCGTGACGAAGTTAATATACCCTTTCAGTTTCATGAAAGGTATATAAAACTGTACTGAAGTTTTGGGACGAAAAGGGACAGTCAAACGAAAAAACCTGATAATTGTAAAGCGAGAAAAGTAAAAGTAATGACGACACGACTGGAAAAGAGTCGTCTCTGTTGGATAAAAATGAATGTTTTCAGTTTTGATTGGATATTTTTCTACTGAATTGGCTGCGGCTTCTACTTCCGCCTGAAAAACACAACCATGATATGGCCGCTTGTAAAATATATTTATTTCCGAATCAGCACAGTATACCGCAAATCCTACTTCATCGATTACTTTGGAACAATCGGTGTACGAGGCGATATAAGTGCCTCGTCTACCATTTGGACAGTCTTGTGCCAATCATGCACCTCCATTGTGGCTCCAAGAGCCCATTCGAAGCTCAGATACGAAATTAGTTAGTCTGATCGTCCACTAATTGATGAGGCTATACTACTAAGGCCGTATGGTCTGCGCTCAAGCCACCCCGTGGCACTAAGCCTCGATGCAGTTGTTAAGGCTATGTTCTGGAATATGCAGAACTGCTTACAGTGCAGCCGTTGTTGTTGTTTTCAGGGCTACCGTAATGATAAGCACTGATAGCCTGAATAGCCCCTCCCTCTAATTTTCTCCTTTCTGTGGCTGTCCACCAATCAAAGACTCCATAGTATACGCATAGGCTTTGCAATTTTAATTATGTAGCTAAAATACTGTCCTGAGAAGTTTAAGGCCGATCTTCGATACCAAAAGCGGTGGAGTGTTATTAATTTATTTTACTTATAGTTCTGTTTACATATATAATGAAGGTATTGAATATAGACTGACATTCATTTCACACTCTGCTGTAAATTTTTCATCAAAAACTTAGATCGGTCTAAAAGTCGACGTGAGCTGGGGAAAAATCCAATACAAAGTGTTATGCTTTACAACCTTAAAAAAAATAAGTATTTGGGCGATTAACCTCCGAGGAGATTTTGGCCAATTTACGTCGTGCTCCTTTCTGATTTGTTCCTACAATTTAGCAGGACGGGACTTACATGATTTATGCCGATTTCGAACGGCAGCTGCAAGGTAAATTAATTTTCACGAAGAACCTTTTCATGGCATAAGTATCTACACTCGGAGCGTTTGCCAAACCAATGCAGAGGAATGATCCTGCTTAAAAGCAATTATTTCTTATTGAAAAAACTTCTTTCTCAATTTTTGATGCTGCTTTGCGCGGAGCTTGACTACAGAGCCTTCGGTATGGTAGGCGGAGCACGCTACCACTACATAACATCGGCTGCGAGTTTTCCAACCTGAACACAAGAAAATGACATGAAACCTCATTTAAGTTGTATTTTAAAGCATTTCCTTTACACTATGTTTCATGCGGGTAAAAAATATTTTCGTACAACGAACCCACTACTTATTTTTCTTGCAGACAGGAGATGCCACTGCCCCAAAAATTTATGTCGCATAAATATACACCATCAAAGCCAAATTTCCCCAAATTTCGTAAGTACATTCAGCATCCAGTAAAAAGCAAAATACAAACAGCGACGCTATAAAAATGGCGATAGACACTCATGCCGCTTAAAATAGTGTAGTCGGCAGTAAGTAGTAGACATAAATTAAAGTAGGTACCTAACAGATAAGCGAGCAGACCAGCTCTTATCCGATTTTCGAAAGGCGGACATGAGTTTTGTTCTACGGCGGCTATTGAATTATAAGCGGGAATCCTTTAACGGCTTTGCTGCATTTGTTTTCTGCCCAAATAGTAGAGACTCACAAACCTAATCTTTTTGGGTTTGTTTATTGTGAAAAAATGTGCTGCTTACTTTTGCTTTTATATTTATTTTTTTTATGATCTCTCCTTCTCCTATTCATTAAGTACATTTGGTCTCCATTGTTGTGCATACAACTACAGTACCTACATATTTACAACAACGAACGTGTTTGTTGGTGTACTAGAGTATGTTTTTATCTATGTCGGTTGCCGTTGTCTTTGGTTTTGTTGGCATTTTATTTCATTCTTACGCCTCGATTCTGATCGTTGCCGGTAAAATAGTTCCCAGAACATTATGTAACCGGATATCGTTACCAGTTCTTTTATCCGCGATTCTGGCCCAAGTGGTAACGCTGTCATCACCGAAAAACTTACCAGTGTCTGTGGAGAAATTTGAAAGGTAGTTTTCTTCACTTTCACTGTTGCCACTTTGGTCCCTTCCATCCCCATTTTGTCCGCTGGTTCCTTTTCTTCAATTTTTTATCCTTTTTAGGCAGTAGCCACGATTGGTACTTTTCTTTCTTTTTCACTCAGGTAAAAATTAACAATATTGCCCAAAAATTCGCCACACTTTCATTAGCTCCCATATAATTTTGAATTTACTTCAATGGAACTCTCACCATAAAAAATTGCCCAGTCAATAGAATGTACCAGAACAATAACATTTCACCCAGGATATAATTTATGCCAGGCATTAAAAAGAAAAGTGTTGGCAAACACATTGCCGTTAATTGTTGATAAAATAACCGACTAATCAAAAAAACTCTTGTTTCATAATAATATTAATAACGGCTAGATATTTCGATCTGTTATCAAGCACTATGTAAATATATGCAAATAAAAATTGCTTCTCGCCTAGCATAGCTTATAGCGAGCACTCTGCCGTGAGGCTAACACTTTCAAAACTTATACAAGGAAATTCTATGCATTACTTCTGGTTTGGCACGTTGATATTTAAATCTTTCTCACCCAGCTCAATGAGTTCAAGGAATTCCAGGACTACTGTGGTGGTTAGCCACGCAAGGTAATTGAAAACGAAGTATCTTGGCACAAGAAATATTTTAACTCGAAGACAGAAGGAATCAAATGCAAAGGAGATTTGATTTTGGAAGAAATGTTTTGTATAAAATTATTGCCGTAGGTGCTAGCAAAACCCCTGAGACCTGGGATCAAAACTCCCACTTACTGAATCTAGGCTCTGATATGAAGTTTAAACGTTAAGGGAAAAAGAAAGCATCTATAAAAATAGCACTAACAAAATTGCCTAGTTTCATTTATGATTTACTGAGTTTTCCACATACGTAGTTCGGCAACACCAGAACGCAAATTTTGAACAATTTCTTACTAAAACCTAACTGCACTATACATTTTATTGCATTGCAATCAAACATAATGCTAGACCCAAGAGCTTTGTGACCAAAACTTGACAACCAACTTTGGTTGGTGAAAGACATAGACTTATCCTATGTCAAAATATAGTACCATTTGTGGTTGCATCCACATATTATATAGAAACATCCTAAAATTTTGTATTTTATACTAGTAAAATAAAACAAAAATTTGGTCCTTTTTTTCGATGAATTTTGGTCCCAAATGAAAACATGGTGTGGAAACCGTGTTCGCTTTACCGAAAATGTCTCTCTTGTAGATACGAGGTTAACGAATAATCGGGACGATGTGTATATGCATATTGTGCATGATAAGTTTCTACATAGGTATATTGTAATTTATTCTGTGAAAGTACATAATGTAAACAAATATGTATAGCAAGAGGCAACACTTTTTTACTATTATCTTTACTTATTTGTGCTTACAATTCTTTATTTTTCAGTTCTGCCTTTTTCTAAGCAACAGCTGTTGTGTGGTTATTTCGATGTAACCGCCTGCTTTTGTGAGTAAAAAATTATCCGGCTATTTTAGCGGGTAGAATACCAAAAGGGTGTAAAAGTTACTACATGATTTCGTTACCGTGGTGAAGAATGTTGTTACCACACTAGAATCGGGGCGTTAATGGCCATAAGACTGTCAGTTTTATTTGCCGTTTGTGGATGCTGCTTATTCTTAAGAAGCCCTATACCTTCGGTTACGGTAGCAAAATAATTGCGCTTACAAAGCTGCGATATAAGCGGAATATATCCTACTAAAAATTCGCTAAGTCCACAATGAATCCGGAATGAGTCGCAAAGGAATATGCGGCTAAAAGCCAGCTTTGATCTCTTCATATGGGTTGGAGAGATCGCTTTGTTTGAGCATGTCCAATCAAGAGACCAATTGTACCTGTTTATGCCTGAACGGGTAGTCTCGGGTGGGTTCTCTTTATACCCTTAAGGGTACTGTCGGACAGACCCTTTTTTTTATTTCGACGCGTCCTCTTTATACCCCTACGGGAACTGTCGGAGGGACCCATTTGCCCGCCTTAGGTACAGTCGGGCAGGAATTTCTGCTGGGTAATTGATCTCACCAAGCTCGGTACCTCGGGGCAACTTGAGCGCCGACCATACGGCCATAGTAGTATAGCGTCATCAATCACAAGACGAACATACTACCTGATTCCTATCTGCGCTGCGAGGGAGATCTTAAGGCCACAATAGAGGTGGACGGTTGGCGCAAGGGTGCTCAAATGGCGGACGAGGTGATACATGTGTACACAGATGGTTCCAAAGTAGTGGATAGAGTAGGGTCTGTTGTATACTGTGCTGATCGGGAAAAATAAACAGACCCTACAGGCTGCCGGAATACTGTAGCGTTTTCCAACCGGAAATATTAGCCGCAACCACAGCAGCAGAAACACTGGAACGAATAGCTTAAGCTGCAACCATGTTAACTTTTATATCGACAGTCAAGCAGCAATTAAGGCAATAAGCTCGCATAGCACAGCATCTAAATGCGTGTAAACAAATAAATAAATAAATAAATAAATATTGGGTCCCAGGGCATATGGGAATAGATGGTAATGAAAAAGCAGATGAACTAGCTCAAAAGGTCGCATCCCTTGAAGCTTGCTCCGTAGATGTCCCAGTTAGAATGGGCGAGATTAAGCGAAGGCGAGAGGTGCACATGATCGACCAAGCAGGAAAGGCGTGGGTTCAAGCACTGGACTGTAAGGTGTCAAAGATTATGTGTACGTCTTACAACCTTAGACTAATAAAGTTGCTTCTATCATTAAAGAGAGAGGGCTGTAGACTCATGACGGGTATTATGACTGGACACTGCCTGCTGTCGTCACATGCCTTTAAACAAGGCTTGGTCAGTGATAGCAGATGTAGGAAGTGCGGGTTGGAGGAGGAAACAATCGAGCACGTTCTGTGCTCGTGCCCTGCACTTGCCAGGCTAAGACTCCAGCTATTAGGAGTGATATAGCTGTCAGATCAAGAAGCAGCAAGTGGCTTAAGTCCTAGGAAGCTTCTAGTATTTGTCAAGAGGACGGAGTTATTTTATAACATAGGTCCTGGTTTTTGATAGGGGTTTTCAGTTTGGTAGTTAAAACAAACTTCTGGCAGTACGACTGATTCATTCAGCCTATGTGAGGTCCTCATGTACCGGCGAGTTCAACCTAACCTAACCTAATTGGTGTCACTATAGATTTGCTGCTTAATAAAATTGTTTCGAGTAAAAATATTAAATACATGCATAAAGTATAAAATAAAATAAAGTAAATGACCTAACTGATAATAGTTTTGGATTCAAACTACTGCTTGAGTCGGATACTAGCGGTTAAGGGAGAATGGAGGTCCTTAGAGGTCTTTATGTAAATTAAAATGTTTTAAAATAAGACATAAAGCAATGTGTTAAGAGTGTTGGAGTTCGACCATCATACGATTTTCAGGTTAAATCAAATGATGTAAATGAAAACTATCCCGAAATAGGCGCTCATAACCAAATAATTATTTCGAAATGGCTGCTGAACGAAATCAAGACGATTCTATAAATAATAAATAGATTTCGAAGTAGTACCTAAAACAACGCCGATGTGATCTCAAAGCAGTACCGGAATAATTCCAACATTACCAAAAAAAAAAGTTTGAAAATGTTTCCAAAATTATCTTCGAACCGTCCAAAAATGAAGCGGCTCTAGGTTCGAAAAGAAAGTTCTTGGAACGATTTACGGACTTCTACGCGTTGGCGACGGCGAGTACCGTTAGTAAGTCCTGAACAAAGTTGTTTCCTTTTTTTTTGGAGAAGTATTGCGGGAGATTTAGCATATTCAAAGTGTTTACAAAAACCAACGAGAAAATTATAGTTGGAGTATTCATTCGTTTTGTTGGATGCAACAATGTCGTGTACTACTTCGTTATAGTTATTATAATAAAATAAAATATAACGAAATAACATAAAATTGAGAAAAAATACAATAAAGTAAAGTAAAGTAAATTAAAATTAAAAAAAAAAAAAAACTAAGTGAAATAAAATAGAATATAATAACATAAAACATAATTATGTAAAATTCAATAAAATGAGATTAAAAAAAAAAAAAAATAAAATAAAATAAATAAATATATAGCCTAAATGGAGTTAACAGAACGGAGTAAAATAAAATAAAATAAAACAAAGTGAAATAAATTACAATAAGGTAAAATAAATTTAAATAAAATCAAATACACCGAAAAAAATTAAATAAAACGAAATAAAACAAGTAAAGGTGTCTAAGTTCAGGTGTAACCGAACATTATATACTCAGCGTGAGCTTCAATTGAACATTTCATTTCAGATAAATTAATTTTCTACATAACACGTGGAACCACCCGTTTAAAAAATGTTTACCAATTTCCTCTTACAATAAAACTTGATAAGTGAAATATCATGGGTTCAAAACAATTTTTTTCTCAGTTAAAGCTCATTATTTTCGTCTACGACCCTTTTAAAAATCTTTTATATAGAAGTGGGCGTGGTCCTTAACCGATCTCGTCCATTTTTTCCAGAAATATTTCCTGCTACAGGGAATATATGTTTACCAAATTTCATTAAGATCCGTTAATTTTTCCTCGAGTTATGGCTCCCGAAACATAGAAAATTGCTTAGTCATAAAAGGGGCGGTGCCCCGCCCATTTTTTTAAATTTGAAGTCTTTCCTATTTATTGCTATAAATACACTTGGGAAATGAAATACCATTGATATAAAGCTCTTTTTGCAAAGATATAGCTTATTTTATTCGTCCACGACCCTTTTAAAAATCTTTTATATAAAAGTGGGCGTAGCCTTCAACCGATTTCGTTAATTTTATAAGCTTTTATTTAGTTTCACTTTTGTTGTCTGTAATGGAATCTTGCAAGTTAAATTTGATACACTTCCCGGTGTCCGATTGAGCTGAAATTTTGCACACATGTATAACTCAGATGACAATGCAATATTACTTTGTTAGAATTCGATAAATTAATCGATCACACAGTTATCGGTAAAGATTTGTATTTACTTTGGCATAACAGCCTAAGTCCCATACAAACCCGCCGGTACCTATCCGTGGATTCTGATATTTGGACGTGGTGAATCACGCGTGTCACGCGTGGTGAATCTCAACGCTTGCGAAAAGCGGAGACACAACCTTCTGTTGTATTTCTGTGTATAACCAACATAGCTGAATTTTTAAGGCTGTTTAACTCTGTAATCTTTTCTGTAATTTATTTTGCTTTTGGAAAAATTACCTATTTCAAAAAAGCTGGCTGAAAAATATTGGCATAACAGCTTAAGTTAAATCAAGAATGGAAAATCTTGGAAAATTTGAACAGATGTGGCAATTTCGCGCATCCGTTGAACGAAATATTGACAATCTGCTGATCATCGCTAGGAAATTAGCGACATTCCATCAACTAAGAAGCACTTTAGCAATACTACTGTTATTATTTGGCCGCTCAAACGCACACATATTAATTGTGCATTAAATCTAAAATATACAAATACACCATAATAATTTACACGGCCAAAGCCATAATAATTTACAGGGGGCATAAATTCTTTCTCTGATTCAAAATCTGAACTACCAGCGCTACCGTCAACAGCTCAGTGTCATCATTGCCAGTAGCGCCAATAACACCAAACTCGTGCCTGACACACAAAAGTCGTTTCACTCAATAGCGCAAGTAAAATGTACTACGCACTCACTATTAAGTAGCGTCAAAACTTCGCTTGGAGTCATTTCGTCAATGAGCTACCATTGAGCTGGCACCGCATTGGCGCTGGCGCCATGCAATTTACATCACTAAAATTGCGCGAATGCCCAGGCTCATGACTTCAATACTTATATTTACTATGCTTTAAACTTTGAATACACCTCTGAAGTTGCTGCGCATAAAATGTGTACTAATAAATTCCAATCCGCATTATACGCAGATGTAACTGAAATATGTGTTTTTAAAGAAAAAAAAAACTTTTTTAAAAATAAGCTTTTATTACTTTGGTTAATAAAATTAACTAAAAAGTAAACAATAAATTGACTCTAAAGAAATATAACACTTTATAAGTTCATTGTAAGCTTAAACGATAATTAGGCTTTTTCGTCTGCGACAAAAAAATTCTATATTGTACATAATTATATATTTTTAACATTAAAATTTTACACCTAAATTATTAAATCTTACAGTTTATATCACAGTCCTAATTGTTCTTATAAAAGCGTGTTACATTGCGATAGCAAGAAAATGAGATCCTAAATGTTCTTAATTATACCATCAAAATTTAACACGTTTTTTATTAGAACAACTAGGACTGTGATATAAACTCTAAGATTTAATAATTTAGGTGTAAAGTTTTAATGTTAAAAATATATAATTATGTATGTACAATATAGAATTTTTTTGTCGCAGACGAAAAAGCCTAATTATCGTTTAAGCTTACAATGAACTTATAAAGTGTTATATTTCTTTAGAGTCAATTTATTGTTTACTTTTTAGTTAATTTTATTAACCAAAGTAATAAAAGCTTATTTTTAAAAAAGTTTTTTTTTCTTTAATTTTATTTCTTCAAAGTATTCCTTATAGTAAAGGCAACCTCTCTGCTGAATATTGTTACGATAGGTTTAACGATTTTTGATTTATGACTAATAATATTTGTAAAAATTATTTTATCACAAGTGAGCGGTGACATGCCCATTTAAACAAATTTTCCAAATTTTTATCAAGGGTCTCAATATCAGTCCACAAATCTAATTTCAACATTCTAGGTTTATTATTTACTAAATAATCAGGTTTTTTGTGTTTTCCAAAATGTTATATATATAAAAATTGGGCGTGGTTATCATCCGATTTTGATCATTTTCAATACCAATCTATTCTGGGTACAGATAAGCTCGTGTACCAAATTTGGTGAAGATATCTCAATATTTTTTCATGTTATCGTGTTAACGGACAGACGGACGGACGGAAGGACACATGGTTCAATCAAATTTTTTTTCGATACTGATGATTTTGATGTATGGACGTCTATATCTATCTCGATTCGTTTGTACCTGTACAACCAACCGTTACCCAATCAAAGTATATACACTCTGAGTATAATAAAATAGAATTGCGAGGGAAAATGCATACTTAGTTTCCGTAAATTCTTTAAAATGAAACACTCTAGTTTTCAGTCTTTAACAATTAATATTTTTTATTCATTTATTTCCTTAATAGTACAATCTATTTAATTAAACTAATCTTAAACTTTTTGCATGCTTTACGAAAGTGTTAAGAAAGTACATTATTTTACAAATAGAGAAAAATATGTGTTTACGTAAAATTTTTAATTAAAATTTTTGATTTATAAGTAGTAAAAGATTTTCAAAATAGAAATTACTAAAATTATAAAGACTGCTTTTTAAAGGGTTTTAAAAAATGTATGAAGTTTTTGAATATAGTGAAAGGACTTAGGTTTTTAAATGCTTACTTAGCACGTTGAAGTTTGACGTGAGAAATGTCAAGCAGCTCCACTGCTTGGCTTCCATTAGGTCAAAATGACTGACATCAAAAACTGCGTCAATCTAACAAGCTTGTCAGTTGGGGTCAAAATTATTTCCATTATGTCGAATTATTCACTCGGAGTCGATAAAGCAGTGCGTGGTAAAACCCACGCAAACATTTTCCTGTTCATTTATTTCACAACCCATTTCATTATTTGTCGGTGTTTCATATGCTGTGGCATCATAAATTGATGAGATGCCTGTGGGCAAACGAAAAAAAAATATGCCAACTTGTTGACAAACAAAGTTTTAAGGTTTAGTTGTCCGTATCGTTGTGCAATTGTCGTTTTCACTTCTTGGTCAATTTAACTGTCGGTTTGTATTAACAAACGGACGACGAAGGCATTTGACATCGTATGACAAATCGTTTAATTGATCTACCCAAGTTTCCGGTAAAATTTGATCTAGTGAAAACCAAGCATAATATTAAACCCTTCCATGCTTTTATAAGTACGATTTATCAAGTCTAAAGTTTTGAACACTAATGCATGGTTTGCACTAGGTCAAATTTGACCACAAACTGGGTAGTATCAGTGAAAACGGCCTGTCATACAACGTGTAATGCGTTTACCATCCATTTTGACTATTATGTAAAAACGGCTATTGCTCAACAGCATCGCGAATTTTACATTCAAATTTCATTCGCTAACGTCTTGGCAACAAAGTATTGTTCGCCAACAGGCGTCCCATCAAAAAATAACGTCAGAGAGTGTGAAACAACGGCAAATTATGAAATGGATTGTGAAATAAAGGAACATACAATTTTAGCGTGGCTTTTCACCAAGTACTGCTTTATGAACTTCGAGTCTGTGATGTGACATAATGGAAACGCATTTGCCCATAACTGAAACCCAACGGGCAGTTTTTGATGAGTCCTTTTGAAAACTAAGGATTACTCTTTTTAACACGTTTATTTTGGCGTCACTTCTATGTATGTAACTCTCTTTTATACCAAAAAATAAAAATAAAATGTTACTTCTACACAGCGGTACCCGTCTTTTCTGGTGGCCCGGATACGTAATTGGTTAGCTTTTAATGAAATAGCGTGCTTATGCAAAGAAATTAGTATTTTTAAATTTTTAGATTTTACTTAGTTTGTTTATTTAATAACCGGCGGGAATTTGCGGTCCTGTGAAGGCATTTTTTGTTAATCAAATTTTGAATAGCAGTAAAAATTTTCAACTTGTTTATTTGACTAAAAAAGGTGTCAAAAGTTTGGTGTTCGCCATGATTCAATTACTAGAGGTTTGTTCTTCACTGACGGCAGATCTTTGATACTCCCAAATTGAAAAATCTGGACGGGTTGCTTTTAGGAAGTAAGAAAAACGGGGAATAATTCAATCCCCTTCAGTGAAATTGTAGTAGATAAGTATCTTTGGTAGTATATTAGTAGTGATAATTAATTTGTAAATGCCAAAAGTTTTTGGGGAAATAATTCATTTTCTACTAAATATTTCGTGAATTGATAAAGTTATGTTGGTTTGGTCATTCTTTCAGAAATTTTTTGAAGAATGCCGTACGTTAGAATTTTATTCAAAAATGCACTATCTCAAAATTTGTTTCCAAAACTCCCTACATGAGCATAAGTTCAATGCATTTTGTCATAAGAGGGAGTTAATGAATAGCATTCTGAGATGAAGCGTTCTTCAATCTAACTCTAATATAGCGCGGCTTTCCGACAAATCCTGAATTGGGAATATTTTGAAAAAGATTTTGAGATAGCATGATTTTGAACAGGCAGCCCACATGGGGCTACTCCGCAGCCGCAATGAACTGACAAAAACAAAAATAAAAGAAAATGGCTTATTGTCTTAGAACTTTATATTCCTACCTTGACTTTAACAGAAGAGTTAAGCTTTTGTGCGGTCCTGCTACTCAGGGAGTATTCACCTTTTTATTCTGAAATTTCGGAAAGCTCTTTTCCGTTAAGTATTCATGGAAGCGTTCCGGATAAACCGTTAATTTAGAATATTCGGAATACCTTCATTTGATACTACCTCAAAAGGTTCGAATATGCATAATATTCGAAATATAAACCGAGTCTCCAAATTCGTAAATGGAGACGAATGTTCAGAACATACGGAATTAATATAACAGAAGGTGACTTTTAATACGTGCCCAAAAATGTCGAGAGAAGTGTCAAAAGACGTGCATTGACCTCGGAAGTAAAAATTTTAGCTCGTTCAAAAGATATTGACGAAAAACAGAAAAATGACCCCGGGTTGTGATGGCGGGCTTTAGCGGAGCTTATAAAAAATTACCCTGGTCGGTCCATCAATGAGGTGGGATCACAATTAAATGCATGCAAAATCCCTTTGTACACAAAATCTTTTTCAGTGCACAAAAAAATTACAACAACCACATGAAACTTGCCAACTTCAACTGCAAATATCTCCGGACAGAGATACAATTTTTCTTTTCCGCCTTAGGATTATTGTTGTCGAAGTCACCTCTCTCGATATTTTTGGACTCGTATTAGCAGTAGACTCCTGTTCTAGACTTTTACCCGAATAAGTTAACATGCCCAATGAGTACATTTCGTTATGGCATCCCCATTGTTTACTAATGACATTTATACGTGAATCGATTTACTAGTCGAGGTTTTGACGTTGAACGATGAATTTTGAATTGGTTTAGGTTTCGTATGTTCATAGGCTTACGAAAGTGTGCGATTCCTTAGTGTCCGTACTTTTCATAAAACCTATGTTCAGCCACACTAATAGATCATGGCATAGTTAATAAATTCATCATAAAATTAAAATAACTGTTCTAAGAATTATACAGTTAAGTACTTATCGGGTATTTGTAAACTGATTGCATTCTGTTTCTACTACTAATATTTTTGGAAAATTCGCAAAGAAACAACACAGTTAACGGATGTCAATTCGGTTTTGGGGGAAAAATGGCTGCAGTTGTCAAAAAATGTGTCTGTCGAGCAAACCTCTTGTGATTGAATCATGGGTGTTCGCATCATTTCACTTTTCAATTTTGTTTAAAGAGGAAAACACTATAATATGACTATAACGTCATTTATATAAAAGTCCATTGCAATATTTTCTAAGGAAAAAAAATTTATAATTGTATTTTTTATTTTTAATTTGAGTTTTTTTATAATTAACTTTATGTGCTTAGTTTTTAACATGCATACATAACTATTTTTGTTGAAAAAGGGCTTAGTGCTATTCTTATTTTTACTTACACTTTATATATATTTTAACAAATAATACAAATTTTTACATTACACATTTTTTTTATAAATATTTAGCACATGGAGGACGTTTTTCTTGCGGTTCATTAGTGAAAGTAAAATTTTCATTTTTGTTTAATATAAATTTAAGGGATTATTGCTTCTTTTATAATTTGAACTCATTTTATATTGCTTGAAGAGGAAAAAGAATGAAAAAAGCTCAAGAGAGGTAACTAAAAAAGCAAAAGAAAGACAGGCGTTGAATTCTGGTTCTTTTAAGTAATAAAGTGAACGAAAATCACCATTACATTTGAGTATGATTTTTGTCTGAATTTAATTTTTTTGTTCATTTAACACTTCAATGAACAAGATTTTCTTCCCAGGATAGCACCACATTTATTGGAAAATGCCAAACTTCTAACGGAATTCAGAAAGGAGCAGTAATTTTCGGTATAATGCATGATGAGCATAGAGCAGAGATGCAGAACGCCAGCAGAGCTTCGAACACATATGCAATATTTTTTCTGGCGATAACATTGCGAATCGATCAAGTCCGCAAAGGATTCAGCAAGGCTTGCAAATATCCTAGCCAAACTTCATTCAAATAAGACACTTGTCAAGAGCGATGATGAACATTGGCAGGAATAGCAGCTGAAATCATGAACATCCTTATCGATGCTCACTTTCCTTATGGCCCCGGATAGACAGTACAAATAACAGAAACGGCACAGCAGGAAACAGTTGGCGGGCTAACAGGAAAGATCCTGTCAAAAAATGAAATTTCCTGGGGAATAAATAGCACTTCGCTATATAAATCACCGGGGACTGATGCTATTCCATTAAGCTCTAGGCACGAATATGAAAAAAGTTTTGGCATAGAACTGGCACATGAGAAGTTAACTGTTTGAAGTAAAAGCAAACACTGCGGTACTGTTTGCTTTGCTGAATCGCAGTCGCTGCGCTCTCACGAATGTAGGTGAATACCGAATAGTTTTTCCTTGCTTTAGGAATCTTTCAAGGGCCCGCCTTCTCTGGAGCAGCGTTCGCCAAAATTTAAACTATGGCTGTGTTGGTAAGGGTAACGCTACCGTATTGCTGGTGGTTTAGTCGTCGGTTAGCGTGCAACGTATGCACGCATGTTTGTTAAAATGTCACGTTCGTTTTGGCTTGGGCGTAACTTTTAAAATAGATATTATTTGCAGCGTTCATTGGCTGTATTCGTAGAGAAATATTGAAGACATTATTCGCAAAATAAGAGAAAGAAGCGATTATAGCACCTTAGGCATAAAAAGTGAGCGTTTGCTTATGCATTAGTTTCTGAGCTTATGTTCGCTTTTTATGCATAAGAGTAACAGTGTCTCTCCCTCGAAGCAATGAAAAATTTTATCCAAAACCAAAATTTAACTCACCGTTTCATATCCATTCTACAATTTTATAAAATGAGCTCAAATTCGTAATAAAAAATATTCATAATTTCACAACTACATAGTTTTAGGGCACATGTAAAGCTTTTTAAATTATAAACTAAAAACATAAATTATATCTACATTTACATAAAGTCGTCACTGCGATAAAAGCCGCTTTGTCCTTGAACCTAATTTTACAGTAGAATGAAAAACTCAACTGATTGGAAACTGCACCTAGCCTTGAAAATTTCCAAATGTATAGAATTTGTATAGAGATTTTTATAATTTTTTTTGGTGTTATCGAACTTTCATACTATATATCAAAATAAAAGCCCTAATTTCCTTAGTAGGCCGATTTTTCTAGTTCATGTCTTAAAATAACACAAAATTGCTCCAGATTTACATGGAGCTATTTTTCATTACTGATTTTTATAAAAACACGTTAATTTCAATTGTTTAATTTAAAATAGATAATTTTCTTTCAGTACTATGTTGAGAAATCCGCAGAAACGAAAAATCATTTTGAGCGAACAGTGAAATGTTGAGCTTTTATTGCCGTTATGACGATACATTTAAAAAAGTTTACGTAACCATTTACGTATACTTAACATATTTAATGCTTTTGTTTCTACACATAAATTTCACTTCAAAACTAATTTTAATTAATTCTATACATAAAATTTAGAAATCGCTGAGCTTATTTGACATTTGCACTCAAAGTTTGCGAAAAATCACTTAAAATAGTAATTAAACTCAATAAACACTCAATTAGCTTTGGGTGAATTAAAAAACACTCACTCATAACATGCGGTAATAAAATTGTTTAGACAAACGCACATTCATACATAGATAGCAACAAACTCCACTTCTAGGGTGGATCTCTCAATACATAAATTTTAAACGCAGATTAAATAAAATTGTAGCTCAAAAGTTTACATTTCTGAACGATTGCTAAACATCCACACATTCACAACTATACACCCTTTATTCTTAATAGCTAAGTAATATTAATCTAATATACATACATGAATACAAATATACACACACAACTAAACTAAACATAAGCTTGAGCACGCGCACTTCTCGGATCCTTCCCTTGCAGCCTTTCAACGAAATTACGCCAACTCACCATCGTTTTACCCGAATACAACCACACACTCGACGTTACGCCCACTAACATTGAACACAAATATTTTACCATATATATTTGAAATATAGGTCTCGCTTCTAGACCATCTTGTCGCATTTGTGGGCATGGTATTGAAAAAGGTTTACATATATCACGATGCCATTGTATCATCCATTCATCGAAAAAATAATATTCATAGAAGAGACAGCCAAGAAAGCCGAGCGCTGGTAATATAAATAGGCCGGAAAAGAAGCCAATGCGCATCATTAGACGTTCCAATTTATCTGTGCGTTTGCCATCTGTTTTCATAACGGTGCGTATGCGAAAGAGTGAGACAAAACCGGCTAGTAGAAAGAGTGCGCCAATCGAGAGATAAATGCACAGTGGTAGTATGAGGAAGATACCAAGTGAGTGTGTGTCCAATTGACCAACAAAACAAACGCCGGAGAGGATGTCACCTGAAAAGAGAAAAACATAAGAAATTCGTTTGTTAGTTTACTTTGAAAACGCAGATAAAAGCTTAAGGATAAAATAAATTTTATTGGTTTTAATTTTATCACAACTCGTGTCTCAGAACTAAAGGATTCCTTTAGAGTTAAAGACTTCAATTGTCAAGCTTAAACCACGGGTGCAAGAAAATTTTTAAACACAAATTCTTTTTTTGTGTTTTTTGTTTTTAAATTAATGTTTGGGAAGAAATTGAGAAAACGCGTTATGAGGACGGACAAGGTGACATCACTTTCGATAATAACAAGACTTGTCTCCCAAGAATTGTTTTCGAAACCGCACTTCTGCGTTTATTGAACTGTTGAGTTATTTAATTTACCTCCAGCTTCTATGTTTAGCTGTATCTCTGATATTTGGTCTGCAGTTTACTTCTTTTCACAACCCAAAGGATTCTGTAGTTTTGTTTCGAATATTGTCTGAAGAGAGACCTGTATAAACAAGCCTATATTTCCAAATTATTAGTTCTTACTTGTGAGCTAAGCAGAATGGCGACGGAATTAATATTTTGAACTAGTCCCAGACCTTAGTCCCAAGTTCGCAAGTTTCTTCATGTTTATTTCTTTCTAGTCTTATGAGTTTTACTTTTTGTAGTTGGCTTGATTTAGGTGTTGTTATTGTGGTCTAGTTCTTTTTGTCCTACTCGTGTTATCTTACTACTATTAAGTTGCGTTCATTGTCGTTCTCTTTTAGTTGTATCCTTATTCCCTAACTGTTGTTGTCCTACTTTCATTGCATTAATCTTTTTGCCTTACTCTTGTTGTTTTAATCTTATTGTCTTACTCTTGTTGTGTTACTCACGTTTCCTCACTCTTGTTGCCTTACTCCCGTTCCCACACTCTTGTTGTCTTACTCTTGTTAGAAACTGTACTTATGTTAAATTTAGTACACAATTCCAGTTTCCACTGATATCTCGCCACTAAAAGCCAGGAGAATGAGTTGCCATTTTGTTTATACTGAGCACCTAGGATTGAAACTCCAATTCTACTAACTATACATGCGATAAAACTTTGGAACATAGATAATAGTTCCATTTGTTTCTTTCCCTAAAGGGTTACGATACAAACTAGAACTATGTACTTACGCAGATGGCTCTGAAATTTCAGTTTAGGAAGGGTGGCTGAAGATATTGGGTTGGCAAACAAACAAAATGAATACATTTTCCTATGACCATAAGGAACTATCTCAAACTTCATCCATCCCAAACTCAAATACAGATGAGTGTTTGTAAATATGGTTGCGAAAGGCATACCTTTTAGTATCAGATAAAGGTTTCGCGTAGTCTTAAAACTCCGAGTCCATTATTTCTGGTTTCTTTCTACCGATATGCGTTCGGGAACCCCATGTTCGCAAATTTTTATTCTGAGGAGGCTTGCTTTTCACTTGATTTCTAACAGCTCTGTTTTGAATGCGATGCCTAGTTATCGAAAAGCCATCTTAAAGTAGTCGACGGTTTCTCAAAGTACATGTTCCTCTCTTTTTCATCTTCTTGCAGCAGTACGCTTCCCATGACAGCCGGTTCTATGTACTGGAGCGACTAAGTGCTGTCATTTCAGTGTAAACCCATTTTTTTTTGTAATTTTTACACACCACCAACGAGTTCTATATGTCACTTCATTCGATGACTGATAGTATAAAAACTACTTTAGAACCTATTTGGTATTTCAGTAAGACAATCTTGTACACTCAGCATAAACTGAAGAAGGATAATCCCAACCAAACCAAAATATCTCCCATAAAAATGACAGTAAACAACTCACCATACAATCTTATCTCAATTCGGGATTATTTAACATATTTAAGTACCTGAAATGCCTTAACACCTTTACGCCGCAAAGCGCTTTCACGCCTTGTGGTGTGTAGTCTCAAGGTGATGACGAGCTTTCTGCACAGCTTAACACTTTCATCATTCCTTAAATGGATGTTGCATATAATCGTCGAATGCATTTGACGTGAGTTCAAAGTGACAAGCGTTAAAAGTGTCACCTTAGTGACAAGTCGTTGTGAAGTGACGCGAATTAAATATACTACTTGTTGTTGGAATATCGGTATGTCAACTAACTGTGCGTGGATAGATGCCTAAGGTGATGAGTGCATGATATAAGTTAATGCAATTGACATATAGCAGAGAAATTTTGAGGCTTTAACGATGACACTGGATATCTTGAATATAGCTTTACTGTATGCAGCGTTGCCAGAAGGCGGATTTATGTTCAAAATTATGATTTGTGAAACATTTTATTGTGTTTTTGATGTGCAAACATCTTTGCTCAAGGTATGGGGGATCTAAAATTAAGGCGTTAAGTAAAGCCGTCGATGAGTTATCGATTCTTTATTGATTTCCTAACTAAATGATATCGACTTCCCAATATTTATCGAAAAGTTATGGATATGTTATCGAAAAGTTATTTATCGGTTATAAGGGTGTTACCAATTTGTTGGCGACGTGTTAGCGATTTTTATCGGTGGGAGGATTTCTTATTGAAGAGTTA
Organism: Eurosta solidaginis; assembly: GCF_040869045.1. Classification (NCBI taxonomy): domain Eukaryota; kingdom Metazoa; phylum Arthropoda; class Insecta; order Diptera; family Tephritidae; genus Eurosta; species Eurosta solidaginis. Next base: position 29,038,640 of record NC_090323.1, read on the forward strand.
CCGATTCGTTACGAGGTATTACTAATTTGTTATCGACATGTTTTTTGTTTGCTAACGACGGCTCGTCGGTTTGTTATGAAATAGATACCATAAAACTTAAATATAAAATCGATAACACATATGCAACCTGTCGATAACAAGTCGACAAGAAACCAAAAAGAAACCGATTACTCTGCGATAGCAAGCCGATGATTAATCGATAGCTTGACGATAATAACTCGTTATATATAACTAGCCAATAATAATAAAATTATTATTATATTTATTTAGGTGTATCGTGCTTGACCTTTCAGCCAATTGCTGCATGTGGAGACTTTTCAATGTATTAAAGTACATATTCAGGCTTTCTGCTTCACATGACGTAGGGATTAAGAGTCACGACATCTAGATGGTGGAGTATCTGCCTTGTCAGAGCGAGGCATTCGCAAAGAATGTGAACCGCTGTTTCAGCCTCCAGCTCACAAAAGCGACAGATTTGTGCTTCCGATCGATTTAACTTGTTTAGATGATATCGTAGACTGCAGTGTCCCGTATACCACCCAGCGCGAAGTACGTACATCCTCTCTGCTTATAGATTAATGAGTTTGGCTGAAACTCTTGTTGCTGAGAGCATGATAAATTTGGCCTGTCTTTCCGCTGGGCATTCAATCCGGTATTTTCTTAGTTGTTTTATTTCCCAGTTGCTTACGGGCTTCATAGTGTGTGGCTTTGTTAGTCCAGAGAAGGCTTCTGGCCCATAGAATACTACCTTAGCACCTTACTTGGCTAGGTAGTCCGCTGTTCGTTGCCTTCATGCCTTTTATGTGCGGGGGCCAAATTTAACAAAACCTTTTTTTACTCCCATACTCATTTAAAATTCCAGTGTATTCATCCACTAGTCTAGTAGTAGTTGTGTAAGACTGCAAAGCACGCAAGGCTGTCTGGCTGTCTGGCTGTCTGACATAATGAGGGTACTCGTCGAGGATAAGTGTCTCTCTCTATTGCAATCTTCTATTGCTTGGAATTATGCATGGAAAATAGTGGAGTAGCATCGCGTCGGTATCGATTTCTTGAAACTCGGCTTATAGATACCAGCTCAAATTTTGATCCATCCGTGTACCACACCTCTATGTCAGGTATAAGGATTCCCTGTTTCCCAAAGAGTTTTGCCCACAGTGGACACACCACAACTTCGTGAGATACTGAGCGTAGTGGCCATTGCATCACGTAGTTGTAATGTGGAATTCCTTATGAATATTCTTTTCACTTTCATATGCGAATTCATGTCTCCGCTCTTTAGCTCAGAGATATTTTGAAATCTTGGTGCACCATTCTTTTAGAATAGAGAAGGAAGCTATTCTCGCAAAGCCACAATGTCCATCAGCAGGCGAAGTTCTCATTGCACCCGTTATGCCAATAAAAACTAGTCGATGTTGGTTTGCTTGACTTTGTTATTGACTTTCTTTGCGTGGTCTTCGGCCACCAAACTTAGGAAGCAGAGGTGACCTTTAATATTGATAAGGTATACTGATATAAATATGACCGACTTTCGGTTAGCCCTTCTCAAATTTGGTTTAGAGAAATCCCTTGTCGAATTTGCTTCTTACTTAGGCAAATCAGTTTTGGCGTCTTCAGGGTATTGTTTCCCGTTTCGATTATCCCCTCTGCCGCACTTCGTGATTACAGCCATATTAGCGCGCCCAAGTTGGGTTAAAGAGTTTCGAAACGAGTTAAGCCCATTTGAAATCAAAAGATGTTCATAAAGATATTGTTCTTAAAAAATGAAGATATTTAGACTTACTCCTCTGTTAAAACTCTCAGGACGTATATATGTATACATGTATGTGTGTGCGTATCATCTTGACAATTGAAGTGCTAGATATCGAGTGTTTTACTGATAACGTCAACAGTTAAGCAAATATTTGCGCCGCAAGTCAACAATACACAAAGTATAGATAAATATGTATGTATGCATGTAAAAAGATAAATATATACTTATGTTTGTTTAAGTATAAGAAAGCATTTCAGAAGTGTTGCAATCAGTAATACGAGTATGCTAAAGAAAAATGTGTATGTGCTTTGTTTACAGCAACTTGTCAACTAAATAAATAATATTTTATGTTGATCAAATAATAAAATGAAATATGAATAAGTGTAGTAAGTGTGCTTGTAAGTGTGCATACATAAACGTGTAGGTAAATATGACTTATATATAATTAAACTTCAAGAATAATTTGTATGTGCAACAATGTGTTTGACTTATCTCTACCCTTCTTGCGGCAACTTATAACTTAGACAGACGATGCATTTATTCGAACCGTATAAACAATTTGATTAAGAATCTCAAAAGTTTTTTTAGAATTGAGTGGTGTTCGAGAGGTGCGTTGACTTCGAATCGGGTTAAAAGAGTCGTTAATCTACATAAGTCGTTAATCTACGTCAGCAAGTTTACACCTGATACAGTTACTTCAGCTCAAGTGAAATTAAATATTTGTATTGCGGCATTAACTTAAATAATGTTTACTTTCAAGCGTTTGCTGTTGTTTTTACCATTTCTCTTACAATTCGTAAATGTTATCAGACTTTAAGCTTTTAATGTAGTAAGTACTAACACATAATCACTGGATTTGTCGAGCTCTTGTTTTTGTTTGAGTTGAAATAATCTTATATATTATTCTAATTGCTGTTTTTATGTACAGATCCCTTTTTCGCTCTTATTTGGAATCCAAATCTATAAATAAAGTTTTGGTTGTAAAGATGGACGTATGCAAATTTATAAATGTTTGATTGATAGAACAGCTGATTTCTGTTTATATTTGACATGACACTTTTATATTTGTTGCGCAAGATGCGCACGTGTCCGGCTCGTTTATAATAATAACAATTTGTCTCGACATATTTAGGAGAAGAGTTATGCTCAAAAGGCTTCTCAAAGTACTGCCAAGGGGCGACTCCATTTTTGAAAATTGTTTTCAAAAATATAGTTTATAGTTTATATTAGAGCTGATGTTGTTGTTTGTGTTCATGCTGCCAACAAGGGTGCCAACAAGGGTGTGGTTGGCAAGAGGCAAATGGGCTGAATCTTTGCTCAATGACAGCTGGTACGCCGTTTTGTCTTCATACAATAATAACCACCTTTACCGCTTCTTTTTCCAGTTTGCAGATTTCATCGTGTATGCTGAACTTTCCTACCGTGTGTCCAAAAACATCTTCTTTACCTACCCTAGCGCTAAAGTCGCGAAGCACGACTTTTATATCATGCCGGGGGCAGCGCTCGTATGTGCGTTCTAAGCGTTCCTAGAAAGCGTATTTCTCCTCTGTCAGTGCATGGACGCTGAAAAATGATATATGTATTAAAAAATTTTCCTTTTATTCGGATAGTCGCCAGACATTCGTTCACAAGCGTGAACGTCAGTACTTGAACACAAAGTCCATATCCCGAGAAGAATCCGACGCCTTATTTGCATGGCCACTCCAGTAAATGTCACAATTTAAAATTTTCCTTCCTTGATTCGTTCATTGCAGTTCTTGGATGGCAGTGATGTCGGCTTTTGCTTTCACGAAGACATCAAGAAACCAGGCATCTGCACCAATCATATTAAGGGAACCGACATTGCAGGTGCATGCCTTTAAATCATAGCCCTTAACCGGTTATGACAGCGTGACCTAGCTGGTGGCTACCCAGAGGTTACTTGGCTGCAAGCGGCCGGAAGTAGTGAACTGCAGGAAGCGCATGCAAAATAATCACCGGGCCATTCGCTGGTAAATGCAAGTCAGAGGCTTTCCCCACTTACGTGGAATTCGACACAATGCTCCCCCTTCCTTAAAAGTAACAAGATAAAATGTCAGTGCGAATTTCGATTTCAAATTAAGCTTTGTTTAAAAAGCAAACAATTTTCTCGCTTGCTTTGGCTAATAGCAGATTTCCTACTAAAAATCCCAAAGCAAGTCCCCTTGGGATATTGACAACTATTACAATTGCATAGGTAAAAGTCAAGGCGGAATGCCACAGCTGCAAAAGATCCGCAGCCGCAGTAGCAGCGACGATAAAAATCGCCGCTGATTGAAATTAAGTTTAAATTGTGTACAATAACATCATATTAAAGAAGTCACTTGATCAGATCGCAAAGAGCAAAGCTGCACGCCGTGACAGCAAAACAATGCGATTTATCTATAAATATGTATGTATTTTTGTGTGTGTGTGTGAGCGTTTCATGAAACGCGATCAATCGATTGACATTCAATGTTTTCGCATTGAATAAACAGCGTAGAAGAAGAAGATACCAGAGATACTTGCGCTGTAATAAGCTAAAAAAAAGGAAGAATGCATAACAAACAGAAACAAGAACAATTGAGCGTTTAAAAAGGACGCTAGAACCGGATTCATACGCATTGTGTAAAGCGAAATAGCAAACGAAGAGTTATTGCGACAGCACATTGAGTCCCAACGCACAAAACAAAATTTATCATTTCAATGAAAATTTTGATATTTTTCCAAATTGTCAACTGCTCTTACTGAAATGATATCATGTGCGCCTATAAGTATGCAAAATTTGTTAAATTGTCCCCTATACAGTGTTGATGTGGTCACATTTGGGTGCTTACTTGTCGTTGTTCTGGTAGCGACAATCCTTAGCTGAATATGATTGATATAAGCTCCGGTACTAGCAGCTTCTGGCACTAGAATGGCTGCACGGGAACGCTAACCTTCGGGTACTCTCGCCGTTTTTTTTTTTTTTTTTGTTTATAAAAGATGAGAATGAAAGTAAGGATTGCAAGTGAGCGGGGAAAATGAAGCCGACGTAAATCTCGGCACATTTTACAACAACACATCAGCTCAGCTCAGCTTTCTTTAGTGTGAGAGGCTTGCCGCTTAAACATTGCATACTTTTAGGCGCGTGTTATAGTTTTTTAAAGCAATTTTTTTTCTATACACGAAAACATTACGTTATTTATATATATGCAGAGTTGTATAGTTAACGATGTCGGGTTGTCGGGTTGGACGGGATTTCAAGCACCATAGTAGAAGTTTTTTGATAGGCTCGAAATAAGTTTTAAATCTATCATCCCCTACATATAGTAGAAAAAACCGATTGCCTTGTTGATGTTGCCGTGATGGACGGAATTTCGAGCACCATCGTACGAGTTTGTTGATTGGTTCGAAATGATTAGAATAGTGCTATCAGAATGGACCAGATTTCTAGAAGCAGATGCCCAATTATTACACATTAATTAGAGCTGCACTTTGTAGGAGGTTGAAAACGACGTATTTCCAAGCCACGCGTCGAGATTATTGCCTTGAATAATTTAGTTAGGCTATAAATGCTACTTTGGTCTAGGTAGGTAATTGAAAAGTAAAGCCCTCTCTCGGCAAACGAAAATCATACTCCACAAGTCACTTATCGTACCCGTCCTGCTATATGGTGCAGAAGCATGGACCATGACAACATCAGATGAAGCGGCTCTGGGAGTGTTCGAGAGAAAAGTTCTTCGAAAGATTTATGGACCTCTACGCGTTGGCGATGGCGAGTACCGAAGAAGATTTAACGATAAGCTGTACGAGCTCTAAGCAAACATCAACATAGTCCAGCGAATTAAAACGCAGTGGCTGCGCTGGCTAGGCCATGTTATGCGAACCAAGAAAGTGTTGCTATCGGAACCCGTCTATGGAAGCAGAAGTAGAAGGCGGCCCATACTCCGCTGGAAGGACCAGGTGGAAAACGATTTAAACTCCCCTGATGTGACCAATTGGCGCCGGTTGGCAGAGAAAAGAAGCAACTGGCGCGCCTTGTTGGACGGCCATATTTTATTTAGGCAAAGAGCCATTTTGTTTTATACTATTTCCAGAAGGGTGCGTGTTGATATATACTGAAACCATTAGCCGTATCCCCAAGGCAAGTATATTAAATGGCACGTACGGTGGCACAGCGACGAAACCGCTTTGCCAAGCCAATAGCTAAGACACTCTGTGTGATATATATTCGACCCACTACTTGGTGCAATTTTTCACTCAAACCAAACAGAGCTTAAATAACTATGTCAAAAATTATAAAGTATCTTTATCTCTTAACATACTGCAAGTGCCGTCAACATTTTTCTGCTTGTTGGGTTATTGTCGTCTGATAAAATTCTTTTTTTTTTTCAACCGTCACATTCCCCTCTACGGTATCATTGTACGAATTGCGCTAGACAAGCCATTTTTCTGTTGTTCATGAAAAGTATACAGCTCAAATGCTGTCCTATACAAATAGGGCTAAAACTAGATGACGAAGTATCTACTAATAGAGCTTGTAACTATGTACAAGTTAGTGAGCACTTTCTTTTAGACACAAGTGACTCATCGGAAACCACAGTGTGAGCTTGAATTGCTGCTCTTTTCTAATAAGCTCCGTTGCCGATAGCTACAGATTCAAGTAGTCAGACTCTTAGTATATAAGCAAACCGTTCACAGTAGTTTTAGATTTTCCTACAGGGTACATTGCTGACATACATATAAAAAATTCTTAAAGGCGGATCTGTTTAAGGTATGATCGTCTATAGTTTTGTTAAATGCTTGTTTTCCCGTCACCCATTGATCATTTTAAGCTCTAAATAATTAACTTGTTTATTAGTAAACTTATCACGCACAATCTCAGTTGTTGATATGAACTACGGGGTAAATTTTTATAAGTAGTTAAAAATAGAGTATGAGTAGCATAGTGCTGGAGAAATAAGGTATAATGTGATATGATGTTACTCAATTCTTAGCATAAATGAACCTTCCTTTTCTCTTCCTTTTTTATTAAGTTGCTCAGAGTCGAAGCATCTTCAACAGCTATGTTACAAAGGGTTGACATTGCCGCCGTGAGGTTTTGACTTGGTTGCGTCCACGTTATTTTATTGTGGAAACCGCTGATTTGAGACTATGAACATACTTAAGCTATGCTTTAAGAATATTTCATAAACCGGTTGAGAATTGCAGTTTTTTGCGTAAGCGAGTGAAAAAAATTTTTAAGGCGTATTTTGAAAACAAAATGCTAAGTGACTCACGTACACAGATACATGCAAAACTCTGACATGGAAACCCCTTTAAACAATCTTCTTATCGTAGGTGTGTGGCGGCTGTAGATGATTACAGGATACATCGTTAATAAAGGCTGAATTTATAAACATAGACTAACTGTGTTCCAAGATGGCCATAGGAGTGCCAAAAAAAGCTATTACTTATATAAGGGGTATATAAGGGGTCATAATCGCGTCATGGGTATGTTTGCAAAAGTAGACAGCACCACCTCCTCTCCCCCGTTTTATATCGCTATAACTCTTGGACCATTACTTTTATACCCAAAAAGTTTGATATCTAGGTTTCTTAGATACAATTCCAAGAAATTGTGGAAAAAGGAACAGCATCAAACTCTCCCTAAGTGTCCTCGCTACCTCTTCCCCGAATCCAATCCTTATATATCGAGCTCTAAGAAAATGAGAAAGTAAGCCAGTTTCATCTGCCCCTTCTTATTTATTCATCGCTTCGATGCCACTTCAGGATATTTCGGCATCGTTGTGCAATAACATGGAGAAGATTCCGGGATTTTTTTCAGAAGAGATCCGTATACATTTTGAGTTAGGTTTTGGCCTACTTACGCATAATTTCGAATTTGTTCTTGGGATAATTTAGCAATTTTTTTCGGATAATTTGTGGATTGGGACGGTTTATTGGAAATCGGTAAAGATCTTTTTGCACTTTGTCATAAATACGAATACTATGAAACTTCCTCAGTACTTTAGATGCTTGGCCAATTTATATTGCAGCGACAGCCGAGATAACAAACGGAAGCGGACAGATGGCTCGGCTAGTTATCTATACCTGGACCCTATTTCAAATATCCCTTTTCCAAGCGCTTGAAATAGTTGACTAATTTAGCCTCCTCAACAGTAGTAGAAGCTTCAACATCTAAGCCAGCTTCAACAAAACCAGCATGCAAAAAACATCTCAGTCCTAAAAGCAGCTCTTAGGCAACTGAGGTGGAGTCTAGAAACGAACTACCGATCAGCTTTTGTTCTACGGTTGATACTCTGATATCGTACGTTAACTATTGCGACTATTATAGCTGTTAGTTACTTTGTTATTATTGCTGTTGTCTACAGCTGCTTAGATGTTGCTGATCATGCGTCATCTAAACCTAAAATTACTCTCCGCTTTAGGCTTCTCCGTCCCTTCACACCCCATCGACCGGACCAAATTCGCTTTCTTAATTCCTGTATACGGAAAGCTGTCGTCCGTCTAACGACTCAGAGAGTGTTTTTACGTGTGTTCGATCACAGCACAGAAGTACCTAATTTTTATTCAATGGCGGTTTGTTGGACATCTGTTGTCTTAGTGAAGATTTGTTATCGTAAAAAAGGTCCCAAGTACTCGAGAAATTCGATGGGTAAACATACAAAAATACGTCTAGAAAACTGACGTTTTTAAGTGAACTAGAGCTCGCCCAGGGGTTGAAGTTAAACCATAACAGAGGTAGCTTTACCAGAAACAAACACTTTCAGGCGTTTTGAGAAGAGCTTCAAAGAATCATAAACGTCGAGCTATGCACAGCTGTGTTAACGATTTCATATTAAAGTTTTTTCTGTATCTGTTTCATTACAAACCGATGAGTCGCCGATAACAAGTCGATGACACGCAGATAGCAATCCTAACAGTGGGACAAGAAATCGCAAATTTTTCGATAACAAATTGGTAATACTCATATTACAAATGGATATCTTTTCTAAAAGCAATCGATTACTTTTTGATAGAATATCGATAACTTTTCGTTAAATAATCGATAAATTTTCAATGTTATTTCGACAAATTGTCGATAAGAAATCGGCAACTCATTCACATTTTTTGTTATCGATAGCAAATTTATAACATACCAATCGATAACTCTTCTGTACCTAGTCGATAACACACCTATAACAGACCGATAGATAGTCGCGTATACTATCCCCACTCACGCTTACATTCTATATTCCCCCGTATATCATACCACTTCCAAAAACTGAGCACAGAAACAACACCTATGCATATCGCACTCTATTTTCAGTAATCACGCACCTGTGACCAGAACAAAGATAAAATTAAAATCAACAGTTTTTACCTAACCAACCACAAACATCAAGGAGTTTAACGATCATATGCAAAATCTTTCTCCGATTATATCAAATCAAAAACACCTGCCTATTTTCACATGAGATAATAAATATTCGAATATGATAAATGTCGAATGGTTGTGGTTTAACAAACGATAAGTTACTTTGAAACGGCTAAAAAGGATGCAAAAAAGAAACAAAAAAATGCGCTGTTACGAAAGCATCAAAAATATATAAATAAAAATCAATTCAAAGCAAAAAAGGATTAGCAAGCAAAAAATTGCACCATCCAACAAACCATCGATTGATGAGAAGGCAAAGAACAATCGCATCAACTCAACAACCAACCATTGGCAACCAGTTAGTCTGCTAAACAACACAATCAACTAAGCTGCGAAACGGACTACCATACATGGAGCCACACAGTCCTAAAGCAAAAAGAATGTAAAGCCAAAAACTCGTTATAGCCATTTTGAATTGAAATTTGTGAAGATAAAATTGTATAGACAGACTGCTGGCGCATTGATTGTTGTAAAGGATGAGCAACAGAGAACCGGAGTGTTTTTGGTTTTGGGTGGGCGGAAGGAAGTGTAAGCGGATGCATGTGTCTACCGACAGACAAAAGCACAAGCGTACCTATGTAAGTACATCGCAATGTAGGAATCATTGGCAAACGCTACGGCAACTTTTGTGTGACAATTGCAATGCGCACAGCAGGCGATTGTCAATTGAACAATGAATTCAACAGAGAGGCGGGTGACACAGAGGCAGAGTGACAGGTGGAAGGAATAGCAATAGGAAAGGGGTGCGTTAAGCAGTAATAAACTAAATGACACACACATACACACATAAATATAGAAACCAACGATGTTACGTCGATGCTCTTATTCAGTGGTTACGACTAATACATTTACTATGATCGTGTACTTAGTCGTTCCTAAACCCTCCAAAAAATTCGATTAGTCTAGGATAAATCGCAAAGGAGTATGCGACTAATGCCAGTTTTGATATCTTTGTATAAGTTGAATTGTTTTCTTTTATTTGAGCGTGTCCTATGAAGCGACTTATTGTACCAAATTATACCCGAATGGGAACGATAGGACCAATCCCCTTTGTACCCACATGGGAACGAATGAATACTAATCCCTTTTCTAATAAAAAGTGTTATATGGTAAGAGGTTATGTACATGTTAAACGCAATATTAAAACTTGTAAAATATTGTTAGATACATCTATGTAAAAAAATTATTAAATCGCCAACTCATTCCAAGAGATATGGGTCGATAATAATGGAGCATATGGTTCAAGTCATTTACCTGTCATCACCTGCAATCTTTTGTATTTAACTCACTTCGTTGCCGCTTTTTTTATGTTTCTTAAAATGCGCCACATAGAATTCAACCTGACTAATCCCAACCGTACCCAAAAGGGAATAGAGGGGATCATTTATGCCCCAATGTAGACAAAAGAGATCAACAGGAGAGCGCTTTCTTTATGGACAAGTCGTACTATTTTTTGCAGGGAAGCATCATTACAAATATTTATAAGGGCCAGATTATGTATGACGCCGTGACAGTTTTCGTCGCAGTAATTCCCATTCATAGTCACCACTTTATTATATACAAAACTTTATAAAGGCATTCGGGTTTACTGTCACTCACTGTAGTGATCGAATGCTTTAAAGTTATAAGAGTTTTAGTACGCACGAGAAAAAACGACTCATTGCGTCACGTTAGGTTATAAGTACATAATTTGCCTCATTAACTCAATTTAGAATTTATCTCCAAGTGAAGTGGTTGGAGCACAATTTTGTAGCTCTTAAAATTTGGCTTGCCTCGGCCACCTAATCCTACTGGGGATACCCCCACATCTGGGATTAACAACACAAGCTGTGCCTTTATGGCATTTTATAAACTTGTTGAGAATTGGGAGCTAATGCCAAAGCGAGTTACATAAATTAAAGGATTTTTGATTTGTAAGCAACTTTGTCCACGGTATGGGGGGAACCAGTTTGCATGCCTAGGCGTAGCCGTTTGAAGTGGTATACTCTATGAGGCAATACAGAATATAAGCGTAAATGTAGTCATTACTCTCTAGCATAACAGGGGAACAATGTACGTATTAGAGTTGATATGAACATAATGAGACAACAAATTAGTAAATGGAGATGAATGTAGGCAGAAACACCAAACCGAATATATTTAACGTAGAAAGTGAAACGATAAAGTAAGATAAAGAAGACTATAATAAATATGTCGGTAATAACTGACTAAATTAATTGGCGCTTAACGGTTTAAACGATTATGGCTGTGCAACTAGACGCGTCAGTGCCTTCTTCATTGGGTTAACTGGCGTTAATTGGTCACACCAAGCGAATTTATATCGTTTTCTCCCTGGCGGAGTGGGGACCGCTCTTCCGGAATGAGGACCGCTGCTTCCATAGGTCAGTTTCGATAAAAATATTTTCTTAGCCGGAGCATAATCTTTCATTTGCATTGCCAAGCCAGCGCTATGTTGAAGCCTGCATAAAACTCGTACAGCTCATAATTAAATCTTCGTCGGTACTCACCGTCGCCGAAGCGTACACAGAGGTCCATAAATCTTTCGAAGAACTTTTCTCTCGTACCCCTCCAGAGCCGCCGCATCTGATGTTGTTATGGTCCATGCTTCTGAACCATAGAGCATGATCTTCGTTTGCCGAGGGAAGACTATCAAACCCATATTTTTCGTTTCCTTTTCAAGTTTGAAGTACGTAGAACTTGCGGTTTTCAGGCCTACGATGTCAATGTCTTCAGCATACGCCAGTAATTACACACCCTTATGTCGACAATGGCGCAGAAGGTAATAACGATGCTTCCAAGCTATGTTCACGGGTGCGGAAGCTAAGGCAAGGCAAGGAAAGGTAAAGAAAGTAGAGACATGAAGCCAAAAACCAAAGTCGGAATCGCAACAAGACCGCTTGTTGCCAATTTGTTATCAGAGTGTTAACGGTTTGTTATCGAAGTGTTGTAAAATATTCATCGCTAACAAACATTATAGATGAGTTATCGATCGATTTATAAACTAAAAATAGTCGATTAATATCGAAAGTGTTATAAGTAGGTCATCAAAATGCTACCGACTTATTATCGGAATGTTACCAACTTGTAATCGACAAGTTATTTATTTTGTATCGAAGAGTTATAAATGAATTGTCAAAAAGTTATCAACTATTTATCAAACGGTAAAAATTATAGACGTGTTCGAAATAATTCTCTTTTTATCGAAATCTATCGATTTTATATCAATTAAAAAGTTGTCGATTTGTTATCAGAGCGTTACCAATTTGGTATCGACGTATTATCGATTTAGATTTAGATTCATTAGCTCGTTCTGAAACAGGTACTGATAAAACATCAATATAACATCGATGACACATCTGTAACGCGGCAATTACAAGACGATAATAAATGATAATGACTCGAAGATAACAAACCGGTAACTCGATGAAACTTTCCCTTTTGTCAAGCATTGATGTTGGGATATTCAAGCTGTCACAGTAGCGAAAATTTTAAGGACAGCTGAAGGTTTAATGTGGTCATGTAAATCATTCCCGAGATGGTCGGGCTAGTACCTTAATGGTGCTTTATTACCGGAGCGTACCGGATCTATATCCGGAAAAGGCCCATCAACATCGTTAAAACTCCCCAGGATCTTCGGGGAGTGTCTTTATCGTTAATACAACAATAACAGGGACTTTTTGGGTAAGTTGAAACGATGAGCCTTGTCAACCTCTGCAGTTATTGGATAGTTAGGCGAAGAAAACTACTTAGATCGCAAACTCCAAGAGGCAGTACTATCTAAAGACAGTTATTAACTTTTGCCTTGATCCGGTACTTCACTACACATATGCCCAGCAATTCCTTACATAGCACTCAAATACTGTAACTCTTAGCACAAAAAGCAAAAACAACAGCGCATGACATCTGCTTATAGCTTTTGCCGCATAATAGCATACAAGGACGCACCTACACACACATATAAATATCGAAAAACACTAGCTTATAAAATTTTTATGTATGTACGTATGCACACACCTAGTTGCAACTTTGTTTTTGTTTTGCCATTGCGTTTTGCGGTGGCACCAAGAATGCGTGTTGCAAAGTTGCTTGTTTGCAAGTTTGCTGCTGGTTAACGCATTGTTGTAAATGCAATGGCAGTAGCAACAAATTTGTATTCTCATTGCGACTTCAAGTTGTTGTTTGCAATTTATTATGGATTGTTGTCTACTGCTTTATGTTTTTTACATTCTCTTAAGCGTTGTTGTTGTTGTGCTTCAGTTTATTGTTGTTTTTGTTGTAGGTATCACTACAATACCTTCTGCTTGCAATAAACTGGTCCTGGGTTGCCGCTATTTGACATTTGTTGTTGACATTACATATATTTTGTATTGTTATTGTTGTATTTTTATTTTTTGAAGTACCGAGAACACAGTTACCATTTTCGGTTTGGAAATATATGAAAAGGTTAAGCAAAGGACAGAAATGAAAGAAGACATAGAATAAGTTCCCAATGCAGTGAAAGTTTATGTGATTTATGTTTATGTGTTTCCCTATAAAATAAACGCAACAAACTTTACACACACTACGGACACATTCAGTCTATGCGAGATTCTTGCGTACCGGCCGGTATAACCTAACTTTTATAAACCAAAAACTCGAGTTGTGAGACATTAACATTACAGTCAGCAAAAAAATGCGATAACTCTACCGTTTTTGCAGTAAGTTGAGTTCTGACGAGAGATTTATATACCAACTTCAAAGTGGTAATAGAAAGCCAAGCCAAAGCCACTGAAATATACGCTGTATACAGACTAAGTATTTTATTATGACATATGATTTTTGATGGGTAAACATCATTCCTCACGATCTGGAGGAATCCAGAAAACATGAACCGAAACCCGACCCAAACTGAACCGAAAGCGGGACTGCAATTGGACCCAAACCGGATCCGAAATCGAAATCAGATCAAAACTAGAACCGTAATCGCAACAGAGACCAGAATCGGATCGAAACTGGAGCGGAAACGGTAAAAAAACCGGAACAGGTACCAGACGGAAACCGCAACAAAAACCTTGGCCGAAATCAAATCAGAACCGAAACTCAGACCGAAGCCAGGACCGCAACTGAAAACGAAATCGGAACAGAAACTGAAAACGGGACCATAATTGGGACAGAAAGGATACAGGTCTTAACGGATCAAAACCGGACTAAAACCGAAACACACACCGAACCAGAACTGAAACCGGAACAGAAACATTGACAGAAAATTCAGGCGGAGCCGAAAATGGACCGAAACCGGCATAGAAATCGGATCAAAACTTGAGCAGTAATGAGACCAAATCAGGTACAGAAAGCAGGTCGGAAGCCAATCGAAAATAGGTCCAAAAAGGAGTGAAACCGAAACAAAAAACAAACCAGAAGCGAAGCCGTAACAAACATGTTGACCGAAAAGGAACCGGAACCGGAAATTGAGACCCAAGTCCGACTGAAATGTGTATTCAGTGCTGAGAACTAAGTCGTAGCGTAAACCAGATAAAAGCCGTCGGAACCGAATAATAAACACAGCCCGAATCAAAATCGAAACCGGAAAATACATCCGAACTAAAACCGAAACTGAAATCGAAGCCTAAACAGAAACCGGAACGGCGATGACCCGCGGTAAGAATACTCTGCCCTATTCTTCCCAGAGTGTTTTTATTTTCAAGTTAAATATAAATGCCGAAATGTTTTATTAGGTACCTGGTTCTACAATTAGTCAGGAGAGCAGTTCAGCTAATATGACTCGCGTCTCGCTTTATTGTCTGCGTTTTTTGTATGTGACGATTTGCTATAATTATGGCTATACTCAGGTGAGTGTTTATAAAAGAGTTTACCGGCATACCTTCAGATCAAACTATCATCTACGCTTATCTATTTGTTATCGATTACTTATCCAAAATTTATCAATGTGTTATCAAAAAGTATTCGATTTGTTATCGGGGTGTTTAAAATTTGTTATCGGCATGTTATTGATTTGGTATCAAAAAGTTATAGATTTGACATCGAAAGGTTTTCGATTTGTTATCGGAGTGCTTAAAATTTGTTACCCGCGTGTTATCGATTTTTTGTCGATGACTCGTTTGTTTGAAACCGCTACCGGTAAAACTTCAATACAAAATCGATGATACATTCGTAAATCACCGATAAAAAACGAACAAGAAACCGAAGACTGAGCGATAACAAGCTGATAAGGAATTCGCTATCGATAATAGGACGATATCAAAACATTAACATGTCAGTATTGGTAGAGTTAGTTTAGATTAGGTTGAAATGGCTGGTCCGTGAGGATCTCACATAGACTGAGTGTTACATAGTGTTGCCACAAGTTTGCTTAACGACCAAACTGAAAAACCCCACCAAAAACCATGATCTATGTTATAAAATAACTCTTTATCCTCGACAAATACTAGAAGCTTTCTAGGACCTATGCTCCTTAAAGCTCCTAGTTCTCATAACTGTATCACTCCCAATAGCTGGAGTCTTAGCCCCGCACATGATTTTCGACATTTTACAATCCCGCGCCTCGGCCCGCTCCTTCCCTGCTTTCTCGACCATAAGCAACTCTCGCCTTCGGCATCGGCAGTTACCGATAAGAAGCCGACAAAACTCTTATCACAAACGCCGAAAAAGTTTCGGCCAAAGTTACCTGAGTTGTGGTTTAACTTCAATCTGTGGGCGAGCTCTAGTCAAAATAAAAATTTTAGTTTTCTGGAAGTATTACTATATACTATGTCTACTCATCCAACTTCACGAGTATTTGGTACTCACGCCTTTTTCAGCTAAAGTTTTATGAGGACTTTTACTTAATGACTGTTGGTGTGTCCTCACACAGGTCAATTTCGCCAAATTTTGTGGCATATGGTTCCAGATGCATAACTGCATACCTACAAATGAAAATATGTACATTGTTGGAAGATGTAGCTGTGCCTTAAACTCACTAAACTGTGCTTACAAATAAATAAGTGCACATGGTTACAGTTAGCATCAAGGATGAGCACGAAACGCAGTAAGCGAATATCAAACTCACGCAAGCCCAAATACTTCAGCTGGTAAGCAAGCATTACCAGTGTGGCGTGATAAGTAGGCAGAGGCGTAGGAGCATACGAAATAATTATTTAAGCTACTGTATGCGGGTGGGCGTTGTAAATGTAACACCTAAACTCGAGCAAGTAAATGAATTGTAGGGTTGAGTGAGTGCTTGTGTGTGGCTGTCTGTGTGACTGTCTGCCATATGCATGATAATCATTTTATTCATGTTGCTACGTCACTGAGTTCACAAGCGTCATGGTAACTTCATTTATGGCATGTTAAGGGTCAGTCAGTGGACACATTTATCAAACATGTTCATCCTTGGCTTTGGTTTGTTTTGCTTTGCTTTGCATGACTTGGTTATTGCGAGTATTATACAAAAACAAATAACTCTACATTTTGCTGCTATGCAAACAATTAAGCTGGTGGTTCATGTCAACTATATTTTAATCGCAATTAAGGCAGCAGAGTTTTGGTAAATCAAAAAAAAAAAAAAAAAAAAAATGGGAAATTTTAATTTGCATTTGTTGGAATTTTGCAGAATGCATGTACAGATAATTTTTATTCGCCATCCTATAACAATTCGAATATTTTTATAGAAAGAAGACGACCTCTTAACCCTCAGGCGGACTTCTTAAATAATCTCTACTAGGCTTTAATATTAAATAGGTCCGCCGCACCAATGATAGATTGGAAAAACAACAAGAACTCAAAATCTCAATCACCGAAACGCTTACCCTAAGTGGTCGCTAGGACATGCTCTGATAATCAAGCTACAAAACTACTTAATAGGTTGAAGGTAGCAATACATCGCACAAAGTAGGTAAACGAACGGTCCTTTCGGTGTACCACAGCGGTGGTGCGGGTACCGGTTTAGTGTAGTGCACCTAGGTGCTTTGCCTCTGAGAAAGGCACCGAAACAAGCCAGATCATACCGTTAGCAAACTTTGGTCCATCTATCGCTGCGCGCACTGGTGTGCCCATAAAAAGGACAGAACCGTGAATAAATCTTAATTTGCTGTGCTAAGATCCATTTATTGAGATATTAATCACTGCTATCTGAATGAATCTCCAGACGAATGTGAGGTAGAAAACTTTGTTGTTGTTGTTTTTGGAGGGACAAGGACACTCCCCGAAACCATCGTTGATGATCCTCTGTCGGATATAGATCCGGTACGTTCCAGTAACAGGCATGATTAAAATACATGCCCGGCCATATCGGGTACGTTTTAATATGACCACATTTAACCTTCTAGGCAATCAAACCCTCCACCCCCTAGTTCCGCTAGTAGCTTAGAATCGCCAGAGTCTCGCCTGCTAAATATGTGAATGAACAATTCATATTTGTAACAGGATATGTGTCTCATAGACAAGGTTGCGTATTGGGTTTCGGAGGCTGTGAATTGCGCTTATTAACCCCTAGAATCGCTGTGAAGTCCCTCTTTGGCCAGGTAACGAAGGGGGAACATAACATTTCACAAAGCTTATTTCTGCTGAAATCGATGGCATTCCGTGCTACATTATACCTTCTAATTAATTCACCTTTTTATATTTAAACGAGGCTGGGCTTTAGCTCATTGAGTAGTGCTACAACAGGCCAGTCATCCTAGAAGTGTGTCTTTGCCAGTTTCTAAAGCGCTAGACCTGAAACACTGGAGGTTGAATGACTACAACGGCCATATAATATCTAAAGATGATGAAGCCCTTCTATTGCGACCAAATCCATTGTCATTATTCAACTGGCTGGTTTCAGGTCAACGCGTCATAAGCTTTATAGCTCCAATGGCATCAGTTTCGAGTGGGACTGTATCCAATCGACATATTGGCAAATGAAGCAGTGATGATTTATAAGAAGGAAAGAGACATCAGCACACAAAACTTGCAGATGAAATGGAACAACTCGCCAAAATAACGCTGGACACATCGGCGCATCCCCGTTCTGAGGCGCTGGATGGCACGAATGCACGGCGAAGTAGATTTCTACCGAACTTAAGCCTTAACCGGCCATGGATCTTCAAAGCAGTACCTTCACCGGTTCAAACAGGAAGATACTAACATATGCGATCACTGCGGAGGTGAAACAATAAACATCTTTTTCGAGTGCCCAAGGCCTTATATCTTCAGATATATATAGCGCAGCATTTTTGGGGGAGATTACACTCCCGAAACAATCGTAGATCATATGTTCCAAGGTATCGTGAAACTGCCCCACGTAGTATACTATTTTAAAAACTACGTTTACAAGTACACTTTCCATACCATGAGCAAAGAAATTTAGAAAAAACAAGTAAGGAAGGCTAAGTTCGGATGTAACCGAACATTACATACTCAGCTGAGAGCTTTGGAGACAAAATAAGGGAAAATCACCATGTAGGAAAATTAACCTAGGGTAACCCTGGAATGTGTTTGTATGACATTGGAATCAAATGGAAGGTATTGAAGAGTATTTTAAAAGGGAGTGGGCCATAGTTCTATAGGTGGACGCCATTTCGGGATATCGCCATAAAGGTGGACCAGGGGTGACTCTAGAATGTGTTTGTACGATATGGGTATCAAATTAAAGGTATTAATGAGGGGTTTAAAAAGGGAGTGGCCCCTAGTTGTATATGTGAAGGCGTTTTCGAGATATCGACCAAAACGTGGACCAGGGTGACCCAGAACATCATCTGTCGGGTACCGCTAATTTATTTATATATGTAATACCACGAACAGTATTCCTGCCAAAATTCCAAGGGCTTTTGATTTCGCCCTGCAGAACTTTTTCATTTTATTCTACTTCATATGGAAGGTGTCACACCCATTTTACAAAGTTTTTTCTAAAGTTATATTTTGCGTCAATAAACCAATCCAATTACAATGTTTCATCCCTTTTTTCATATTTGGTATAGAATTATGGAATTTTTTTCATTTTTAGTAATTTTCGATATCGTAAAAGTGTGCGTGGTCATAGTCGGATTTCGGTCATTTTTTATACCAAGATAAAGTGAGTTCAGATAAGTACATGAACTAAGTTTAGTAAAGATATATCGATTTTTGCTCAAGTTATCGTGTTAACGGCCGAACGGAAGGACAGAAGGTCGACTGTGTATAAAAACTGGGCGTGGCTTCAACCGATTTCGCCCCTTTTTACAGAAAACAGTTATCGTCATAGAATCTATGTCCCTACCAAATTTCACAAGGATTGGTAAATTTTTTCGACTTATGGCATTAAAAGTATTCTAGACAAATTAAATTAAAAAGGGCGGAGCCACGCCCATTTCGAAATTTTCTTTTATTGTTGTATTTGGTTGCACCATATTATTACTGGAGTTGAATGTTGACATAATTTACGTATATACTGTAAAGATATTAAATTTTTTGTTAAAATTTGACTTAAAAAAAAAATTTTTTTTAAAGTGGGCGTGTTCGTCATCTGATTTCACCAATTTTAATTTGGGTCACATATAGGAATAGGAGTAACGCTCTTGCCAAATTTCATCATGATATCTTCAACGACTGCCAAATTAGAGCTTGAAAAACTTTCAAATTACCTTCTTTCAAAAGTAGGCGGTGCCACGCCCATTGTCCAAAATTTTACTAACTTTCCATTCTACGTCATAAGGTCAACCCACCTACCAAGTTTCATAGCTTTATCCGTCTTTGGTAATGAATTATCGCACTTTTTCGGTTTTTCGATATTGAAAAAGTGGGCATGGTTATAGTCCGATTTCGTTCCTTTTAAATAGCGATCTGAGATGAGTGCCTAGGAACCTACATACCAAATTTCATCAGGATACCTCAAAATTTACTCAAGTTATCGTGTTTACGGACAGACGGCCGGACGGTCGGACATGGCTAAATAAATTTCCTTTTTCGCCCAGATCATTTTGATATATAGAAGTCTATATCTATCTCGATTAGTTTATGCCGTTACGTATTACCGTTATGCGAAAAAAGTTAATATACTCTGTGAGCTCTAATAAAAGAAACGTTTTTTCGCCCTATCTAATATTTTGCATACTTGACCTGCAATTTTCACAAAAATCCTAGTTTGCAAACATAATAAGGCTTTTGGAAATTCCATTCACAACGCAAATTGACTACACTTTTCAAATATTTTCCTGAGTACCATTAAGCAAGCAAACCAGCACTATGCTCCGTGGTTACAATTAGTAAAATACCAAAACCAACAAAAGTATTAGTGGTTCATGTTTGTTGTGGTAATTTCAATAATGTTCCAACTACATTCAACACACTTTTTTTGCACCAATACACACAGGACGTACATGTAACGTAGTTATGTAATGCCATGCCTGTAAGCCTTTGGAATAAGTTACTCATACGTCATGGCATCGCACTCTCGTTGCATTCATATTCCGTGTACGTTGGCATGCAAAAAGGAATAAAAAAAATTTCAAAATATACTGTAACAAAAAAAAGCAGTATTTAAATCGTTTTAATTACTCTGTCACACAGTAGCTGTTATAGTTGTTGGTGTTGCAACACATCTACATATCTACTACTTATACGAATACGAGCGCATGTGAGCAGTTAGGAGTACGTACGTCAAGTGGCATTTGGCTGCAATCGGCTGTCGACTGTTGACTGCTGGCATGCATTTATGCTTGCAATGCTTGTGGCACGTACTTTCTACTCGTATTACATGCGCTCAAGTGAAACTCATAAACAATTACAGTTAGGTGTGGGTAATTCACACTTTTTCACTTTTCGCTTTTCATTTGTTTGTGCCACAAATAGTTTTGCGCTAGTTATTACTAAAAATTTTTCAGTTTGACGCGTTAAATTAGTGTGATGATTAAAAAAAAAGTTTCAGTTCGAAACTAAATAGTGAACACATTTCATTATACATACTTATTATTTGTTAAAAGCTAACAACAACAAAAGTAATCGCCATTAAATGGCGCTTAGCTACCTTCTGCGCTATATCTTAACTCAGTGCGGTGACCGTCCATTTCTACATAGCCAAAGTCGGCTTCAAATAGCAGTATTTTGTAACATAAATAGCGAAGCCTTTTCTACGTTTGCTAAACGGTAGGTAACATAAGTCTTCGGGAGAACTTATCACGAATACTGTAAAGGTAATTTCATCTGACGTTTAACAGAGTCAATGATTCCGAGCCTAACATCATAGTAGCTATGATGGAGAACTAAAAGAATACCCAGAAACCTGGGCATCCCAACATACATTTCTTTGAAGTGACCCCGCCTCCCAGAAACTTAACAAGTCATCTTCGTAAGCACTATGAACAAATGCGGATTTTAGGAGTTCGGGCATTTGAAAAAGAGGAGCATGACAAGGCTCTCAAAAACCTTGTTCCTAAAGGCAAATACCCTAAACTCGCAGTTGATGAAAGTAAGTTCCCCAGGGAAACGTACGTCACTCTAGCTCATCTTTGATCTGAACACTGCTATAGGTTAGACTCTGACTTACTCTCCCGTTTGTAATGTGGCATGACACCAACCATCTTTTCAATAGCAACGTGGAACTAACGCAACGCCTCTAACAGCTTTTTCTCTCTGGTCCAACCCTGCTTAAACTACAAGTTTCCTCGGACACTCATTAGAGAACATTAATTATAATCAGTGAAGACAGTTGGATAAGGAGAAGCACTGCAACAACAACAACAATAACATGAACTAAAAAAGTTTGATCAACATTTCCTGAGGAAGAAATTTACTTCTTCAATGTCTTCAAATATTTGCTGGAAAGAATAATTTTCGGTTGAGCTTCTAGATTACTTTGTTTTTACCTTTAATAATTTTAGGAATATACGAAGCACTCCACCATTTCGTTCACAACAAGACTCATCTCTTTCACCTTTTTATCAAGACTAGAGAAGGCAGAAGTTACGGTGGTTTGCTCAAGTCAATAATTTCGATTCCGTCAGCACACGCCGGCAAATGCGCGATCTTATGATGAACTATAGCATTAGGGCTGGGAATAATGCTGTGCATTATCGGATACCAATACTAAATTTGTGGAAATCAAACATTTGATTAATAAATGTGAAGAAACAAAAATGAAAGCCGTTGATATTAAACAGATAGTCGAGCAGATATTTTGTAATAAATTCTCCCAGATTAAAAGTAGCATTATTACGGACTTCAACTCCCTTTTAGAGCATAACATAGAAGTAAAATTGATTGCAATGAAGAATGAGATAGTAAAAGATTTATCTAATGAATTAAAAAAGAGCAATGAATTGCTTAACGATTTACGCGTGGCAAATGATCAGCCAGAAAAACTATCTTATGCTCAGGTCGCTTCTGTAAATGAGAATAAAATTGTCATTAAACCGAAAAAGAAGGGCAAAAAAGCTAAGGAAACCAAGGAAGCTCTAAAAAAGTTGTCGAACCTACCGAAGGTCTTGTTAAAAATGTTAAAGAAGTAAATAGTGGTGCGCTTATTGTAGAATGTAAAAATAAAGACGCCTGTGAAAAAGTCCAGCTAAAGGTAAGAGAAGGTATTGGAAACGATTACGAAGCAGAGAAAACAAAAAATAAGGATGAAATAAAAAAGAAAATAAAAATTGTTGGTTTAACTGAAAAAGTTAGCAATGAGCGTTTGGTAGAATGCTTAACTAAGCAAAATGACTCATGTAACGGAAAGGATTTTAAAGTGTTAAAACTGTATGAAAATACCAATCATAGAGAAGTAAGCTATATTGCGTTAGTGGAAACAGATGCAGTAACATTCGATAATGTGTTGCAACAAAAGAAAATATATATAGAGTGGGATACTTGCATCGCTTACGAGCATATAAGTGTTCTGAGGTGTTTTAAATGTCTGGGATATAAGCACAAAGCAGCTGAGTGCACGAATAAAGTAGCTTGCAGCAAATGTGCTGGACCCCATGATAGAAAAGAGTGCACATCTAATATTGTTAAATGTGTAAACTGTAGCGAACTTGTTCAAAAAAAAAGTTATTGACGTCGATGTTAGCCATTACGCCTTCAGCAAAGATTGTCCTGCGTATAAAAAATATTCGCAGCCAAGAAATAAGGCACGAGTTTAGCAACGAATATCAGAGGAGCTAAGTTGTATATATTTAAATATTAGTAGTATCGTCGCCAATAAAGCTGAACTAGAGCGTCTGATAGATGTACATAAACCACATTTAATATTTTGTTCGGAGACTTGTTCGACTGAAGAAATAACGAATCAAGAGCTACAGATACAAACATATAAACTTGTACGGTGCGATTCCCACAGCAGGCACACAGGTGGTGTGCTAATATATATAAATGAAACAATTGAATACTCAATAAGTTACAACAGAACATTAAACAAGAACATCTGGTGTATTATACTAAAAGTTAAAAATATTTTCCCCCAATATCAAATAGCTCTGATATATCACTCACGGAGCTCAAGTGATGCAGAATTTATAACGTACTTATACGACATTTTAAATAATAACTGCGTAACTCAGGATAATATTATCTTCGTGGGCGATTTCAATATAAACCTTTACAAGAGCACAACTTATAGTAAACAGTTAGTTGACTTATTTCGATCCTTTGCTATGGAGCAAAAAATAGATTTTTATACACGAAAGGGCGATAAGACAGATACATTGATCGACTTGTTATTTACAGATAGTAGCTCTATATCATGTTTAAAATTAGAAGAGTTTCAGATTTCAGATCATGAAACGATTAAATTCAAAATCAAATTACATAAGTTATTTCAGATGAGAACGAAGAGAGCAATAATTTCCTGGGAAAATTATACAAGCGACAGCCTTGTTGATGAATTACGCCAGCTTAACTACACTGACTTTGAAAATCTGAGCATCGAAAATAAGGCAACATTCCTATATAATACGCTATCAAGCGCAGTGACCACCCTGACATACTCTAAAGAAGTCAGTGTCAAACTTATGAACAAGTGGTATGATTTTGAGCTGGCTAACTTAAATAAACGTAAGCTAAATCTTTACAAGATCAGCCTATCCACTGGAGAATGGAGTGAATATTATAGTGCGAAAAGCCAATATAAACGGCTAATTAAGATAAAAAAAGCCAAGTACATGGAAAACAAAATCAACCATAGTGCTGGTGATAGTAAGGTCATGTGGAAAAACTTGAAAAATTCCATAAGCATGGCTAAAGAAAATAATGGTATTAAAAAAATTAAAATAAACGACCAACTCTACACAGAGGAAAATGAAATAGCGCAGTCTTTGAATGACTATTTCATTGATAGTATATTGGAGATTAGCATGAATATTCCTACTTCTTTTAGTAATGAAGGTACTATAGATGAGCAAAATGGCCCTAATGTTTTTAAGTTTCAGAAAGTATCCACTTCAGAGATAGTTGATATAGTAAGTAAGTTTAAAAATAAAATTGGAGGGAAGAAACTTGTGTCGGAAGGAGTCGTTAAATACTCCATAACGTATACAGGTTTCTTCTATTCTCAACTTGTTAATGAGAGCTTAGATAAAGGTCTCGTTCCTAGTTTATGGAAATCTTCTATAGTTGTGCCATTAGAAAAAGTTAAAAATACCATCAAAGCTGAGGAGATAAGACCTATTAACACGTTACAATGTGATGAAAAAATTTTGGAAACAGTGGTAAAAAATCAGCTGGTAAAATATTTAGAAGATAATGTAATTATTATACCTCAACAATCTGGTTTTCGAAAGAAACATTCATGTGAAAGTGCTTTGAATTTGGTTGTAGCTAACTGGAAAGAAGACTTAAGCAGGAAAAAACACATATTAGCTGTGTTTTTGGATTTAAAACGTGCATTCGAGACGATCGACCAAAACTTAATGCTGAAAAAGCTTTCTTGCATTGGCGTTTCTGGTATAGAACTAAAATGGTTTCAAGACTTCCTAATTAACAGATACCAAAGAACAGTGATTGGAACGTCCGTATCGGATAAAAGGGAGGTACCTGTTGGTCTACCTCAAGGGTCTGTGCTGGCACCCATACTGTTCAATATATATATTAATGATATAACTAGCTCCATTAAGCACTGTGAAATAAAATTGTTTGCTGATGATACATTGCTGATGATAAGTGGGAACAATATTACTGAAATATATGCTAAGCTGCAAGAAGATCTTAACAGCGTATATGGTTGGTTATGCGTAAACAGACTAAAAGTGAATGTCAATAAAACGAAATTTATGGTTATATCTAGACGCAATTTTCAAAACAGTGAGCTACAAAACTTAAATATAAATAACGAACTAATTGAAAAAGTCAGCACCTTAAAATACTTGGGAATAAAAATAGATGATAAGCTGAATTTCAACGAGCACGTGGATTATACGGTAGGAAAAATAGCGAAAAAGTTATATTTTACACAACGAACCTGCAAATATTTAAATAGAAGGTATAAAATCATCGTCTACAGATCTATAATCGAACCTCATTTTATTTATTGCCCAACTATATTTTTCATCTTGCGAGATAGTCAGATATACAAGCTACAAAAGCAACAGAACCGCGCTATGAGATTCATTCTCAAAAAACGGTATGACACACCTATCAGAGACATGCTATGCTCTCTTAATTGGCTTAGCATTAGACAGCAACTTTTTTATTATACCATAAAATTTATTAAAAACATAATAGAAGGAACTTTGCCTGCGTATTTGAGGACGAATATAAAATATGTAAAAGATATACACTCTGTAAATACTCGTAATAAAAATGATTTTAATCTGCCGGCTTATAAAACTGAAGCAGACAAATGTAATCTGTATTATAAAGGTCTTAAATCCTATAATGAACTACCGAATGATATTAAATCATGTCATTCCAATAAATTTAAACAAAAATTGTACAATTATTGCAGAACACTACCAATTTAGTGCTGGACAGGCGGACTTCCATAGCATCGATAGAAGTGCAGCGAAACTATACTCTATATTGCTATGTAGCGCCAAGACTTCCAAGCTCTTGTACGCATACAAAAAAGGTTGCCGAAGCACATACTGAAGCGCATCACTCGATTAACTCAGTGCATCGCCGTGCAGATGTTGCCTTCGCGCTTTACTAACATGCGTAAAATGCCTACATACTACACAAGCACAACGCTTTGTTCGCATGATCTGGAAGTCTCCCATCCATAGTACTCCAAGGTAGGACATAGATGTAACTATTCTAGATTGCATAGTCCAGAAGACAATTATAAACATGTAAAATAGATTTAAGTTAGGCTTAGGAAAGCCGTAATAAATAAATACATTACATTACATTACATTACATTATCATCCCCCAGCAAAGTTTTGAAAAAAATCGCACAATAGGGAGACGTTTTCTTCGAAGCCTCAATTGGCTTCGAATTGCTCGGAGATGGTGATGGGATTACTCAACGTAAAAGCTTTGAAGGAACTCTTAATCAGAGGAGTTACGTACAGACAGGTTCTTTTTGTGCTATAAAAAACCGCTTTGTAATCGTCAAAGGAATGATTCTCTTTCTCATATTATATGTCTTTTAAGGTACTGGGCGAACAAGTTTGTTACTGTTTCAGCTGCACATAGTCGTGTGCCTACGTTGGCATCCAGAAAGTAATGGACCGAGTCTTCGTTGAGTACTTTTAGAATGCGCACCTTAATGCCGTAGGTCACACCGCTATCAATTCATTTTGTTTTCTTTGGTAGCAGCAAATAGCTTGGTATTTCTCTTTTTTGCACTCTGGTTCCATAGTGAACATTATTTTTGGGGCAAGACGAAGACGATCAACTTCTACCAATTCATCTACTCTCATCATCTCTGGCATAAAATGGTGATTCTAATGTAACGACGCACGGTGGGGTATTCGATCAATCTAGCTGCCCAAAACTAAAACAGCATTTATTTCTGCTAAAAAAGTGGTTGTCTCACTTCATTGTTATGAATGGAAATTTTTGACAGTAAATTAACGGTGTTCCGCGCAGAATTACTTGGATCGAGCCCCCGGTTTCGGAGGGACGCAGGGTAATTTTTCGGCATTACATGAGATATGTATGTCAATATGGGTATCAAACGAAAGGTATTTTACTCCGCATTTCTATTGACACTTTGAGGGTTGCCACTTAGGGTTGCCTCACCTCCTTTTTTATATTTCTTTGTATATCCACTACCATCTCGAAAATGGCTCAACCGATTTGTATCAAATTTGGTACATCGATATAGTATTACATTTTAAGACTTTTCATCCAGGTTTTGCTACTGAGGATGTTTTCACAAGGTTGACACCTTTTGCCAATAGGGGTATCAGTCTCTTACAAAATTGATCACCACTAAAAAAATTGCGGTATGCGCAGCGGTTTTTGGTATTAAACTTTGAAACAAACATAAGCTAATGTATTGCACAAAAAATTACTGATATGATATGTCATGAAAAAAAGATATATCTTTTTGTTTGCAAAGGTTTTAAAAAATTTAATATTGAAAAGTAGTAGCATTAAAAGTGGAATAACTCAGTTAAAACATGCGGTATAAAAAATCTAACATATGAATTAAAAACACATTTACCAGTCCTAAAAGAAAATTTAACTATATTTGATTAAGGATAAACAAGTGTTCAGGTATTTAGGTTAAAACTGTATATTGCTTTTTAATCCAAAAATACATCGAACTGCAAACAATTTTTCTGTAACTTTAGATGTGCGCGGTTAGCTCCGTTGACGCTGCAGATGGGTTTTGGGGTATGTATACTATTCAGTGGACATTTAGGAACGCCAGTGAGAGTATTTAAAAAAATGGAATATTTTGAAAAATCGACTTTTGGCCAGCTAAATTGATCAAATACCTCACCGTGCGACGGGAGCAGCGATCAAATGTCGCTTATACAAGTGCTCGCCTCACCTTAGAGCGCATAGGCGCAGATGACAAATTGTCTGGATGCAGATAACGACGAAATGATCGTTTATAGGCGTCAACGATAATAGCTGGCAGCGAAGTCTCTGCCAAACCACAAAACCAATAATGTCGTCCTCTTTCCTTTTACTGGTCACGTGATAGATGTGGCAAGGCCTAACTATAGTACTGC
Organism: Eurosta solidaginis; assembly: GCF_040869045.1. Classification (NCBI taxonomy): domain Eukaryota; kingdom Metazoa; phylum Arthropoda; class Insecta; order Diptera; family Tephritidae; genus Eurosta; species Eurosta solidaginis. The sequence goes on from NC_090323.1 coordinate 29,066,832, forward strand.
TTTTTCCGTTCACAGAAATTTCTATATGGTGGTGCAGTCATCCTTTGCTATCAATTGGGATACTAACTAGCCAGGTATTTGCACGCTCGCGCACGGGCGTTGTGGAATCTGTAGCGATGACAATCGTATTGTATCTCTGTCTATGTTTTCCTACAGTTCCCGAAGATTTGGGGGAGTAGTGCGGATATGGGCAGTCCGCTCCTGGGTCTCATTATGATATTCTTTGGTACTAGCACCTACTGATAGAATAATTTTTCACCCCTTGAACCTTCGGGCTGTGAATGTTAGTTGCCACTAACGACAGACATGCCTATCGCGGGCATATGCGAGTGTAAGCAATCTCTGGAGAGAATTGGGACAGGGAGAAGCATATATCTATATTGGATCCCAGGGCATATGGAAATAGATGGGAATGAAAAAGGGGATGAACTAGCTAAAAAGGGTGCAGGTATGTGTAGGTCTTACAACCTTCGACTAACAAAGTTGCTTCTATCATTAAAACAGAGGACTGTACATTCATGACGGGTATTCTGACTGGACACTGCCTTCTGGCGTCACATGCCTTTAAATTAGGCTTGGTCAGTGATAGCAGGTTGTAGGAGGAAACGATCGAGCACGTTGTAGTGTTGCGTGGAATTCACATCACTTCGAATGCGCTTAACGTTACAAATATACATACACACCAATGTTCATATTTAACTGACCCAGATAACCACTATGAGTTCATTCGCATTTGCCAAACCGCCCAATATATTGATTCGTCATACCAACCAGCTTGTGCGCGGATCATATTGGCAATATGTAGGTCAATAAAATAAAATGCTGATAAACAATTATTCATTATGAAATCATGTTCTTTTTAGTATGTAATCATTAATGTAAGTATGTATGTATAGGTTAAGAACTTTTGTATAAATAGAAATGGATTTCTTTAATAAACAAGAATCACTATTTAACGCTACACATCGGCGTTCCTGTATTATTTATTTTAACGTTTTACATGGCGATCCTGCCAGTTTGGTCATTTTCTAGTGGAAAAATTTGCTAATAAGCGAAACTACTAAAAAAGACAATTCCAAAGGAAAACCAATATAAAAACCAGAAATAAATAATAAATCCTAAAAAGGATCTAAGTAATTTTCCTAAACATTTTTTTTTAAATCGGTCAAAAACAAAACTTTCATACATCTTAAATTAAAATGCATCAACTCTGAGGACGAAAGAGACTAGAATTTTTTACTGGCAAAAATGCAACTCACAAAATGGAAGGCTAAAAAGGCGTATAGCAGCAAAGGACACTAAGGAGATGCAGCAAAGCATAAACAAAGTGGAATAATCACAGCGAATTTCAGCCCGACGGACGGCATAATTGTAACTAACAAACTCCTTTTTCCTACTGTATGCATAAAAAGGGTGGAATATCTACAATATTGATGACAATAGATCAGCACTAAGATTGGCAGCGTAAAATATGAACATTGGTGACCGACAACATTCTGACTGGCAGCAAGTTTTATAAGTATATTTTTAGAATAAATTGAGCGACCGCATGGACGCTAAACCATTAGCAAAAACTTTTGTTTTTGTTTAGGAATTTTTTTTACATTAGGACTAGTTTAATTGAAATTTTAAATTGATTCTCTTTTACTAAAATTTTGTCTTGATTAAATATTAAAAATCAATTAAAAAATTAAACCAGTAAATTACAATGCTTAGTTAGAAGAATAAAATTTTCAAATAATTTGTCAAAAAGAAATCTAAACATTCCCTTGAGAGATGGCACAAATACAGCCTAATATAGCATCCAGCATAATATGGCATAGAAAAAATAAAAAGAAAAAAAATAGCATAGCAATTAAAATTTTTTAAATATTTTGAAAATTTTGTAAGAAAATTTTAAATATCTGAATTAGAAATGTTAAATTAAACAAACTTTTTCTTTAAGAATAAAGATTTTTTCTAAATAATAACAATGCTAACTAAATAAGAAAAAAAAGATAATAAAATAAAATGGAATGCACAGTATAAAGAATAAAATCCAAAAATTTTATAAAAAATTAAATTTAGTTCATTTCACACAGAAGCAGGCAAAATAATTATAGGAAAAATTCAACATGGCTTGGTGGACAAAGATTGCGCACGACATCCGGATAGCGATAGCCGGCTACGAATTAGGTAAAGAAAATTCTGAAGTACTAGAGAATAAAATGGTTAAATACGAACCAGCAGCCGAGATAGATACAAAAAATGTTCCAAACATTCCAGACGTTTGGTTAGCAGTCGTAATTTGCGCATTCATGCTATTGATCATCACAATAATTATATGAAGCACAAATATGGGCAGTTGAAAAGCGTACAGGACCGTATCTAAATTCTGTTTACCCAAACTGCGGAACAGCAATAGACAATTAGAAATACACCTTCAAATAATAACTCTCAAAATGTCGCAATCAACAGTAAAGGCAGACTCATTAACCCTGCCAAAGTTTAACAGCAAATCAAGAATTTGCATAATTTCTTTGAAAGCTCCTGATATCATTGAAGACAAAGATAATCAGGAAGCTTCACAATAGTAGTTCCTATGGAAGTTATCAAGGCCGTCAAAGTAGAAAATTTAGACCACAGCCCTGACAAAACAATAATTCTTCATCAGCATTGGTTGACTAAAAAGCTTTATAAGTGGAAATATGCAAAACATACGAAAAAAAAACTAAGAACGACAAAAAAACACCCAGCCCATAATATACAGCAAGAATGAAGAAACGTCACGAAGAGAACCTATAAATATAAATAAAGCGCTATATAAATTTGCAACAATGAGACATGTCGCGCTCCATTTCATAGAAAATGGTAGCGTAAGAAAAACAAGCAACTTGATTGTTAATGATAAAATTTACTTAGGACAATTACTTATCAGGCTGTGCCAGCAATCTAGGAGTTGTAAAGGATAAAAAAGACAGTTGTCCTGAGGGACAAATTGGTGATAAATAATTGAATATTTACTGCAGTAGGCAAATTTAAAATAATAAAAGTGGGTACCCACTTTCTCTAAGATCAAATAATTGCACAAACCCAAGAGGTTTTGCATGTGACGAATCCCGGAAAAAATTGAATAATTCTTCATAAAATCATGACAATTCTGTCCTGGTGGCCGCCGCAGAAATCGCATGACACACATAAGGTCAAAAAGATATTGCTGGAAAATAGGAAAAATATGACAAATATAAAATGAATATATAAAGATACGACAATTTTTGCACCATTCTTTTAACCATTAACTGAACTACTACTATTATACATTACCTTGCTCTTCCACCAACTACAGCTACTAAATTTTTCGTATAATTAATCGCAGATTTCCTACCTTATATGTTCTTAGTTTAGTAGAACTCAATAAACAACCAAAAGCGTTGTTTAATAAAAATAGTTAATATAAGAATCATTCATCTTTAGTTATTAGAAATACCACATTAAAGAAATAATTATAAATTCATTAGCCCGGGTCTCATTTAAGAAAACCTCACAACTAAAGAGGTCCTAATTTTACATAATAGGAAAAATATTTTAGAAAGTAGTAATAGGAAAATATTTTTACTTTAACCTATCTACAAATAAAGAAATAACAGTCCATAAGAATAGGCTAAAAACAATATAAGACACCTGCTAGTAACTCAAATAATCAAAAACAAAAAAGTCTCAACATAAGCATTCCACGATACTTACAATTATCAATAAACAAAAAAAAAAAAAAAAAAACAACACTAACGAAGGGTCCACTCAATATGTACACTTGAAAAAAAAAACTGATATGTACAAATGCAAGAATAGAAAAAAACCCAGAGTCAGCATATTTTGAAAAAAAAAACCAGAGTCAGCATAACGGGTACATATGTAAAGTAAATGCAAACGAATAGAAGCAAAAAGAAAACACATAAACAAACAACTCATTACTTATAGTATCAAGTTACCACTATGACATAAATTACAATTGAATGTGAAAGACAAAAAAGAAAAGAATGTAAAATTTGGTAACACCAAGCTGACCATTAAACGTAAAAGAACACAACACGGCACACTTATAACAGTGACATTAGAGTGACTGTCTATAATTAAGCGCGAAATAGTAGTGTTGCGTGGAATTCACCTCACTTCGAATTAATTAACGTTAAAAATATACATACACACCAACGTTCATATTTAACTGACCCAGGTAAGCACTATGAGTTCATTCGCATTTTCCAAACCGCCCAATATATTGATTCGTCATACCAACCAGCTTATGCGCGGATCGTATTGACAATATGTAGGTCAATACAATAAAATGCTGACAAACAATTATTCATTATGAAATCATGTACTTTTATGTAAGCATTAATGTAAGTATGTATGTGTAGGTTAAGAACTTTTGTATAAATAGAAATGGATTTCTTTAATAAACAAGAATCACTATTTAACGCTACACATCGGCGTTCCTCTATTATTTATTTTAACGTTTTACAATATTCTGTGCTCGTGCCCTGCGCTTGCCAAGCTAAGACTCCAGCTTTAGGAGTGATACAGCTGTCAGATCTAGAAGCAGCAAGTGGCTTAAGTCCTAGGAAGCTACTAGTATTTTCTAAGAGGACGTAGTTATTTTATAACATAGGTCCTGGTTTTTGATAGTATTTTTCAGTTTGGTCGTTAAAACAAACTTCTGGCAACACTACGGACTCATTCAGTCTATGCGAGGTCCTCATGCACCGGCCAGTTCAACCTAACCTAACCTAGTCCTTTAGGGTCATACGCCGGGGTGGGCGTGAGCTTAGCATCTGCTAAGCGACCTTATATGTATACGATAAGCGAGAGCACAATGGCTACTTCTCCAAAATCAACGACAGCTATTTTAGTTTGATTTCGATGGTCGTACAGTAAGGAAGTGTCGCACGCGCGCTTAAAACAGAGTACCAAAGAGTGCGTGTGACACGTGCTCACCGTTCAAGCATTGAAATCAAACTTAATAAATAATAGGTTTTGGTTTCGTACACGCTACGCGTTCGTGTATACTAACATATTATCAATTTGGTAACCGTGTAAATGTAGTGGTGCCCACCGCTGGTCATATCTCTGTCAATCGAACTCACATGTATACATTTGTAAACTGCCCTTGCCTTAAGGTAATCCATAGCTGCAGGCCGTGATCAAAAAAGTATAAAGCTTTCGCAAATATTTCCTCAAAAAGTCAACGAACGTGGTTGTCATTTCAAATGCAATCCGTTATTTTGTTTGAACAGCAAATCACTGTGTGCCACTTTTCAAACACAACTTAACATATTAAAATGTTGGCTTGTCGCTTAACGCCTGCAATGATTGGTTGTACAGCGTTTGCCCGAAGGGACAAATGTTAAATGCACATTTGTCTAAGTTCAAATATGTAGGCATCATTATGGTGTGTTTTAGACAAAAAGTTAAATACAATTATAATGTTGCCATAAATATGCGAAGCGAGTATGTTTCAAGCTCAGTATTCAGCAACAAGTTGAAAAAGTGAAAAATTCGTAAAATCAAAAAAAAGAAAACAACAACTAAAAGTCTGTACCACTTTGCTTGCTGCTCATATGTCGCCACGTTGCTTAGCGTAAATGAAATAAATTTGTACATTTTAAATTAAAAGACCACCCGACGCATTTCATGTATGTAGACACAGTGGCGTACATGAAAATAGCAGTTTTCGGAGAAGATCGAAAGTTGAAAAACTTAGAAAATATTTTACGAAAATTTTTAACTTTTTATTAAGACTTAAGATAAAAAAATCCATGAATTTTATCACTGAAACTTTGCAAGATAAACTCAAAAACGTTTTCGGAAAAGTTCGAAAATCCGAAAAAAGTTTACGAGAGAAAACTTAGAGAAAACTTAGAGAAAACAAGACCATGAATTTTATAACTGAAAATATCCAAATCAATCTCAAAATTAAATTAAAAAAAAAATTCAAAAATTCGGATAAATTTTTGTCGTAAATTTCGAACTTATTTTAGTTTTCTGAATTTTTTTGAGTATGCAGCTTTGTAGCAGCAGCAATTTTGGTCCGAAAAATAATAAGTTATAGGTCTCTCGAAATTCTATTGATTTAATATGAATAATACGAAGAGAATTTAACACACATTACAAAAAAAATTTTTTTAAATCAATACGAAGTTTAAGAGCCCTGTGAGACAACAATTTTAATCTATAAGACTGAATACACAAAAAATCAGAAAATTATAATAAAAAGTTCGAAATTTTCGAAAAGCTTTATGGATTTTTCGAAATTTTTTTTATATTTTTTTTTTGAGATTGGTTTGCATATTTCAGTTACAAAATTCATGGACCTGTTTTCTCTAAGCTCTGAATAAAATGTTTTAAATTTTTTCGGAGTTTCGAACTTTTCCGAAAACGTTTTGAGCCTATTTTGCATAGTTTCAGTGATAAAATTCATGGAAGTTTTATATTAGATTATCGAAAATAAAAAAATAAAAATTTATCTAACGAAATTTTGATAAAAATAACCACTACTATTTTCTTGTACGCTAGTGTATGTCCCACATAAGCAACATTTGGCTATTTCGCACATAACAAAACCCCAGATGTGGCATACAAAAACTAAAAAAGCTACTGGTGTTAACTGAATAAGGCGACGGAGGCACAAAAGCTTCTCTTAGCTGGAGACTATAACAATCATTAGACCATCGATCATAAGCAATGTCGGCTGCTAAAAGCAGTTGTTGCGCATGCGTACAAACAAAAATGAAATGAAAATATGTAAATTGTAATGTGTATTTAAAGTATTTTAGAAGTCTTAGAATATGTATGTATGATCATTGGGATTATATTCTTGCCAATCACAGCTTATTCGATAGGTTGATGTGTCATGCTATCGAAAATCTCTGATATATCAATAAAAGCACAGACTTCAGACTTCAAAGCCTCTTCAATTTTTTCCGTGAGGCTATGATAAGCTCTCTGTGGATTTTCCTAGCTGATAGGAAAATTGATTCCTAGACCAAGGGAGATTGTTTAGGTTGACATAGCTAATGCTATTTTCCAAAATTTTCTCTATTCCCTTTAGGGGAAAAGAACTGTGGCTAATTGGTCGCTACGAAAAAAGCAGTTGCTCGGGTTTCCATGGCTTTAGTATGAATATTACCTTAACCTCTGTCCACCTGCTTGGAATGTAGCCGAGCAGTAGAGATACCTTAGGTTAGATAAAGATGGCGCTATATGTTTTATTCCCTCCTATAACAGACAGGCATAGACCCTATTACGTCCTAGTGACTTGAATCGGCTGAAAGGAGATAAAGCTCATTGCACTCGCTTGACAGTGGTGAGCTTTGTTCCTAGGCTTTTTTTCTCTACCAATAGTGGTCAACAAGCCTCTCATTTTATGTGAGTGTAGATAGCCTGCTATACAGTCTGGAAAGTGGGTTTAAAGTAAGAGTTTACATGTCTCTTTAGGCTGCTTAGCATAGCTCCCTTCTGTCCTTTTCAGAGTACCAATTACATTCCTGTGACCGCTGTTGGAAGGTCAATAATCATTTTGCGATCTTCTCTCCAGGTAGCCCTCGCAGATCTTCTAAGTTCTTTTCTGTATGATGTTAGAGCAAGTCCGTACGGATCCCACTCAGCAGTAACAGTTAAAGAGCTTCCAGGCTTGGCATTTTAGCTGTCCCAATATTTTATTTAACCAAGGTATATCACGTTATATACGTATCTATCCTTGGGAGACAACTCTCATTGAAAACAGTTCTGTTTAGCCGCCTTCTCAAGCTTCTGCACCGTTATTATGGGTCTATGTGAGCTATTTATTGCTTCTTCAATGGTAAAGCGCAAGGGTTTCAAGTTTGTTTTTCTAGGAATTTTAAAATCTAGCCTGTGCTCGGGAGAGTGACCAATGCCGACTTAAATGTGTTTTTAGGGTCCGACATTGACTCCTTCCCTGAGACATGCCAGTTAGTGACAATGGTGACAATTTTATGGCTGCTCAGAATAGAAGTTCTCCTCTAATAGGATTTACAAACAGGGGGTCATTGTCCCGGTTAATAAAGTTTATGTTATTATTACTAATAAACACATAAAAGTACTCACCCCTAGTTTTTATGTTCATGCTCCCCCACAGTTTATGATGAATTTGCATTCGATGAGGCCCTTTTATTAAATTCGGGGCCATTTACTCCTCACACGGGAAGTTTGCGGAGGCTAGGCCTGCTACTTCTTCACTCTTTTGGGGTTAGAGTTCTTATCCACACTCAATAAGCCGTCATGAACTGTAAAAGCGGAAAAAATTTAGTTTATTTCTTAAAATAAGCTCGCCGCTCGGGTGCGAGAGCTGTTGATATAGATTAACTTACCATCAGTACTGTTCCAGCGTTCCTGGATGAAGGCTATCCCCAGACCTTCATGAATGAAAATATAACGTTCCAATTTTTTTGGTTAAAATTATCTTAAATTAACTCTGGGAAAATTTGATTAAAACCATGAACCGTATAAATGATCACATTTGTTTGCTCATACGCACCCATCCACACGTTTTTTTGTATGCCGTATTTAGCTATGACATATATACGCATATTTCTTGAGTGCATTCATTTGACTTGTGCTTTGGTGCTATTAAAGTGTCAAAGTGTTCTCACAGACTACGACGACAAACGAAGAAAACTATGGTCTGATCAGATAGGTACAATAACAATAGAGAGTCGCTGGCAATAAGACATTTACCAATATTTTCTTCCGTTGAGTAACAACAACAAAATTTAACTTTTTTACTAGATATTCGCACTGCCCTACGGTGTGGGGTCATTTCCGGCTTAACGATAGCAAAGCCTATCAATTCACATATGTAATCTTTGTAGCTACAACAGATAAACTAAAGATTTCATCGCGCCCTTCATCAACGTACGCAGATAGAACAATACCAACAATAAAAAAAAGTTTAAGAATACAAAAAGATTGAGAACATCATGTATAAGAATGGGGGTATATAGAAATGGGGTGGTTTGGCGAAATTTTCAAAATCTGCAGTCCGTATATGACGGGCTGACAACTATCTGATAACTTTTCTCTAAATGAAACGATGATACTAGCTTTTCGTTTATATACTTAAGAAAGAACTCTTTTTTAGTAGATAGTATTAGTAGTAAAAGATTGCTATTTACTCCAAAAGTTAGCTAAAATATTTCTTAAATGTTGGAGAATTAAATTCTACAATTGTACTGTACAGCATTGCTATAAGCGAACGAAGATTCAGTGCTGTTGCTCTTCATTTATTCGGCTAATGAACTGGTTTATTGCGTGTGTTGTGTATCATTGCTTAATTCATATTGTGGTGAATATTAGCATCACTATGCTGTTAGTAAAAAATCACAACAGCAACAAGTAAGGAAGGTTAAGTTCGGGTGTAACCGAACATTACATACTCAGCTGATAGCTTTGGAGACAAAATAAGGGAAAATCACCATGTAGGAAAAAGAACGTAGGGTAGCCCCGGAATGTGTTTGTATGACACGGGTATCAAATGGAAGGTATTAAAGAGTATTTTAGAAGGCAGTGGGCCATAGTTCTATAGGAGTGGGCCTTAGTTCTATAGGTGGACGCCTTTTCGAGATATCGCCATAAAGGTGGACCAGGGGTGACTCTATAATGTGTTTGACCGATATGGGTATAAAATTAAAGGTATTAGTGAGGGTTTTAAAAGGGAGTGGCCCTAAGTTGTATATGTGAAGGCGTTTTCCAGATATCTACCAAAATGTGGACCAGGGTGACCCAGAACATCATCTGTCGGGTGCCGCTAATTTATTTATATATGTAATACCACGAAAAGTATCCCAGCCATGATCCCAAGGGCTTTTGATTTCGCCCTGCAGAACTTTTTTCATTTTCTTCTACTTAATAAGTATGGTGGGCGTCACATCCATTTTACAAAATTTTTCCAAAGTTATATTTTGCGTCAAAAAACCAATCCAATCACCATGTGTCATCCGTTTTTTTCGTATTTGGTATAGAATTATGGCATTTTTTTCATTTGCGATATTGAAAAAGTGGGCGTGGTCATAGTCGGATTTCGCCGATTTTTAATACCAAGATAAAGTGAGTTCAGATAAGTAAGTGAACAAATTTTAGTAAACATATTGCGCTTATTGCTCAAGTTATCGTGTCAACGGCAAAGAGGAAGGACAGACGGTCGACTATGTATAAAAACTGGGCGTGGCTTCAACCGATTTCGCCCATTTTCACAGAAAACAGTTATCGGCATAGAAGCTTTGCCCTTACCAAATTTCACAAGGATTGGTCAATTTTTTTTCGACTTATGGCATTAAAAGTATTCTAGACAAATTAAATGAAAGAGGACGGAGCCACGCCCATTTTGAAATTTTCTTTTATTTTTGTATTTTGTTGCACCATATCATTACTGGAGTTGAATGTTGACATAAAGAATGTTGACATAATTTACTTATATACTGTAAAGACAATCTGACGACTATTAGCAACACTAAGGGATACTATCATCTCTAAGGCGATGCTAAGCAGTGACTTGTATGCACATCAATAGATCAATCATTATGTCTACACATATGTACGTACACGCAGCGGAGAAGAAATGCACAAGCATATGCAGATATCTTATCTGAGATGCTCCCAAAAGTATGCAATTATAATTGTGGAAGTGTCGCTCACAAATACACGCGCATATGAGAAGCTATACACGTGCATATGTAGTTATAATTTTATAGCAGTAACTAAGTAAATTCTGGAAGCGCCTAGAAGATGCAACGAGGAAATCACAGAGTATAAAAGGCAGCAACAGCAGAGGCGCTACAATCAGTTTAATTTAAGCAAGCTATTGGTTGTGAAGTATCAGTGTTATTGTGAAGTATTTTAATAAAGGCCATTTTGCATTATTAAATATTTGAGTTATTTATTCAACAGTTCAACGATACGAACGTTAGTAGAAGGTTGCAAATAAGAGGAATTGCAGAAAATTTGTTACAATATTAAATTTTTTGTTAAAATTTGACTTTTAAAGTTTTGTTTTTTAAGTGGGCGTGTTCGTCACCCGATTTTTTATTTAGCACACATATGGTAATAGGAGTAACATTCCTGCCAAATTTCATCATGATGTCTTCAACGACTGTCAAATTACAGCTTGTAAAGCTTTTAAATTACCTTCTTTTAAAAGTGGGCGGTGCCATGCCCATTGTTCAAAATTTTACTAATTTTCTATTCTGCGTCATAAGGACAATGCACCTACCAAGTTTCATCCCTTTATCCGTCTTTTGTAATGAATTATCGCACTTTTTCGGTTTTTCGAAATTTTCGATATCGAAAATGTGGGCGTGGTTACAGTCCGATTTCATTCATTTTAAATAGCGATCTGAGATGAGTGCCCAGAAACTTACATACCAAATTTCATTAATACCTCAAAATTTACTCAAGTTATCGTGTTTATGGACGGAGAGACGGACATGGCTAAATTAATTTTTTTTTTCGGCCAGATCATTTTTAATAGAAGTCTATATCTATCTCGATTAGTTAATGCCGTTACGGATTACCGTTATGCGAACAAAATTAATATACTCTGTGAGCTCTGATCAGCTGAGTATAAAAACAGCAATCAGCCACACTTACATATGTACAAGGCAACGAAGAATATCCCGTACACATAACCCGCAGCTTGAAGCAGAGAGATTATTTCACATACATATGTATATGTAGCCGGCAGCTAAGAGCAGAAGTTGTTACTCAAACATACACACGCATATAGCTAAATAACCAAGTATGAGATACAACTGTTCAAGAACACATGTTCGTGAGACGACTATACCTTAGGAGGAATGGGCGAACGAGGTAACCGAGAGCATACAAGTAGCGCAAGCTGAGGAATCAATAATCAGTTTGATTTAAACACGCTACTGGTGAAGTATGTATTATTGTGGAGGACTAATTCCAAAGTAGTCTAAATAAAGACCATTTTTCAATAATATTGTAGTTAATTATTCGACAGTTCAGCGAGTCGAACGTTAAAAGAAGGAGCAAAATAATTGGAATCCCCCAAAATTCGCTACAATATAAAGCATATGTGAGTGTTGTAGATTACAAGTGGGTTATCGAAGAAAAAAAAAATTTACTTTGCGCGAATGCTTTTCCTTGGAATGACTCGAAAGCTTTTAAATTTAAGTAGCTTATCATGCAGCTGCATAGTAAAAATGCGCCAAATGTGGCAACAGGAAGTCGATTGCAATTTAGCGATTGTTGTTGCCGTTGCTGCCACATATCATCATAATTTCTCTATGTTTTCTCCATAAATGCCAAATGCAAACAAAGCGATATGAGGAATGCAATCAGCAATGAAAACCAAAACAAAAAAAAAAAAAACTTTACAAATGACAACAACAAAATTCGTCTACAATAAAGATACAAAAACAACAGAAAAAGATCTGTAAAACACCGAAAAAGAAAACCAAAACCGCTTAACAACACATAAACATGCAAAAGTTGCACAAACAATTTTGAGACAAAAAACCAGCTATTGACGATACCAAACGCAATCGCTGTATAACATGCAAACAAACGACAACAAGCCTACAAACATATCTACATCTTAAATAACAGTAGCAAATGACAACAGCTGAATTGCCAAAATAAATGACAATAACAATGCTGCAACAACAAAAATTAAACAGCAAGCTGAAACAGTAAAACCATGAATAACGACAATTGTTGTTGTTGTCACAATAATAACCAACATGAAAGCATTAAAAAACAACAACAAAAACAGACAAAAGGTAGTAAGGTGGCAACACACATACAACACCCAAAAACTCAGAGAGTTTGGTAAGGCGTGCTAATAATTTTCGCACAACAAATGCATCAAATGCAACTCAAAAGCTCATAAGCCGATTGTTCGCACCAATAGCCGCAACGGCAAGCAGCTCACTGAACAACCTGACACACCCGCGCACCTTTCTTTACTATTGCAGTATTTTTTGGTCAGCTCTCAACTCTGCTGCTCGTGCTGTATGACTTTTGTTGCACTATGTTATCATTTATATGTAAAACTTGTTTTTGTTGTTGTGGTTTGTCGATAAAACAGTCGCCGAATTGCAATTGAGGACATAAACCCAATAAGATTATATTTTGCCTTTTTGTTGTTGTTAGAGCTCAACGAAGCTTACCGTGTTTATTTTGCATTAATGCGCTTACCACCGCTTATTTGTGTATTCGGTTGCAAAACGGATGTTGTGGCTAACGAATAGCGTCTTCCTGTATTTGGATAATATTTGTTGTTTCTGGTGTTGCATATTTAATGCCTAATTTACTATGTTTGCATGTTATTGGCATAGTTCGATACATAACGGCAGCGTGCAAATATAGAGAATATTCTAGCCTTTAGTATGGAGAAGGTAAAGTTCTAATCTTTAGAGCCTGCGAGGCCGTAAACTGGAGATGGCCAACCACTTATCCTTAGCGGTAAATAGCGCCAGCTCGGAACACCAAGGGATATCAGTTCCACTCGAAACGCAGAAAGGACTCTCCCCATCCTCTGCGGGCAAATTTATATCTAAATAATCTTGAGTACCCAGCAGGCGTTGCCCGTTTTTTTCCTACTTTATTTTCAATTTCTCCTTTTCATTCCGACATTCTATTTTACCCCTCCACGCCAAACCCTTTCACTCACTCACACTACCACTCTTACTCCCACTCCCATTCCTTCTTATACTTCCATTCCCATTACCGCTATCACCTCAACTCCCAATCCCATTCCAAATCTTACTATCAATCCAACTCCTAATCCCACTTCCATGCCAACTATCAGTCCCACTCAAACTCTTGCTCTGACTGCAGTACTTACTCCTACTCCAATTTCAACTTCCAATCCTACTCCAACTCCCAGGCTCACACCTACTCTAGCATCCACTTCTGCTCCCCCCAACAACGCCATCCCCAGTCCCACTCCCATTCCCACTTGCACTAATACTCCCGTTAAGTGCTAATCCCTTTGCGGTCTTTATATCTAATATGCTTTAAATTTCAACTCTCCAAAAACCTTTGCAATCGCCATCAAAGAAGTTAACTTCAAAAACACTTAAATTGTGAATCTAAACCATTCTTAAATCAAACACACATAGCTTATGTACGTCGGCACAAACCGCACTGATACTCAGAGAGTCTGAGTGCTGGAAGGATACTCATAGTGGGCAAAGCAGTATAATTTATTTGCTTTTGCCGGCATAATCTACACTGATGGCTCAAAAATGGAGATGGCACGTAGGGGCTCAGCATAAGGAAGGGAGGGAAAAACCAGCGTCGAGGGACACCTCAAGTTTTTACGTGAACAAAGCTGTGCAACAGTGGAAGCGCAGCACGGATTGTGCAATTTCAAGGGCTACATTCCCGGAATACAATTAAAGGAGGACAAAGTGACTACTGGGAGGATCTATGGCTGACACCCATTACCTCATAGCGTTCTGCAGCGGTCATTGGGTATTCCGTATAATGACCGTTGCAGAAAATATATAGTCTTAACTGCAATACAGACTGTCGAGCATTTTCTGTGTCAATGTCCGTCTTTAACTACAACACTTTGAGGATCTTTCGGAAGGCCTGTTTTCTTGAGGCAATAGCGATTCTAAATATTCTTGAACTTATAAAAAACTCGGGCAGATTGTAGTGCAAATCAGATGTACCACTCAATAGGCTCAGACGAGTTTTATAGCATCAACACGGCTATTCTAGGGCGAGTGTGTTACAGCCATTATACCTACCTACCTAACCACCTTTTAATGTAAAAGCAAAAAATAATAGAAAGAGTGATTCTGCGCTGAATTTTTAGGCTGGCAAGAGTTTAGATTGCACAGCTGGCTCCAAAGCCTTTCTCAGTCTCAAACTTGTATTGGTCAACACTATGGACTCATTCGGTCTACGTGAGGTCCTCACATTATTGGCCCGTTCAAACTATCTGTCAATATAGACTTCTTTTTGTAATGCAGGCAATTTATTCACCGCAAGCTTTATTTCTTTCTATTATTTATTTAGGATAGATAAAGCAGATATTTTTTTGCTGAGATGGAAACGCTTTGCATACAGGCATTTGATCCCCCGGCGGGTTATGGGGCTTAGAATATATCCGCGGCAGGTATGCCTGTCGTAAGAGGCGACTAAAATACTAAGCTGATTCAAGGGGTTGTGTAGCGCAACCCTCTCAAAAAGTTGCCAGCGCAATATATAGCTTCTCCAACCCAATTGTCAACCTTACCTACCCGTGGCGAATTCTGTTTCATTAACAGCCGAGGCGACCTCGAACTTCTGATGGGGGTGGAGGGCGGTATGGCCTAGAAGGTTTCATGTGGTCATACCAAATCGTTCCCGAGATGGTGGGGCTAGTACCTTTATGGTGCTTGTTACCCGAACGTACCGGATCTGCATCCGGCAAAGGACCACCAACATCGATAACACTCACCAAGGCCTTCGGGGAGTGCCCTTATCTCTACAACAACAACATGCATTTGCTTTTCGCGGTAGAGCCTGAGTCTTAGCAAATGCTGGCTTTTTATGCATACGGCCCATTGAATTTTCATCTCACTTATTTTGTAGTTTATTTTTATAAATCAGTAGAGCTCTATATTTTAGGCTTCAGGATTCGATTCTTGGTAGATATAATACTAAACTAATTTTAACGCGCCATAAGTGAATTTCGCGAGTAAATTAATTGCGCAGTCCTACTACCATAGTAGTGTTGTAAATAAAACGTTTCAAGAATATAAACCGACACAACTCTGCAAACGGCAGTCGAAACGACCATCTATCGGCAATCATACTTCTAATGGCTTATTCATTAAAAATTATGTTAATTTTCTTATGGCTCAAGCCTTATTATTTTTATGGCTTCAAGTTATGAATTTGTGTAGTCTTAAAACAACTTAAACAATGATCTTCGAAATTACTCACCCCTGCAGTAGTAGTATAATGTTTACAGTGTCAAATTTAAATGTTTTTATTACCTGAAAGACAAAAGATAAAATATATTAAAGACATGTACATAGCTATCTCATAAAATAATAAGTATGAATAAATACTTGACGAAACTTTCCTCCGAGGAGATTTAGGCCTAACTTTACTTCAATTTGAGTCATGCTCCTTTTAATTTTTTCTACAAATTAACGTCCCGTACATGTTCTATGTCGGCTCCGAACGTCATCTGCAAGGCAGATGAATTTTCACTGAAAAGCTTTTCATGTCCTAATCATTGCCGAGATGCGACCCCGCTTAGAAAAACTTTCTTCTAATTCTAAAAACTGGCTTCTTTATTCTTAATATTGCTTTGTCTAGGACTTGGACACAGGAGCTCGGTGCACGGAGCACGGAACGCGCTACCACCTTAGGTGTAAAAAAAAAGTTCGAAATTTTCATAATTTTTTTTGAAAACCCTTGAATTATCGAAAAAAATTTAATTCATAATATTTGATAAAACTGCTAATTTCGTGTTCGCTGGTGAGTATAATCATTCAATAACATATTTTTGTTACAACTTTAGCTGCAGATCATTAAGCAAATTGCATTATGAAGAGTTCGCTTGAGTTTGAAGTTTTTGGACAACTTTCAACTTTTCAATTGAGCTACAGAGTAATTTTTTTTATTTACTGCTGAGTTTATCAAAAAATAAAATAAAATAAAACAAGTAAGTACGGGACTGTCTTCGGCTGTGCCGAAGACTTCATACCTTTCATGAATGGGGCTGAACAATAATCTTATCCCGTTCGTAATCTCCAAATAATCGGATGCATAATATAAGAAATATATAGTGAACAAATGTACATACCTAAACGATTTTTAAGATAAATATAAAATAAAAAATGGCAAAAAGCCCCTTATCTGAACGATCGGGTGCATGGGATATATATTATATATAGCTCCGATCGAAATGATTTTTACAGGAAATCTTCTATGATATATTAGAATAAATATCACCAAGTTTAACGTTTTTATATTGGAAACTAAGGGAGAAATGGCCAAAAATCTTTCTATCTGAACGATCGGTTGCATGGGATAAGTATATACTATGTACATATAGCTCCGATCAAAGTGATTTTTTCAGGAAATCTTCTATGATATATTAGAATAAATATCACCAAGTTTAACGTTTTTATATTGGAAATTAAGGGAGAAATGGCTAAAAATCTTTCTATCTGAACGATCGGTTGTATGGGATATATAGAATATATATCTCCGATCGAAATCGAGTTTCACGTTTATACTTTCTAAATTAAGGGAGAAATGGCCAAAAATCTTTCTATCTGAATGATCGGTTGTATGGGATATAACTATATATAGCTCCGACCGAAGTGATTTTTTCAGGATATCTTCTATGATATATTAGAATATATATCACCGAGTTTCACGTTTATATATACTTTCTAAATTGCGGCAGGAATGACCAAAATCGTCTTATCTGAACGATCGGTTGTATGGGAGATATATGTTATAGTGATCCGATCCTACCGGATACGACAAATGTCTAATATAATACAAAAATACATCCTTGTGCCAAATTTCATTGAGATATCTCAAAATTTGAGGGACTAGTTTGCGTTCAAACAGACAGACGGACGGACAGACGGACATGGTTATATCAACTCAGTTCGTCGTCCTGATCAATTCGGTATACTTAATGGTGAGTCTATCTTCTATATTTCTCACTGTTACAAACATCGGCCAAAGCTAATATACCATTTCATGTTCATGAAAGGTATAAACAAACACGATTAAAAGTAGATGTCGTCGTAAGTTTTGTGCCATTCGTTTGTGCTGTAAACGAGGAGGTAATGGCAAGGGCAAACCAATGTATCTGCATTTGTGGCAAATAACAGCTGGACGATGATTTAAATTGATTACGCAAACTAACTGCAAGTTTTTTAATGTTCTTTAAGAAAGCTCATTATGTAGTTACTGTATCTTTTAATGCTCTGTTATATAATAATTGCTCTGTTTTATAATATTTGTTTTGAACGTTGTTTGGAACGAAAAACCATGTATGAATTTTGTAATGGTATTATGCAAGCACGGTTGCCACATCATGTTTTAATTTGGGACCAAAATTCATCAAAAAAAGGACCAAATCTCAAGGAAATGGACGAAATTTTTGAAGTTTTAATTGGTTTACACACAATTCGGCAATTCTCGAATGTGTCGATTTCTTTGTAAAAACTTTAATTTCAGGTTGTAGTGAAGTACAAAGTCACACACACTGTCATTCCAACAAAAAGCCTTATATAAATAATTGTTTTAACGAAAAACCTTGGAGTAAACCCCGTGCCGCAAGCCAAACTAGTTCTGTTTTACATAATAATCTTATTTTTAAACTAAATTTCTCCAGAGCTTGGTTGTATCAATTTTATTATAAAATCAGTCTAAAACTTAAAAGAAAAATTTTTTTCCAATAGCTGGGTGCTCCAGTTTCTTTTTTTAATTTAATTCTTTACTCTTCCAGTTCACCCTCATGCTTCAATTTTTTTATTTATGGCCTAGATTCAGTAAGTGCGAGTTTTGAAATGTACATTTGTTCCATATAATTTGTGTTAGGAAAATATGTACATTTCAAAACTCCCATTAATTGAATCTAGCCACAGTCCTCAGATTTACTATTCAAAAGCCTTAAAAGTTTGAAATGTGTAGTAATGGTCGAAATTCTATTTGACGAGATACGAGAAATAAGTTATAAGTAGCTGGGCGACAGAGCTTTGCGTGGCAATCTTCGAGTATGCCGCATAATATACTTTGTTCTACATGTCATCATTAATCAAACTCTACTTTTTTTATATGAACACTAGCAAACCCGGCAGACGTTGTTCTGCCCTAAATTTGGCCTATCTACATACATTTTAATAAGCTTTTTCCGTCTAACTCTGCCCTACCCCTCTACACTTTTTCCTAATCTTTTTATTCACTCCTCCCTCCGTCTTTTTCGCTTCATCACTATCTCTTTCTCGGTCTCTTTCTCTCTTTTCTCTTCTCCCAAGTTTTTCTCCTTCTTCTTCATCTCTTATTGCCAGTCATAGAGGGTGGTATGTATTTTGTTCCAGTCCCATTCCGAGTCTCAGTCCTGTCCCAGACCTAGTCCTAATCCCAGTCCCAGTCCGTCTCTGGTATACTTCCCGGAAAAAAGCATAGTAAATACTAATATAGGCAAATTTATATACGATATTTCAGGCAAATCGAATAGGACGTATGTAAATAGGTATGTGGGTATTATTAATTCTTGTCTTTATTTCGGCTTAGCATGCATATTTATCAGTTTTGCCAGGTTTATGCGACTAAATCGAATATCACAATGAATGCGGGTTAATGTTTTGGCCTATATCTCGAGACCGTAGTCACCCAGCGGTGTAAAACTTACTCTGTACTAAAGCACACATCACCAGCTTCAATTTGATACCCACAATTTAAAAACCTTGTCTAGGCGCTCACAGGCCCACGCTTGGCCCATATCTCCAGACCCTAGTCACCCAGGGGTATGAAAATTATCCTCTACTAAATCACTCATCAACAGCTTTCATTTGATATCCATATTGTATAAACACATTCTAAGGTAGACGTTGGCAGATCCTCAGACCTACCCAATATGTTCACAAAATTTCATGAGAATCGGTTCAGTCGTTTCGGTCGGGTGGTATGACTCGGATTTACCATTGGCTGAAGGCGTCAAGATGTCGAAGTATAATGGCTTGCTAATATAGTAAGGTTGTACTGCGAGCTCCACTCTCGCTGAAGCAGTCATCCGAGCATGTCATTGCTACCAGAAGTGTCCATTGGGTGTGGTCTTTATTGCAAATTTGTTTCCAAACCTCGGACCGGTACAGTCCCGACGTATCACGACGGAACGTTCCGAGAGTAATTCGTATTCATCCATGGAAGGGCAATGTTTTTGGGAAGTCAGGCGATGTTCATAACACAGCCCCATGATTGTGTCACCGTAATCTTTTTAGTGTACAACAAAATGCACTTACTTACTTACTTAATTGGCGCTTAACCGTTTAAACGGTTATGGCCGTCCAACAAGGCGCGCAAATCGCTCCTTCTCTCTGCAAACCGGTGCCAATTGGTCACATCAAGGGAGTTTAAATCGTTTTCCACCTGGTCCTTCCTACGGAGTGCGGGCCGCCCTCTACCTCTGCTTCCATAGGCGGGTTCCGATAGAAACACTTTCTTGGCCGGAGCGTCTTCTTTCATTCGCATAACATGGCCTAGCCAGTGCAGCCGCTGCGTTTTAATTCGCTGGACTATGTTGATGTCTGCGTATAACTCGTACAGCTCATCGTTAAATCTTCTTCGGTACTCGCCATCGCCAACGCGTAGAGGTCCATAAATCTTTCGAAGAACTTTTCTCTCGAACACTCCCAGAGCCGCTTCATCTGCTGTTGTCATGGTCCTTGCTTCTGCCCCATATAGCAGGACGGGTACAATAAGTGACTTGTAGAGTATGATTTTCGTTTGCCGAGGGAGGACTTTACTTTTCAATTGCCTACCTAGTCCAAAGTAGTTTTTATTGGCAGTATTGATTCTTCGCTGGATTTCAGAGCTGATGTTGTTGCTTGTGTTGATGCTGGTTCCCAAATAAACGAAGTCATTTACTATTTCGAAATTATGGCTGCCAACAGTAGCGTAGTTGCCAAGGCGCATATGCGCTGACTCTTTGCTCTATGACAGAAGGCACTTCGTTTTGTCCTCATTCGCCATCAAACCCATCTTTATCGCTTCTTTTTCCAGTTGGAGTAAATAGAACTAACGGCGCGGTTGTTTAGGCCGATGATAGCAATGTCATCAGCATACGCCAGTAATTGCACGCTTTTATAGAATATTGTTCCAGTGCGGTTAAGTTCTGCAGCTAGTATAATTTTCTCCAGCATCAAATTAAAGAAATCGCACGATAGGTGGTCACCCTGTCTGAAACCTCGTTTAGTTTCGAACGGCTCGGAGAGGTACTTCCCAATTCTGACTAAGCTGCTGGTGTTGCTCAACGTCAGTTTGCACAGCCGTATAAGTTTTGCGGGGAAACCAAATTCAGACATAGAGGCATATAGGCAGCTTCTTTTCGTGCTGTCGAAGGCGGCCTTAAAGTCGACGAAGAGGTGATGTGTGTCGATTCGCTTTTCACGGGTTTTCTACAATATTTGTGCATTGTGAAAATCTGGTCGATGGTAGATTTACCAGGTCTGAAGCCGCATTGATAAGGTCCAATCAGTTGATTCACGGTGGGCTTCAATCTTTCGCGCAACACACTTGACAGGACCTTATGTGCGATATTAAGAAGGCTGATTCCGCGATAGTTGGTGCAGTTTGCAGTATCCTCTTCTTGTGGACTGGGCAAAGAACACTTAGATTCCAATCGTCGGGCATGCACTCGTCCGCCCATATTGTGCGAAGAAGCTGATGCATGCGCCTTACCAACTCCTCGCCGCCGTATTTGAATAGTTCCGCAGGCAATCCATCAGCGCCCGCGGCCCTGTTGTTTTTTAATCTGGTTATTGCTATTCTGACTTCGTCATAACCAATAACCAGGGGGGGGGGGCTTTTATTCCATCATCATCGATTGCGGGATCTGGTTCATTATCTCTGTGCGGTAAATCGTTGTCTCCATTTGGGAGAGCAGAGAAGTGTTCCCTCCATAATCTAAGTACTCTCTGGACATCAGTTACAAGGTCGCTGTTTTCGTTCTTACCGGAGTTTGCCCCGGTCTTAAAACCTTTCGTCTGTCACCGAATTTTTTGGTAAAATTTTCGGGCGTTATTCCTGGTGGCTAGTAGCTCAAGCTCCTCGCACTCACGCCTTTCTGCCTCTGCTTTTTTCTACCTGAAAAGGCGTCTCGCTTCCCTTTTTAACTCTCGGTAGCGTTCACACACTTCTCGTGTTGCGCTCGCTTTTAACGTAGCCCTGTAGGCAGCATCTTTTCTTTCGGTTGCAACGCGGCATTCTTCATCGTACCAGTTGTTTTTCCCTGGCCGCCGGTAACCAATTTTTTCCTCGGCGGTAGTACGAAGTGCTTTGGAGATATGCTCCCACTGCTCCTGTATTACTTCAGGCTGAGTTGTGCTCTCAGAGAGCAGGTGTGACAGTCGAGTTGCGAAATCATTGGCAGTCTGTTGTGATTGCAGCCTTTCAACGTCTAGCTTTCGTTGTGTGTTGTTCCTTGGTTTTAGCCGCGCTGATGTGGGTGCGGATTTTGGCTGGGACTAGATAATGGTTCGAGTCGATGTTAGCTCTTCGGATCGTGCGCACATCTAAAACACTAGAGGCATGCCATCCGTATATCACAACGTGATCGATCTGATTGCGAGTATTTCGATCAGGGGAAATCCATGTAGCTTGATGTATCTTTTTATGCATGAACCTCGTGCTGGGTATGACCATGTTTCGAGTACCAGCAAAGTCAGTCCATTAGGAGAAGTTTCATTGTGTAGGCTGAACTTTCCGACTGTAGGGCCAAAACACCTTCTTTGCCCACCCTGATGTTAAAGTCGCCAAGCACGACTTTTATATCATGGCGGGGGCAGCGCTCGCATATGCGTTCTAATTGTTCATAAAAAGCGCCTTTCACCTCATCGTCTTTCTCCTCTGCCGGCGCATGGGCGCAGATGAATGATATAGTAAAAAATGTTGCTTTTATTCGGATAGTGGCGAGACGTTCGTCCACAGGCGTGAACGCCAATACTTGGCGACAAAGTCTCTCTCCCACCACAAATCCGACGCCGAAACTGCGTTTATTTGTATGGTCACTCCAACAGATGTCACAATTTTTAATCTTCTTTCTTCCTTGCTTCGTCCAACGCATTTCTTGAATGGCGGTAATGTCAAATTTTGCTTTGACGAGGACATTAACCAGCCGGGCATCTGCACCAATCCCATTCAGCGAGCGGACGTTCCACGTGCATGCCTTAGCTTGATGAGGAGTGTGATGACTAGTACCTAGGACCTACCTAATTATTTTCTAGCTTTTAGTATTATTATTACTTCATGTAAGTATTGTTTTCAATAAAACCGGTTAACTTAAAAATCTTTTTTAATTATTTTCCTTTTCTATATAGTTGGACAGTCTCATATTTATCGCCTGGGTACAATAATAGTTTTCCACCCGTGATCGTAAGTGACGATACGGTCCCAGAATTTTTTTTGAGTACGCAGTCTTGTAACCCAATTAGTTTTAGTCAAGGCGAATCCATACAAGGTGGTGACAAAGCGAATTCAACGAATTCGCTGTACAGAAGAACGTCAAGGCAAAAGAAAATTTCCATTGATTTCGATTAACTGACATGTTGTAGTAAAAGGCGATGTATGGAAAATTAACAAGAAGAAGCAATCAGCTGTTGGCATAACAACACCTGGTACTGAATTCTGCTTGGTTTTAGTCTAACAAATATGAGTTATAGATCTCTCAAAATCTGCGTTGATTTTTGACAATTTTTATACCTTTCATCAACATGAAATGGTTTATTAA
The DNA here is from genome assembly GCF_040869045.1 of Eurosta solidaginis. Lineage (NCBI taxonomy): Eukaryota > Metazoa > Arthropoda > Insecta > Diptera > Tephritidae > Eurosta > Eurosta solidaginis. The sequence goes on from NC_090323.1 coordinate 29,090,329, forward strand.
CTTTGGTCCGATGTTTGTAACGTTGAGAAATATAGAAGATAGACTCACCATTAAGTATACCGAATTGATCAGGGCGATGAACTGAGTTGATATAGCCATGTCCGTCTGTCTGTTTGAACGCAAACTAGTCCCTCAAATTTTTAGATATCTCAATGAAATTTGGCACAAGGATGTATTTTTGAATTATATTAGACATTTGTCGGATCCGGTAGGATCGGACCACTATAACATATATCTCCAATACAACCGACCGTTCAGACAGAAAGATTTTTGGCCATTTCTCCCTTAATTTAGAAAGTATAAACGTGAAACAAGGTAATATATTTTAATATATCATAGAAGATTTTCTGAAAAACTCACTTTGATTGGAGATCTATATAGTATATATCCTATACAGCCGATCGTTCAGATAGAAAGATTTTTGGCAATTTCTCCCTTAATTTCCAATATTAAAACGTTAAACTTGGTGATATTTTTTCAAATATATCATAGAAGATTTCATGAAAAAATCATTTCGGTCGGAGCTATATATAATATATATCCCATACAACCGATCGTTCAGATAAGACGATTTTGGTCATTCATGCCGCAATTTAGAAAGTATAAACGTGAAACTCGATGATATATATTCCAATATATCATAGAAGATTTCCTTTAAAAATCATTTCGATCGGAGCTACATATAATATATATCTCATACAACCGATCGTTCAGATAAGGGGGTTTTTTTGCCATTTTTTATTTTATATTTATCTTAAAATTCGTTTAGGTATGTACATCTGTTCACTATATATTTCTTATCTTATACATCCGATTTTTTGGAGATTACGAACGGGGGAAGATTGTTGTTCAGCTCCATTCAAGAAAGGTATGAAGTCTTCGGCACAGCCGAAGACAGTCCCGTTCCTACTCGTTTTTTTTTAAGGGTGTTACAGATTTTCTCTATCATATAAAAAATAAAGCTATGCGCCCTTCAGAAACAATATTTTCAAAAATGCATGCGAGTTTTGTGAGACCTATAAGTTTTATACTTACTACTAAAACATCTTCACAGCAAATTTCTATGCTCGCACTGATTATCTTAATTTAAGAGGTAAGTGCTTTCGCCGCTAAACCAAATTAGATAATTTTTTTAATTATACGCTAAAACATTTTTTCTAACTTTGTTTCATAGCATTTATTTAATTTTCTACTAAACCAAATTAGTAGCACAGTGGCAAATTATGATTAAGATATTCATATTAATTACAATTAACTCCAAAAATTTTATTGCCATATAATTGGCAGCTACTTATTTACAATAAATTGGTTATGAATAGAAACACAAACTAAAAGCAAATTTCGAAGATTAAGTGATTGAATGGAAATTAAATGAATTATTTATGGTTCGAGTGTGCTTAATGGAGCTTCTCACAGAAACAAATCACACATAGGTAAATACGAGTATGATGTGCATACAGTTAACTAATTTAAATTAATGATCACTCGTTTTAATAAAGATTTGCTAAACAGTATGTTCTCTACTTGAAAAGTTATAAAACGAAGCGTTAGTCATTAAAATAATTTGTTTCTTATGATTTTAAAATAATAAATTATCAAATAAGCGCAAAGCGAAGCGATGTTAAGTGTTAAGCTAACTCAGTAAGAATTTAGTTCGAGCATAGCTCTTATGCTTAATTTATATTAGTAAATGGTATTTATTATTAAATTTTTTCATGAGTTTTTCCATCCATCATCATCGAAATGATATTGTAACAAAACTTATAGATTCTCGATTCTTTCAGTCTTCAATTATCGTTCGACTCGCGTAACTGTCGAATGAATAACTCAAATCTTCGGCATACTAAAATTTTCTTTATGCACAGCACTACTATGGAAATAGAACTTCACAATTGAAATTATTCGCGTACTTCACTTACAACGTTTTAAAATCAAACTGTTTGACTATTTCCCAGACTGCGCTGCTTATATACTCTCAGCTGCCTCGTGCGCCTATTTCTCCCAGCGTCTAGTTGCTCATTTACCTTTCTCATATATCTGCATCTCATACATGCTGTTTTCTTCTATGCATCTGGGGAGTAATGTCGTCTGCGCTCCTTGTTGCTGTGTTCATGTGTGTGTAATGCCGTCTACAATCTTAGCTGCTGTGTAGGTGTTATTTGTTGACTCATCTGCTTATATTGCTCGTGTGGTAGTACAAATTATCCTTAACTAACTTTTTTTGCATATCTTTTTTAACTCATACCACCACCTAAGCGATCATCTTACTACTTATAAAAAAAAATCCTGACTCCTAAACTTTTAACACAATTACGTACAATTTTAAAGCACGTACACCGAAGGAAACTAAACTGATAAAATCAATAAATCAGGTTTGTTGTTCTTGAGTTAACATACATTCAGTTAAATTTTATCGCATACTGTTTGAACTCGCATCCATGTATATAAAAAAATTGATTGCGACGCCGCCAAAACTTATTTGAATATTTTCCAACTGCATGGGTCGCGTTTTTTCATGGTCGTAAAGCACTCGAACAAACATTTCGTGCGCAATTCGGAATGGGGTGGGCTAGTGGATGCCCATGATCTTTCTTAGTGTGTTGTCTCGAAAACATAAAGAGGTGTATTCTTTAGATCTACGGAGCCTTGTGAGCAAAAATTAACGATGCAGAGCTTTACGAGTGAAAATAAGCTCTCTTTGTTCTGAACGTTGATCAATACTCAAAACTTGGAAGGAAAGCATTGGGTAATGTCATCCCCCTTTCAAGGCGAATTCTATGCCTCGATAACAAAAAAAAAAAAATTTATGTAAGGCGCGGTAACCTCCGAAGAGATCTAAGGTCGAGCTTCTCTTCCAATTTGCGTCGGGCTCCTCTTGATTTTCCCTACAAATTGGCCGGACGGGACCTACATGTTTTATGCCGACTCCGAACGGCATCTGCAAGGCAGATGAGTTTTCACTGAGAGCTTTTCATGGCAGAAATACACCCGGAGCGCTTGCCAAACACTGCCGAGGGGCGACCCCGCTTAGAAAAATTTTCTTCTAATTGAAAAACCTTATTTCTAAAATTTTGATGTTGTCTCGATATAGGGTTTAAGAAAAAATTAACCCGAGCTAAGTTCTTTTGATAGTCACAAATATGAATTAAA